>NC_083110.1:74774492-75392350 GCF_949774975.1 Lagenorhynchus albirostris
TTAGGTTGCTACGTTATAGACAGATTAACTAAAAAATAAAAGTGAAATTAACCTCTTTAATTGAAAAGAAACGGGAGAAAATTAATTTGAAAAGTTACGTGCACCCCATTGTTCATAGCAGCATTACTTACAATAGCCAAGACATGGAAGCAAACCAAGTGTCCATCGACAGATGAATGGACGGAGAAGATGCAGTGCATATATATACACAGTGGAATACCACCCAGCCATTAAAAAAGAACGAAATAATGCCATTTGCAGCAACATGGACGCACCCAGAGACCATCATATTAAGTGACGTAAGCCAGACAGAGAAAGACAAACATCATATAATATCACTTATATGTGGAATCCAAAAAAAATGATACAAATGAACTTATTTACAAAACAGAAATAGACCCACAGACATAAGAAACAAACCTACGGTTACCAGAGGGGACAGTGGGGGAGTGGGAGGTAAATTAGGAGTTTGGGATTAGCATAAACACTCTACTGAGTGCAAAATAGTTAAACAGGGACCTACTGTAGAGCACAGGGAACTATTTTCAGTGTCTTGCAATAACCTATAATGGAAAAGAATCTGAAAAAGAAGAAAAAATATATATATATATAACTGAATCACTTTCTGAGCCGTTTTCTTATCTGTAAAATGAAGCAGGTGACCCGTGAGTCCTCTGAGATCCTTCCCACTCCGACTTTTCATGGTTCTGTGATCAGGACGCGTGGCTGCATTATTAGAACTCAAAACTGACCACTGAAGGACATAATTAAGCGTCACATAATTAAATAATAGCTCCATTTCATGTCTGCCAGTCCTGTGCCAGGTTCTTAGCAAGTTTCATCCCATCTCAGGCAAGGGAAGGAACCCCAGTGCTCACAGCATCCCGGTACTGGGCATCTCATCACCTGCTTGCCAGTGAGATGTGGGGCTTCTGGACCTTGCCCTTGGTCTCAAAACAAGTGAGGGGCTGTGGGATCAGAATCCCCGCTTCTCGACTCCCTTCCATTTGGAAATCAAGTTGCTCTCTGTGCAGGCGAGATGAACCGGTACATCCGAGGCAGAGGGTAGGCCATGCGGTTGCCAGGTGGGTGGCAAGTAGATGGTCAGTGAGGAAAGCCTGTCTATGAGACCAGGGGCGGGTTTCCATCCTACAGTTGCCCTCCCTCTGGAGACGTGGTTCCCCGTGGGGGAAGCGCTGTTTGCTCATTGTCGCTGGGAGGATGCCCAGCACGGGGAAGGCCGGTGTGGGGGGCCTTGGAGGTGACCAGAGCCACCCGTGCCCTGCTTGACCTCGACCTTTCCTCACTGCTCCGCGGGGAGGGTGGCCTCGTTGAGGCTCCAGTTGTGCTCCACGTGGCCGTGTGTGGACTGCTGTCTGCAGATTGACCCAGAAGGGAGCTTACTGCACCCAGGGGCTTCTGTTCTCACGTCTCAGGACTCAGTCTCCATACATATTGTCACTTGCTCTCATCTCCTCTGAGGTTGAAGTGCAGGGTGCCCGCCGCAGAGAGACAGGAAGCCTCCTGGTATCAGGCGAGGCATCTGAGAGCCCGGCCAGGCGAGGGCCCTTCCCGTCCTGGGGCAGGGGCACTGGGAGTGGGGTCATGGTGGTGTGTGTAAGAGTTGGGGCCCACGGCTGCTGTTTCCTGGCACTGCTGTACCCGGGACTAGGTGCTTACGTGCTCCTCCTGTTTCATCCTCACAAGAATGCTTGATGTATGGTTGAGGCTCAGAGGAGTTGAATAACCTGCCAGGGGTGGCCCTGGGCACCTTGGGTGGGCACACCAAGAACCTGGCAGGGCCCTGAGCCTCTGGACTCACATTGTCTGCCCTTAATGACCTCGCTGGAGGATCTTGACTGCACTCAACGTCCAGCTCAGGTGGATCCAACCTGTTTTCACAGAGAATTTCTCCATCTGCAAACAGTCACCCCGGTCGATAGCTGTCGTGACCCACAGAGCCTCGAGCAGGGCTGCTCCTCAGCCTTTGGGAGCTGAAGGCAGGTTGGAGAGCATAGACGTGGGAGAGCAGGGCAGGTGTCCAGGAAGCAGCGGGCACAGACCTGCCAGGTGTGGAGGTCCTCGGGACCCAGCAGGGTCTGCGTGAGAGTCCGGAAGCCTCCCGGGTCTGGGAGAGAAGCCGGTTTTGCATGGGCTGCCTGCCTCTCTTGCTGGTCCGTTCTGGGTTTAGTGACCACATCAGAGAGTGGACACACAGGGACCGCATCTGCCTGTCACTTCCACCTGCCCTGACGTCCCACACCGCTGAGTCCCCATAAGCAATCAGAACTCACCTCAAAGATCAGTCCAAGCCATCCAGGCTGATCCTCCAAGCCACATCTGTGGCCACATGTGAAAACATTGCCCCCGGAGATGTGAAGAACTAGACTGTCCTGATAGGAAGCAGGTGACATGAGCTAGCCCGGGCCCGACTTCCCTGCTCTGGGAGCCACCTGTAGCACCTGTGAAAATGGGCGTTCCGAGCCCTGATCCCAGCCGTGCTGAGCCGCTTCGCCAGGGAGGAGCCACAAGTCGGGGCTTTCAGTGAGCGTCTCAGGCAAAATGCTGCATGAGGACTGAGTCAGGCTCTATTTCTCTCTCATTAGCCTACTTAAAACGGAGGCCTTGGGCTTCCCTGGTGGCGCAGTGGTTGGGAATCTGCCTGCCAATGTAGGGGACACGGGTTCGTGCCCCAGTCCGGGAAGATCCCACATGCCGCGGAGCGGCTGGGCCCGTGAGCCATGGCCGCTGAGCCTGCGCGTCCGGAGCCTGGGCTCCGCAGCGGGAGAGGCCACAACAGTGAGAGGCCCGCGTACCGCAAAACAAACAAACAAACAAAAAAACGGAGGCCTTTTCCAGAATAAACATTATTGATTGCAATGGATTGTTATTCACATACTTGGAAGGATGTAGAGGTAGGCTCCCCGTGTACAAGACCATTTACGCTTGATACACTGGATGAGGCTAAGCGTCTGAGTGCAGGGGTGCCTTGTGTTGGCACCTTTAGGCCTCTGGGCCTGTGGGTTCCTGCCCAGGGTGAGCTGGCTGGGGGTGAGGTGGAGGGAGGCGGAGGGAGCAGCACAACACAGCTGGCAGTACGTGCTCCAATTAGAAGCAGTCAGCAAGGCTAAGGGATGTGGCCTTTGAAGACAGTAGTGTGAGAGTTGGGTGACATCGGTTGCCCCTTGTTGGCTTTCTCCCTTTCCTTGGAATCCCCTCTTGTTTCCAAACACATTTCTTTTTTCCTTAGCTTGGGGATTGTATTGCCTAGCAGTTAGGGACTGCACTGTGTGCCCTCAAGTTCATGTGTTGAAGCCCTGACCCCCCAATGTGACTGTATTTGGAGATAGGACCTTTAAGGAGGTGATGAAGGTTAAATGAGGTCGTAAGGCGCTAATCTATTAGGGCTGGCGTCCCTGTAAGAAGAGGAGGGGACGTTAGGGATGAGCTCACACAGAGCAAAGGCCGTGTGAGGACACAGGGAAAAGATGGCCGTCAGCAAGTCAAGGAGAAACCAAACCTGTGGACCCCTTGACCTCGGACTTCCAGCCTCCAGAGCTGTGTTGTTTAAGCC
The DNA here is from genome assembly GCF_949774975.1 of Lagenorhynchus albirostris. Classification (NCBI taxonomy): domain Eukaryota; kingdom Metazoa; phylum Chordata; class Mammalia; order Artiodactyla; family Delphinidae; genus Lagenorhynchus; species Lagenorhynchus albirostris. Next base: position 74,778,067 of record NC_083110.1, read on the forward strand.
CTTTGGTCTGTGGACTTTGTTCTGGTGGCCTGAGCTGACTGATATGTCGGGCACCACCTAGTAATCCTTTGTGTGTCATGAACCAAAGATGCTGATTTTGTCCTCAGACTGAGCCAGAACCTGGAGCCAGGACAAGGCGTTGGTCTCCAGGGCAAGCGTTGCCCAGGTCTGCGCTGTTGGGATGCAGCAGGCAGAGGACGTGAGCACGTGGATGGATCCTTCCTTACCTCTGTGTCCACAGCATGCCCCACAGTGGTTGACGTATAGGAGGCAGCCAGATTGTTTGACATATAGGAATGAATGAATAAACTGTCTTCATGCAGATACGATGTATGGACATTTAGAAATCCAGTGCGGGGGACCGGGAATCCAGTTGGACCACACTTGCTTTGGAAAATCAAGGCCTGCACGTGGCAGTGACCCATTTCTCTGGTCTAAAGTTTTCTCTGAAGAGCATCGAAGGGCCCTCCCAGCCCTGCTCCGGTCAACAGACAATAAAACAGTGGTTCTCAACCAGGGATTATTGCGCCCCCCAGGGAACATTTGGTAATTTCTAGACACATTTTTGTTGTCACAGCTTGGGGTGGGGGGATGCTAATGGCATCTAGTGGGCAGAAGCCAAGGATTCTGCTAGACATCCTACAATGAACAGGCTGGGCCCGCTGCGACAAAGTACTAACCATCCTGAGATGGCCACAGTGCCGAGGCTAAGAAGCCCTGTGTCGAGACTCGATTTCCTGGTCCATGATGATTTAATTAGGGTGTGTCAGTTCTAAAGAGGAAAGCCACATTAAGCCGTCAGAGAGCTTTTCTTCTGGGGAAAACAGTTAGCAGATGGTTGAGCTGCATATCTGCTGACTGTTGCACGGTCTGGGGAGAACTCCTGACATCTGAAGGGCCTCGAAAGACTTCCTTCTTCAGGCTGCTGGGGTATGCGTAGCAGCCTGAGAGAACACAGGTCAGCAGTTGTGGGCCTTGCTTTGGAAATGATGGGCTGGGCTGAGGCCCGTTCTCTCTCCTGCAAGGCCCACTTGAAACACCTGGTCCTCTGAGTCCCCTGGTCCTTCGGTGCCCTCTGTACTGTGTGTCCAGGGCAGGAAGGGGGGGCAACTGCTGATGCGAGGATGGGATGCCAGAGGGTGCCAGTCTCTGGAGGAAATAGGGAGGGAGACGGTTGTAGAAAGAAGAAGGGAGGGGACATCTTTTGAGATGAGAATGAAGCAGGAGTGTTTTCGAGACACGGAGGAATCTTTTGGCAAAAAGTGTTGAGAGCCTTCAAGCAAGTGCTCCCATCTTCTAGGACATCTGCTCCAAGTAGGGCCTGGGGTGGCTTTGGATGCAGAAGAGAAGGGAAGGTTTGAAACCATGGCTGGCGAATAGACCTGCTTCCAGGAAGTGATCTCAATGCCAGAGGCATTTATTGAGCTGGCAAGAGAAAGTGTGGCAGGTCCAGGGAAAACGAAGATAAATTAGACCAGTACCTGAACTCAGGAGGCCGGCAGTTTCCCCGTGTTGTCTTCATCTCCTGCGGTTCTCTGCTAAGTGCTCACCACCTCGGGGTGTGCTGCTGTGAGCATGAACCGCTCTGAGAAAAATCTACAGTAGGAAGGCAGTTTGGGGGTAAGTGAGCATTTCTCAAACCTTGTTGGTTTGTTGGAATGAGGGATTAGGGCTGCCAGATTTAGCAAACAAAAATACAGAGCGTCCGATTAAATTAGAATCGCAGATACACAGTGAGTGACTGGGACTTGGGACATATTTATACTAAAAAATGTATTCTTTTATTCTAAATGCAAATTTAACTGAACATCCTATATTTTATCTGGCAACCCACGGCAAGGGGCGGGGTGGGTACTGCAGGATATAACTCCTGTAGTGGAATGCCGTCCCAAGTCATATATGTGCCACCTCTTTTTTTTTTTTTTTCCTTTTTTTGGCCGCTGCACACAGCATGCGGGATTTTAGTTCCCCGACCAGGGGTCGAAACTGCGCCCCCTACGGTGGAAGCCCGGAGTCTTACCCACTGGACCGCCGGGGAGGTCCCTGTACCAGCTCTTGAACTCCTTCTTCTGCAGGCCACTTTGCAACATTTTCTCCCCTTTGTCTAGGGACACGTTTTCAGTTTTCTGGCCAATCGTTTTCTGGCATCTTGACTGCCCAGGACAGCTGTGAAGCCAGAAATGCATGCAAGGTGCCGCCGGGTGCGGGCAGAGCCCAGAGTAGCCGAGGCCAGGCTGGCCGCATCCCAGCAGAGCAGTGGGGTCATGAGATGATGGAATGTCTCGGCCAGCATCTGGAGCGCCCGCAGCATGTTTTAAAATAAGGATCAGCCTCCTTGGCTGGTAGTGGCTGAGGGAGGAGGAGAAACGGGGAAGAAGCTCTAGAAAAATGGAGAGAGGATGGATGAGAGGGAAGGCCAAGAAGAGGAGCATGGCAGGCAGGGTTGGAGGGCGAGATTACGGGGATGCCTGGAGTCGGGACAGGTGGCCGACGGGGCGAGCTCAGTCCTGCTGCAGTTGCCCGGGGCCTCCGGATAAAGGCTCTGACGAGTCAAGAGCAGGCTGGATGATGATAGCAACTAGTATTTCCTAAAGGCTCACTATGCTTTACTTGCATTATTTCTCTGTCTTCCTTTCCTGCCCCTCTCCTTTACTTTAGCCACACTGGCCTCTGATATTTCTGCAACACACCAGGTGTGCGCCTACCCCAGGGCCTTTGCACTTGCTGTTCCCTTTGCCTAGGATGCTTCCCCCCGCAGGTATCCCCCTGGTTCACGCCTTTACCTCGTTTCTGATCTTGGCTTCAGTGTTTCCTCCTTGGAGGGCTTTGCCCAGCTGCCTTATTTTAAAATTGCAACACCCCTCCCCTGGCTTTCTTTTTCTCCATAGCACTCATCACCGTCCAACAGTCCATACGTTTTACTTGTTTATTGTTCCTTGACTGTCTTCTCCCTAAAGAATGTAACTTCCAGAAGGGCAAAGATTTCGTTCATTGTTGAATACCCAACGCCCAGAACAGGTGCTTTGTTTGATCAGGCACTTGGTAAACGTATTTTGAATGACAAGGATTTGAGCTATTCCTTAAACAGCCCTTATTGCTCCCACTTTACAGATGAGAGAGCTGAGGGTCAGCTTGTCCAGACCCTGGAGCCAATGGGTGAGAGCAGGATTTGTACCCAAGCAGCATGCCTGTCCAGTGATGGGTGGGCTGACCTGGGGCTCTGGTATTAGAGGGTTGTAGTCTGGCATGGGATGAGAGACTGTCCGAAGTGTCCTGTGTCCTTCAGTGACGGCTTTGTCTCCGTTTCCTCAGGATGTGGCTCTGAGCCGGTCTGTGTCCCCGATGGCCCCCACAGCAGCTCGGTGGAAGGAAGTCCTTTCCGTCCTCCGACACAGTCCTTCTCCTCCGTCTTCGATGAAGACAAGCCGATAGCCAGCAGCGGGACTTACAACTTGGACTTTGACAACATCGAGCTGGTGGATAATTTTCAGACCTTGGAGCCTCGCTCCTCAGACTCTAAGAATCAGGATTGCAAGGTGAGCTCGCGGAGGAAGTCCACGGACTCTGTCCCCATCTCTAAGTCGACGTTATCCCGCTCGCTCAGCCTGCAAGCCGGTGACTTTGATGGTGCTTCTTGCTCAGGCAACCCCGAGGCCGCGGCCCCGGCCCCGGATGCACATAGCACGGGTTCGAGCAGTGCTTCCAGTACTCTTAAGCGAACTAAGAAACCGAGGCCACCTTCCTTAAAAAAGAAACAGACCACTAAGAAACCCCCTGAAACCCCCCCAGTGAAAGAGACACAGCAAGAGCCAGCCGAAGAGAGTCCCGACCCCAGCGAGGAGAATCGAATCGCCGAGACGAAAACGGAATCGGCCAAGACGGAAGGTTCTGGACCAGCCTTATCGGAGGAGGCACCCGTAGAACCTGCTGCTGTGCCCAAGGCTGCCTGCCCTCTGGACTCCGAGGGTGCAGAAGGGGCCATCCCCCCAGCTTCTGGGGGTGGCAGAGTGCAGAACTCACCCCTCGCTGGAAGGAAAGCATTGTCTCCTGCCACGGCCCCAGAGGTGGTGGAGGTGTCCCCATTGGATACTGGGGGGCAAGAGGACTCCCCAGCCAAAGGCCTCTCAGTGAGGCTGGAGTTTGACTATTCTGAGGACAAGGGTAGTTGGGACACCCAGCAGGAAAACCCCCCTCCCACCAAAAAGATAGGCAAAAAGCCGGTTGCCAAAATGCCCCTAAGGAGGCCAAAGATGAAAAAAACACCCGAAAAACTCGACAACACTCCTGCCTCGCCTACCAGATCCCCTGCTGAACCCAATGACATCCCTATCGCTAAAGGTACCTACACCTTTGATATTGACAAGTGGGATGACCCCAATTTTAACCCTTTTTCTTCCACCTCAAAAATGCAGGAGTCTCCCAAACTGCCCCAACAGTCATACAGCTTTGACCCGGACGCCTGTGACGAGTCCACTGAGCCCTTTAAGACATGCTCTAAGACCCCCAGCTCACCTTCTAAATCCCCAGCCTCCTTTGAGATCCCAGCCAGTACCGTCGAAGCCAATGGAGTGGACGGGGATGGGCTGAACAAGCCCGCCAAGAAGAAGAAGACGCCCCTCAAGACGTAAGTTCAGGGGTGCAGGTGGTAAGATCGGAGTCGGGGCTGAGCATTGGCTGTGATTGTCGCTCACGTGCCTGGATGACCCGTCCCCCATTGGCTGCAGTGCCACCATGTTTGCGGCAGGATACCTGTTTTCATTCCTCTCTCCGCCCACGGTGCTGGCTTTTTCCATCCACATATCCCGTTGGGTCTAGAGTCATTGATCTTTTGCCTCAATTAGTCAGTGGTCTAAAGCTTTACTTGTAGCTGAAGACCTGACTTTCAACTTCAGGAGAGTGTGGGAACCATGGAAAGGGAGCAGCCCAGTGGAGGTCTGGTCAGCCTCCCTGTTGGTGACTTGGCATTTTCTGTTTAACACATGAATTGCTTTTTGGAGTGGCCTCAAAACTAAGAGATCTGCCCTTATATTATTAAAATTTGTAGTGTTTGTTTCTGCCCATTAAGGAGACATTAGCCCAGGAGGCAAACACAGTAGGCTTGGGAAGCCCTTGAGAGAGAGAGAGGTCTGGTCTGGGCCCCTTCCTGTACCCCAGCTAACGTGTAAGAAGCACGCCGGTTTGTCTTCACCCCTGTGTAGTCATCTTCATAGACGAGCGTCCACAGGCCCTGTAGGTCCAGAAAAGGTCAATGGGACCTGAAAGGGAGAAGCAGTCCCCACGGTCCCCAGGAGGCCGTTAATAATCAGGTCTGCTATCCAAACACTGGCCAAGTAGACTGAGCATAACACTACGTGTCCACGCCTCTGGAATTCATCCCAAGACCCAGCTCCAACTCGGATGGCTACCGGTCCATCCTCAGGACTTTGGTCCAAGTGTAGGTGGTTTGGTGCTTGGATCTTTTCTCCACTCATGTAGTAGCGTCAATAATTTAACAAGGCCAAGGAGACTGGGCTTCTGGCGGCAACTCAGCAGAACAGACCATGGCTGCCGGCCCCTCCGAGTCTGCCTGGCACAAATTGAGATAGATGGTGACCTGTTTACCTCTCGTTCTGGGCTCCCCCAAGCACTTAACATTTGAGAAGAACCCAGGGCTTCCTGAGAAGAAGGTCTCTAAGCAGGCTTTGGCCTTGGATCGCCTTACCTCTGTCCGGTGTTGGATAGAGGAAACAGTCCTGGCCCAAAATGGGACTTTTCTTAGATCAGCGGCCAAACCAGGCCCTCCTTAAAGATTCCATAGCATCTTTGTTGGAAGCTTTGTTTTAAGCCTGAAACCGGAGAAATCTGAAAGGCCCAAATCACAAAGCTAATCTCTCATTTGGGGGATGAGAGCCAGTTTGTAGCCACTACCTCCTGCTTCCCTGCAGAGAGCTTGGTTCTCTTCTGTTCTGTCATCAGAGATAGCTAACCGAGGTTGGGGACGCTAACCCGTCTCCAGGTCTTACCTCTAGGGCAGATGCTTGGAATCCTACACTGGGGTGACAAAGCTCTTTGAGCCACCAGCATTTTATGGGATAACTGGAACCAAGAGAGGAAGGCGTTCTCTGACAGCCCCTCTCCAGAAAGCGGGGATGTGGCCCACACTTCCAAGCAGAGCAGTGGATGGCTGTTGTAGCTTCTAACCCATTAATAACCAGTTGTCTGCAGATTTACCTTTTTTGTCAGTTCCTTCTGTCTGTCTCTCTTTTTCTTTGTGTTCTTGTCTTAGGATGGTTGAAGACGTGATGTCTGTATGTTCTCTGTTGTAAGTAAATTAAACGGAATCTGCCTCTTACACTAAATGTGCTTTCTTCTGCCTTTGTTTTTGCTTCCACGCTCTTTTTATTTCCTTTCCATGGCTGCTCCTTACGTATTTCTGTGGCGGGCCTGGGAGTGATGGGGCATGGGGCTTCCCAGTAGTAGAGGTTATTTATCTGTCTCATCGTGATTAGCATAAATGAAACTGCTTGGCTGTGAAAACGTGATTATCCAACATCTGCCTGCTTGTCAGGAATGGAAGTTTTTTTTTCCCCTTGCTTATTGGACGTCTTCATCTGAAACCCATACATTTTTTTTTTTCACTCTCATCCCTTCTTTCATTTGAAATTGGGCGATTGCCTTCAAAGTATCGTGGCTTCACATTAAAATAACCACCCAGTCCAACCGCAGGCAGCACCCGCTACCACTTGTTCTGGCTACACGTGAAGCAGAAATGTTTGAGCTGTTTCAAATTGAGACTGATGGGAGCCCCCTGAAACGCAGGGTCAGCTCAGTGGAGCACACGGCTGTGAGAGCCATCGCCAGGCTGCTCTGGGTCAGCAGGACCGGGCTAGGTATCAGCATGCCATCTGGGGGTCGCCTTGTTGAGGGAGACAGAGCAACAGAGCAGACCACCGCTGTGCCTGGACTGCTTTGCCTCCCTGGCCAGGAGAGATCTTGTGGGCTGCTCCCCGGGGGTCCCAAGGACAGGCACTTTCTCTGCCTCTCCATTATTCCACGAGGAGCTGGCCTGGCCCCAGACATCCAGCAGCCCCGGGATAGGGTGGAGTCTCTCAGGCTCTCTTCTGCCCAAGGGATTTCTTTGGTATTTTAGAGCCATTTAGCAACTGTAAAATACACAGTTGTATATTTATATGCATGGATAAATATATGCTTCAAGCTGTGATTGCACTGTTCACATGGCAAATGTCATAAATGCTGTAAATAACCATTTATGGTATTTCTTTCATGACTGAAAGCCATTGTTGGAGCGTTTCATTCCAGAGAACACGAGGAGGAACTTGGTGCCAATTTGCTCTGTCCACCCAGTTAACGTTTAGAGCAGGGGAGGGAAGGGGGGTGGTCTAAGGTGAGGGGGACCCCCGCACAAGCCCTTGCCTTGCTGGGGGCAGGACCAGACCACGGAGGGGCCTGAGACCAGGGGGCAGGGGCCGATCTGCAGGTGGAGAAGCCTCCATTCTGATAGTGGAGATGCACCCCTGACCACCCAGTAGACTTAAGGGAGCCGTCTGTGCTAAAGGCCCCTTCTGACTCCTCTGGAGTCTGAGCTGATGCTTCCTTTGCCTAGGTCCTCCCCTCTCCTCCCCTCCCCCTCAGCCCCCAGTTATTTATACGAGGGGGAAAAAAAGAGAGACCAGAGTTGTTAATCGTGGTTAGGAAAGACATTTTTTAAAAAATTGTTTCATCTCCGAAAAGCAGTTCCGGAGATTGGTTGCACAACAATGTGAATGTACTTTACGCTACTGAACTGTACACTTAAAAGCGTTGAAGATGGTAAATTTTATGTTATGTGTATTCTACCATAATTTAAAAAAAAAAATGATCTCACCCCTCGCCCTGCCTTTAGTCAGAATCCCACCCAGAAGTTCAGAGGTGCGGGAATCCATTACGCTCAGGGTTCCCGCGCGTAGGAGGGAATCTGCCAGTTCTCGCTGAAGACCCGGGACTTTGCTTCCTGTTTCTGCACGGCTCCTTCAGTTGTTTTGAGTGCTGTGTCGGCTTGGTCTTCTGTGAACTGGATCCTGTTAACTGGTGTCACGAGCTGACGTCCCCTCCCCCACCTTAGTTGGTTCAGACATTCCTGGATGGATCCAGATCTATTAATCTGCTCACCAGAATCTGCCTTTTGAAATAAGAACATCTGGGTAAATTTAGCTTCATTTTCTGGGTCAGCTCTCCAAAATGGCATCTTTTCCAAGATTTCCAGCTTGATGACTCTTTCCCTCGGGGGCAATAATAATATCTGTTAAAAAGTCGGAATGGATTGTCGGTGTGGACGTCTTTCAGTTGGTGTTGGAGTGGTGTAGACTGGAGGGTGGTCTGGGTCAGATACTCAGCAGTCAGATGCTCTGGGCCTCAGTCGGCTCTGGAATGTTCTGTGCCTCTGTCTGTTGTGTTTACATTTTCCATTTTGTTTCCAGTGACACATTTAGGGTGAAAAAGTCGCCAAAACGGTCTCCTCTCTCTGATCCACCTTCTCAGGTATAATGTTCCCTTGATACTTGTGATTTTATCCCTCACTCGGGAAGATAAGGCTGATGTGTTTTTATTCCCCATTAGTCAATAGAGTTTTCTTTTCTACTCATCATGCCCCTCTCCTTGCCTCCTACATGGAGGGTCCCTCAGTGTTTGCAAGACATTGTTTTGATCCCTTTCCTTGGGGAAACATCAGAGTATGTCCCAAGAATAGGCAGATGTTCAGGAAAAATGTCAGTTGGATTCTATGGGAGTCGTGCTGGTCCATTTTGGCCAGTTAATCTGTTGAGAACTTAACTTGAATATCAAGTTGCGGAAGACTGTTGAGATAAACGCATATGTAGTGAGAAAGAAATGAATATATGTCAGGAACCCTGGATTATGTAACCAGGGTCAGGATGGGGAGATAAAGGGCTTTCATCCCCTGCAGAAGTGGCGGCTTGGGCTCTTTCTTCATACGAGTCCCTGTCTCCCTCTTCCTATAGTTCCTCTACCAAATATACGCCATTTCTTCTACCCTGTTTACAGACCAAGAAGGGTATCCTGAAGTGTGTGCCAGGCCATTCAAGGTCATAAAACAAGCAAAGCCCTGGCCAGCCAGCCCTGGGCAGGGCGAGGCTGCAGAGAGGCGCCCAGCCCCACGAGAGGGGTCTTGGGTCCAATGCCACCTCTGCTGTAACATTTCTGGGCTCCCACCCTGCCCTGCTCAGCTGCGCACCCTCTGTGGAGATGGAGATGAGGCCCCCCTGTCTCTACCTCCCGTGTCAGGCGTGAGGACTGTCAGGCAATGTTGATGATGTTGATGTGCAAGCCTGAAGCACTGTGGGCGTCACACTATAGTTGCCTTCATCAACATTTCCGTAGTAAAAGTTTCCTTATTTTTCTCAAAGCGAATGGGCAGGAGTATCTCAAATAACCCAGACACAAAATCCTGATTCTTTTAAAACCCACGGTCATCACCCCCTGAAACAAAACCATCAGAAACAGAAATTCATAGCGGAAAGACTTGGTGTCCTTGGGACTATTTTGAGCAGAGGAATTTGACAGGGACCGGTCCTGGTGAGGGGGGCCCAGACCCCTGTGGGTGGGCGCGGAGGCTGGACGAGAGAAGAGACAGCTTCCCTTCTCCTGGTAGGACCCCACCCCCGTGACCACGCCGGAAACGCCGCCCGTCATCTCCGCGGTGGTCCACGCAACCGACGAGGAGAAGCTGGCGGTCACCAACCAGAAGTGGACGTGCATGACGGTGGACCTGGAGGCCGACAAGCAGGACTACCCGCAGCCCTCGGACCTGTCCACCTTCGTCAACGAGACCAAGTTCAATTCGCCCACGGAGGGTAAGCAACTCGGTGGCCGGCTGGCCCGCCACTCTGCCTCGGAGACCGCTGCCCCTAGGGAGCAAAAGGCCAGGAAAGGAACTTCTAAGCCAGGTAACCGTGCTGTTGGGGGCCATCTCCCGGTGCACCCCGAGCTCAGGCTGCCTTTGGAAACAGCCTGAGGCTTGAAACCAGCTGAACGGTGACCCCGGGGCACCTGCTGAGAGCCTGCAAAGAGCTCTCTACCTCTGGGTCCTGAGCTCACCTGAGCTTTGCACCTTCTCGGCTGTATGGCTTACATCCCTTGAAGATTTTGAGTCAAGTGCTCAGGGTACGTCAACCTGCCTGTGGGGTCTCTTAGTCCACTGTTCATCGGCCCTACGGGACGTCCCACAGTGTGACCGACACCTGCTCAAGCCCCAAACCAGAGAGTCCCCCAGGCTTGCCAACGAGAGGAACTGAGTCCTTCTGAATAGGCCCCACTTACCTCATTAGTATCTTCCTTCCCCTTACGTAGACCCACTTTCAGCTTTCTGCCTGATTCTTCGGCTTGAAAAATTCATGTATCTTAAGTCGGCAACTAGAACCTTCCTGCGAAGGATTAGTCCATTTCCAGGGGTGGTGGTACCCTGCCTCCCTAGTCCTCCTGGGGCCTTTCCTCCACCCACCACCATATGGGGCTTGTGGGCCTAGTACTGGACCGTCATTCCAGCACCGTGGGCTGTTGTGATGGTTCTAAGTTTCCCTTTCCAAGCTCTTGATTTCTAGCAATTTCTAAAAACTGAGTAGAATTCAATATGAGGACAGTCCTACAGGGAAACCTTATCTCCGCTTCTTTGCTGCTGAGAAGAAACCATGATCTCCATCAGACAGCCTCCTGCCCCCGCCTGGGCAGGGCAGGGCTGTAACCGAGGTGACTTTTAGTTGTAAGTAGGAACGCTGCCTCTGGAGGTTCTTGTATGATCGGGCTTGTTGGCGGCTTGCTGTGTGCCCGTGAGGTCTCTGAATGGTACCAGTGAGATCCATGTCAGGTTTTGGGGGGATTTGGGGTGCTTATCTTATTGTAATGCCTTTCTCTAGTTTGATGATGAAAAGACAATCCAGATTACGAGTATTTGGACTTTCGGGCATTGTATTTTCTGCATAATGGAGCCTTTGGTTGGTTGTCTTGTTGGCCCTCTGGCTGCGGGTTTGGGAGGCTTAAGAGTGACCATGTCACTCCAACCTGACCCCTGGGGCCCAGGCCTGGCCTCACCTTTTTTCAGTCCTCCTTCTCCTCTGTGCACACACCCCTGGGCCATGACTGTACCGGAGGGAACCGCTTTCCCCCAGGGACGCCCCTGCTCAGCTCCCCTGCAGTGGATGCTGCAGGATGCCCCCTGCTTCCCTGTCTCCCAGGCTTGTCCTGCCCCCTCCCAGCCTTTCGCTGGACACGGCCCCTCTGCCGTCTGCTATCAGTGCTTGGTCTGAACTCGCTCTGAGGTTACATAACGCGGTAAGGATGATGCAGGTGCATCTCTTGCTTCCCTACTAGACTGTGTGTTTCTTAAAGACAGGAAGCCCATCTGAGCCAGCTTTGTTTTCCTTACAGCACCATGAACACCGTAAGGGCTAAAGACAGCTTTGTGAGGAAAAGAAAATAGAAGCCTAGGCAGGTAGACAGCTTAGTGTCCACAGTTTGATCTTTGCATCAGTCAGCACCTGTGTGAGGGAGACGGAGCGGGGGAGGAAGGGAGGGCGTGTTGACAGCCCGGAAGCAGCAGGGGGTGGCTGAAGACTAGCAGGGGCCTGGCCAGTTTGTAGCACCTGTGGTTTCCTGCTGGCTTACCTCTCTTGAGGCTTAATAAGAAACTTTTAAATGTCATAGAAACCAACCTGAGCTCGCCATTATAGATAGGATTCAAAAGGTGTGTGTTTCGGGCTATGTGTGTGTGGTTGTACCATCAGGAACCAAATAAATACATGCTTTTTTTTTTTTTTTTTTGGCTGCGCCACATGGCTTGCGGGATCTTAGTTCCCTGACCAGGGATTGAACCCGGGTCCACGGCGGTGAAAGCGGGGAGTCCTAACCACTGGACCACCAGGGAATTCCCTACATGCATTATTTTCATAATACCTTACAAGCTAATAGGTGCCTCATTCAGTGGTAACATCTATTTCTTCATCTTTAACTTAGAACTAAAGCAGTCCACTCACTAGCTTAGTGGCATATTTGAGAATTGTTTGTTTTCTGCAAAAGTTCCACAAATAGGGAAATCTGTAAGTTTGGAACAAAACTCTAGTAAACCTGCCTCCTTAGAAAATGACTGTGGGGCTTCCCTGGTGGCACAAGGTTAAGAATCCACCTGCCAATGCAGGGGACACGGGTTCGAGCCCTGGTCTGGGAAGATCCCACATGCCGCAGAGCGGCTAAGCCCGTGAGCCACAACTCAGCCTGCGCTCTAGAGCCTGCGAGCCATAACTCCTGAGCCCGTGTGCCACAACTACTGAAGCCCGCGCCCCTAGAGCCCATGCTCCGCAACAATAGAAGACACTGCAATGAGAAGCCCACGCACCGCTACGAAGAGTAGACCCCGCTGGCCGCAACTAGAGAAAAGCCCACGTGCAGCAACAAAGACCCAATGCAGCCATAAATGAATGAATGAATGAAAAAGAAAAAGAAAATGTGAATATGTGGGAAGTCCTGATCATAGTTATAGCTGGTGGGCGATGGGAAATCCATTGTCTATGTGAATTCAGAACAGCCTCAGTTTCAAGAGGTGTGGCCTGCATTCACCTCTCTAATGTACCTGGTTCCCTCCAGCAACTGGATGTAGAAACTGGATGCAGAGCCCTGTTCTCAGATTGTCCTCCTGTTACTGAGCCACGTCCGGCCATACCAGACACGAACCTGGTTGGGGTGCAGATGGACTCCCCAGAAAGAGCCTGCCCAGTGGTGCAGCCGCGATTGAGGCTTTCTTACACTGAAGTCATAAATCACAGGAAAATGAAATGTTGGGTTAGAAATAATATTTGCCACTTGGACACGTATTCACTGCAATATGAATTCTCCAAGTAACAGTAATAAGGAGGAGCTGTCGGGCTTCCCTGGTGGCGCAGTGGTTGAGAGTCCGCCTGCCGATGCAGGGGACACGGGTTCGTGCCCTGGTCCGGGAAGATCCCACATGCCGCGGAGCGGCTGGGCCCGTGAGCCATGGCCGCTGAGCCTGTGCGTCCGGAGCCTGTGCTCCGCAACGGGAAAGGCCACAACCGTGAGAGGCCCGCGTACCACAAAAAAAAAAAAAAAAAAAAGAGGAGCTGTCATTGGTGGAGTAGCCCTGCTGGACCTTTTCATACGTGATTTCATTTCACCCTCCCAGCTCTAGGTGGTGGATTTCTGCACTTCCTCACGTAAGAGCGAGGGAGCAGAGGCTTTGAGCTGTTAAGATTTGCTGAGTGTTGAGGGGCTAGTTCTCGCAGGACCAGGTCTGCCTGACTCGAAGGGCCTCTTCTTTTCCGCCATGCTCTTTACGTGAGCGTCCTACAGACTTCCTTTCGTTCAGTGTAGAATGAGGATGTTGAGCTGATCGGTGCTTCCCTACCTGGGTTCACAAGAGATTCAAGTTGTCTTAATATTTCAGAAAACCTGTGGAGCTGGGTTAGAAAGATGCCCAGCTAGTTTAAAACCGCATGCTTGGGGGCTGTAATCATATCAGCTCACTGTGGTGACACTGATACTCTCTCATTGATTTAAACCTCAGATTGGCAAAATTATAAACATTTTTCTGTGAGTGCTTGCTTAGCAAATGCCCTTTTCTGGAGCAATCTATTGAAACATGGTGCCGTGAGAGAAAACCTTGTGCATGTGATCCCCAGAGATGGAAAGTTTAGGAACCACTGGACGACAGAGCCTCCGAAACCTCTTAGCTCTGGTCTGAGACCCTGAGGGAGTATTTGCTTTAGATTCGAAGGTCTGGATGGCCATTGCTGGTCACCCTGTCTCCCTCTACACACAGCTGCACCAGCACCTCCTCTTGCATACAATAGAGAAGGGGTGTCCTTCTCAGGAGCCTAACCTGGTCTTCAGTGGTGGGCACCGTTGTTGTCACACTACAGGCATGTAGAAGGGCCACCCAAGGAAGTTGGAGCAGTGTCTTTGTCCCCTTCCAAAAGGCTTGTCTCCTCTCATCACTTACGTTAAAAGTTTCAGAAATATTAGCAAAGAGCAGTAACAGACCTGGTCACAGTCCCTTACCTTTGCGTGACCAGCTGTGGGGCTTTTCATCTTACATCAAATCATTTTACCCTGCAAGATGTATGCGCTTTGAGCTCCATTTATGGATAAGTCGATGGGCCTAGAGAAGTCAGGGAGTTGGCTTCCCTGATCCTGGCAGTGGCAATCGGGACTCGGTTGCATCCTTCCGGCTTCTACCCAGGCTCCTTCGGTCCCCCAGCAAAGCTCCAGCCATGAGAGTCAGATGGAAACACAGGCCCCTTGCCTTCAGAACGACAGGACCCATTAAAAATAACTTCGGGGGAATTTCCTGGCGGTCCAGTGGCTAGGACTCCTCGCTTTCACTGCAGTGGGCCCGGGTTCGATCCCTGGCCGGGGAACTAAGATCCCGCAAGCCGCACGGTGCAGCCAGAAAATCAAAATAAAACAAAACTTCTGGCCTCTTCAGCTCGGGGCAGCACGTGCTTTAGTGAGCGGCCTCTTCTCTCATTTGTAAAGATGTTGAGCCATTTGGTATAACTGGCGTTACCCTTCCTGGCCTGCCTGCTGCGTGTGGCGTAGTTGAAAAATGGGGCTAAAATTGGACATGGCTCCCCTCTCCAAGCCTACCCTCTAAGGGTTAGAATTTAAGGCAGGGGAATGGGATTTTTGAAAACCAAGTTCAGTAAGATGTTTTCTCAAAAGGTCTGAGACCCTCTTGGCAGGTAGGAAAGAAGGCAGATGAATGAGCTCAGTGATCTGAAACTCCCCCAGATCTGCTGCCCGGAAACGAGCTCAGATTCCAGGTGGGACACTGAGGAGAGCTGGTAACCAGAGCCGGCACTGACGCGGGGCCCCAGGGCCTAGAAAACCTCCACGGTGGCCTCAGCTTATTCCGTGCATCCCAGGTGCTCTGTGGCATTGTGGGGTGTGCGGGGGTGTGGTTTCTGTGAAATAATTTAGGGTTAAATCATGCCTTGGCAATAGTAATACCTTGGAGGAGGAAGCAGCTGATTCACTATTATCTTTTCTATTAGACAGTCTATTAGTAGAGCAATAAAATGATAGTTCTGGGGTCCTGCACGCGGAAAGTGACAGGTCTAGAAGTGGGCCTAGAAATCACTTTGTCCTTCACTGTCCGCTGCCTTTGAAAGATAGTAAGTCTTAGTAAACGAATGCTTCTTCGTCTTCGGTTGAGGCAGACCCTAGGGACAGATTCACACGACGGTTACAGACACTCTGAGTTCCTGCCCAGCATATGGTTTGGCTTAGTCTCCATTCTTCCCAAGTGATGCACAAGTCAGGGCCTTCAGGATGCACGAGGTCCTTCTGGTCATTAATCCACAAAACTGTCTCCATTCCTGTGATCAGGTGTCCAGTGAGAGTATCTGGAGTTTTCTTTGCAGCCTAAAGTCTCTGGTCAATTTGTAATAGGTCATCTTTCCATCAAATTGGACTTTAATAGTCTTTGCAGCTGAACATTTGATTTGGACCGGCCCTGTTGGCACTGGAAGAATTTTGGGAAGCATTCTAGACAACTCGCAAAGCTTCTCTTACAGCAGCACTGTTCTTCCCTTGCTTCCAACAACTGGATGGGCAACTGTGGGTCCAGTTCCAAAATGTCACCAGGACTTGGGAAGGTTCCATGTATCGCACGTGAGACTTACAGAGAAGCAACACCCACAGTGTACACACTGTCTGATCTGAAAACTCTGTGCAAAATGCTCAGATCTTTCCCCAGTCAAATCTGTGCTTGGTCATGACATTTAATTCTCTTGGAACTCTCTCAGGCTCCCAAATGGCAGAAGCCCCTTTACGGTAAGGGGTTTACCAGTTGTCTGAAAATAGCTGAGTCGAGCCCCCCCTTTTGGTCATATCAGAAATCTCAGTCAGTGGACATTCTCAGAAAGCTTAAAGCCTTGTTCCGGACCCCACCTGCCCAGCCCCAAACTTTTCACTCCCCCTCCCCCCTCTGGCACTCACCTCTCCTTCTGTTTCTTTTGCAGAGTTGGATTACAGAAACTCCTATGAAATCGAATATATGGAGAAAATTGGTTCCTCCTTACCTGTAAGTTCTTCTGCCTTCAGCCAGCAGGGAACTTGCTCTCCCATCCTGTCAGTTTGGTGAACTGGGACTGGGGGAGTTGAGGTTTGTCTCAATCCACTTCAGATGCCATTTTCAGGGAGAAAAATGATAGGATGCTGTTAGGCTCCCTGCAGAATTACTTCCTAGACTGAGAAGGAACTCGTCAAGAGATTTCTTTTCAAACAGGTGGAGGGAGTGGTTTGGTGGTGTCTAAGGTGTGCCGTTATCTGGTTTCTTCAGATTAATTGCTTCCTAGAACTGAAAATTGTCCCTTTGGGCAGTAAGCCTTTCCCGCATCTCTTTTTCATTTTGAGTTGTCATGATGCACCTGTCTTCCCTGGCTTAACATGTGCTGCTGCTGCGGCATTTGGTCCTGGACATGACCTCTTGTACTGCTGTTGTCCAGAGATGCCCCCAGAGGTGTGGAGATGCCCAGGAGGGCCTGTGCGACACTCAGCAGCCCAGACACGTTGCTCTTATCTCTCTTTCTTTGCATCATTCATAGATGGGGTGTTGCTGTTTCTAAACCACATCTGCTGTAAGTCAGTGAACCTTGTTGGTGGCGTTCATCACAATGGGGCGTCATGCCCGTCTCCCCCATTCAACTGTGGCCCACGCCCGGACGGGGGTCTCGCCTACCCCTCTGTTTATCCTTGGTGGCCAGCATGGTTGCCCATCCAGAGAGGATGGCCCCTAAATGCCGATGGGCTGAGCAGCATGTAACACACCAACACCATTGCATTCCCCCCCCGGAAATGTTCCCAACTGCAGGCGGTCCCACTTTCTTCCTACACTTTCCTCTTCCCTCCGGTCCTCCTCTCCTCTCTCTTAGCCAGCGCCGCTTTCTCCTCTCTTCCGGGTGGCTGGAGAGAAATGAAGGCTTCTCCCTGATGAGTTATCTGTCCCCATTGAAGAGCGCTCTGGTTTTCGTCTCTGTAGCGTGTTTAGGCCACTGCATCCGAGCTGACGTGTGACTTTGATCCCTGCAGCAGGACGACGACACCCCGAAGAAGCAGGCCTTGTACCTTATGTTTGACACTTCTCAGGAGAGCCCGGTCAAGTCTCCCCCCGTCCGGATGTCGGAGTCCCCGACGCCGTGTTCAGGGTACGACTTCCATGTTGAGAGAGTTACACCCCGGGGCGGAGGTCCCCAGGCCTCAGAGCACCTGCCCTGCTCTCCTGAACGCCATTCATTTGCACACACTCAGGCAGCCCACAATCCCATCTCCCTGTGTCCACACGGGCACAGATGCAGTGGGTTTGTCACGGGCTGCCCTTTGGACTAAGGTAGCACCCTTTAACTGCTGAGAGCGGGAGCCCCTCCCATCACCTGCCGGTGCACCCCGCTTTATTGTGTAAGTTGTCCCGTGGGGAGGCTTCAGCGCCCGAATCCCACTCCCAGCCCCTGCTGGTTGTATGACCTGATGCGAGTTACTTGACCCTCCTGGGCTGCAGTTTCCTCACGTGTAAAGTGAGAGTAATAATAAAATTGATCCTGTAGGGATTTTTTGAAGATGAATTGAGGTGCCCCTTGGGATAGGGGTAGGGGTACCTGTTCAAATAGCCAAAAGGAGGAGTAAACTGAGATGCTGTAAGGAAAGCACTTGTCGCAGGGCCTGGCACAAATGAAGTTCTGTTAAACGTTTATTACTCATATGGATGTGAATGCAAGCATTTGTCAGGCTCCTGTTCTGAGCTGTGTGGTGCTGGATTGGGTGGGGGGGGGGGGGTATCATGCTAACACTGGGACCTTCCTGTCCTCTCCTACCTGCCGCTTTCACTGAGTAGGAGTGAACGCTCTTGCTATGACTTCCCATACCTACTCCGGAATCTGCTCAGGGTGGTGGGAACGAGATGAGGATGTTATTGTAACAGCAGTAATGGCGCCTTATGACTGGCACTGTGTCGAGCGCTTCAGGTGCAGGCAGCATCTCATTCGATCTTCACAGAGTTACAGTACCTAATCCCTCCCGCCAAGGTGCACAGTCAAGGGGTCGGCCGTCTGCTTACCTCCAGAGCTCGTACCCTTAGCCAGTGGCATCTGTGCTTCTGGCTGTCCGTTGTCAGCAGGCTCTTACGTGGGGCTGGACCACCCTCTATCCAGCCAACGGACCCCTTGGTCACCTAAGCCCTGCCCGTGTTCCTCGGGGAATATAACCTTGGGAGTCTGGGATCGCTTGCTCTGTTAGTCGGGGCATCCTGGCTAATTTCAGTGGGGTTTCCAGTGCAGCCTCTAACGATGCGCTTTGCTTCCTTAGCTCCAGTTTTGAGGAGACTGAAGCCCTTGTGAACGCCGGGGCAAAGATCCAGCATCCCGTTGCACGAGGGCTGGCCCCCAGCCAGGAGCCACACTTGCAGGTGCCAGAGAAATCCTCCCAGAAAGAGCTGGAGGCCATGGCCTTGGGCACCGCCTCAGAAGTGATCGAAATTGTAAGTGGGGTTGGAGGGGCCCGAGATCACTGCGGGTGAGCCCTGGGTCAGCTGGGTTCTGTCACCACTCGGGCCAGGCCTTCAGAGCAACACTCCCCTGGGACCTGATGTGGGTCCCTATCCCCCTATCCCGCCAGAGAAGCCAGCCTAGGAGACCCCACCCCATAATGATGAGAGAAGGTCTCTCCGTCCTCACCAATGTGGTTTTGCAGTTCTCACCTAAGTGCTTTATTTGCCTTCAGGGTTATTCATTTTCCACTTCTAGACCCTTCAGGCTGGACTGTTGGTTTTTGAGCTGCCATCAGTCTGTACTCTGCTCCTCTGTCCTCTTTGGCAGAGGGCAGAGTACGGTAGATCAGGAAACACTCTCCTTTTGAGGAACAGTTGGTTCTCCTGGGCTTTGGTGATGGGAAGTCCCTCCTGTTTATAGACCAGGACTTATACCTCTTCCCTCCCAACCCCTGTGGGACCTGCAGAGCGAATAGACCTGAGCTGAAGGCCTCACCCACGCGCCCCACACGTCTAAAATCGATCACCCTTCTGGCCAATTCTGTTTTTCTATTTTTACTTCCCCCTAGCAATCCCCAAGAGGGTATGAGGCCATTGACTTGGCGTGTTGCTTTATTGCTCCAGATGAGTAGACATTCATTTATCTCACGCATCAAGTATTTATTTAGCACCTACTGTATGTCTGGCAGGTGGATACTGGGAAAATAATAGTGAGCAAAAAGAGAGTCCAGACGGGACCTAGGCTGTCTCTCAAATAGATACTATGAAGGACTCATGCGTGATTCGACTTCCGCAGCCTTTGCCTTCTGATTTGGAAGTCTTTCTGATCTACCAGTTTGAGGTCATCTTTCCATTATTTAGAAAATGACCTTTACCAAACCTTCCTTTGGATGTTTACAATGGAAAGTATGTTCTTGATGACTTACGTTTAGAAACCCCATCACCTACCTTGTCTCCTACCCACTGAGGTTCTCAAGTGAATAAGTAAAGGGTAGCTTTCCTCCTAGCGACTGGTTATGGAGTGAGGGTGACACGGGGGTGGAGAGGGCACCTAAGGCTGTGCTTTTAGGGAGCGGGTTGGGCCTGCCCATCTCACGATGCCCATGATCAGCATGTGGGAATTAGTCCAGATGAAAAGGAACGTATTGGCACCTAACTGATACTCTCTTCAGCCTTAAGGCAGAGATGTCCAGCCAATAGATGGGTGGTCCTTGCTTGGAACCGATATCACTCTGCTCTCCTCTATTTTTCCTCTGTGTCCTCCTCTGCCGGCCTTCAGACAGCTCCTGAGGGCTCCTTTGCCTCTGCTGATGCCCTCCTCAGCAGGCTAGCTCATCCAGCCTCTCTCTGTGGTGCGCTTGACTATCTGGAACCCGACTTAGCAGAAAAGAACCCCCCAGTATTTGCTCAGAAACTTCAGGTTTGTAGCCCACGTGTGACCTTTGGGGAGTTTGTCAAAACCTCAGTAGAGAATGAACCTCCGAACTCCAAATGCAATGAGGCAGGATTTAATGGAGCATTGCTGAGAATGTTCCAGATGGAATAGCTTCCCCTCAAAGACAGATATATGTGGTGGTCTTTACCCAGGACGCCAGAGTGCTATAAATCGTGCCATTACATGTGGAACAAACCATTTGTATTTCAATTTGGAAAATGGACCGAAGCAGTCATTTTTTAGAAGTTTTGATAGCCCCAAAAGCAGTTTCTCTGATTTATTCATGGAACCAAGGGTATTAGCTCACCATGGAGCCAGGCTGTTTATGTATACAAGGTTATCTCAGACCCCTGTTGAGATAACATCTGGACTCAGGTCTTGTATCTGGCACCAAAACAATTGTCTACAGTCTGTGCTTTAAATTTGACAGCTCAATTTGATACCCTCTAGACTGGGATGTTCAGAGCAAAAACTTAAGAGAGATTGTTAATAGTCATTTGAGATATGCAAATCCGCTCGTGGAAATTGTTGGCCGACTTGACATGAAATGAACAAAAGGAGAGAAATTGAAAGAACAGTGCATTAAAAATTCTGATCCCATTTTAAAAATTATTTCGTATTTGTGTCATACTTCCCGCCAGACATCCCAAAGGGTGATTTAAAAAAAAAAAAAAAGGAAATGAGACACTTATTTCATGATCTGCTGAGGTGTTAATTGTGAAAGAAAGCCAGCGCGTATGTTTCCCCGAGTACCTGTCATGACACGTTCACGTGGCACATTCGTTTCTTGGATGTGGAAAACATTTCCGTCCTGTCTCGGTGCATTTCCCCTGCGGTTTGCTCATTTCCCACCCCTCCGGCAGGAGGAGTTAGAGTTTGCCATCATGCGGATAGAAGCCCTGAAGCTGGCCAGGCAGATCACCCTGGCTTCCCGTAGCCGCCAGGACACCAAGGTACCGGTTTGCTGCTGCCGTGTGCTGCCTCTTGAGAATGTTGTGTGGTCCAGAAGCTTCTTTGCTAACCATGGCCAGGCAGGTGTTCGACAAAGTATGATTTTTCAAAAAGCTAAAAGTGTAATTTGTGCATAAGTACACACTGAACACACCAGCAGGATGGTAAGGCTTGTTGAATGGAGGAAAATACGAGAAACCGATGTCCAGTCAGTGGGGTAAGGAGGCTGGAATAAGATTGCAAAGTTAGATATAAAACAGGTTAATACTAGTTAAACAGGACAGATAATTCATAACCTTTGAGGTTCTTTTTTCTTCCTATAGAAATCATTTGCTTCGCTACTAATAAAAAATAATTTGCACCTTTTCTATTTTCTACAAGTTAACATCTAATCATACTGAGACTGGATCCCAGTCAATAGTGAATAGGTGAAAACAAGACCTTCCTGAGATGTCAGATGACCCTTAGGCCAGGGTCAAAAGGATTACAGAAAAGCGGTCTTTTTCTGCAACGGGAGAGCGTAAATATTTCAGGTTTTGTAGGCATCTGTTGATCTCTGTAACAACTAACTCAGCTCTGGCACCAAGCTCTGCTAAAGCAGCACCGGACCACACGTGGATGAACGGGTGTGGCGGGTTCCGGGAAAACCCTTTTTACAGAAAAGGGCAACAGGCCATTTGAGCCATCGCCGTAATTTGCCAACCCTTCTCTAGGGCAGAGTGTGATATTGACAAGACCTGCAGAAATTGTTTGGCTGGCTTCCAAGTTTGGAGTCATTTTTCTTAACAACTGGAATGTGTCGTTGATGACACGCACGATGGAGCGTGGTCCAGGGAGGTTCAGCCCACCCCCAGGGCTGACGGGTGCGCCTGGCCTCTGAGGATCCGCCTCATTCCCTCTCCCACACCCCACCCCCAGTTGGCAGCCCGGCGAACCTGGGTTGTCAGACCAGGACTGGGCCCCAGTGCGCTCTGTGGCCCTGAACCAGTTGGTGAGCCTCTCTGAGCCTCAGTTTTTCCATCTGTGACAAGAGGCTAATAGCAGCGAGTTTGCACGTTGCTGTGAGGACAGTAAGTGCCGTGCAGAGAGCCTAGCACACAGTAGGTGTACGATCAATGAAAGCTGCTGGGAGGTGACCTTCACTTGTGCCTCTTGTTACCTGATGAGACTCTCCCAACATCTCTCTTCAGACAGCGGGTCCAGGTCCCATTTTACAGATGTGGAAAATGGAGCCTGGGAAGCTGGGAGAGTTGCCTGTACATCTGGGAGCCTGGGAGCTCGTTGCCTGTATATCTCAAGTAACAGCTTACTTGGCAGAGGGGCCCGTGCTCTCTCCCGTCACTTGTCCTTGGGACAGGATCAGGAGTTCATCTGCTGGCCCTGCCCTGTGGGTCCCCCACATGTCGTTTCCCTGGAACCAAATGGGGACCCCTTTCTAGAGACATCTCTCAGTGATGGAAGAAGGTCATCCCATGGGTGTCCAGACTGGGGACATCGGGTGTTTACAGGAATGTAAACACCCATTGCTGATGTCTTTGTTCTTGTGGCCAACCCATACACTTGGGTTTAATTTCCGTAAAAATGAGATTTTTAGAATGCATTAAGCAGTGAGGATTTTTTCCCCGTTAGATTTATTTCTTGATGTCCTTGGGTAGTGGCTTAAACACAGAATGAATTGCTTGACGTTTGGTCACTATAAATACAGTTTATTCCTGTCCAGAAGTCTGAGGCAGAATTAAGCATGTTCTCAGTGGTTCCAGTTGAGTATGAAGTGTTCAGGACTGCCTGATACCCGTGCCTACTTCTCAGAGATGGCCAGCAGTTGACTTCCCGTCAGTTAAAGCCTGTTCTCAGACCATGTGTCCCGATTTTGGTTGAGAAAATACTGTCACCTGAGTCTACTGAGTGTGGTTTGGAGAGACAGCCCCCGCTCCCTCCTTATGTATTCCAGAAGGGCGTGTTAAAAGAATTATTCCATAGGGGTAGAAGTGTCTGGGAGTATGAGGAACATTTTTCTCTACCATAGGAACTTGTACCACTTTTGTAAGAAGTATATTAATCTAGTGACGTTGGCCCATGGAAAATAGATGCTCTTTTCTGTAGCTCACCAGACCGAGGGTGGTCCATTTACCTGAACCCAGTTGGGTTTCTGTGGGTTTCTTGCTGGTGAGATGCTTGATTGGCCCTTAGCGCATTGGAAACTGCTGATATATAGAAAGAGAAGACAGCAGCTGTGTATCCAATTTGTTCTTTTTTCTGCTCATATGTTTCAGCTGCAGGTGACCTAGCCCAGTGTTTCTGGCAGCATGGTTTTAAACTGTTGCTAACACAAAATGAAATCACTTGGAATGAAAAAAACTCATACTGAGAGGATGAAAAACGTCATGAAATACGATGGGGGTGATTTCTGGTCGCTCCTGTGAGCAGCTTCACTCGACGTTTCCCTTCAGCCTGAGGGCCAGCAAAGCCAGCCTTGCAGGCACTGCTGTGCGGTTTCCTGTTTCATTAGTCAGAAAACGTTAGAAACGAGGGAAACTCCACAGGGGCTGGGGTGTCAGACCCCTTATTGTTTTCCTTCCACACACTTCTGGTGGAACTGAATTCGGTTGTGTCCTCCTGGGGGGGTGGGGATCTGACCAGGTCACTGGCTGTGAGGTGCAGCAGCCCTGGATTCACCACTAAACCAGGATGGATAAAACCTAACCGTTCCATCTGTATGGCTTTCCAAGGGCTGCAGGGCACAGGGATGGATTTAATTTGTGTGTATAACAGATACTGGGTATGGTCCAGTATCTGGCCTTGTGGGATTAGGGGGACCCTATATAAAGAAGGAAGGATGTGTCTGGGTAACATGGGAACAAGGATCATACAAATGGCAAGCTTTGGGACCGGAGGAGGTCCTAGAAACAGGCTCCCCTGGGAGGGAAAGGGTGTTAATCTTAATTGTGTGATTCCTCCAGGAGTCCTGGCCCATAAAGGAAGATGCCTGGGTTGTCGCAGCATCAGTGGGAGAAGGAATCAGGTCTGGGGCAACTGTATGGTTGGTGAACGGCCTGATAGCATAGCTGCCTTTTCTCCTTTTGTGTCCGGAAACCACCCACCCCGGCCATTTAACCAGGTGATACCCGAAACCCGCAAGAACAGTCTGAAGGGCAGTGACAAAGGGCTGGCACGTGGGTTTCAGCTTATTTGCCAGTTTCAAGAATTCGTGGTTTTCGTCTGCAGCCTGTGTTGAGGTCTGAGGCCATGTCTTGACCCAGGGGGAAGGAGAGGCCGGTCGGTGCTGGTGACGCCTCCTGTGGGGAGTGGAGTAAGGGCACGTATCAAGTGCCTTCCTTTTGTTTGCCATCCTGAACTTGAGACCCGCCCCTTGTCAGATTTGGATGGGGCAGCACCGGGGTGAGGCTGCTCTCTGCCCCACCTGGCGCCACGTGGCCCCGTCACCCCCCAAGCACCCAGCCTGTGTCCACGCTCCATGACCTTGGTCCATGACCTGACCTCAGCTTTTGGGCCCTACCCCTGTGCCTTCTCACTGCTTCCCACCTGGTTTCCGGGGACCAAAGCGATCCTGCTTTGGTCCAAGACATAGCAGCTTCCCCTGAGCCTGGCAACAGCGGGTTGGACACCAGGAGGATTGTGAGCCTGGCTGAGCGACAAGACCCCCAGCCCCTGGCTGCAAGGCCAGAAGGACCCCAGGCATGAGGTCTGCAGGCTTGATCCAGGCGACAGTGCCCCAGGGGTCCCCGCAGGGACCAAGATTTGAGGGAGTGGATTGAGAGGTTGGACGTTGGTCCCGTGCTGTCTGAGTCGTGGCCACTTCACATCTTAATTTGTGATTCTGGTGGCTTTTTGGTTCCTCTAAAGTAGCAAGTGGGAGGTTATGTGGGAGAAACAAAGCTTAATCTAAGTCTGATCTTAAAATATCATCAAGAGACAAACCTATTAATTTCAGTTAAAAACAATTCTTGGTCGTAAGAGAAAACCAGGCTGTGTACCTTGAATTGCATTAACATGCAGATACTCTGGTAGTAATTCAAATGGATTCTTAAGTCATCATGTTTCTTTATTGAAAACACCAGGTGGCCAGGATGACCGGAGATAGTGAATTACTGTATCTGGTGGTAACCATTTGCATTTCCTTAGAAAGCTCCTTATTTTGTTTATTTTTCATCCCCTCCCTTGTTTTACAAAGGACATTAGGCAGCTTAAAGATCATTAATTCCTGCACTGGTCGTATTTTGTTTCTGCCCAGTATGATAAAGTTAGTTTTAATTCATTTTCTCTTGCACTTCAGAGAGTTGGTTTATCTTGGGTCAGAATTGAATCTCATTCTGGGAAACGATTTGGCCAAATCTTATTTAGATCCTCAATTTTTTCATCATCAGAGGGACCAGGATGAGTTGGACGGTGTCTAAGGTTCTTTCCATTTTGAAACGTTATTCTAATTTTTTTCAAAGAATACATTATTTTACTTAACTGTGACAGGAACGGGTTTTTTAAAAATCCTCTTCAGAATTTTGTGTTTTTGAACTTTCTCGATAAATGTAAATACTGAGTCTTGGTGTCTAGGTATAATTTTCTATTTACTTCCTGAGAAGTTTCCCATTTGACAAGTAGAACCTTGAAAACATCTCAGACATCAGAGATTAACGCCTACGTGGGAGAGGCTCTGCCCTGTGGTCTGGAGGCCCTCTTCTGAGAGGTCAGCCTGCCTGCTCCTGAGGGCTTTAAACTTGTGTTCTGCTCAAATGTCCTGTCACTGAAGATCCTGGCATCCCACTTGACAGGTGGGCGTGTCCCTGGGGTCTGGTACTCCCCTCTGACCAGCAGTGGTCATTCTGGGTCCCATGTGAGAGTTAGCCCAGATACTCAAGGCCAGGCAGGGGTAGTGACACCCACGCAGCAGACGCTCGCTTCCAGGACAGCCTAAACCACTTAGTTCATCGTGCATGTGTACAACTAACTGGTCCTAACTCGGTGACCTCCAGTCCTATCCATTAAGCTTCCACCTGCGTTTTCTAAGCTGTCACAAGTTCATTGCCTCTGAGGCCACAGTAGGGTAAGCATGCCTGTTCCCGTGATTGAGGAGAGAAATTCTGCTCAAGCACCTTCGGGTCACCCCCTTCCCAGTTACCATTGGTTCTTTCATCTCCTCTGCTTCCATCTACAAGATAAGTCCTCACCGATCCTTTCCCACATCTCTCTCTTTCTTCTACACTGTGGTGTTCTGTTCACGGCTCCATCTCTTCTCATAAATTTCCCAAAGGAAAAGCAGTTGCCCTCCGCCCATTACACCCCCATTGCTTCACGTCCAGCTGGACTCTAGTAACCAGGGTGGAGGTTTGCCTTGGCAACCACGACGGGCCAGGAGGTTAATGAATAGGACTGAGAGTGTGATTGGTTTGACATTTCTTCTGCAGTAGAACTAGATTGACAACCCGCTGCACTGGTTGACGACGCTCTTAATGCTGCATTTTGGGTGTGTTGGAAATGGCTGAGCATTTGTGCAAAGGGAGGAAGAGTCAGCACAGACCTCTCCTCCCTCCCAGGAGGCTTGTGACTGTCCAGTGTCGATCGTGGGGGCAGGGAGTCACACCACTCACCGAGGGGCTTATCGGCACAGGTGGATGTCGTCAGTGATCCAGTTTTCGATTTTCCCGCTGACGCTGTAACTCCAACGTACCGCTTACCTTTTGGCACCCAGAAACTAGCTCGTCGAGGGTGATGTTGGTTGAGAGCTCTGGTAGGCCTTAAGCTCTGTGTGAATTATATCCTTTCAAACACAGCTAACCAATGTCCCCTAAGTTGGAATGTGGAAAGTCTTACAAAGAGGATCAGATCTGTGGTTACTCAAAACTGGGAAAACATAGAGTAGAATTCAACATTGTTCACCGTCAGGCTTTTATTTTGGAAGTGGAACCTGCTGGAAGATGACCTTGCTTCTTATGCGCTGTGCCTAAATGCCTCTGCGGCTGATAAATGGCAGTGATAAAGGGTCACCAGACGTGCTTGACTCCGGGGCCTGGGAGCTGGGGAGGCGTCCGCCATTAGACCCTTTGTCAGCCGGTACAGGTGCAGAATGATAGATTTCCGTAGATTGTATCCGGCATTTCCCCATTCATTAGTCTTAGCATTTTCTCATACTTTTGGTGTTCTTTGTTTCAAAACCATACAACTGACCCGTTCATGAGAGGATGAGTGCAGTTCTCTTTGTCATAAGATTAATGTTAACTTTTTAAAATTAAAAACTATTCCACAGAGAGAAGCTGCTCACCCAACAGACGTCACCATCTCCAAAACAGCCTTGTATTCCCGCATCGGGACGGCCGAGGTAGAGAAACCCACAGGCCTTCTGTTCCAGCAGCCTGACCTGGACTCCGCCCTCCAGATCGCCAGGGCAGAGGTACTGTGACGTGTGTGTGGCTCAGAGAAGGCAAGGCCAGCTCTGGGTGCCCTGGGAAAAGCTCCGGGTTCTGCCATTTGTAAATAAATATATGTACCCACGTCCCACAAAGCCAGCATCTCTGGACACAGACTTTCTCCTCTGACCACTGCAGGCAGAGACAGGCGGCAAACCGTGGGTTTTGATCTTGGACACTATTGGGGTTTTTTGGGGGTTTTTTTTGTTTTTTTTTTTTGTGTGGTACGCGGGCCTCTCACTGTTGTGGCCTCTCCCGTTGCGGAGCACAGGCTCCGGACGCACAGGCTCAGCAGCCATGGCTCACGGGCCCAGCCGCTCCGCGGCACGTGGGATCTTCCCGGACCGGGGCACGAACCCGTGTCCGCTGCATCGGCAGGCGGACTCTCAACCACTGCGCCACCAGGGAAGCCCGACACTATTGTTTAATGAGCTTTTAGGGCCTCGTTCCAGTTATAACACAAAAGCACATGCCTTTTAGTTGCTCTCTGTGGACATTGTGAAAGTCTCACGTTTGGCTTATTTCTATCTCATGCTCGGGGAAATTCTCTAAATACAGTTATTTGGTGTAGCAGGTTTTAATTTCATATTTATTTAGTGTTTCCTTGTCTTGGTGTATGAATTGCTCAGATCTGAATTGACTCAGCTGGGACTAACCTCCTTCCTCTTCTACTCCCTGATACTAGATCATAACCAAGGAGAGAGAGGTCTCGGACTGGAAAGATAAATATGAAGAAAGCAGGCGGGAGGTGATGGAAATGAGGTCAGTTGTGATGCTCGGGCTTCCTGGTACCTGGGGGATGCTTACCTGTGGTTTGATAACAGCTGGAGCTGGTGTGGCCCATGAACAGTGTCCTCTGTAGAAGTTACCCGTTATTCCACAAGGTTTGTATTTTCACAGAAGTATTCTTAGTGTATTACTATTATTAAAATACCACTAGTCACATAATGCAATCAAATAAATATATGTACAAGGAAAAACACACCTGCTTCCCACTCAGCCTCTGGTTCCACACCCTTCAGGTACCTACTGTGCACCATTTCTGGTGTATCCTTCCCAGAATTTTCCATTTCTGATCCCAAGTGTGTTAAGGTATCTATGTAGCCTCCATTTTTCTTCAGAAGTGGAGTGTAGAAATGTACATTACCCTATACTCTTTTTTAACTTAGCGTAACATGGACAGATGTTTATACACCTTGACCTTATTGTTCTACAGGTGCTTGACAGTCCTTTTAAGGGTCTAACATAATTAATTTCACCAGTCTCAATTGATAAACATTGAGGGTGTCTCCCAAATGTCGCCTGAGTGATTTATTTTCATTTGCTGCCTATTGTCATAGAAGTATGACAGCTACCACAGGTAAGTACCTGCCGTGTGCCAAGCACTGTGCCTTTGGCTGGAGACACACAGCCTGTTTCTCCCCACAGCTGTCGAGGGGATGGTCAGCCCCGCTTGAAGGCACAGAGAGGTTAGGTGACTTGACGGAGGCCCTGGAGCTTCTAGTTAACGAGAACATGGATTTGAATCCACCTCTCTGACTCTGAAAGCCAAGCTCTTTCCACTGTATCCAGCAGCCTGCCTCTTGCTTTCACTCCTCACGTGCCTTTTCCCCTTTATTTCCTTTCTCAATTCATCATCTTCTTAGAAACTAAGAAACCATCTCTGGGGCTAGAATTTACCCTTGGGATGTGACTTTTAAAACTATATTGTAAGTAGCATTTTTAAAGCAATTTTGGCCCAAACCTCTGCTCTGACCGTCACGGGTTAGCACATCTTGTCCAGGTTCTAGATGCTGCGGGTCTAAGAACTGCGCGTGGCGGGGTGGAGGGGGCATAGTTCATTCTCCACACACCTGCCTTTCTTCAGCACGAGCTGAGGCAATTGCAAGAGAAGATATGGATTCGACCACAATCATTTTAGCAAGACAGAAGGTCCGGCACTGTGCCAAGAATACATAATCAGCTTCATGTTAAAGTCTCAAAGTGTGGGAATAAGAGAATGAACGCATTTTTAAACATTGGTCGAAGAATTTGTACGTTTTTAGTACACTTCGTTGCAGTAGTGCTGTGAGCTAATTATCAAAATCATATTCCTGGCTACCGTTTTAAGTAATAAGCAAATGTTTAGGTGATCATATCCCATTTTCTAGGTCAAATAGCATCTTCCTGAAAATTCTTCTGTTAGTTCCATCTTTCTGCTGACAGTTTTTGTGATCACTTCTGGAGCTTAATCTTAGCGCTATTTCACATTCAAACTGAGGCCCTGTAGTTGCATTATTTTAAAATCTCTTTTATCTTTCTTTTTTTTTTTTTTTTTTGGCTAAGGGCAAGTTGGGGAGGGAACCGGGTGGCTTCGGTTTTTTGCCTGCACTCAAGGTGGAGGCAGGACATACGGGGAGGCTGGAAGTTCTTGTCTCTGATTCCTTTTGCTTTC
The DNA here is from genome assembly GCF_949774975.1 of Lagenorhynchus albirostris. NCBI lineage: Eukaryota > Metazoa > Chordata > Mammalia > Artiodactyla > Delphinidae > Lagenorhynchus > Lagenorhynchus albirostris. The sequence goes on from NC_083110.1 coordinate 74,807,850, forward strand.
CTGGGAGAAATTGTACCTCTGGGGGCTCCAGGGAGTGCTGTTTGGTAACTGGTGTGGTGGGATTTCAAGTGTCTGCGGGTGGCACAGAGGCACTAGTTTTTGGTGCCCTAAACGTCAGCCTCTGGAGCCAGACCAGGTGGAAGTCAGGCTCTGCTTTGTAGCTGCTTCTGAGTCTGTTTCTTTTTCTTTCTTTCTTTTTAAATTGTGATACAGTTGTTTTACAATGTTGTGTTAGTTTCTACTGTCCAGCGGAGTCAAGTAGAGTTCCCTGTGCTACACAGCAGGTTCTCTAAACCTGTTTCTTAACTCTGTGTCTAACTTTCCTCATCTGTAAAATGGGGGTAAGTCACAATGCCTGGAGGCAGTGGAGCCGAAGGGTTATAACAAAGACTCCAGAGTTGATACCTGGGTTTGAATCCTAGCTCTGCCACTTTGTAGCCCTGGGATCCTGGAAAGGTTCCTGAATGACCCTGTGTAGCAATTCTAGGGAGACCACTTCTTTGGCCCCCAGTCTCCTAGCACTTCTGAAAGGACACGTCCCTTACTTGCTGTGGTCCCGCCTCTGCCCTCAGTGGTGGTGGGTTTAGATGGGGCAGCCTCAGAGATCCATCACTGTTTTGTGATGCAGGGGTGCCAGGAGGGGTTGTTTAAGCACAGAAAACATGAAGTGTCTCTGGGTAGGATTCAGAGAGAGAATGCAAGTGCACTCATGTTGTGGCTGCCTTTCTTGTGGGTCTGCCCTTGGGTGAGGCAGTGACCTTGGGGCCAAGGTCAAGAAGCCAGGGACAGACACCCAGCAGCTGCAAGGCCTTTAGCCTTTGCAAGAGTGTCTTCTGCTGGTCACTGTCGCTTTTAGCTTCATTTATTTCCCACCCCCCAGTCCCGAAAGTCAAGGTCTAAGGTAATCCTCACTGGACCAGGGAGTAAGCTGAACCCTCAGCGTCCAGTACTGACTTGGCCAAATCACACAGCTCGGAGAGGCAGGGTCAGCTGCAATCAGGTCCTAGATCTGTTGGAGGTTAGTAGCTCTTGGTTCTCTTGTGGATTGGATAATGTAGGTGAAACCCTCAAGTCTTTTTTGAGAGTTTCCTTTAATCTTATAAACAAGGGATCTTAGTGCTTTTGTGCAGCTTCTCTTCATTGAGCCTACCCAAGAAGTGCTACTGTTTCGTTTCCTGCCACTCCCCCACTCAACAACACAGGTGACTAAGAAGTGGTCCCTGGACCTTGAGGAGCTTCCACTCAAGTACTATGATGTATGTTTTGGAAGAAGAGTCAGATAAAATGTTATGGGGTTCTAAGGAGAAATCGGGGGGGGCTTCCTGGAGGAGGTAGCATTTGAATTGGCCCTTGAGAAACAGACTATGACAGGTGGAAAGAGAGAGGGGAAGTGAACGACATGGGCAAGGCCATAGAGGTGAGAAAGCTCCGGGCAGACAAGAAATCATTTGTTCTCACTGAACCACTGTGTTCACGAGATGGCATGGAAGGAGGTAAGACTGATGAAGATCAGGCCCAGGTGACAGAAGGCTTCGACTGTCAGGCTGAAGGTTTGGCCTTATTTTTTTTTCTCAGTGGGCAGAGGGGAGACACAGAAGATTTTGTATAAGGGAGTGATTTGATCAGAGTCTTGCACTAGGAAAATGAACCTATTTGGGTGTACAAGAAGAGGGCTGAGGTTGGAGGGGTCCCTAGTAGTCTGAGCCACCTGTGACCCATAAGACTTGTCCTCTTAGACGGTGGTCAGGCTGTTGATATCCAGCACATGGGCTCCCGCGTGAAATTGAAAACTATTCTGTGACTGTGGTCACAGTTCCAACCTATTTTCACTTCTCTTACAGGAAAATAGTGGCCGAGTATGAGAAGACCATCGCCCAGATGATAGGTAGGTATCCTCACTGATGGGGGGCTCAGGCCTGCCCTGAGATTTCTGAACTATGGGGAGGGCTTTGAAAGTAGAGACTCAGAGTGTGTTCCTCTCAGGCTCCTCTTAGAGCATGAAGCCCTTTAGGGAGGGACCAGAGCATCCCAGAAGGTGGCTCTGCCCCAGATCAGTGAGTCTGAGGACCTCCTGGAAACACCTGTCAGCGTGTGTGTCCCTTAGCATGAATTATTCATGCCTGTGGGAAGCCGTGGCTGTCACTTCAATGGCCACCATTTGACCCAGCCAGAATGGCCCACCTCATGGGGAAAGAGATTTGGGTTGGTTACTAGGATATTTGGGTGATGTTTTTGCTCATGGGAGAGAATCAGATCTCTATAATGAAATCTCTAAACCCTAATTTAGTTTAGACACAAGTGAAAAAATACCTGACTCAGCCTTTACACAGAGGTCTAGAACAAGGACAGTAGAACACGTGGCAGTCCAGCTGCCTGTCCCTATTAACTGGTCACAACACTATTTCTCACTGAGGTTGGACACTGCCTCAGAATCCATCTTAACACAGCATCCCTGGCAGCCAGTACTGACAGATTACTTTGGCCTACAATAAAAGAAGGCCTCATGTTACCAGTTATACACACCTGGCTCTTTTTTGTTGTTGTTTTCTTTTTTTGCGGTACGTGAGCCTCTCACTGTCGTGGCCTCTCCTGTTGCGGCGCACAGGCTCCGGACGCGCAGGCTCAGCGGCCATGGCTCACGGGCCCAGTCTCTCTGCGGCATGTGGGATCTTCCCGGACCGGGGCATGAACCCGTGTCCCCTGCATCGGCAGGCAGACTCTCAACCACTGCGCCACCAGGGAAGCCCTCTTTTTTTTTTTTTTTAAAGAAAAAGTGAGAAAAGGCCTTTCGCAGAAGTTCCAAGCCCAAGTCTTTTCACTGATGATCATCATTGAAAAATGCTGTTATAACTCAGGGTGCGAGGTGTGGGATCTTTGTTTATTTATTTATTTGCTTAGGTCCATGATAGCAGTTTTTTAAAAAACCTTTTACTCCAAAGGACATAAGCTTACTGCAAACCACAGCTTGATGCTGTTTTAGCAGGTGACCCCTCGTCATCTCAAACGTTTGGATATGTCACACCACACCTCTAGCTTTTGCCCCAAGGTAAATATGACCACAGCCTTGGGAACAGTGAAGAAGCTTCCATTCAAAAGAACTTTAATTTTGGTTTATTATAATAAAGACCATTTCTCCCAGAGCTCAAGGGAAGCCTATTGGGGTTTTTTAAAGGATCAGCCTCATGGTGTATGCTTTCTATCAAATGAAACCTCTGTTAAATTGGTATAACATATGGATACATATGGATGAGATAAAAAAAAAAAACCCTTGGAACTGAAACTGCTGCTGAAAATGGTCAGAAGGAAGGATTTATATCTTCCAATACACATTGTTTGGCAACCTTTCCGCATCCTGGAGTCTTGGGACGTGAAAATGTCACTCAAACCTACATGGCTCATCTGGAAACATCCTTCTGCGTCTCAGTCATCCATTTTTATTTTTTACTTTTGACAATGACGTTTAGGCCAGTGTTGAAGAGCCTTTGTCCTGACGGCAGGCCGCCCAGAGCAACCAGATGTTCTGGCTCGGCTGGCGGTTTGATAGAAGCAGACATTCCCTCTTGAAAACTGACAGAGCCAGAGTCTCTAGTTGACATAGTGGCCTGTCCTTGTGGTGACAGAAAGAGTATTGGACTTTGATGCTTTCCACGCTGCAGGTGACAGTAGTTAGAACAGTGTTTTCAATTCAGACACAGTCTGAGGAGCGTGTGGAACCCTGACTCCAGGGGTTAAGGCCACACATGCCACCCCCCTATCCCCACCCCCTCCAGGAGACCTGGCGTGTTTGGCCTGAGAGCCCCTCTCTTCAAGAGCTGTGAAATTTTCCCTCAGCGTTTTCCTGTTTTGGGGGTGTTTAAGCACTCTGCGGGTGGCTCTGCGAGACCCCCTCCCCAGCGTCCCTGGCTGGAAGCAGTGCTGTCACTTGGGGTGGCGCCTCATGGTGTGTCTGTTCCTCATCGCCCCCTCCCCATCCTCACTTCCTGTCCCGTTCATCACCCACCTTCCCAGAGCTGTTCTCATCCGAGAGGTGGCATGTCTGTGGGTGTCATCCATCAGTCACTTGCAGGTCGCCGATTAGGGCCACTGTCAGTTTCAGGGTCCTTGTGTCCTTGCCGAGGATGGTGTGGGGCTGCGGCATGGCTGGAGCTCACTGTAGCTCTGGGCGGGACCTGCCTTCTTTTGAGGCAGGAAACACACCCATATGTCTCATCTGGATCCCGTATTTTTCTTCTCATTTCCGCTCACCCACCCACCATTCCTCATGGAAAGGGAAACTCAGGCCCAGAGAGCTTGCCGTTCAGGGCCCAGAGTGAATGTAATAGCATTTTGAAGTTAAAACCAGCTTCTACCCAACTTCCACTAGCCTTGACTCCAGCCTGGCTCCCTGACCTCTGTTTAACCTTCACACATGCTCCATGTTGGTGTGACATCTGTCTTGTCATCACAGTCCGTTCTCACCATATGTTACTAAAGAGAATATGTTTCATTAAGTTCAAATATTGACTATTGAGAATTCAGAACAAAAAGGGATTTCTGTGCTTTCTGCATTCCAGGTTGTTGCGATTGATTTTTTTTTTCCTGCTTTCCTAACAACTGCCCTGATTATCTGTTTTGCTTCCATTTTCCGTTGCTTCTTGCCCTTTGCTTGCAAAACAAACAGGCAAGCCTGGTAAGTAAATGCTTTTTCACCTAATTTGACACCCGCCCACTGCAACCCTTATTTGTTTGTTTGTTTTTCTATTTTTGTTACTTTTGCTTTTGTGTTTTGGCTGCATTCCCCACATGGTTTAATAGTGTTTCCGCCTGAAAAAGCCAGAACATCTCCAGGGCCGTTGTTTTATTGTTGTGTCTATAGAACATCTTGGGTCTTGAGCTGATTTCCTGCTTTGAAGCACCTAGCAGCATTTGTAAGTTACAAAAAAAAAAAAAAGATGTGTGAAGCATTCTCTCCTCCTCCAGCATTCTCTCCTCCTCCGTCTCTCCCCGGGAACAGGGAAATTCTATTTTTACAAGGGTTATGGGGGGAGGAAAGGAAGCTGAGGCGGCCTAATCTCAGATCCAGGAAATCAGATGGACTCCGTTTGATAAATGGCTCCTTTACCAAGCCAAGTGAAATGTATACATGGCGTAGAACCAGCCCAGAATGTGCATTGTACAGCTTGCCGAGAACTAAGGAAGCAGCTAAAATTCAAAGAATAAAAACAAGCATTTGGTTACTGGTGGAACTTTGTAACGCCCTTTCTTTTAGGAGTCTAGACGTAGCAAACAGATTGCTGGCGGTTCTGTTCTTGCCATATGTTAAAAAGCTCCCCCTTCGTGGGTCACTGGGACTTGACATCATATCAGCTGGGGGGAGGCAATGATGCTGCTGATAATGGGTCACTGATGCTGGGTCCTTACTATGTGTTGAGGGCTTTATATTTAATCTTCTCCCAAATGCCATAAGAGAAATACTGGGATCCCCTGTTTCAGGTGTGGAGGACAGAGCTGAAAACCTCTGCCCAAGGTCACACAGCTGGGAAGTCTCAGAGCCAGGTCTGGAATGTGGACTCTCAGACTCTGGCTCCTGGGTCTTCACCTCTGCCCTGGTAGCGGGATCTCTGAGAGGCAGGGTATGAGGACCTCAGGCATCTTCCGGGCCTGTGGTTCTCCAAACGTGGTCCCGGGACCAGCTGCCTCAGCATCGCTGGGGACCTTGTCACAGATGCAGATCCTCGGCCCCACCCCAGACTGACTGAATCGGACCCTGCTGGGTGGGCACAGCCATCTGTGTGTGAGAAGCCCCTCATTTTGGAAATGAGGCCCTGGGACCTCGAGGGAGGACTTATGAGCAAGCTTATGGTCAGGGCTGGAGCCGAAACCAGAATGTGGTCCCCTGTTCCGTGCTCTTCCCTCCTCCCCCACCCGAGGACATGCCTGACGTCAGGATACAGAAAGATGCCCGTCTATCGGGAATCTAAGGGAAAAGAACCCAAAGCAACATCTCCCCACTTTTTTTTTTTTTTTTTTTTGCGGTACGCGGGCCTCTCACTGCTGTGGCCTCTCCCGTTGCGGAGCACAGGCTCCGGACGCGCAGGCTCAGTGGCCATGGCTCACGGGCCCAGCCGCTCCGCGGCATGTGGGATCCTCCCGGACGGGGCCACGAACCCGTGTCCCCTGCATCGGCAGGCGGACTCTCAACCGCTGCGCCACCAGGGAAGCGCCCTCTCCCCACTTTTAAGGGAGCTACATCCTTCCAGGTCCATCCCTAAGGGGCTCATGTGGAGATGCAGTTATGAGCACAGCCTTGGGTTTGGATCTGGATCTGCTGCGTCCTCAGTGAACAAGTGACTCGGCTTCTCCTGTCGGAGGGATACTAGAAATCTGCCGCAAGGCTGTGCTCATTCATTCACTGCCCAGCTGCACGGCGCGTATTGAGGTGCTGTGAGTCCGGCACTGTCCTAGTTCTGGGACAGAGCAGTGGACAGAACAGACTCAGGACCCTGCTCCCAGGGATTGTGCCTTCTACACACACACACGTGCACACCCACATGTCTGATTTCACGATACGGAGTGGCCACCACTGGGCCCCTCAGAGGAGGCGTTTCCCAAACGGGCTCAGGGACGGTGCCTCTGAACGAGGCGGGAAGCTCCAGGCTGGCGTTCCCAGCAGAGGCGCAGCAGTGCTGAGAGCAGAGCATGTGGGCAGGGGTTTGGATTTTATTCCAGGGCAGAGGGAAGCCCCTGGGGTGGGGTGACCTGGTTTGGACTTCCTGGAAGTGGCTTAGGAGCATTGAATCAAGATAACAGTTGGTCCGGTGCCCGACATGTGCAAGAGCCCGGTACACTGGCCGCTGCTCTTACCATGGCTGTGTCATCATTTACAGCTGCTGTCCATCCTGCGGCCCAGGCACCCCTCCCAGCTGACCTGGGGCCAAGGAAGGACAGGAGCTCGGAGTGGGGCTTCCCCTCACCCCCGCCACTCTCTGCTGTCAGCAAAGTTCCAGACGGTTCAGAGCAAGTGGTTCCTTGCCCACCCAGACCAATGATGGATTGGCATACAAAGCATAGAGAGCGCTGTGCGGTCGAGGGGCTTTTCTATAGAGTGGCCAGAGAAAGCCGTTCCCATCAATATGAGGGATTTTCACGGGGTTCCAGGCATATTCGCCTGCAGTGGCCCACCAAGCAGTCCATTTCACCAGGATCAGCCACTCTGAACTGGGCCAGAATTTAATTCTTTTGTGCATAACTGGGAAACTCACTTTGACAGAAATAGCTCTCTTTTCCTGGGAGTTAAGATACTTGCTGTATCAAAGGAAATGTCCATTTTTGTGTGGAGTAGAATTTCAGGGCCATGATTATGTGGGCTTTGGGTTCATGGGATGTTTTAAGGACGAGGAAACCGTTTTTCTTAAAACGGTTAATAATAACACTTAAGCTTAAGCTTAATAATAACACTTAAGAAGGGAGATTCCCTCCCTCACAGCTCAATCTACGGCACCTTTTAATCCGGACCAACACAAAATTCAGTAGCAACGTTTTCTTTCTTACCTTATGGATCGGTCTGTGTGCTGTGGACAATCACATAGAATCACCAGGGTCTCCAGGGTTGCATTGATCAGGTTAAAGAATGCTGGCTCGTTTCCATCCCATCTAATGTTGCCCAGGCCCAGGTCTGGGATGCTGCGCCCGTGGGTTTTGTTCCTTTAGAGCTGGATGGGTTCGGGGGAGTGGGTCTGTCTCAACCAAAAGCCAAGGTCTGAGATTGCTCGCTAGTCAGGCTGAGTTGCATCTGAGGACTCAGCCAGCCCCAGAGACCAGGTCCAGAACCCATGGGCCCCATCATTTTGTTCCCGTGTCTCCTGCCAGAGGATGAACAGAGGGAGAAGTCAGTTTCCCACCAGACGGTCCAGCAGCTGGTCCTGGAGAAGGAGCAGGCCCTGGCCGACCTGAACTCGGTGGAGAAATCTCTGGCCGATCTCTTCAGGAGATACGAGAAGATGAAGGAGGTCCTGGAGGGCTTCCGCAAGGTGTGTTGAGGTTCGCGGGCAGAGCGGGAGGGACGCGTGGGACGGAGGAGGTGGGGCGGGCTGGGAGGATTGTGGGCCGCTCGGGAAGGCCGTCCCTGCAGGCCGGGGTGCTCGGACTTGGCTGTCCGGGGTTACACCCGCGTCCCAGGGCGCTTGGGGTTCCCAACCCTCCTCGGCATTTCTTCTGTGGCCTCGACCCCTGTCCTCTGTCGAGTCAGAATGAAGAGGTGCTGAAGAAATGTGCGCAGGAGTACCTGTCCCGAGTAAAGAAGGAAGAGCAGAGGTACCAGGCGCTGAAGGTCCACGCGGAGGAGAAGCTGGACAGGTGATGCCCCCACCCCGGGTCTGCTCCCAAGGGCCCCCCAGCAGCCCCGGCCGAGGCAGGCTGGGAGCTCCTGGCACCCCTGCTGTCGGCTTGGGCAGGGTGGTTATTGTAGCTGTGCTTTTCAATACAGTTCAGGATGAGAGTGCACTCTCCATTCGCATCCATCTTGATAAATAAGGGATGCGTGTTGTAATTTCCGGGGTACCCCCTGGAAGTACCTCGGCATCACGAGCGTGGGGGTTCTCATGGGCTCCTGTGCTCCAGCCCCCATTAGAAAGAGCTGGAGCCAGGTGATGGGGTTCCCCCTACCCAGATTTGGGAGAAGGAAAGCGGGAGGCATCTGCGAGGAAGGGTGGTCATTTCTGAACCCCATCCCCGCGCCGTTCTTGCAGGGCCAACGCTGAGATCGCCCAGGTCCGGGGCAAGGCCCAGCAGGAACAGGCTGCGTACCAGGCAAGCCTGCGGAAGGAGCAGCTTCGAGTGGACGCTCTGGAAAGAACGCTGGAGCAGAAGGTAACAGGCCCAGGCGGGCCGGGCTGGCCAGACACTGAGACACACAGAGGCTAGGCTTCCCTGTGCCCGTGGCAGCTCCAGGACAGCCCGCATGTCAGGCACTCCCGGGACAAGTTCATGCTTCATGAGCATGGCCTCGCTCTCCCTCTGGAAGATCCAGGTTACCGCAGCCCTGAGGCTGGCCTCTTTTCTGCCTTTCTGGGAATTGCCATTTTTCATTCCTTTTCAGCGTTCATTCGTCAGATATTTGCTCAGCACTTGCAGTGTGCCAGGCATAGTACTTTAATCCCTGCATCCAGCGAGTTTACCAGTAAGTGGATGGTACCCACCAGGCAGCCCCCTGCTGCAGAACATGGGCAGCGTCAGGGTCAGAAGGGCCCCCAGGTGTCCTCTCATTTTCGCGGATGGTGGGATCCTCCTGAGGTCCCTCAGCCTGTCCCCAGATTTCCCGATTTCCAGTCAAGTGCTTGGACCACCTTAAACACCGTCCTCCCTGGGTGTCCAGATGAGAAGCCCCTTCCACCCAGGGGTGCTGTGAATCTGATTCTGAGTGAGTGTGCGCCAGGCAGGCTTCCTCCCTGGGTGTGTTTGCAGACATGCACCCCCATTCTGGTTGATTTACTGAGCCTTAGGATTCCCCAGGATGGGGTCATCTGAGGGCCCAGTGGCCGGGGGCAGCAGCACTTCACATGCATTGGGGTCCTGATGGGCGTTGGTGAGGACACTTTATAGGCAGGTAGCAGCAGGAGCCCAGGGTGTCTCCCAAATGGCCTCTGCTCCCCTAGAAGCACCCATCCAGGTTCCAGCACGGCTGGCTGGGGTCCCCAGGGGTTCTGGGCCAAGCAGTGCTAACCTCTGCAGTGGGCAGTTACCACCTCCCACGTCACCTGCATGGTGTCAGGGAGAGATTCAGGTCCCTGCCCCTCCCTGCCATCCATCCTGACCCTCGGCAGGCCTGGCCCTTCACCTCGGTTTCTAGGTTTGTAATGTCGGAGGACTGAACCAGTAGATCTTGAAGGTTTGAGATGGTTCCCTCTTGTTTCCATCAGGGTATGATGGTGTTTAAATTGCATCCTGATGTTAGCTAAATCAGTAGAGCTAAAACCAGGGTCAGGAGAGGTGCTTTTCAAGGCACCCGGCCTGTTCAGATGGTTACGGTCGCAAAGTGGAGGTGATTGATGCTAGGTTTTCTGGCAAGCTAAAAGACAAGGAGAAAGCCAGTTGGATTTGCATTGTTTTGGATAACAGAAAAAATACAAATGTATCTGCAGACATAGTTTTGTCTTAAACTAAGACTCAGGAAGAAGGGGTTAAGCACATGAGTTCTTCGCTAAATGGCTCTAAGTGATATGGAGACGGTGGTCTCTGTTTTCAAGAGATCCAGAAGCATGATTTCCCCCCAGGGCAGCTCTCAGGTGACGGCGTTGGGCAGTTCACCCAGTCGGGACTTGATAAAGCGAGCTGGGACTTTTGCCCAGTGCGCTGAGCTCCTCGATGGGGCAGTTTCCTGGGCAGTGGGCTGATGGTGCCAGGACAGAGCTTGGAGAACCTCCAAGAACTGATAGCTAGTGGGTCTGCTAGTACCTCTCAGCATGCCTAATGCATAAAATAGCCAAGCTGTATAGGAGCCAGGCCGACCTGAATTTGCATTCCAGGTTTGCTACGTCTGACCAACTGTGTGACCTTACGCACAATGCTTAACCTCTCTGAGCCTCAGTTTCCTCACCGAAAAGTGGGGGGATAATAATGGCTACCTTTAAGGGACTGCAATGAGCACAGGGTGCAACCACAGGGCCTAGGCTGGGTTTGCATGGTGCCCGGCATGTGGTAAGTGCTCCAATAAGATGAAAAATCACTGTTAGCAGCCCCAGCAGTGGCAGTAGTGGCGATAATAGTAATTTCAGGATTAGTGGCTGGTCCTGCAGCCCATGCAGAGCCCCATCTTCCAACCGGCATTTCAGTGCCTCAGGGAGCCGAAAACTCTAGACGGGCCAGGGCCGAGGCCAAGGGGATGTTCCAGGTGGGGCTCTCTCCCGGCGGGGCTGGTGGCAGGGCTGCAGCCAGGACCGAACCTCTCCCCTGCTAAGGAGGGCTGATTCCTCCCAGGCACCGGCTCAGTGATGAGTGGCACCCGGAGCCCAGCTGGGACACAGGGCACGTGGCTCCGGGCTGGAAGGTGTCTTAGGCCCCAGGGTTTCTGGGGAGGGGCCTCAGTACAGCGTCAGGGCACAGGCTTGTGATTGACTTGCCTTCCATGGGGACCTCGAGGAAAAGCTGGCTGCACAATGTTCTGGGGATACTGGAAAGATCTCGCCCCCTTGGAGAGGACCTTTCAGGATTGGCTGCTGAGCCAGATGAGCATCAGGCCCGACATTTAGTCCATCTGAGAGCAGAGCCGCTGCTGTCCAGATGGAGGCATCGCCCCGTTGATCCCCGTCCCTGGAGAATGGACAGTGTTGTCGGATCACTGGTGCGAGATGACATGTAATTGACTCCTCTTGACGGGGCTTCCGAGGACGGGCAAGGTGTGACTTGAGGAGCCCCTGAAGACGGCTTGCATCTGCCCTCACCTCTCTCCTCGGGCCCTGTATCCACAGCACCTCCTCACCTGGCATCCTCTGAATAATGCTAGGGATCCCATCCAGGTAGAATTGCTTATCCCCTCTGGTGGCATTTCTCAAAAAAAGCCACCATCCTTCTGTGCCCACATCCATGGAGACAAATAAATGGAAGAGAACCAATACTAGTTAAGCCTTTACTATGTGCTGTGCAGGGAACTTTATATTTCTTACCTCATTTAATTCTGAGAGAGACAGATGTTATTAACCACACATTTGAGATAAGGAAAATTGAGGCCCAGAGAGGTTGTGTAACTTGCCCAGGGTCACACAGCTAGAGCTGGGATGTACAGATTGTTTGGCTCCAGGTCATTTCTTTTGCTGCTTTGGATAAATTCAGGGGGACCAGGTGGCCCAAAGGACCCCTTCCTCTTAAAAAGCCCAGTGACCATTCTGATTGACTTGATTTCAAACAACCTCTTTTTTTGTCTTCATTTGCAGAATAAAGAGATAGAAGAACTCACCAAGATTTGTGATGAACTGATTGCCAAAATGGGGAAAAGCTAACTTTGAACCAAATGTTTGGACTTTGACCATTGCGTGCAATATGACCGTCGGCACACTGCTGTCCCTCTGGTTATGTGGACAGGTTCTGTTTTCACTTTTTCGTATGCACTACTGTATTTCCTTTCTAAATAAAGTTGATTTGATTATATGCAGTACTAAGGAGACTATCAGAATTTCTTGCTATTGGTTTGCATTTTCCTAGTATAATTCATAGCAAGTTGACCTCAGAGTTCCTGTATCAGGGAGATTGTCCGATTCTCTAATAAAAGACAAATCGCTGACCTTGGCCTTGCCCTTTGTACATGAGTTTCCAGGGTGAGCGGCTTTTGGATTTAATATGATCATGTACAGCTTGCAAAGGGACTCTTGCCTTAAGGAGTGTAAACTTGATCTGCATTTGCTGATTTGTTTAAAAAAAAAAAGAAAATGCATGTTTCAAATAAAATTCTCTATTGTAAATAAATTTTTTTCTTTGGATCTTGGCAATAAGTGTGGCTGTGATTTATTTTCTGGGAAAGGTTGAGTCTTTTCTCACCTTTGTTAAATCATATCAGATTTGGCCTTTCACTCTTCTCTGTCTGGGCTCATTTTTTTGTCCACAGATTTAAATAACATTTCCTTTGTTTATCGTGGCTGTGTTTGTAAGATGAAGCAATTGAGAAATATCGACTTGCTACTTAAATAATTGAGTGTGTTAAATTAACTTAAATTTTGTTTTTACAAATTCTCTTGGACTTTAGGGGGGCAAAATCTACTTCCCTTTATTGGCTCAAAGAGGTAGCAGGCTGTCACTCTTCCTGTTCATTCCTTTAGTCTGTGCAGATCAACCCTGAAATGTCCATTCCTCTCCAAAGGAATAGGAAATGGTGGCTATTCAGGTAATTAAGCCACTTTGGAGGTTAGGGATATGTCTGCCCTAGATTCCCTAACTGCTCCTAACTTTCCCAGGGACCCCAGCTTGAAGGGTGGGTGTATAAGGGCAGTGAAGGGGTAGGGGAGGTGTCCCAGTTTCCCAGGATGGCCGTAACAAACCACCACAAACTTCGCAGCTTAAACAACAGAAATTTGCCCCCTCGTAGTTCTGGAGGCCAGAAGTCCAAAATCAAAGTGTAGGTAGGGTTTGTTCCCTCTGGAGGCTCTGAGAGTCTGTTCCATGCCTCCCCCGGCACCTGGCCGTGGCCGGCAATCCTTGATGTTCCCTGGCTTGTGGCTGCATCATGCCAATCTCTGTCTCTGTCTTCACGTGGGTTTCTCTTCTGTCTCACATCTGCCTCTCCGTTCTCTTATAAGGACACCACTCTTTGGCTTTAGGGCTCATGCTGTATCCAGGATGAGCTCATCTCAAGATTCTCAATTACAACTGCAAATACCCTATTTTCAAATAAGGTCACATTCACAGGTAGTGGGATGTGGATGTATCTTTTGGGGAGGACACCTGTGGTGTGGGGTATTGGCTTGGAAAGCAGCCCCCAGTGCCTGATGGCCCTGGGCTTGAATGCCCCTCTCCTGCCCAGCCACAGTGGCTAAGGGATGCTCCCCTCCCACAGGCCCACCCCACCCCTAGCAGGGCAGGCCCTGTGCAGCCTCAGCTGGGTGGCAACGGGGTGGGGTGGGAGAGTCTCTTCTATAACGTACAAGGTAGATGAAGCTCAGCCGTACCACGCAGGAGAGAGAGACACAGCCTGCCTTTCTGGGAGAAAATACCTGCCTCTCGTCCCGCTGTCACCCTCACTGGACACTGGGCAGGGACCCTAACCAGGGCAGGGCTGTGCCTCCTGCCGCTGCCCAGCAATCTCTGCTTGGTCCAGCCTCTGGGTACACCTCCCAGGGCTCAGCCGCGGCCCCCTGCCCCCCATGCTCGCTCATCCGGACCAAACCCCCCTTCCACCCCGCCCCCAGATTCTGACCTCAGTTACCTTCTCATTCCTATCGCTCGAAAGCTTTAACATTTTTTATTAAGTAAAACATTTCCATCGCTAAAAATCTAGAAGTGCAGGTAAGAAAAAACCCTCATAATCCCCAAACCAAGAGATGCTATTAATATTTTTTTTAATTAATTAATTTATTTTTGGCTGCATTGGGTCTTTGTTGCTGCGCGCGGCCTTTCTCTAGTTGCGGTGAGCGGGGGCTACTCTTCGTTGCGGTGCACGGGCCTCCTGTGGCGGTGGCTTCTCCTGTTGTGGAGCCCGGGCTCTAGGCGCACGGGCTTCAGTAGTTGTGGCACGCCGGCTCAGTAGTTGAGGCTCGCGGGCTCTAGAGCGCAGGCCCAGTTGTTGTGGCGCACGGGCTTAGTTGCTCTGCGGCATGTGACATCTTCCCAGACCAGGGCTTGAACCCGTGTCCCCTGCATTGGCAGGTGGATTCTTAACCACTGCACCACCAGGGAAGCCCTATTAATGTTCTTATGCTTATATTTCTATGCCTTTTTCCCTCAGTGTATGAAAGACTTATTTTTATGAAAGTGGATTATTTGGAGTTATGTGGTGTCACACCGACACAGCCATCTGCAGGGCCCCTGCATAACGTTTTGTAAACCTTTTTTTCACCTAATACTATAATGTGGCTATCACGCTATGGTAACTCTTATATAAATAAATATCAATGTTTGTCATCATTTTGAATGGCTCCATGTCTTCCATGGAACCAAAATGTACTTAACCAACTGCCCACTGATGGACATTTATATCGTGTCCAGTGTTTTGCTATCATTATGCACGCAGTTGCAGTGACTTTCTTTATGCACATATGTTTATGAATGTGAGTCTTTCCTTAGGTTAAATTCCTAAAGTGGATAACCTGGGTGAATGCTGTCACTGTCTTCCAGCCAAAGGCCGCCGTGAACGCAACAGTGGTTGAACAAGTCGGGTTTATTGCTAGTTGCAGTGAGGAAGGATGCCCGCCAGGGGGAGCTGTGGGGCATCTCAGTAAGTGGGTCTTAGGAGGCCTGTAGATACACAGCATAGGATTTGGACTTGGGTGAGGTGAGTCTGGGGAAGGCTTACGGAAGCAGGGCTTTGCTCCGTTTTGGAGGTGACAGGCCCAGAGTGAGGGATGCCTGGCTCCCTGAGCAGCTCCTTTCACGTAATCCTTGCTCAGCAAAGCCTCTGTGCTTTCCAGGACATTCCACGTGAAAAATTGAGCGGGACAGGCAGTGTTCCGATGGGGGCGGGGTGGAGATGTGCGCATGCGCAGGCCATGTGGACAGGAGGAAGGATGTTTACACGTCAGCACCCGCGGGGTCTCCATTGGGGTCAGTGCTCTCTAGCTCTTTTTTTTTTTTTTTTTTTTGTGGTACTCGGGCCTCTCACTGCTGTGGCCTCTCCCGTTGCGGAGCACAGGCTCCGGACGCGCAGGCGCAGCGGCCATGGCTCACGGGCCCAGCCGCTCCGTGGCATGTGGGATCTTCCCGGACCGAGGCACGAACCCGCGTTCCCTGCATCGGCAGGCGGACTCTCAACCACTGCGCCACCAGGTAAGCCCCTCTCTAGCTCATTTTATCCTTGAAATATTATGGTGAATGGGAACTTTTTTTTTTTTTTTTGCCGTACGTGGGCCTCTCACTGTTGTGGCCTCTCCCGTTGCAGAGCACAGGCCCCGGACGCGCAGGCTCAGCGGCCATGGCTCACAGGCCCAGCCGCTCCGCGGCCTGTGGGATCTTCCCGGACCGGGGCACGAACCCATGTCCCCTGCATCGGCAGGCGGACTCTCACCCAGTGCGCCACCAGGGAAGCCCGGGAACTATTTTCTATTTCCATTTCACAAGAGGGAAACAGAGGCTCAGAGAGGTTAACCCCAGGGACTTGGCTGAATCACTCAGCCAGGAGATTGGATCCTGGTTTCTTCAGTGACTGCAAGATCCTTTGCTTTCCCCAGGCTAACAGATTCCTTCCCAAGGAGGTCGGAGCAGAAAGTGGTGGGGAGAGAAGGCACAGGGGAGGGAATGCGCTCTGCTGCCTGCCGTGGTCCTCAGGTCCATTCTTTAATTCACCTGATTGGTGTTTCTGCCTTGAGTCTGGGCTGGCTTCACTATTGTTTTTACGGAGTATGAAAACCCTGCTCTTTGTTCAATGGATGGGAAGGGTGATGGGGCTGCCCCAGGTGTGCTCTGTTAGGCTGTCGTGAGTGGCTTTGCTCTTCCTGGCCTTTGTGTGTTTCCCTCAGCAGTCGGTGGACCCGTGGCACCTCCCCAGGCTGGTGGCCAGGCTTCTGGGTTCCCTGGAACAGCAATGGCAGAATCTGGAGAATTCACAAGTTTTTCTTTTGAGCTTTTTAGGAGCTGGGAAAAGCAACCTGGAGATCAAAAGTGGTAGGACTAGACAAAATCCAGACTCCTCAGCCCCTCCGAGCCCCGGGAGATCTGTTCCCTGCTCCCCTTCTGGCCTCCTGTCCCAGGTTCCCACCCTATCGTGCAATCAGACTGCGTGGGCATCCTTCACTGCAGCCCAGCGTATGCTGTTGCCTCCACCTGGGACACCCACCCCTGGCCCATCATCGTATCTCTCAGCTAATTCATACCCCCTTGGCGCTCATCCTTGATATCACTTCCTACAGAGAACTCTCCCTGAAGCCCCAGGACTGGGTCGGTGTTTTAAAATGTAGGTTTTATTATAATTCGGGTAGGATAAGGCCAACAGATGAGGAGACAATTGCCACGGAAAACATAGTTTTGCTACTCACAGTTCCCAAGGGGAGGGGAGCAGGGCCACATGGGGAAGCACTGTAGGGTTCAGCAGGAGCCAGAGGGAGAAGGGGGAAATGTGGGCAAGAGCCTTTGTTGTGGTTCCCGAGGGAAGGAACAGGTGAGACAGGGTGAGCAGGCTTAGGATTGGCTAGTTTGAATCGTTTCAGCTGACTCTGGGCATAGGGGCTTTCTGTAGCTGTCTGGTACCTGGGATGGTTAGGGCAGGGGAACAGTGGCCCTGAATGTCACAGGTGGTTGGGATATGGGCTCTGGATTGGCTAGTTTGCATATGAAGGGCTCACCTGGAGATAAGTCCTTTACTCTCTGTAGGAATTGTCCAGTCCTGGGAGAGACAGTCCCTGTAGGGTCAGCAAGGTCCCAAGATGTCAAAGCATAAGAATAAGAGACAGGCTTCATACAGTCAGTTGCCCTGCCTATGAGTTCCTGCAACTCACCGACCCATCACCCTGTACGCTGTGAGCCTCACAGGGGCAGAGTTTAAACTGCCAAAAGCGAGGTGCTTGGGCACAAAAGATGATTTTTAAGAGCAGCTCATAAATGACTTTTAAAAAATAGTTATGTAGTTAATTTTAATGTATATTAGAAATCAACCGGTATACCAAATATGTTATTTCATCCATAAAATAAATTTCCTTTAAAAACATTGTAACAAAAAATTGTAAGTAAAATAGTAAGCCCGTCCTTAAAGAAAACTTTTGCCTAAACAATGCTGCAGGCCGTGTGAGGTCACGGAATTGCAGGGGTGGTCTCATCTGTCGGCTCGCCGCCACTGCACCCCAACACCCAGCACAAACTTGACCATCAGACTTTGTTGAAATGAGCAAGTGAAGTAATCCTTGGGGCAGCATGTTGTCATCAGCCCTCCCAGTCCCGGCTGCACCAACCAGAGGTCTTGGAAGAATAGGGTCAGCGGTGGACGGAGCTGAGTTGTTTTGTCTGAACTTCAGCGGTGGATGGAGCTGAGTTGTTTTGTCTGAACTTTGTTTTGCAGATGAGAACACTGAAGTCCTGAGCCAGAGTAAGACTCTCTCAGGGTCCCAAAGCAAGTCAGTGGCCAGGGTCTGACCCGATGCAGCTCTCATTTCTTATCGCTGAGACCACCCCTTTGCCATATAGGACTCAACTCAAGGGCACGCCCCGTCCCTTGCTTCTCCTTGGTGAAGCCCCTGCCTGTCTTCCAGCTCGTGCCCTGCCTCCCCCGGAGGCTTGGCCTGGAGCCAGGTTGCACAGACAGCCCCCCATACCTTGGGAGCCAGCTGATCCCGATAACCATGGTGTCTCCCACTGCACACACACCGTGTCAGGGCCCTGGTTCTTTTAGAACCAGGGACTTTGGAGCAGGGGTCCCCAACCTCCGGGATCTAATGCATGATGATCTGAGGTGGAGCTGACATAATAATAATAGAAATAAAGTGCACAATAAATGTAATGCGCTTGAATCATCCCCAAACCATGCCTCCCGCCCCGTCCGTGGAAAAATCGTCTTCCCTGAAACCGGTCCCTGGTGCCTAAAAGGTTGGGGACTGCTGCTTTAGAGCCAACGCTCGGCTCTATGACCTAGATGCTCCAAACTGCCAGGCCCCAGGGGCTCTGAGTCTACACTTTCCACCAAGGGAGGATAAGGTCATGTCCGGGGTCACACAACTAATCAGTGCTAGAACCAGGGTCAAAATCAGGTGTTCTTTCCCCGGTACTCCACTGCCTCTCCATATGGGGTACCAGATGGAGTGGCTGAAATGGGCAGTCTGGGAAGGTAGTGAGTTCCTCATCCCTGGAGTGTTCAAGAAGAAGATGGGCATCGCGCTGGAATCCTCCTGTAACCGTGTCACGGGAGATTTTGGTACAAGATGGTTCTAGCTGAGAGCTATGCTCAGTGAGGTTTGATGTCTCAGCCACTGAAGGATCTTGGGACTTCTGACTTGTCTGGGCCCGTGGGGCTGGATCACTGCACATCCTGGAACACTGGAGGCCACCAGGAAAGGGCTTTAGGGAAGCATGATGGGAGCCATTTCTATTTATTTGTATTTGCTGTCTTTGACTTTGGCCAATAGCTCAGCTCCCAAGATTTGTGGGGAGATATGTGGATAGAGGGCTTTGGGGTAGGCTGAAGGCACGGGATCCCTGAGCTCAGACTCTGTAGGAAGTGATGGATCCAGCCAAGGCCAGGGGTTCTGCTTACGGACAGAGAGGAGTGTGCCACCCTGGGATGCTTCCCTAGAGTGGACACTAGAGGGCGCCCAAGGGCCTGCCCCAGAAAGTGGTACCTGAGGGCATCCTGGGATGTGGCCCATAATGGAGCGAGTGGAATTGCCAGATGGTCCAGGACAACGTGTTTCAAACTTTTTAATTGAAATCTTATGTGGGGTCCTACATTCCAGGGACAGGGGCTGGGAAAATTTGGAGTGGATGGAAGGGAGCCACAAAGAGGGAGTGAATCTGCCCATTTGTACACAGACTTCTGCTGAGATGGGACCATGACCCACACAGAAGCAGATACACGCACATGCACACACACACACACACACACACACACACACACACACACAGTGCTCATCCATGTGCAAAGACAGAGTGGTGGGTAGGGACTGATAGATCCAATTATCCAAGTTGAGACATTTGTCGAGCAGGTCCCAGGGGCTGCGTTTGCTGCTGGGCTCTGGGGGCACACAGGGATGGGTAAGCCACCATTGGACACGTCACAGTAACCACCTACTCTGCAAAGCAGAATGTGGGTGTCAGGAGGGTAGAATCACAGGTCCGAGAGTGAGGAGGGAGGTACGTTTGGGGGTGCCTCCTTTTTATCAAGGGTTTTACAGATTCGACCACACAATTACCCGCAGGCAGAGTAGCTACTTTCCTGTTTTGCTTTATAATTTACTTGGCTCAGGGGAGGCTGCGCCTGAAGGCCCTCAGGTCTTAACAAGCTGCACCGACTCCAGGCTCCTATTACAGTAGCTGGCGTTTCTGTGAGCCCTGGGGTGGGGTCCAGGACTTCAGTGGACGAGGTCCCACCTCCCTACCTCACAGGCTTCGCAGACCAAGGCAATGAGGACACCGCAAGATCCCACCTTAGCCCGTGTTATGAAGGGTCTCGGCCTTGTCCCCAGCTTGTAGACAGTTATCAATTCCCGGAGAGAGCAGATTAAAAATCATCTACCAACAAAATAAGTCATCAGGCATAGCTTTCAATAATATAAAATGCTCCAATTTTTATTTAAACAATTTTGTCTAAACATTTCTGGATACTAGATCTAGAAAAGGAGCTCCCCAGAATGCCAAAGCTGGGAGGGATCTGAGAACCTTCTAGTCCAATCTTATTTTACAGATGAGGACTGAGGATTTAGGGGTTGGTTCCCACTGAGGCCCTTTTAGAGACTCTAGTTACCCCAGGTGCTGTAAGGAAGCATGGCGCTACATGGAAACAGGAATGACACTGTTTCCCTAAGGAGGGAAGTGGAGGAGGACATGCGTGGCACCGCAGTTGGTCTCTGTAAGACTCTATCCCTCCCGCAGCCCCCAGCCTGTGCTGAGACTGAGCCTGGAACAGGGAGTGCTCGGAACCTTCCCTGATGTTGCCATGGTGCCCATAAAGACCCGAGGAAACCAAAGGTGAGCTCCCCTGCCATAGCACCTTGCCCACAGGAAGAAAAAGGTGAGCCCCACGTGTCATGAGCGCTCTGAGGATTCAGGCTCAGAAGGCGAATGGCTCTCAGCTCTCCTGTAATTCAGAGACCGATGTAATGAGAGTGCCTTCGTTCCACTAGCTCCCCCTGTAAGCACACTTGCGGTGGGCAAGGGGGCTTCAAAGTAGTAAGTATGGCTGGTACTTTCATCCACGTTAGAGACACAGAGGGCATCCGTAGGGCACTGCTTGGACTTGATTCCATATGGTCAGTTGGCAGAGAGGGGCTTCGGGAGTTCTGGGCTGGGAGGCAGGAGGGGTCTGGGAGCTGAGGTACCATCTTAAGTAACTCATGCCAATCAGAGTGACCCAGGAGCCAACCCTCAAAACCCTTTAAAGGACATTTTGCCTGGTGTGATGAAAAAAGGAAAAATAACATGTCCAGGCCATTGAGATAGCCCTGGATTTCAAGATCAGCTAAAAAGGCTCTGGGATACCAAGCCGGAGCTTGGGTACCTCAGTGCAAACCCCAGCCTCCCCCTCTTAAGCCGATGCTGAGTTCTGCTTAGGTATGGGGAAACTTCTGTCTGGCTGTGGTTCATTCTGTGCTGACCAGGCTTGCTTTAGAATGTAACTCTAACCTCAAAGTGGCTCCACTGAGGGTTCAGGAGTTTATAGTAAGGACTGTGGAAGCTGGTGAAAGATTTGACATTGCGGAGTTGAGGGTCTTTCTGACGCCTGCGTGGAAAATGGATCAGAGAAGCATATATGTGTTACCTGGGGGTAGGAAAAACCTCCTTATGCAAGATGGAAACCCAGCCATAAAGGAAATACATCAATTTGATATCCAGTTTTTAAGTTAGGGATAGTCAAAGGATAGATATGTACATATACATACAGAGAGATATACGTATAGGCATACATATGTAATTGACATATTTTCCATACCTAATTAAATACTTTGTATAATATTCACAAAGTGAAAAGACAAGTGATACACTGGAGAAAATTTTTGCAATATGGAAGGTAGACAAAAGATTAATGTCTGTAGTATACAGAGAGCTTCGAGAAATGCTAAGGAAACTATATCAATCCAGTGGCAAAATGAGGAAAGCCTATGATTAGGCACTTCTCAGGAATAAAAAGTTATAAGGCTGATACATATATAAACGAATCTTAATAGTGGCCAGGGGAGTTCAAATTAAAATAACAATCTGAAACTATCACCCACCAGATTGGCAAAAATAAATATTGATAATACCGAGTACTGGAGATGGTGTGGGGGAAAAGCACTTACAAATTGGATGGGAATGCAAATTACTATAACTTTTGGGAAAGTGAGTTGGCATCATCAATTAAAGATACCTGTCTTCTTTAGCATAATCCCACTTTGAAGGATCTGTTTCTTAGAAGTAAAAGCAATAACACACAAAGATATATATAGATATAGAAAGATAGATGATAGATAGATAGATGGATAGAGATATAGTTAACAGCTATAGATATAAATACCTGTGTTTAAAAACATATATATATATATGGCTTCCCTGGTGGCTCAGTGGTTAAGGAGCTGCCTACCAATGCAGGGGACACGGGTTCAACCCCTGGTCCGGGAGGATCCCACATGCCGCAGAGCAGCTAAGCCCGCAAGCCACAACTACTGAGCCCAAGTGCCACAACTACTGAAGCCCACGTGCCTAGGGCCCGTGCTCCACAACAAGAGAAGACAACGCAACGAGAAGCTCGCGCACCGCAATGAAGAGTAGCCCCCGCTCACCGCAACTAGAGAAAGCCCGCGTGCAGCAACGAAGACCCAATGCAGCCAAAAATAAATAAATAAAATTTAAAAAATATATATATATACATATACACACATGCATATATGTATGTATGTTTATTGCAGCATTGTTTTTGGGAGTAAAAACACAGGAAACAAACTGAATGATCATCAACAGGTGAATAGTCTAATAAATTATGATATATCCACAGTATGAAATATTATGTGGCTCTTGTTAAATTTTTCTTTACTTGTCTTTGTATTAGCTCACTTGTTGCCATGAACCTGTATCACTTTGGCAATGTAAGAAATCTAAGGTAATTAAAAGGAAAAGAAAAGCCTGTCTGCCCAGGTGGAATAGAAGTTCCACGAGGCAGAGATCCTGTCCACTTTGCTCACTGCCGTATCCCAAAAACAACACTTTCCTTGCATATGGCAGCTGCACAGAATATACTTGTTAAATGGACAAGTGAGCCCCTTCTCAGCACCACGGCTATAGTGCAGGCGAAATGCTATCTGGGGAGTGATGCACAGAGTCAGGTGGGGTGCTTGGTCACGAGGTGACCTAGTTCCTGCTGGTTTTGCCTGCTCGGCCACTACCCTTCTCCCCAGGCTTGTTCTGGGGAACCACCCAGTCCCCACTGCAGTCTCGTTGGGAGAGTTAGTCAAGCTGTCTGCCCGCCTGAGACCTAAGCCAAGCCAGTTGTGTTCTTTTGCTGAGAATTTCAGTGGAGCAGGACCGCCCAAGACTGATTGGGGCGGGTGGGTGGGGGGGTGAGACGGGGAACTGCTAGAGGCAGCCTAGACGCAGCGTCTGACCCAGGTGGACACTGGTGCTTGCACCGTATCCCTGGAGCTGCTTCCTGGCCGTCCCCAAAAAGAGTCTCCGTTTTCCCTTTGATTCTGAGTTCCCTCTTTCCCTTACCATCCTTTCAACAAATCCCAGCCTCCCTTAACCCCCAGATTTTTTTTTTGCCATATCATTAACAGAGTTACTTTCTGTTGCTTGCAACCAAACTACCCTAAAAATGATCAGAGACAGCTGGGAAGTTCTGCCACTCAGCCCCTTTCATGTCCCTCAAAACTAAGGTGAGATGAGTCCACTGTGCTCCAGGACAGCCCTGGTCGACACTAGCTGTCTAGGCCTAATTATTAATATCACCCCTTTTAGCCTCCTGGTCTGAATGACAAATTACATGGTCAGCCTACTCATAGGCCTCCTTTGGTCCCCATCACCTTGGTAAAGGGTGGAGAATCAGAGGATCGTGGATTATCTCCTATTTTGCTTGATCTGAGACACTTTTCCCAGCACAAGAGCAGAGAATCGTCTTTCTACTAATGTGCTTTCAAAAGTTAGATTTTTCACTTAATTTGATAAATAACCGACACTTGAGGCTTACTCATTATTACTTTTGTGGCAAAATATAGATTCTTTGGTCCAATCCCCTCCATAATATTTTGAAAAGACCCTTTGGAAATTTTTTGAAATTTAAAATTTACCTCTTTCATCTTCCAGGTGCTTCTTCCCTTTGTGTAATCTCCATGGTCCTTCATGAAAATGCTGAATCCGGTAAGTAGATCAGTTTCACAAGAGGGCAGGCAATGGTGAGGAACAGAAGCACCTGGTGACAGTTGCATTGCTGGGTTTCCACAAGGGGATGGGTCCAGCACCCCTGAGGACCTCAAGCTTTATTGGCTGACTCAGCTGGGAAGAGTGTGTTGGAGGCCTGCTGTCAGAGCCCATCATTTTTGTGTCACACTTCAGCAGGGCTGTATCTAGGTTCAGATTCTACAGTTTTCAATCACCCACCATATTCCAGGCACTATACTAAAGCATAGTTCCCAAACTTTATTTTATCATTTCAACAGCATCCTTATCCTCATCCACATCCACATCCTCATCCTCATCCTCATCCTCATCCTCATCCTCATCCACATCCACATCCACATCCACATCCACATCCACATCCTCATCCTCATCCTCATCCTCATCCACATCCACATCCTCATCCTCATCCTCATCCTCATCCTCATCCTCATCCTCATCCTCATCCTCATCCACATCCACATCCACATCCACATCCTCATCCTCATCCTCATCCTCATCCTCATCCTCATCCACATCCACATCCTCATCCTCATCCTCATCCTCATCCTCATCCTCATCCACATCCACATCCTCATCCTCATCCTCATCCTCATCCTCATCCTCATCCTCATCCACATCCTCATCCACATCCTCATCCTCATCCACATCCTCATCCTCATCCTCATCCTCATCCACATCCACATCCTCATCCTCATCCACATCCTCATCCACATCCTCATCCTCAACCTCATCCTCATCCTCATCCACATCCACATCCTCATCCTCATCCTCATCCTCATCCGCATCCTCATCCACATCCTCATCCTCATCCTCATCCTCATCCTCATCCTCATCCACATCCTCATCCTCATCCGCATCCACATCCTCATCCTCATCCTCATCCTCATCCTCATATTCATCCTCATTATCGTCGTCATTATTCCCATTTTATATATGAGGTCCAAGAGGCTCAAAAGAGTAAATTTTTTGCCCAAGGTCACACAACCAGTCAGTGGCAAAAACAAGATTTGAACTCAGATCCTCCATTCCATGGCCTGTGGTCTCCCCACCACCCTGTTGGTGCCTGGTGTGGCTTAGGATCCGTTTCACCCATTCCTATGGGTCCCTCATGGTGCACTTGTCCTGGGTAGGTTTCCTTGAGCCACCACATCTGAGGTTTACATCCATGCTGGGTTTTGTACCGCTCCCTTAAGGAAATTGCTGAAGCCCAGGACCTTAAGAAAATGTCTAAGGAAAAGTCCCCACCCAGTGGCCCACCTGTTCCAGTCCTGGGTTTATACCAAAAGAACTGAAAACAGGTGTTCAAACAGAAACTCATACACGAATATTCATAGCAGCACTCTTCACAGTAGCCAAAAGGTTGTAACAACCCCAATAGCTATCAGCTGGTGAATGGATAAACAAAAGGTGGTCTCTCCCCACAATGGAATGTCATTCAGCCCTAAAAAGGAATGAAATTCTGACACAGGCTACAACGTGGATGAACCTTGAAAACATGCAAAGTGAAAGAAGCCAGACTTAAAAGGCCACTATTGTAGGATTCCATTTACATGAAATTTCCAGAATAGGCAAATCCATAGAGACAGAAGGCAGATGAGTGGTTTCCAGGAAGTGGGGAAGGGGGAAATTGGGAGTGATGGCTTAATGAGTCGACGGTTTCCTTTTGGAGTAATGCAAAGGTTCTGAACTAGATAGTTGTAATGGTTGTACAACACTGTGAATGTACTAAGTGCTACTAATTGTACCTACAAAATGGATTAAATGGTGAGTTTTATGTTTTGTATATTTTACCGCAATTTAAAAAAAAACAGTCCCTGCCCCAGATCTCCTCAGTTTGATATCTTTCTCCCTGACATTTCACCTCTGGCACCTCCTGTCCCAGGTGCTAAATTCCAAATTACTTTGTGGCTTGAAGTCCTCAGTCTCCTGAGTACAATATATTTGTCTTGAGAAGACAGCTCTGGAAAAATATTGGCCATCTTTGAAAATTAACTAGCCTTTTAAAATTTGTCTTGATTTCCTTTCTGCTGTACAATTTGGAAAACCTGGTATTTATGTGTCGTTAAAAAAAGACGTTCTTTCTTTCCAAGCAGCACAAACCCCAGCTGGAACGCCGGATCGTTGGCTCAACCAGCCGGTGGCGTTTCCTCAGAGAGCCTTTTTTGGGGGACCTGCTGGCGCTTTCCCAGATGTGCAAGGCTGTCAACGTAGACTTTGATGAAGTTCTGAAGAACCCAGACAGGTAGGAAGACCAAAGGCCCATGGCGGGGTGAGCCACCCTTCTGGGAAGTGCCCCATGGTTGGGCAACTCTGATTGGGCAGGTGGGCTGTCCTGGGTATTTGCAAGGAAGGCTGCCTTTGGGACCATCCCTTAGGGATGGACAGGATCAGGGTGACAGCTTCCTCTGAGAATGTCTGTGGGTGGTGATTAAAGTCCAGAGAGATTGAGAATTTTTTTTCTAGATTTTCCTTTGTACTGGGAACTTTGGACCCTAACAGGATTCTAAGTTTATCAACTGATTTGTTGACAAACAAAGTGAGATGGCCCGGCTCAGAGTTTGAACCCCTCCCACGAATGCGCATGTCCACCCAGCAAGGGGAGAAGCAGGCTTCTGCTCACCCGCAAAGTGTTCCGAGCTGCTGGCTTAGAGCATCACTTTTTCGGGTTATGAGTTTTTATTTGCCTCTCCTGGGGACACAGAGCTGGATCTCGTTGCAGAAGGAACACTTCACTTCCCTGGCCTTTTGCCCTCTTTTTTTTTTTTTTTTTTTTTTGCGGTACACGGGCCTCTCACTGCTGCGGCCTCTCCCGTTGCAGAGCACAGGCTCCGGACGCGCAGGCTCAGCGGCCATGGCTCACGGGCCCAGCCGCTCCGCGGCATGTGGGATCTTCCCGGACCAGGGCACGAACCCGCGTCCCCTGCATCGGCAGGCGGACTCCCAACCACTGCCCCACCAGGCCCTGGCCTTTTGGATCTGCCTGGATGCTTCTGCCTCCATGCACTGGCATGTCTGCCTTATGAGCACTCCGTCTGACCTGCCTGAGCATCTCCCTGAGTGTGGGCTGTGCCCTGGGCAGCACCTGGCACGGAAGAGCTCCTGGCTCCATGTTTGCTGAGCGAGGAGCCACATCTTCCCTTTCCAGGCCCACCGGCCAGCCCTGCTCGGTTGCCTCCCACCCCACAGATGACTATACCACACACGTGGGAATAAACCAAAGCCCATCTGGGTTTGGTCTCTAAATTCTCTGATGACCCCCGCTTAGAAAAAATTGAGTGCTGTGAGTTGCAGTTTTTGGCATTGGTTACTCATAGCCTTAAACAACTTTGAACTTATTTTATATTTTGTTTGGTTAGAGCCCTGAAGAAGTCTTAGAGTTCGTTGTGCTCCTTGGCATCAGGGCCAGGCTGGGCAAGCAGGCGCAGGAGCTGGGCCTGGGAATATAGGCAAACTGATCCAGAAACCTGAGGAGGGAGGCTGGGCTTGCAGGGGCAGACGTCTTCGCTGAGCTAGGCTGGGGGTGGTGGCCTGAGGGGTGATGGCCATTGGTGCTGGGCTTTTGGGCCATTAAACGTAGTCTATTTGACAGGGTTGGAATTCCTTCTCCTCCATTTACTAGTTCTGTGACCTTCAGCCAGTGGCTTAATCTCTCTGAGCCTCAGTTTCCTCATCTGTGAAATGGTGACAATAGCATCTCCCCTGAAGAGTGACCTTCAATCAGACAGTACATTAAAAATGATTAGTGCTGTTCCTGGCAAATAGTAGGTGCTCAGTAAACACAGCTATTATCTTTCTAGCCTAAGCAGCAGTCTTAGTTATTGATCCTGGTGGTTCCATTCGGGGGAGTGTCAGCCCTGTGCTCTGCCAGCCAATGACTCCATATGTCACTCTGCCTCTTAGCACTTTCTCCAAATCAAAACATCTTGCCTCAAACACAGCAGATGCAGGGACTGGTCTGGGTGCTCTCTTCCCAGGAGAAGCTTTGCAGATCTGCCTCTCTCCTTGGTGATGCTGGGAAGCTGGGGGTCGGGAGGCAGGCTGAGGGCAGGTAGGCGCTCAGGACGGCCGATCACTCGTGTATCAGCCATCAGCCGACCCAGGCTCAGCTCATCTGGGCAGTTTGGTGCTCCACAGGCCTCTTGTCCTCTTCCTGAGACAGCGGGCTAGCCTGGGCATGTCCTTGTCTTGGTGCCGGCAGAGGGCAAGAGGGCGGACCCAGTTGCTCACTATGTCCACTCGGCCAAGGCAAGTCACATGGCCAAAGTCAAAGTCAAGGGGCAGGAAATACACACCAGCTCTCTTGGGAGAAACTCTGGAGTCCTGCAGGACAAGGGTGTGTAATTGGGGCCATGGATGCAGTCTACTACAGTGCGGGAGGAGCTGATTTTCTTTAATAAACACAAAATTTTATTTTCTTTATTTTCACAATGGGGATTTATTCCATGTGATTGTGAGAAACATAAACTTGGAAAGCATAACAAAAGTTTTATTTAATTTACGTAATAAAATAAAGGGCTTATTCCTGGTAACCCTTCTGTACTTTCAGACTTGTCAGCTAACAAGGTCGATGGTAGGGGTGGGGGTGTCTGGAATTGTACCTGCAACACACACACGGGCACCTTCCCCGTAGCTCTCTGGCTGCCCAACCAGCAAACCTGTTCTTGCCGTTGACGCTGTTATTGTTGCTTCTTCCACTTGGGAGCGCTGTTGACTTTGATGGGAGCTGGACCCATCTATATTTTACTAGTTCTGTAAAGCGTCACTGGCCGTGGAAAGCTGAGTTAACTAGCTCTGAGCTTCCCATTTATTTCAGATATGTAATTGTGCTTCTCATATGTCAATGCCCCAGGTTCTGCCCAGCTAGCCAGTACTTCTGGTTGTGTCTGTGGGTCTCCATGATGCCGTGAGCTTTTGGCTCCAGAACTCGGAGATGCTATACAGGAACCTAAGGTTCCTGGTCTTCGTCATGCTTCCTTCCACTGGGACTGGGGTGTGGAGTACGGGGAGAAGGGGCCTGAGAGATGAGGAAATGCTAACCACCTTGCAAACAACCTAACCTTTTCGTGCCTTAGTTTCTTTATCTGCAAACTGGGGATGCTGTCTTACAGAGTTGCCATGAGAATTATATGACATAATTCATTGAGAGCTTAGAACGGTATCTGGCAAATAAATACCCAATTAACATGTGTCATTCAGTGTCCCTGGAGTTCTCTGGTACGTGTGGACACAGCTAACATATGAACCCAAAGATCCAGGATGGAGGAGTGTGGCTGAGGAAGGAGGCTCTAGGGCAGAGGTCCCCACCCCCCGGGCCACCGGTCCTTGGCCTGTTAGGACCCCGGGCTGCACAGCAGGAGGTGAGCTGCGGGTGAGTGAGCGAAGCTCCATCTGTATTTACAGCCGCTCCCCGTGGCTCACATTACCGCCTGGTTTCCGCCTGCTGTCAGATCAGCGGCGGCATTAGATTCTCATAGGAGCGCGAACCCTGCTGTGAACTGCGCATGCGAGGGATCTAGGTTGCGCGCTCCTTATGAGAATCTAATGCCTGATGATCTGAGGTGGAGCTGAGGCGGTGATGCTAGCGCTGGGGAGCGGCTGCAAATACAGATCATCATTAGCAGAGACGTTTGACTGCACCGAGACCATAACAAATCAATGGCTTGCAGACACATCAAAACCCCATCAGTGAGCAGCAAGTGACAAGCTGCATCTTACAGAGTAGACTGGACACAAGCCACACACTTCAGGTGTCACTGTCTCCCATCACCCCCAGGTGGAACCATCTAGTTGCAGGAAAACAGGCTCAGGGCTCCCACTGATTCTGCATTATGGTGGATTGTATAATTATTTCATTATATATTAGAATGTAATAATAATAGAAATAAAGTGCACAATAAATGTAATGCACTTGGATCATCCTGAAACCATCCCCCCAGCCCTGGTCCATGGAAAAATTGTCTTCCACGAAACCTGTCCCTGGTGCCAAAAAGGTTGGGGACCGCTGATCTAGGGGGCTTGGGCCCTAGGAAAAGGTGACCCTGCCTCATGTTTTTTCCCATTCTGAGGGCAGTGCCAAGTCCACTCTGAGGTTGGAAGGAGGTCATGCTAAGAGGCAAGGATGCAAAGAAGGGACCCCTAGATTTTTATCAGAGAGCAGTTTCAGGAGAGCTGGGACCGGAGACCCATGATCCACGGTGTAGAGCTGATAGGAGAACAGAGTGTCTGCTCAATGCCAGGCATCCCGAGCATTAGCTCTTTTACTCCCCCAGTGACTTCCACGTGGTCCTCATTTCCCTCCTACAGAGGAAAGAACCAAGACCCAGAGGCAGGCCCAAGGTCTGCATGACTCTTCCCGGTAAGCCACACTGGAGCTTTGCATGTTGAAGGTATCAAGTCGAAAGCCCTTTGTTTCGATGGTCTGCTGCAGGAAGTCCATATGTCCATGAGAAACTTATGGACTTTCCCTTTTACCCTCTGTTTCCCCATCAAGGTAGTGAGCCCCAGACTAACGGCATGTTCCCAGCATCCCCACTTTATCCCAGGCCACTTGGTCCCACAGGGTGAAGAGGACAGCTCCCAGATGCCATGTGTTCCATTAGCTTTTCCAATGGTCCTGAAATGAGCCTCCGCTTTGGGAGCTACAGAGTCCACAGGATACATGGTATATCTTGGCAAGCAGCCAATACACCAGGAGGAGGCAATGTGGTTACTTTTGTCGCCCGGCATCTCCTGGCCCAACTGATGACAGTGAGGTTTGTGAGGGTAGTTGAGGTCATGGCTGTTGCCCCAGCGGGACAGAGTCTGTCGTTCCATTTTAAGGTCACAGTCTGAACTCCTGACCTTAGCCGGCTCTGCCCAGATGTGTGACCCAAGCCACCAGGGGGATTGAGTCTGGCTTGGGTCAGGTCCACTGCTCCTGTGGGATAAACAACTCAAGCGCCCACAGCCTTCCTGAAGCTGAGTCACTTGTAATCACCATCTCTGCTCGGAAAGGGCAGCATGTGGTCAATATTATTCTGGACACAGGCTCTCCGACCCAAGCCCTCCTGCATACGCTCTGGCCCATAAGGATTTCTGGCATCACTGGAAAACAGCATGGCAAATGTGACAGGGGCTGGTGTGGTCCAGTGTCCCCTGGCTGGTTGGCTTTCTTGGGATGACTGTCTTCAAGCTGTGAACATGTGACTCCAGTTTTGTTTCGGTTCCTTGCTTAGCAGGGTGAATATAGTGTTTATGGAAAAGCGTCTTATCTTTGTCATCATCCAAGCAGTGATATTTATCGAGCACTTGCATGATGGCTGTGCTAGGGCTGCCGGGGTAAACAAACGCCGACTCTGTGGGGTGCAGAGCCTGGTGCAGAGGGCCCGTGAGGAAACAGGCGACCAGAAGACGCTGGGGAAGGAGTTTTAACAGGGGCAATCCCAGGGTGGGCTGGGGAGGGCCGCCAGCCCAGCCTCCCCAGAGGAAACAACAACTAAGCTTAGCTGGAAGGATGCGTAGGAGGTCATCCAGTGAAAAGGTGAGGGAGGTGCGTGTCCAAGAGATTGGAAGCCAGAGGTGATGGTTCAGGCTGTTGAAAAGGGCTGGAGCAGGGAGTGTAGAGGGGTGAGACTGCAGAGACAGGCAGAAGCCTGCTAGCCGTGTGAAGGAGGTTGGCTTTCCCCCAGGAGCACTGGGGAGACAAGGAAGGATTCTCCGCAGGGGAGAGGCAAGACCAGATTTGCATTTCAGGTGGCTCCTCAGGCTGCAGTGTGAGGTGTGCATCAGAGGGGACGACATGGAGGCCCGGAGACTGGCAGTGACAGGGGGCAGGAAATGGTGGCTTGGATGAAGGTGACAGCAGTGAGGGCAAGGATTCACCCAAGGAGAGATGGCTGCATTCAAAAGGCATTTCATTAGATCTGGGCAAGCGATCAGGTGAGGCAGCATTCAGGATGCTGGCCTGGGCAACTGGAGGCTCGTGATGCCATTTCCTGGCAGAGGATTGGGGCTCAGTTCAGGGTAGGTTCTTTTTTTTTTTTTGCCACACTGCAGGGCTTGCAGGATCTCAGTTCCCTGACCAGGGATTCAACCCAGGGCCACGGCAGTGAAAGCCCAGACTCCTAGCCACTAGACCCCCAGGAAACTCCCTCAGAGTAGATTCTGTGTTTAGACTGTGGGCACACTGAGACTGGGGCATGCATGACCCTAACCAGAAGTTTTGCTGAGTTAACTTTCCAGACATGCCAGGACTCTCTCTCCCTTTCTCCAGCAGTTATGTATTGAGTACCTACTATATGCTAGGCACTGTTTTAGACACTCACCCAAAGAGGTGTCATTTAGGCAGCCAGATGTAGCCTCAAATACCTCCTTGGCAAGATCTACCCGCAAACTGAAAACAGGAATTAATGTTCTGAGCCGGTCATCAGACAGAGCTTACAGTTTGTCAAATTGGCAGACACATAGTGACCTGAGGAAACTGTCCCAAAGGGAGAGATATGATAAGACTGATTCATTTATGCTTTAGGGATGCTTACACTGGAATCATACATGTTGCAGATGAAGAAAAAAAAAATGTCAATATTAACGCCTGGATTTTTTGTTTGTATTTTTTCTTGAGGTTATACATTTCACAAATTCAGGAAAACTTCCCTGAGACTTTGAAAAACAAGGCCATCCGAAGCGTGGAGGCAGGTGAGTTCATGTCACCAATGGATTCGTCAGAGTGTTGCTGACCTCAGGGGTAGCTTACGGTCTCTATGGAAGGAAAACCAGACCAGAGGCCTGGTCACCAGTCTGTGAGTTCTGTTCCTGCCCACTGCACAGTGTCCCTCGTGTAATAGGTGTGACTGTAAATATTTCCCAAATGCACAATGAATGAAACCGCTTGGCAAACACATTTTCATATGCTAATGGCCATGATAAATACAGACCTGCCGATGTTAATCAATAGGTTGGATTGGAAGACTAAGCAGAAGCCTATCAGGCCCGGGGCAGCTGTTCTGTGTCCCTCTAGGCTTTGATCAGTCGTGACTTGGATGTCCACATCTGCACTCATCCAAGAAGACTTATCTGAGGTAGGGTGAGGAGTCAGACCGGGTCCGTCCAGCTGGGAAAGGCTCACTGAGCCCCACGAGGAGCCTGGACAGGTCAGCTTCTTGATGGTGCTTTTTTGGATAAACCCCACCCCACGGTGTGGCTGTCTGGGGTCAGAGCCAGCCTCTTCCCCGGCAGAGGCTAATCGATTTCTTCTCACGCGTCAGCTCTGGTTGATGGTGGGAGCAGGGGGTGAGCAGTAGTGTGAGGCTGCCTCCGGGCTCAGGGGAAAGAGTTCCAGATTGGTTGTGATGTCTGCCCTGCACTGCCATCCTGAAAGCGGAAGGGGGCGCAGGGGACACACTTTATCCGCAATTCTGCCCTTGCTTAAAATCACCATTACGGGGCAAGATTCCTTTTAATCCGGCATAGCCAGACTGTCACCCGAGGTGACCGGAGATTTGAGATGAAAACCCAGGTTCTCAACTCCCAGCACCAAACAATATCATAAAGTGGGTGAATAACAATAATAATAACAGGAGAGGAAACAGGTACCCAAAGTCATGCGGTCAAAATAATAGCAAAGCCAAGAAATACGTAGATGGGGCTAGTGAACCTCAAGGTTCTGTCCAGCGCTGGGATTTAGGGTTCGGGAGGAATCACCCCGGGCATGGCTCCCTTCCTCCCAGCTCTGTGCTAATTCAGGGGTCCAGCCTGCAGAAGCCCCCCTTGCCCATAGCCTCTCATGTCTCACCTGGATCCTCCATCTACCTTCCTATTCAAGTCCCTTCTTTTTTTCTTATCATCTATGCCCCCCCGGGTGAGACTCCCCAGCATAAATCCTTTACAGTTTGCAAGGAGCCCTCCTTGCACTGTAATCCCATTTCATGCCTGTGAGCTGGGCTTTCTGATGATCTCCATTCCCTCGAGAAAAGCAATGCTGATGAGAACCCTGCTCCCTGGTGACGGGGTTTTTTCTATGACATTCAGGTGGGTAATAATTAGACACTAGCAGCCCAGGTAGCAGTTTTGCTCCCCAGAGGACATTTGGCAATGTCTGGAGACAGTTTGGGTTGTCACAACTCCTGGGTGGGGCGGGTGATACTGGCATCCAGTGGGTGGAGGCCAGGGATGCTCCTAAACGTCCTACAGCACAGGACAGACCCCTCCACAGAGAATTATCTGGCTCCAGATATGAACAGCGCCAAGGCTAAGAAACACTGCAACGGGGGAGGCAAGGTGAGGCCCCCTCCAAGAGTGTCGCAGCCAGCGTCCCTGCCCCACGAAGCTTTTTCCAGCCCCCAAGTTGGAGGGCAGCTTGTGTGCCTCTGTTGGTCGGCAGCTCTGGTGGACGTTTACCGCTTTCTAAGTTACCTTGTGCCCATCGTATCCGCTTGGGAGCCAGGAAGCTCCCCGTGGCTGGAACTTCGTTCCTAGCGAAGCCGCCTGCCCGCTCGTTTGCTCGATAACGGGATGGACAGAGAGTACGTGGGAGAAAGAGTGAAAGCATCTTCAGGTCGGGGGGTCGTTAAAATGTTCGCTCAGCATCCTTTCCTCTCCTCAGGTGTGATTCTCGAATGCCTTGGCTTCAGGTGGGAACTCCATCAGCCCCAGCTTTTTCAGTCCGAGACCCTGACCAAGCTTTACATGATGGCCCTGGCCCGGGGCAACGCAAACCCTGAGAAGGAGCTGGAGAAGCTTCTGCAAGGTATGTTCTCACCCAGAGCAGGACCCCCAAGGGCTCTCTGGTTAGAGAGGCCCCAGCTTGGCGTTCGGTTATCTGTTTGGAGACCACGGTCACTCTGGCAGTTAAGACCAAGGCTCATGGTGTGATCTCATTACAGGATTAACCTCAGTCTCCTCGGCTCTAAAATGGGATAATGGTTCTTATTGTGTTTCATTGTGGAGGAGGTAACAGGTGTGAAGTTCTAGAACAACGCCTGGCACATAGTGAGTAGTCAGTAAATGTCAGTTTTGTTCTCATAATAACCCATTCTTGTCCACCAGCTATGAGGGAGGCCCTCCCTACTTCTTTGAGAAGAGAAAGTGGGTTGTGTTGAGGCTTCTGATGGGCTTTCTAGAAAGAAGGCATAGTTCTCACATCTGTGGCTTGTTTGGCTCTAAGTGCCGGTTGGAGGTTTACAAGTGTACATCAATTTCATTTTTTCTTTTCCTTTTCTTTCTCTTTTCTTAACGCCACCTCATACCCGAAAGTACTTAGGTCACGTCTTTCTTTTTCTCTTTCTTGAATCCTAATAATCCCCAGCTGCCCCTTATCTGGCCCATAAGTTCCTCTCCTGCAGCCTTGCCAGCTTCTTCTCAGGTAATATGGTTGGCGTCGCCTCCGGACAGCTCATAGGCAGGTGCCGTGGAAAATTCAAGGTCTCCCAGGCAGCCAGCATGCCAGTCGGGCTGGGATTGCATTTCCAGGACATGGCAGTAAAGCCCTGGCATTCTGGAGCCAGACGGGCTGCCGGAGCCCCCGGTCGGGAGACGGAGCCTGGCTGCCTGCCGGCATCTTCCCGGCCACAAAGCCTCTGACTCAGCCCTTCCCGGCCAAGCTGGGAGCCAAGAGCAGGCCGTGGCGTCCCCATAGAACTGTAACAGCTTCACACTTACGATCTTCCTGAGCCTTTGTCCCAGTGTCTTCAAACGTGGGCCCGAGCTCTTTCTCCCATGGCCCCTGTGCCCAGATCACAGCCCTTCCTGGGCAACCAGTGGAAGGCCACTGGGGTTCAGACAGTGAGTACAATGAAAATCCAGAGAATATGGAAGGGAAGAATGGAGTTGTCATGTTTTTAGTAAGTCTAGAATGGTCCCACTTAGATTTGGCCCTACTAAAACAGCTGCTGTAATCCAAGCCCCCTGCTAGAGGCTGGGCCCGGCTGGGGGACATCAGGTCACGTGCAGGAGTGAAACCTCAGTGCCTGGGCTGTCAGCGTCCCGGGGTCTCCCCTGCAAGCACCACCAACTGCGTCAGACCCTGGGACTCGTGTCTCCAAGGCTTTCAGTGGGTACGGTCCCAGCCCTTCACGTGCCTTCGATGATGGTCTCTATACGCATCTCACAGTTACTGCTTTTCTGTTCCTGAGAACGTGAGCATCGTTCTCCTGGAGTTAGCAGCAGAGGAAGTTTCTGACCAAGCCCTGGAGTGGTGGGCTGAGGAGACACAGCTCCCCTGGAGCAGCCCTGTGCTGGCCACACGGGGCTGTCCTAGCCGCTCACGTTCATGTTCATTCCACCCAGAGCCCAGGATCAGCTGTACCATAGCAGCGTGTGTTTATGCTCTAGGAGGATCCAAAAGCAGACGACCCTCTTTTACTAAAAACAAACCACTTTGGTTTGGGGGCGCCTCAGAAGCGTATGATCAGATAATCACTTTCCTATCAGATTGTGAAGTTTTACTTACAGAAACTGTCTTCCACGTACTCTGACCTAGCCAATAAGGTTCCTTCCTCCCTTCAAGAGACGTTCAGTACTTAACTTGTGCCAGGCATTGTGCTAGGAACTTAATGTCGGGGAGTGGGGGACAGACGAGCCCGCCTGAAGTGATGATAAAGCATGAGAAATCGTGTGATACATGATGATCCTAACGGTGCCCCGTGAACACACGCTACGTGTCAGGCACTTGCCAGCATCCTCTTGTTTGCTGCCCCCCGTGGGGGTGAGTGACAGGATGGAGCGGGCAGAGGGGAGGCTGTGCAGAGATCCAGGGAGGAAAGTGAGCCAGAGCCAGGAACAGGGCCTGGCACTTAGTAGGTGCTCAATAAACACTGGCCGAATGCGAGCTGAACAGAGCCAGGTGCCGAGAACGTGGCGAGGGAAGGCTCCACGGCCTTGTTTGCCTGAGGGAAGTGGACCTTTGTTCTCTTTTTTCTGCATTCTTTGTAGCTGCAAATTGTGACATACTTTGGGCTCCTGACTCATGTCACTTGCGTGCCCTGAAACCCTGAGCTCACTGGCCATGGAATCCATTCATCCATCGATTCGGCCAATACTTATTGAGCACCAGTGTGTGCAAGACTGTGCGGGGCCTGGGGTGGGATGGCAGGCTCACCATCCAGCGTGCCTGCCCGGCCGATCGTAAACCAACAGATACTCGGTGTACTGGCAGGTGGTTGGTCCAGGAGGGAACATAAAGCCAGTTTCGGGGGAGGTGGTGGTGTGGAGCTCCCTTCCATAGCAGAGGGTCAGGCGGGCCCCTGATGGGGAAGAGAGGGAGCGCCACAAATCTCCTGGGCAACAAACCACGAAGAGGCAGGTTTGGGACCTGGTGAACTGGAGACTAGTGGGAGGGTCTTGGGGCTGCTGGAGGGGCTCTGGCTTCGTGCCAAAGGCACGGGACACCACTGGAGACCTGAGGGCACCGTGTGTCGTAACTCACATTTCAGAGTAACTCTGAGTGGATTGTGGAGGCTGGCGGTGATGCGGGCTGCCCCTTTGCTTCCCCCTGGAAGCCCTCTGTGGCGGGGGTCCTTTGTTTGGAGCTCCGTGGGGCAAAGTCTCAGGAGCCGCTGGGAGGACGTCTTGGTCCCACACTCATCCTTCAGCTAATGGTCCTTTTGCGCTCTCGCCTGGTGCCAGGTCTGAGCTAGGTGCTCAGGACACAGAGGTGATGGAGGCCCACCCCTGGCCCTCTCGCTGCTCACAGCCTAAGGAGAGGAAGGGGGGAGGGAGGGAGAGGAGGGGGAGGGGGGTCTGTATCAGTGTGAGCATCAGTGTCCCGGTCTTGCAGTCACAGTGGTTGTGTCAGATCGTTGGGGAAGCTGGCCCAGGGGGACACGGGAACTCTCTGTACTATTTTTGTAACTTCTTGTGAGTCTTCAACTATTTCAAAATAAATAATCATTTCATCGATGCATCCACTAAACCAACAAGCAAACAAAAATGAACAAAATACAGCGTGATCCATGCCAAGATCAAGGCTGCGCGAGCAGTTGTGGGGCTCACGCTGTACCTGCACGGGTCACTGTGGCTGTCACACCTGTGCGTCCTCGTCCTGTTCCCTTCTCTAGCTCAGCTGCCCGGGAAGATTAAAGAACAACGCCCTGTAAAGAAGATGATCGTTTCCTTGAAGGTCAATGACCCTCTGGTCACCGAAGCTGGTAACGTGCACCTGTCCTCGTATTCTGAGAGTGTCGTTGAACAAACTGCCTCTCAGATTTGAAAAACAAACAAAACACCCCAAAGCGGAGGCACACAGTGTTCAGTGCTTCCTTATTAAAAATAGCTGAGCAGCGCAGGGCGGAGGGGAAGGAGGCCGGCACAATGTGGGGAAGTAAAAGAAGGGGGACTTCTGCGAAAGAGAGGTCCCCGTCCTTGTAAAGAGGGGTGAGGAATGCAGAGGAGGGAGGAAGAGGCAGGTACCCAGACAGACCCAGGGAAGATGTCGCTGCTCTTCTGGGCGCAGATGCCCAGGGAAGCCCTCAGGCCCCCCCTTGTCCGTAGGCAACACTGACCCGCCCCTTCCCACCAGGGCCCCTCCCTGGCTGGCTGCTGACAGCAGAGACTTCCCCCAGGGGCCTCCCTTGGGCTCAGCCCCTCCCCATCCCATCCCGGCCACCTAGACACACCTGTTAACAGGTGTGAACGCACCGTGCTGTCACGTGCCATCAGGAAATTATCCACATAATAATTATCCGCACCAGCTGTCCTCGGAGCCCATGGGACTGCCCTACAGCGCTGCTGGGGATCAGGCAGAACTCGGAATAAGCTGAGTCCACGGACTGGCAAATTGATCCCGGCTCGTCCCAGGAGTCCTTTACCTTGTTGAAGATCCCAGACTCTGGGGAAAACCCGCTGTGATGATGTCATCTCCAGAGAACACAAAACACACCTCATGCACACAGCACTGTGCACACCTTGGGGTGGCCAGCTCCCGGCACAGGCCACAGACCCCCAGTTAGGGCAGAACCCCTGAGGCACAGGCTCGGGACAGGCTCACAGAAGATTCTTTCACAGGAGCTCCATGTTCTTTAGCTTCATCCTCAACTCCTTTGGGGGGGCTGGGAGCCCAGGCAGCATCTGCGCCCAGGTCAGAGCCGTTGCGTTTTGTCTAATGCGTCCCTGACCCCCAGCTCAGGGACCCTCATCCAGCGGGAGGGCGCCTGTGCGTGAGGGATGCGGGGCTGCAGAGCCCCACACTGACGGCTGGCCCTCGATGCTGCCTCCCCAGCCTTCGCCGTGGCCCTGCAGAATCTCTACCTGCACGAGGTAAGGGTGAGCATGGACGACGTGCTGGGCGTGCTGGCTGCAGCCCACGTTCTTCAGTTCAACAGCCTGTTCCAAAGGTAAGGAACCGTGGCAAGGCGCGGCCAGGGCCAGCCCCAGGTGGGATCCAAAGGGGCCCTCCCGGCCCAGCTCACGGAGCATGCCTCTTCCGCGGGCTGAGACATCTGGGGTTTCTTTGCATAGAACACAAGTTTGAGTCGGCCGTTAATGCTGATGGAAGGCAAATGAAGCAAATGGAAAAGCACTGATGGGATTCATTTTTCTAGAGTATTCTGTCCCTTCTCTTAGGCTTTTTCAGGGATGTGTGCTTACTGCACTCACGTCCTGAGCACAGAGGTGGTATCTTATCGCTCTTCGAGTTCCAAACTCCTGACGCAGTTCAACAGAGAGGAGATTTAGGGCGGGGATGCTCTGCCTGGCTTGTTTCACCACCCTAAGCCTCAGTTTCTTCATCTGAGGGAATGAATGAATGAATAAATGAGTGAACGAACATCCCATCTTAGCCCAGAGAGGACAGCAGATGCTCTGTAAAAGGCAGGGGCAGGATGTCTTCCAGGGACCTTGCAGGTTTCCACTCTCTATAGCATCCATACAGCCACGTTCAGCCCCAGAGATGACTTTGAGTTGGAGCCTCGTTCCTGGGGGCACCTGGAGTGACTCGGGCCAGCTCCTCAGGCGGGAGCATCTCGAAGCCTCGCTGGGGAGGCAGGTGCCCCGTGAACCCAGGGCCGCAGGCTTTCAGAGGCCTGGACGTGACCACAGAAGGCGCGCGGCGGGGGGACCAGTCTTGAAAAGGCGCTCCAGCGTGTTGGCCTGGCCAGACTGTGGGGTGGGCGGCTGGCTGCGAGAGACGGGAGGCCCGCCGCCACAGGCAGGCACGGGGCGTGTAGCGTCTCGGGGAGAACCCAGCAGTCTGGCCTTGACCCTGCCGGTGATGGGGTAAAGTCTGGGTTCTCCTGAGAATCCCCACTCCCCTTCCATTGTGTGTCGCATGACTTCAGCTCCGCATAACCTTGTGACTGATAATCGCTACTAAATCACAGCTTCTGCGCGCATGCCATGCGTTTCTGAGCGGCTGTTTCCTGGTGCTGTGCAGGGAGATAACTCTGGCCCCAGACCTGGAAGGCCAGCTTCCCTCTTGGAGTGGGGCATCTGGCCACCTTCTGTCTGTGAGCCTCAGCTGCCCTACGGGAGGCCCAGATTCAAAGCCCCATCTTCCTTCCGGAACCGTAGCCCTGGCTTATCTGGGGTGGAACCGAGCATGGCAGATCCATTTCCTTCCTCCTTCACATGCCTTGTCTTGAATGCCGGAGCAGGGAGGGCTCTGGGTACCGAGCCAAGCCTATCATTCCACTGATGAGCAAACCTAGGCTGCCTGGGGCTGATGGGCCCCGCCCGAGATTCTGCAGATAACTGTGGTGGGGCTGGAATCCGAGGCGCGGAGCCGGGCGGGTCTGGCACAGAGCTGGGCTGGGTCGCCTGCCTTTGAGAGGCTGATGGTACTGTTGGCAGGGGCGGGGCAGCGCAAGCCTCAGTGTGCGCGTGCGTGCGCGCGCGCGCGTGCGTGCGCGCGTGTGCACGCGCCCCGGGTCACTCTGATAGCATCACAAATCCAGGTGCTGGATGGGATCCCAAAGGTCATCTGGGCTGAACCTCCAGCCGGTGCAGAATCACCCAGATGGCTGCTTGAGTCTGAATCACGCACACTCGAGGCCGCCCGTCTCTAGGGGATGAAGCGTGTGCGTGCGGGTTACACAGGGGGCTGTTTGTGAGACTCATGCATCAGTGTCTGCTTTGGCACAACTGGGATCATGGTTGTTGGTTGTTGCCTGCACACACACACACACACACACACACACACACACACCCTCCCTCCCTCCCTCCCTCCCTGAGGGTCACTTGGGTCCCTCCAGGCTCACAGGGCTGAAAGGGCATTTCCTTCCAGGTAGGGCTGAACTCCATCTGTGGGCAACTGCTTGGTGCCCTTAGAACTTCTGCAAGTGGAAATTCCCACCCTCCCTGAGCCCAGAAGCAAGTGGCCTGGGTGGCCCCAGGGCTTGCTTGGTGTCCTCCAGTCTGGGAAGCCCAGCAGTGAGTCTCACAGTGAGAAGGGGGGAGCACAGGTGAAGGTGTCAGCTTCCTGGAGCACTGATTTCTGTATCCCAACTTCAAACCCAGCTAATTCTGCCCGTGCATCTCTACTGGCAAAAACCCACTCCTGAAGAACACTGTGCCTGGTGAGGTATGGGACCTGAACCTCGCACACAGCCCCTTTCACACCTGGTTTGCCCCTTGCTGATCGGTGAGCTCGGCTCACAGTGAGGCCAGGAGCCGCAGGAGGAGAGGAGTTTTGTCTGTACATAGCAGGTATTTCCAGAAACAGCCACAGAGGCTGGCACAGAGGAGACACTCAGGGAATGGGTTTATGCTGGGAGGGCTGCTTCCTGGCAGTCTCTAGTTTCAAGGGGAGAGTGTTGGGAGGAGGCAGAGGTACCAGGCAGAAGGAGGTCATGGAAATTCAAAGCAGAGGGAGCATGTGAGGAGAAGCAATCAGGGAGACTTCCAAGAGGAGGTGGCACTTGAGCTGAGCCTGAAAGGATGGCAGTTGTCAAAGAGTGAGAGAGAAGAGGACTTCAGGCAGAGGAGAGCATAGAAACTGGAATGTGCTTGGCCACTAAGACCCAATGCAGCTGGAGTTGGGGAGGGGTGTGGAAAGATGAAGGGAAAAGTGGGTGGGGAAGTTAGCGGGAGTCCAGGTCATGCAGACCTCAGAGGTCATGTGAGCAGGTTCTACCTGGTTCTGCCAGCAGAGGAGAGCCTGAAGCTTGGGCGGGGAGAGTGACCAGAGTCCCTCTGTGTTTTTGGCTGAGACCTTCAGGATGCGGTGGGGACGTGGGAGGCTGGTGTGGGCAGGGAGACCTGTGCAGATGCCCGGGTGAGAGAGAGGAGGGTCTGAACTAGGCAGGGGAAGTGGGAAGGGAGGGGAGGGGGCAGGTCTTCCAGGGGACGGTGAAGATTTAGAATTGACGGGACTCAGCAATCTCACCTGCCAGCGTGCCTGAAAGATGACAGCAGAGTCTGGTGTTTACCCAGCACAGATTTTTCCAATACTCAGGACAATTCCTTATAATGGGTATGATCAGTCTCACTATGGTGAAGGGGCCATCCTAGGATCCAAGGAGGGTGGGGCGTAAAGTGCCTTAACCATGACCAAATTGTTTTTCATTCAGTATTTCTTGCCTTGTTCTAGTAAAAGTTTTTGGTGGCTTAAAAGAATACATAAAATAACAGGGCACAAATTGTTCAAAAAGAAAAGAAAAAGGAGAAAGGAAAACAAGGCTGGAGAAGCTAAAATTACATAACCAAACCTACACTCTACAAGTGGACCATACTTTTGACTGTGAGCTCCCTAGCAGCTAATATGAAAAGGGAAACCTGATCAATGACATTAGATAAAACAAAGAAACCAAAAACTGACTTGGGAGGTAGAACCCTGGGTGTCTTCATCAGATGACATTGAGTGATGTGATGGTCAATGTCCTCAACGATATCCACAGAGTAAAAGCAACGATAAATTTAATAATGTTCTTTCTTGATATTGGCAAAGTCTTCACTTCAAAATGCAACTGAGTAAAAGCTATTCTTCAGGGGTGTGGGTGTTGGTGGTAATGAGCTCCCCAGCTCTCTGCTGACCTGGCTTAATTGAAGAATACATTTCAGAATATGTGCAAGACTTACCAGATATCCTTTAAGCCTTTGTCCAAGAGCAACATGTATCTCAACTGAGTTTAGGATAACCATTGAGTAATAATGAGTTCAAGATTTTGCTTCTGTATGAGAGCTCAGTAGCTCTTCTCTCGTGCCCTGTTTGATGACACGAACATGTCTTAAGAAAATTGTGCTGGAGACTAGTCTCAGCTGTGACAGGTGAGTCACTGAAACTCTCGCCCAGCATATCCACCCCACCACACACCCTGCCCACCCCAGCCCATCTCCTAGTCTTACTCCCCTCACTGCACTGCATCTGGGATCTCCTTGATGTTCCTTCAAAGTAGGGCCCCTGTCCCTGCCTCAGGGCCTTTGCACATCCTGTTTCCTCTTCTTGGAATGCTGGTCTCCCAATTCCTGGTCTGAACAGTTCTTTGTTCTCCTCCTTCAAGGTTTAAATGTCACTTTTCTGATCATCCCCCCACCAGGTCAGATTCCCCCTTTTTCACATTCCTATGGCACCTTGTTCTTTGACTTTTTAACCCTTAACACAACTGTAATAATGTGGTTACATGTCTAAATGTTTATTTAATGTGTGTTGGGCCCATTGGCTTTATTCTTTGTAACCCAAGGGCCTCGCAGGGTGCCTGGCACATAGTACCTGCTCAGTAAATAGATCTTTGATGAGTAAGTGAAGCAAGTAAATGAGGCCTAGTCGTGAAAAGGACAGAGATTTTCATCAGAAACTTGCTTTTTGAATCTACTCTTGTACAGAGAGGAACAGGACCGGAAGCCCCTCTACAGCTCCGCGATGGTCTGTACAGGAAGAAAATACCTCCAGCAGGGGGACAAACAAATGGTCACCCTGGCTAAAATTAAAACTCAGTAAGGCACCTTTAGGTGCTTAATCTCTAAACAGTAATACTTCTCCCTGGTGCCAA
Source organism: Lagenorhynchus albirostris (assembly GCF_949774975.1). Classification (NCBI taxonomy): domain Eukaryota; kingdom Metazoa; phylum Chordata; class Mammalia; order Artiodactyla; family Delphinidae; genus Lagenorhynchus; species Lagenorhynchus albirostris. The sequence goes on from NC_083110.1 coordinate 74,851,427, forward strand.
GGCTACGTTGTTTCCTTCAGAAGGATTTGACCTTAGGCCTCACCTCCCTCAGCCCAGAGCTCTTTGCAACAAGCCTTGCTGGTCTTGTCCTCCAGCCAAATGTCCACATGCCTAAAATAAGGCTCTTTTCCTTCCCTTCCCTGAAAGGTCTCTGCTGCTGGTGCGGAGTTGAGGTAAAACCTCTGGGGCTGCCCACTTCCCTAAAAGCAGCCTGGGGGCCTCCAGGAACAGCAGTTGTCTCTCTGCAGGTGTGTGACCATGATGATGAACGGACTCACGCCGAGCACCATCAAGGACTTCTACCTGGCCGGCTGCAAGGTGAGAGCAACCTGTACAGGGCACGCGGCACCTGGGGGGCCCTCAGGAGCGCCCAGACTCTGGGATTTCACGCACCAGGCCCAGCTCCAAAGAATCTGATAGCACCAACCTAACAGTGCCAAGTGAACAATCTTTAAAAATCATTTTATGTTTCAAAGAATATCTTAACACTCCAAAAAGTAGAAAAGCTTTAATCTGGGGGGTGAGGGGGTGGGGAGGGGAAAGCCAGCGTTTCTTGCCAAAACAGCAGACAACATTCCAGGCCATTCTTGGTGGGGTTGAGGGAAATTTGTCGCCTCCTGGGCTCAGTCAGGGTGTCAGGGTTGGCAGTAAATGATGTAATCTAACACTCTTGATTATCAGAGGAGAAAACTGAGACCCAAGGGGTGGCGGGGGTGGGGGGCGGCGGCGTCTGTGATCGGTCACAGACCTCAGTTCAGAGATTTCAGCTTGAAGCCCTGTGGTCAAACCATTTCCCTAGCTGTGTGACCTCAGGCAAGAGCGGGAATTTTGGAGCCTCAGTTTTTCCCTTGGTAAAATAGGAATAATAATGAACCGACCTCATAGGGTAGCAGTGAGGATTGATTTGAATCGACCTAGTGCAGTGCCTTGAGCGTAGCAAACACTCAGATAACGTGGGTTATCTGCTGCCGTTTATGTTTTGAAGAAGCGCTTTGAGCAGGGCTGCAGCGCGGCCTTCCCGAGAGCACGCGTGTAGCATCGTCGCCTTCCAGCAGAGGGCGCTGAAAGTTCAGGGATTCCTTTCTCCATGCGCTTTTCTTGCCTTCGCAGTACAAAGAAGACCCGCTCACCACTGCCTGCGAGAAGTGGATGGAGATGAACTTGGTCCCTCTGGTGGGGACACAGATCCACCTCCGGAAAATCCCGCAGGAGCTGCTCCACAAAGTGCTGAGGTCCCCCAGGTGAGAGCTGGCTCCCGGTGAGCTGCCCCTGGGATGGGGGGAGGGAGGTGTTAGGGGGGCCTGCGTCCACACCCCTGCTGGACATGCCCAGTGTGCAGTGCCTTCTCCATCCCAAACGTCCCTCCCTCTTGGACAGCCTGGCCTCGTGGGGGGGGGGGGGAGCCCAAACGTGGCTACTGTACTCGGTCACGGGGAGGGGTGCTCTTCATCAGAGTAGGGACCCTTGGGGTGCCCGCTGTCTCATTACCCACCTGGTAATTAATTAATTGCCTAAATAATTTTTTAAAACTCTGTCAATATTAAGACACATTCATTGTGGAAACTTTGGAAACCAGGGAAAAGGGAAAAAGGAAAAAGCTCTCACCCCGAAATCAGTTTCTATCTCCAGCCCTGAACAGCTCTAGACTCAGACATACCACTGCCGGTATGAGCTCTCTGACAATTAAGGCTAAAACCCAACTCTTGGTGCCCTGCCCTTTACTGCACCCCCCGCCCAGTGTTCCTTGACGAGCTGCTCAAGCTCCTGGGAGACCACTTCATCCTCCTGCACAAGTGCAACCCATCTCTGTGGGCCTCTGCGTGGGCACCAGCCGGAGGCCAACCTTCCAGGTCTCTCATCTGGACCAGCACAGGGACCTCTACCTCAGGGTCTTGGTCTGCTCCTTACCCCCTTCCAGTCGCATCTTTAACCCAGGGGGCTTTGGCTCTGCCTATCCGGCTGCTCTGTGTTACCCATGTGGCAACCACAGGGCTTTCCTTAGACTCCGGCCAGTGCCTGGCCTTTTAGGTTATTTCCAGTGTTTCACTGATATAAATAGTACCTTCGTGACATCGTTCAACGTACATTTATTTTCATCTCATATTATTTTCCCACAGAGAATTCCTAAAAGTGAAATTACCAAGCCAAAAGGACTTTGTTTTTATTAGTATTTAAAAAAATATTTTATTTGAAAATAATTTCAAACAAATTAGATAACAAGAAAAGTACAAAGAATATCTCAGTACCCTTTACCCTGCTTCGTTCAATCTCTGTCCTGTTTGCTTTATCATTTGCATCTGTGTGTGTATCTATTAACACACATTTTTTAACCCTTTGAGGGAAAGTTGCATATATCATGTTCCCTTACCCCTGAATGCTTCAATGTATATTTTCTAATAAAGAGAATTCTTCTGTTATAATCCCAGTGCAGTTAACAACTTCAGGAAATTTGACATTGATGTGATACCTTACACAATGTGACGCATTGACTCAACACTGTCCTTTATAGCATCTTTTTTCCTCCATTGCAGGATCATGTTAGGAACATGTATTGCATTTAGTTGTTGTGTCTTTGGGGGACTTTTTAAAAGGTTCTTGATACCCACTGCCAAGTTACCAAGATGGTATTCCCTTTGGGTGAATTACAAAACTGAAGACAAAATTCTACGAAAAATTATGATGGTATATTAGGAAATAAATGTTTCCTCATGCATGTGTGGTGGAAAGCGTTCCGATTTCAGGAATTAGACCTGGAAGGATTTGTTCTCCTGTTGGTTTGAATTGACTCAGTAGCTGGCAATGCCCTCAGACTTACAGGGAAATGAGGTTGATAGAACAACGTTCTGGGTTCTGGTGTTGAGGGAGACCTCTAATCTCTGTATTATCTAAGAAGACCTCGGGAACTCGGGCCCCAAGAGCAATGCCAGGCCCTGCCAGGGGGGAGCCGGGGGCTCCCAGGGTCATCTTGCCCTGCTCTCCATGGCTTTTCCACAAGCGCTTTCTCCCACCCTCCATGGAGCAAAGGTTGTGCAACCCTTGAAGAAAAGATAAACATGACAGCCCTTAGACTTTTCATGACACTGTCCCTCCCTTGGAAAGCCTGAGCTGTCTCACCCCGGTAACATTTAACCAAGGAAGGGAAAAAGAATGTCTGACCACAACCAGAATGTTAGCGATGGGATACGCCCTAGAAAAGGCTGGCTGGGCAGGAAAAGAGGTCAAGAATATTACGTGTCAGGCGTCTAGACTCACAAGTTTGGGGAGACATGACTGATGTGGACACTGGGTCCTGCTCCTCTGGCTTCACCCCAGGAGCTGTCTGTCTTCACAGACAGTGCCCGGCTACCTGGAGGGAGGGAAGAGCCTGTGAGCCCTCAGGCATGTCGTCAGCATGTGTGCCCCGGAGGGACCAGGCCCTCAGCTCCTGGACCTTATGCTGCCGTCTTGTCTTCCGATGTGAACTCTCCTCGCCTGGTTGACGTCCAGCTGCCTTGAAGCTGGAGGGAGGTGGGGAACAGAGGGCATGGAAAGAGGGGCCTTGGGCCACACCCAGCGCCCGGGGAGATGGTTAGAAATTTACCAGGCTTCTCATCTTAGTGGCTGGTGAGCCTGACACCACGGACCACACCTGCTTAAGAAAGGAGCTTCGGGTGAATTAACTTTTACTGAGCACTTCTGGGTGTGTGCTGTGCTGTGTGCACTGTCCCTTTTAATCCCCACAGCGCTGTGCGGTAGGTACAATTATTGTCCCTAAGATAAGAGGGATGATAAAAGACAGGGCTAGGCTCGAGCTCAGGGCTCCGGTTTCCAAGGTCCAGGTCCCACCCTCACTGTTGCACCGTCTCCTCATTTGTAACAGAGGCCAGGTTTCCCAGCAAACAGAACTCAGTGAGCACTGGGTTGTCCTGGGAAGTCACATGGCCCCAGGGCATCTGTGCGGAAAGGCCAGCCGGGGGTCAGGGATGGAGAGTCCCTCAGCCCCACGTAGCGTAGACTGTGACCCATCCCTCGCTCGTGGGCGTGGTGCTTGGGTCTCTAAGCCTTTTGGGAACAACATCTGTCTCAGCAGGTGCTTCAACTTCAAGGCCATTCACCTTCCCCATCCGAAGTCCCTTTGACCTCATCTTCCTTTGAGTTTTCTTTCCATCTTGTAAATGACCTGTGGTAAAACACACAGTTTCCCTGACCTCCTGGGCCTCTGGTTTTCAGTCAGTTTTCTCCTTAAAGGTCACCACTCGGTGACCCTGTTTCACTCACTCTAATATTATGAAAACTTCATTCTGAATTCTGTTTTTCTGGAAGCCAAGCTCCTTGTAGACTTAGGAGAATGGAGGACTCAGAGGGCTGTCTAGTTCTACCTGCACGAAAGGCTGCCCTGCAACCAGGGGGGGCACGTGTCCCACCACCCCCAGACTTCCTGTCTGTGATGCAAAGAGTCTTGAGGGCTCAGGAATTCCCTGAGAAAAGCCACCGTGTCCTCCACAGCATTTGGAACACCACTGGGCAGCCCTCTCAAACAGTATTTCCTGCAGCTAATGCTTCTCTGGCTAATAACAACAATACCTACCAACTATGAAGCACTTGGGGTATACAGAACACGCAGAGTGGGTTTTCAGGTCTAATTCTTACGGCAACCCAGGGAGGTATTCCTCGTGTTTTCCCCTGCGGAATGGAGATTATAGGACGTGAAAGGATTGCTCCTGCCATGCAGCAAGAGGGTTGGGAATTGAACCCAGGTCTGAGTGGCCTCAATGCCCGTGGTCATTACCAGCCCACTGGTGTGCTCTGCTCCAGGCTTTCTTATTCCTTATTGATGGTCAAGATCAATAAGGACATGGAAGGTCATATTTTTGATTATAAAAAAAGTTACAGAGGTAGGAGGATAATGCAAAACACAATTGGACCCACCTCCCCAAATGAACAGATGGTAGCATTTTGTCGTAAGTTAAGAAATAAAACATGACCAGGAAAGCAGAAGTCCGCTGTGTGCTCCGCCCAACTCCCCGCCCAGCCCTATTCCCCTTCCTTCCTCTTGGCCTCCCTCCCTCCCTAAAGTGGAGGATTTGTGTGAATCCAGTCCATGAGATTATATTCTTGTTACATATATGTACATGCGAAAATAATGCACAGTATGGTTTTGCAAAGGTTTAAATTTCAAATCAACTTCCTCATAGTGATGGCACTGATTGGGACCTCCTGCAACTTACTCTGTTCACTAACATCACGCGACGCGACGTGTTCTCGCCGTATTGATATGTATGTACCTAATTAGCATTTTAAATTTTAATTGTTGTACAGGGCTCTGATGAATGAATAGACAGCAGTATTTTCATTCCCTTCCTAATGGCCTTTTGTTTTATTTTGCTTCATTTTTGTGATGACAATCAGAGCTGCAGTGGACATCCTTGTTCATATTTTCTTGTTCACTTGGGCACGGCTTTCTCTATGGTCTGTGTTCAGAAGGAGATCTTTATTGTTTATACACAGTTTTCTCAATAAAAATAGAGGACAATGTCTCGTTAAAGGCATTTTTACACCAGTTACATCCCAATGGCTACTTGTGAGCCCCAATAAGAATATGTAGAACAGCCCAGATGTTCGCCTGTGTCGGGGGGAAGTTTAGGATCTCTGTGAGTTCCGTCTCGATTCAGATCATCAGAGCTCTTAGGTAAATGGAAATATGTTTGAATGTCCTCAGCGTGATTATTGCCTGTAGGAACTAATACTTTAGGGTACTAATACTTGGCCTAAAGACAGAGGGCTTTATTTCAATAATTACCCTTCATCATAAAAGTAAAACCAGGGTCCTGATTCATGGAGCTCCCAATTACTCCCCTTGTGTTGGTAAGCTCCTCTTTGGTAAGATCTCAAAGAACTTTCTGGGCTTGAGGACCTCAAGCGTGGGTTCTGCACCAGAAGATACGTAGCTCCCCAGCCCAGCAGTGGGCGAAGAGTTCCTTGTGGGGACATCATACCAAGTGATTCTGTGATGTCTCCCCTCTTGGCTCACCGTTATTGCCCAGACAGTGACAAATTTGGTCACTGTCTGGCCAGAGTCAAAGCCCACGCATTGTAGGTGCCTAAAAAAAATAAGAGGAAAGAGACCGTTCTACTGTGTCCAGAAATAGCGAGAGGGGCAGGAGAGTGACATTCCCATTGCTCTTTAGAGTCACGGTTTAGCTTGGTTTCCACCCACCATGACCACTAAAGTGGTGGTTGAAGAGGCTATGGTATATTTTGAAGCCAGGGTGCATCTCCGTGGTCAGAGACAGAAAATATCAGTGGGTTTAAGAAACATTGAAATGATTCAGAGAAGCAAGTCGGCGGCAGCTCTTAGAGGAGCCATTTGGGAAACATCCTTTGCAGAGCTGATTCCATGGAGAGCAGCACCCAGTTCTCCTTCTCCCTTCTTCCTGATGAGATGCCTCGTGCGGCTGCAGGCACAGTGTGGGCTCTGGAGCCAGGACCCAAACCTCTCGGTGGGCCACTCGGAGCCCTGCCACCCAGGAGTCAGAGCTGCTGCCCCCTGAGCCCATTACTGTGCCCAGGCACTGCTCTGTGTGTGGTCAGCTCAATAATGGTCCCCCAAAGATGTCGACATCCCAAGCCCTGGAACCTGCGAATATGTTAGGTTGTGCGGCAAAGGGGAATTGAGTTTTCAGATGGAAATAAGGTTGCTAATTGAATGAGCTTGGCATGGGGAAGTTATCTTGGATAATCCGAGTGGGCCCAATGTAATCACAGGATTCTTCAATGTGGGAGAGGCAGGAGAAAGAGTCAGAACCAGAGAGAGATTTGAAGATGCTGTGCCGCTGACTCAAAGACGAAGGAAGGGGCCACAAGCCAAGGGATGCCAGTGGCTTCTAGAAGCTGGAATAGGCAAAGCAATGATTCTCCCCTGGACCGTCAGGAAGGAGCAGGGCCCTGCCCACACCTTGATGTTAGCCCAGTGAGATCCATTTTGTACTTAGGACTTCTGGAGCAATAAGATAATAAATTCGTGTTGTTTTAAGCCACTCGCTTTGTGGCAATTTGTCACAGCAGCAATAGGAAACTCATATGACGTGTCGCCTCACATGGCCGTCACAAGTATCCTCTGAGCAACTGCTATAATCACTGCGTTACAGATGAGGGAATTGCAGCTGCAGGGCCAGTTAGCCTGCAGGAGGTTCCACAGCCAGTCTGGGGCAGAACTGACCCCTGCCCAGGTCTGACCTCAGAATTGTGTGACTTTGGATAAGTTATTCACATTTCAGCCCTCAGTCAGGGCCGGGACTGGACTATGACCAGTGAGGCACTCAGCTCAGGTGCAAAATTTAAGGGGCACATAAAAACCTCAGTCATTGAGATAAAATGTATTTTAATGCAATATTTTACAGTGAGAATTCATGCCCAAAAAACCCCATGATGAAGAAAACATTAAATTTTTAAATAAACGTAGGGTCAGTCCAATTTCCACATCTATAAAAGTAAGGAATATATCCCAGCTCTGCAGGGTTGCTGTGTGGAATCAAATTTTAAAAGTACGGAAGCACCTTGGGAACACTGTCTCCTGGTAGGAGCTCATTCAGTGATAGCCATTGTTTAACAGCAGCACAGCCAGTGGGTGAAAACACAGACTCTGGTGGTGACAGGTGACTTGAGGTTCACGGTCCAGCCATGCAGGTTACCAGCTGAGTGACCCTGAGCAAGTAACTCGATATGTGAGTCCACCTACAGACTCAGGGTGGTATTGCCTCCTTCCTAAACTCACTTATAATTTTTCCGTTTTTTACACACAGTGTGGTTTTGGCTGTGCCTAAAATTACTTCTCAATCTTTTCTTTCGGCCAGGTTGTTTGCTTTCAGCGAGTTCCGCCTTCTGAAAACACTTCTGTTGTGGGTCTACTTGCAACTAAACAGCAAAACTCAGACGATGCCGACGTACGAAACTGTGCTCTCGTTTTTTAGCAGGTAACGTGACTTAGTATTGATTGATGAATAGTACATACACTGTTTGTTTGCTCATAATATTCATGGGGGAAAGCATCAGTGATATTATTTTTCATAGCATCATTCAGAGTGCATAGCATGCAGTTTTCTTATGGGATCTAAGATGATGGGATAACTTTGAACCACTAGATTACTTGAAAAAGTGAAAATAGGTGTTATAATATGAGATAGTCCTGTGCCTTTGAGCACGTGTTCTGTGTCCAGTAAAAGACATGGTGCAAAAGGTGCGCTTTTTATTCAGGAAAGTTACCATACCGTACTGGCCTTAAAAATTTCATACTTAAAATGTACCTAAATCAGATCAGATCATTCTCATTTATATTTCACTAGTTAGCCTACAACATTCTGAATTTTCTGGACAAATGAAAAAGCATTTGAATGTACAAAGATTTCATAGCATTAATCTAGTCTCTTAGAATGTCTAAATTTATAAATTCTAAAAGTTATATATCTCAACATTCAAGTGAAAAATAACAATTATCGTATAAGAATGGGCACCATTTCATTATGCTTACTAAATGCAATAATTCTGATAAACACTTTCTATTTGTAATCTCATTTAATCTACCTAGTACTCAGGGGCTGGTTTTATTATCCCCATGTTACAGATGAGGAAATTGAAGTAGAGATGAATACCTTGTCAGAGATCATACAAGTGATAAGGGACGGAGCCTGACTTGAACCCAGACCTGCCAAATCCCAAGACATTTTGCTGCCCATTTCTAGGATGGCAGGGAGGGTTTCCCTCTTGTGCCCGCTGCAGCTGGTTCAGTCGTGAATCCCTGGGCATGGTGTCTAGAAAGATCCTGAGGCTGCCTCTAGGTTCAGTGTTGTTGTTAGCCAATTACTTCTAAAATTGCCTGGCAGTGCATCTTCTTCCCCCCCGTGTCCTCCTCTGCCTGTGTTTTCTGTCTGTTCAACCCCACTGGCAATTTGCCAGCATGGGACGGCACAGGGTGGGGGTGAGGGTGAAGGCGGTAATCCATCTGGTGTCTCTTTAGCTTCTGTTAAAACTTTGTAAATACACTCGCATCATCCAGGCTGGTTGCAGAGTGTGATGGCCCCGTAGCCAAAGACAGCGCCAGGAGGATCCGCCCTGGACGGGCAGGCTTACCTTCACGATCAGGTTTACGTTCTGTTCCCCATATCAGCAGGGACGGGGGCTTCCAAGCAAGATAAGGTGCATTCAGGGGAGTCAGGAGATTCCTTTTCTTTTGCACATGTGACTTTAGCGGATAAACACATCTTCCATGTGTTCGTCAGCACATCAACCTGTTTAAGCCAAGTTTTGCTTGCATTGTTCTGAAGCAGTTAATCCTTTTCTGGAACATCTGTGCACCATGTCAAGTAAAGAGCCCCTTTTTCCTGTCTCGTTATTTGGGGAAAGCAATGTTCATTGCCAGAATGACATGTCCTTGCTTAGTTTCTATATAATTTGCTTTGAACCCAAGTGTCTTAGATACACCCTCTCCCACTCTTTTAATAGCCCAGGAGACACTTTTTCTGATGAGTCATGCACACCAGGAAAAGTCGCTGTTTGGCACCAGGTTAGCTCTCCTACTGGAAATGTCTAGAACTGGGAGATAGGAAATGAGCTAGAATGCGGGTGATTCATTGGAACTGTGTTTTTACTGTGAGAGAAACAAGTGGGAGTGAGAGAGCGAAGGCATGTGGCCTGCCTGAGCTGGGGTCTCCAAGGCTCGCCCCGTCCTCGGGTGTTCCTTACCAGCATAGCTTCTGCATTACTCCTGAATCGACATCGATTCCATTTTGACCCCAGACCTCAGCCCTCCACACGCATTTCCCCAAGGCCCCCTGAGCCTGCAAGGTTTCCCTTGTTGGAAACCATTCGTGTGTCTCCAAGTGGTCTCGCTGCCCAAGCTGGGATGCTGTCCTCTACCTGGAGCCGTGTTCTCAGACTCCTGCCCTACATCCCTTCTTCCCTCACTCCCTCTCCCTCCCTCCAGCAGGCTCGGTGTCCCCTTGGGAGAAAAGATGAAACAGTCTGGAACTCTCTGGAACTCTCTGGAACTCCGTGGTCACCCAGGCTTACCTCCGACTTAGAGGACTGTGGTCCATTTTTAGGACTGCGGGTGGTTCGCCTCCCGTCCCAGCTCACTCTTCTGCCCATAAGGTGCTCCATGGTCAATGGCCTCCACCTCCCAAGTGCTTGTCCCCTGAGTCCCCGAGAGACTCCTTAGCCGAGGGGTCAGCACTTGCTGCCCCGGCTCCCCTGACCCCAGCCTGCTCTGCTTCCTCTTCTGAGTCCATCCCGGCGGGGCCTCCCTAGGAGCCTTGCCAACCAGGCCCTTACGAACACCTTGGTGGGTGCATACGTCCTGTCTCCCTGGGTAGGTTGTGAGCAGCTTGTAGGAAGGGTTTACAATCCTTTATTGCATCCTCAGCTCACCTGGCACCACGCATATAACAGCTTATGGAATGATGAAATTCCATCAAACATTTCTACAGAGCTGGGTTGCCCCAGCTGAGAAATGGGTCTGACCATGCTAATGCCAAATTCAGAGAACACCATGTCTGCGGCAGCTCGAAATAGGAGGGCTGGCAGACAAGTTTCCATTTTTACTGATGGGTAGGGCCTGTTCGGTGGACGAGACTAGGAAGAGTTCTAAGGCTTTCTCGAGGCTCAGTGAGAAATAATGTCTCGATAGTTTGGTGATGCCTACCCTAGACATGCGAGGGGGCAGCGGTGGTGCCCAGGCTCTGTGCTGGCCTGAGGATCCCTGGGGCTGAGCCTCAGAGCTGCTGGCCTGAGGGCTTGGGCTGCAGGAAGGCACCTCTGCTCCAGTGGTGGAAGGGGTGGAAGTGGTGGAAGTGTGGGAAGTCACGGTCAGCCTGGGCCGGAACTGAGTCACCAGAGGAGCTGAGCTCCACGGTTCAGTGAAGACAGAGGGAACAGCTAGTCAAGGAAGTTTCCACAGCCACTGACAGGGACATTCCAGGAGCATTAGGAGGTGGGGCAGATGAGCAGACCCTGGGAGACAGTACACAGGCTTGTGTATGAGAGCCAAGGAAGTTGGCTGTTTGGCTCCATTTTTAAAGTTTCATCTGTTGATGAAATAATTGAAATGACAGAGTGGTTTATAAGGTATCTCCCAGGTGGGGGAGCAGAGGTCAGAGTGGACCGTCACAATATGGGGACCTCCAAAATGGGATGGTGCTTTCCTAATGCGGCAGCAGCGGGACAAGCTGCCCGAATGTTAGACCGACCAGGAATGAGGCAGAGCTGCAACTCTGGGTGTGGCCTTGGCTGGCCCAGTATCCAGAAAGGAGGGTTTAGAGCAGCAGTTGAGTGAAATAGATCAAATACTCCTTTTCTCAGCTGTCTTAGCAACGTCTTGAGCTAGGAGGGAAGGTATTTGAATAGTTAACTCCTTCAGCACCGCTGTACCTGCAAATAAAGACATATGTCCAAGCCTTTTCTACTCATCTGTATTCTTTTATTCATTGATTTTTTTTCATTCATTCAACAAATAGTTATTGAACATGTGCTCTATGCCAGGGGCACCGATGGACAGTGAAAGGGGCAGTTTCTCTGCCTAGCTCCATGTTTAAGAACATCTTCAAAGCTTATTTTCATTGTTGTCTAAATATATCAATATGGAAAGGGAACGTGCATGTGTGTACACACACACACACACACACACACACACACACACACACACACACACACACACACACACACACACAGCTGTTTTCCTGGCAGTGGTTAATTTAGAAATACAAATAGGCTGTCCAGAATTTAATTTAACATTTCCTTGTAAGAAAAACAAAAACTGTAAGCAAAACCATTGCCTTCATTCGTCCACAGAGGAAGTCATCATTTTGTTCCACTTAGCAGTCTGAGAAGTCCAGGGGGGCTGTAAAAATTCATCAATTGGAGAAGAGCCAGAGACAGGCAAGTTTTCTACTTTTTTGTAAAGTTTTTTTTTTATGTGGACCATTTTAAAAGTCTTTATTGAATTTGGTACAATATTGCTTCTGTTTTTTATGTTTTGTTTTTTTGGCCCCGAGGCATGTGGGATCTTAGCTCCCCGACCAGGGATCGAACCTGCACCCCCTGCATTGGAAGGCGGAGTCTTACCCACTGGACCGCCAGGGAAGTTCCGGCACTTTTCTTTTAAGTACATTTTTCATCAAAATATAAAATACCTACAGCAAAGTGCACAAACCTTAAGTGAACAGCTCAATGCATTTCCACAAAGTGCACACACCTGTATAACCAGCACCCAGACCAAGAAACAGAACCTGACCAGCCCCCTAACGTGCCTTATTTCGGTCACTACCTCTCGCACACCAAGGTGAACGGGTATCCTGGCTTCTTTTACTATGGAGATGTCTTGGCTGCTTCTGAATTTTGAATAGAATCTTATAGCGTAGACTTTTAAAGGTCTGGATTTTTTCACTCAACAGTGTGTCTGTAGAATCCATGCAGGGATGGTAAGGGGCTTACAAGGGCGCCTTTTGCAAATTGATGGTGGAGCTGGGTGGACCTGGGGCTCCTAGATCATCAGACACATCCTTTTACTTTGAGGTCTTCGAGTTAAGGGCAAGTCATGAACGGACCTGTAATTCTAGTCCTTAGTTGATTTGTTAATCCCTAAATGGGTCCCTTTCAGACACTGCAAGGGTGGATTCCAGCAACCTCACCAGAAGGAGGTCATTGAAAGCAGTCAGTGAATCCAATTTCCACACCATCCCAACTATTAGATTTCCCTGACCTCTGCAGCAGAGTCTCCTCCCTCCTATGCCCTGTCCAAATCTGACCCAGCTTTTATGGAGCTGGCCAAAGACTCCTCCAGGAAGCCTTCCTGGATCTCACCTGTGCACTGGACAGATTCCTTCTCTGAGCTTCTTGGAGAGAGAACGAGAGCGTGTGCCGGCTGTGTGGGTGAGCACCGCCCCGACAAACCCAGCACCACCTTCCCATATATAAAAGGAGGGGAGCCTCCGAGGAGAGCGGCCCAGCCATGCCCTGCACTCCGAGCATCGCAGCCCACAGGTGTCTGAAGGAAATGAACTGTGATGCTGTGTGCCAGGGCGGGCACACAGCCATGTGTCTCTTGTGATTAATGGATGGCATTTGCAGATATAACCACAGAGTCATCATGAAACTGGGCACCCCTGGTGTGACAACTCTGATCTCTTTACCAGAACATTCATTTTGAAGTAGTCCATGAGTCATGGACATGAGGGTGGTTCAGTTGTTCTCTGTCAGAATCTCTCCACCAAGCCCTGTGCAGGGAGGTTGATATATTTCTTTTGTGTTCGTTGCCATTTTCATTTTTTCTGTGTCTCTGACCAGCAGTGCTCTTATCCGCCTTAGCTTGGCTCCCTGGAAGCTGAATCTCCCTCTCTTCAAGGTCCCAATTCCTTCCTACTTCTGCACTTCCCTCATGTGTGGCTTCTTGGCTTTTCACCCAAACTGGGTGGCCCCAAGACGTCTTCTTCAGTGGTGAGAGCGGAGACTTTGGAGGAACACAAGGAATATAAGTGTCTGGATGCAGGAGGCTCTTGCAGAGGGCAGGTAGCATCATCATTACACAGAGTTTCTAGACGCAGTTCTGCCTTTGGGCAAAGGTCAGGACCATCTTCATCTTCATAGTCAAGATGACATTGACTGGGTCTCGACAAATGACCCAGAGGACTTGGCCTGACAAATAATCGTGGTAACAACAGACAGGACCCTGTGAGCATAGGAAAATTGGCATAGAATAGCCTGGTCTGTGCATGTATGTGTGTGTGTGTGCGTGCCCACACATGCACTGGGCTGGAACTGCATTCCTAGAAGGTGAAGTATGGTTGAGCAGAGGGATGGGATGGTAGGATTGAGCCTGGTGAGTTGGCAGGGACCAGCTCATTCATCCAATTAATTCACTTAACATTATTGCAAGCTGACTTGCCTGAGAACCAGGCACTGCAAAGGGTGCTGTGAATACAAGAGTAGACAGAACAGACGAAAATCTCCATCTTCACAGAGTTTACAATCTAGGAAGCAGAGACAAACAGCACATTCAGTAAATGAGGTGTGTGTTAGCAGGTAGCGGCCCTGAGTCTGAGTCCCACTACTGCCATTTACTGGCTGCAGAGGTTAACAATACCCCCTCGTCGGGTCTGATGTAGGTTCGTTCTGACTCAAAGAAAAGGCCCAGCACAGCACTTGGCAGGACGTCCTGAATGGCAGTGACATTCGCTAGGTGATGGTGGTGGCAGCGACATTCAGAATTATTGTTTCCTTACCACACTTTGGTGTCAGGAGCCAAGAGGACCGTTTCCTGCTTCTTGGGTTTCAGAAGGCGTCCAGGTCTTCCACACCGAGTTACCTTTTGAAAAAAGCCTTGTTCCCTTCCCCCAAGTGTGTAATTTTTTTCAAACTTCACTTTAAAATATAAACTATTCTTTCAGATATTTTTCATAGAAACTAAGTAATTTTTAACTCTAATTTTTTTATTGTGGTAAAATATACACAACATAAAAATGACCATTTTAACCATTTTTGTGTGTACAGCTCAGGGGTATTAAGTACATTCACGCTGTTGTGCAACAGTCGCCATCATCCATGTCCAGAACTTGTTCATCTTCCTAAACTGAAACTCCACGCAAACTAAACAATGAGTCCCCTTTCCCCTCTGCCCGTCCCCGCCGCCCCTGGCAACCACCATTCTACCTCCACCTCTGTGAATTTGATTCTTCTAGGAACTTACGTAAGTGGAATCATACAGTATTTGTCCTTTTGTGTCTGGCTTAATTCACTTAGCACAATGTCTTCAGGGTTCATCTGTGCTGTAGCACATGTCAGAATTCTAGAGTATGCATTTAAAAGGCAAAAATTTGAAGTGCTGGGCTAATGGGTCTCTGAGTCTGAAAGGGTAAATGACTCTGACCGATGACAGGCTGCAGGAGGCAAGAAGGTCGTGGCTGATGGCAGCTCTAAAATGCCAACCTGTGTCAGTCTGACAGAGACTTGTTCCTGGCACTGCCTTTCAGGAGGTCAGAAGGGAGGATTTGTCCCCAGGGTCTTGCAAGCAGAACCCAGAGCCGACCTGGGTGTATCTTTCAGTATCAAGGACCTATGAACTGTCCTCCCTAAGGGGGTCATGCCCCAAGGGTTTCCCATGAACTTTAGGAGGCAGACACCATGACCGGAAGCTTGTCCCATAATAGTCAGTGCTAAACCCAAAGTCTTTGCAGAGACAGAGCTCAGCGCCCGGGGAAGCCATGCCAGCCTTTGTTTCCACCAAACAGCCATGCAAAGAGGTCCCGACGCAGCAGCCAGCTTCCCTCACTTTATGTTACATCAGGTGAGCGTGCTCATCCTTGGCCCAGAGAATCCAGATGCCACGACCCAGCAGCGGAGTTGAGCCGGGTTAGATGGAAACACGTGGGCTGTTCTCTGGAGGCCCGGGCAGCGTCCCAGCTCTGCAGCCATCCACCCGCCCGGCTCCAGGGGCAGGGTTACGCCCATTGGTTCAAGGCGCTGGACCACACTGCTCAGATGCTTTGGGATTTTAGAAAATCAGCGGCTGAGGCCACCGTTTACTTCCTTTGAGGTGGCCCATGGCTCCGGCGAGTTAGAGGGTGGCAGTGATAACGCCAGCAAGTGCACGGCCATGCACTTGACCGGCTCAAGTTCAGGTCACTTTCCTTGGGGTGAGGGGACAACGGTGGCAATCATGAAGCCCGGAGTACCACTAGGACCAGCAGCTGTGCCCGGCATATCAGAAGCCCTGTCACCTTTACTTCTCCCGACCACCCAGGGAAGCACGTGTGGCTGTTGTGCCCCCGGACAGAAAAGGAAGCTTGGGGAGGCTGGGTCACACGGCTGACGGCCGGCTGGCCCAGGACTGGAACCTGGTCTGTCTGACTCCAGGGCCCAAGCTCAGGGACCCCAAGCATGGTTGGGCGATGCATGAGCTGACTTGTGACCTGTCCAAATCAGCCATCATCAGTGCCACTTCCTGTGGTCCAAAGGGGTCATAAAGTCCAATCACCTGTCTCAGCAAAGCTCATTCAGAATCTTCTCGGGGAGAATGTCTGTCTGGAGAGGTCCTGGCTGACGGTCATCTGGCTGAGTGCCTCTCATAGGGAGACTCAGGGGCCTTGGGTCCCTCCTACTGTCCCAGCATCCTTCCCACAAAGTTGTGGAGTTGGCGCCTGGGGGCTTCTGAGCTGGAGGGGAAATCTGTCCTCTAGATGGTCCTTTCCCTCCTGGGCTGAAATTGTATTAACCTGCAGCTCCAGCAAGTTCTCTTTCCTCAGGGGCCACTCCAGGCTGTGGGAGCCCTTGCCGAGGGTCCGGGCTCGTTCCTCAGAGCATGCAGCTGGGCTGGGGGTTCTGCGTCAGCTCAGCCCCTTCTTTCTTCCTTGACGCCTGCGTCCGCCATGATGCCACCTAGCCGATTCTTCCATTAAATGGTGAGAGAGAGGCAGGGAAGGAGGAGGCATTCACGTCTGGGAAAGGAGTCAAGCGAGCGTTATTTGTCCAGCTAAGAGATCCGTGTTTCTCAGGGCACTGGCGCGGCCCACACTAGCCCCGCTCCACCTGCCCTGGGTAATGGAGGGCTGGATCCAGGATCAATAGCCCTGCACTCCTGGAAGTATCAGCCCTCCTTTATTTACGCCTGGTCCGTCCACCCCCAGAGGCAGCTCCCCAGTGGATTCTAATAAATAATCATTGAATTTGAATTCGCTCATTTGTCTTCGCGCCCCTCTCCCCTCTCACAACGCCTCAGAATCCTTAAACTTCTCTCCTGGGACCAGTGCCAGGAGGAAGAGTTGGAGAGTCTCAGGCATTCCCAGATCTTGTGAAAACAAATGGGCCCCAGGCAGGTTGGTGGGCACCCCCAGCAGAGGCGGGACACGGGGCCAATGGAGTGTTCAGTCCGGCTGGGACAGGGTGTGATTTGGACATCACTCTTGATTCATGGAAAAATATTCTAAAAGTGCCTTTGGCCGGTCTCATACAGGATCTGACTTGAGGGAATGACTTTGTGTTTCCAAAGTCACTGGAAAAATTATCCCCTGTCGTCCCCATTTGTCAAAAGTGACCATTTTATGCAAGTTGTTTCAAAACAAGGCTGGATGTGTGCCTGTGTGTACATGTCTTCTCAAGGGGAATGTGATTTCAACCCAGCCCTGACCTCAGCCATGTGTGGAAATTAACCAGAGTTTAGTATTAACACTGTCCAGAACTGATCCTGGAACCAGCTGCTAAAACGAGTTACGCATTCATCCGACCTTTCTTTCTTCTTGATTCTACCAGAACGTGCTTTGGAAGTGCCTAAACTGGCCACTTACTCAAAGGGCAGCACGTGTAGAGGGGGAGTCAGAAACCCTGGGTTCAAGTCCTGGCTGAGCCGTTGTTTTTCCATCTGTAAAATGGAGCCGATGATACTTGTCCTGTCTGCCCCTTGAGAAGTTTGTGAGACTCAAGTGAGAAAATGTATCCTGAAATCCTCTGTACCGTTATGCGTTCCCATCATCATTTAATGAGCATTTGTTGGGCACCTACTATGCGGTAGATGCAAGGGGAAGATAACCCTTTGTCTCATTACAATCTCGGGGGGCAGCCCCCCTCTGCTTCCACACTCCCCACCCATCCAGAGAGAACCAGGCTCCATCTACCCCTGGCTGGTGAAACTGCTGGTCTCTGACATGACTTTCACGAGCCCCGGCCAATTCCAGAAAGGAGGGTTCTGAAGGCCTTTTATTCCTCTTTGCACCTTGCTAAGCTTCCCCAAGAAGTGTTGCTTTCTGGACCGGGATGTGGGACAGAACTGGATGCCGCTCTTCCTTTGCCTGCGTCTGCACGGCATCACCAAAGGTAAGCCCCAGCCCGTGGGAGCGCATCCAGGGGAGGCTGTTGGGGACCTGCCACACCCCTCAGCCACTCCTGAGGAAGCCCCACCAGACGTTTCCAAAGGAATCAGCTGAGATCTGGCTTTGTCATTTCCAAGGTGTGTGACTTCAGGAAAGTCAGTTGGCTGCCCGGTCTCAGTTTCCTTGTCTGTAAAATGGGGATAATCAGAGCTCCTGTCAAACATGACGATGAATGGAAGGGGCTTACCGATGATGAAAGTGCACTCAGCGCCCAGGGCTGCGTGTCGCCATCTAACCACACACCCTGCCTCTTAGAGTGGCGTCGCCTCTGGGCCGCTCGCTTACTCGGCAGTCTGGGAGAAAACTGTGGGTCTGTGCTCCAGGCTTGAGTTTCCTCGTGCTCTGGGCCCAGAACAAGGCAGCTGTGACTTGGAAAGAGAGGGAACTCTTGGGGAGTGTGTTTGGGGCAGCCCAGGTGGCCACCAGTGAGAGCTTTGCCTCTGAAAGGATATTTGAGAACTTTTGCAAAGCCATTTCCAGTTATCCAGATAGAATGAGTAGCTCCAAAACCCACAGATGGTTGATGGAGCCCAGAGAGTTTGTCCAAATTGCTTCTAGACACTCCAAAGACACTGTTTATCAGATCTCAACCCTCCCTCCTTGGGCAGGATTGTGGCCGGGGGCTGTGAACCCTGTGGGGGAAAGGGCCATGGGACGTCTCACTTGGGTTCCACACATCTAACGGTTCCTGGGGCCCGGGAATGCCCGCCAGTCCTCAGCTCCCAACTTCCTCCTTTGTCCCTCCGTAAATGAGGTTTTTGCAGTTCTCTTATGAATAAATCCGTAAGAATGTCCCCTTTGTGCTTCTTCCAGGCAAGGATCTGGAGGAGCTAAGGCACATTAACTTCTTCCCTGAATCCTGGCTCGTCCGGGTTATAGCCAACCATTACCTCGCGGTGAGTCGCCAGCTCAGCGCGGAAACAGTTATCGAAATTTATTGCCTTTGCTTTTTCTGGAGATGTGTTTTGCATTTGGAACCTCTGGGCCTCTGAGGTGGGGAAGTATCTGGATCCTTCCCCAGGGGAAGTGGGAAGAGCCAAGCCTGGAGGGGAGGAGAGAGGAGGCCCCGCCTTGGAGCCCAGGTGTTTAGAACATCTGTCCTGTTGACCCGGAGAGTCGGGGACAATTGGCCACACGGCCCTGCAAACAGAGTCCCCTCACAGATACAAATGTCAGGTGCTTATTATTGAAATTTTTCAAAATTCAGAGAAACTGAAAGAAAGGAGACACATACTCTCAGACCCATCACTCCCCAAACAACCATCGCAAACATCTTATTGCATTTTATTGCCTTCAGGTCTTTTTTAAAAAAATACACTCAATGAAATATGTTTCTTATCACCATTTTTACTGGCTGCAAACTCTTCCACCAAGAGGATATGCTACAAACAGTGCTACTTGGCCTTTCCTTTATTGTAGAAAAGTCGTGGTGTTTCTAACTGCTATCTATTATAAGTAGGCTGCATGGTGAATGCATTTGCACGTAATGGTTTATTTTACTATACTTAGAATTATTTTCTTATAGGAGAATCTGAAGAGTAGAAAATACTGGCCCCAAAAGGAATGTGCACTTTTGTTCTTGATACATATTAGCAAAATTTGAACCAAATTACTCCTTCCCCAGTGATAAACGAGGTGCCTTTCTTTGAACAAGCTCAGCAACATAGAGCATTTTCCTTTCAGATCACTTGTGTCAATTGTGAAGTGAACAATGGCGTCTCATTTTTGGATACGCATTCCCTTTATTACTAGTAAATATGAATATTTGTCCACGTGGCATTTCCCCCTTTGTGAATTGTCTGTGCAAACGGTTGTGCTTCTTATGTGTTTCCAATCATGCATTTTCAGAGATGAAGTGGGGCAGTGTTTGAATTCTGAAGATTTATGAGTCACTGGTTGAAATTAAATTCAGCTCAACAAATACCTATTGTAATGTGCAAACCACAGGGCTCGGTGCCCCGTACGCAGTAGATAACCGCTCCGTGGAACTGTGCTTCTCTGGGACATAACTCAAAATTGTGTTCTAACAGAGCAGAGGGTGGGAGGGGCAACAGAGAGAGAGGGGACAGTCTCGGGGCTGGGGCTGGACACCTCAGGAAGTCCCCCACCTCCCTTTTCATGTCCCTCTGGCCTTGCCCACCTCCTTCCTTTTGCCCCCCGCCACCAATGTCATCCTCCTGAAATTTGCTCCCTCCAGGCCCCCACCCTCACGTGGAGCCTGCCCTATGGGGCCGTACTTGCTCTTGACTTTACAGCCATGAATATTCTCTGCCTTGTAATCGGGCTCCTGATGTACACATTTTATTTCTCAAGTAAGAAAAAAATGCTGGGGCATTTTTCTTGTTCTCATCTTTGCATCTTCTGAGAGCATCGAGCATGGTACCTGGCTAGTAGGTTTTCAGTAAATACTGTGGACTGGATTCATGGGTGAGCATAGGCTCCAGAGACAGAACTCTTTCGAGCACGATGGGGGTTGTAGGGATCAATGTAGTGAAGGTGATGTTGGGGGGTCGGGCTGCTGGTAAGTGGTGTGTGTTTTCCTTTCAGCTGGAGAATGGGGGCGACATGGCCCACGCGAAAGATCTTACCACCCAGGGGGTGAGATTCGGGCTGCTCTTTAACCAGGTACTGACCACTGGGCCCGAGCCAGGGGAAGAAACATCCCTTCCCGTGCTTGGTGAGAGACCTTTGTACAATGGCCGTGCTCACTTCCGCCCTCTGGTAGGAAGGCCGGGGCAGAAGAGGGAATCATAGGGGTCTCTCCTGCACACTTGCCACCCCCTTAGAAGGAAAATGCACAGACGGGGCCCTGGGACAGGCCATTCAGTCACTTGATGGGCACATCTACGATTCCCATGAGGGTACCCAAATGTCTCAGCTTTCCAGGGTTGGAGGTGTTTCCTGGGGATGCAGGACCTTTCTGTTCTAAAACCAGGAAAGGCCTGGGCAAACTGGGATGAGTTGGTCATCCTCTTCCCCACAAACATGGTGAGCTGCCAACTGCCCAAGAAGAGATTCCACTCTGAGCCCGTGGTTAAGGTTGCAAGGGCGACCGTTCTGAGCAGCTCTTTAGATGGAGCCCAGAATCAAAGCGGCAATGAGTTAGGGAGCTCGGCTGCAAGGCCTCTGGGCGCTCAGTCACCAGGGGAGCCTGAGCGGCTGGTGGCTGCCCTCTGTCTTGGGCTCCCTCGATAGGTACAATTCTCCAAGCAATGGCTGCGATCCTCCAACATCACTAACGCCACCCCAGTAGCGATCTCAAAAGAATTTACGGGTTTGGGGCCCTGAGTCTATCATCAGAGACTCCCCTCTGGGTCAGGCCTGGATGGGCTGTGCTTGCAGGGACCTGCCCAAGTGGACAGATTGCAGACCACAGTGGCCGGGACACCCTGCAATACCGTGGGCATGGCGGGTCTCTTAGGCCCATCAGATTGGAGCAAAATGCTTTGTTTCAAAGGTCTGCAGACCACGGGTCATCTAAGAATATGCCTAACTCATTCTTCTCCCCACTAAGGGGGGCATGCAGAGCAAATAGTATTGCCACTGAGTGCCAACCTATCAGGATTTGTAAAGTCGCTACAGTTTGTCTCTTCTTTTGTTTCCCAGGCTAACATTGCTGTTGTGTTTTAAATCACAACTTAGTCACTTTAGTAGTTGTAGCTAGAATCGGTCTTGCTATGTTTTCTTGCCTTTGACTACTGAAGGTTTTTACCCCGTCCCTTTTTGCTTATCTTTCCCCACTTAGGAGTATACTACACATTCAAAAGTGATTGCCATGTATGGATTCTTCTTTGAGATAAAGGGAATCAAACATGATACTACTTCATATAGTTTTCATATGCAGGTAAGAAGGACAGAGAGCACAGGAGAGCTATGTCTCTGAAACAGCCTTTGAGATTCAGAATCAATTCATATGGAATTAATAATAATTGATTAAACATGAGTTACGAATTCATTTGTAAAACATGTAGTAAGCCTGGTGCCGATCCTCCTCATGGTCGTGATGTCATTTGACTTTTGCAGCAACGTTGTGAGGCTGCTGCTCTTAACCCATTCAGTAGACGAGGATCTCAATGGAGTGTCTTCGTGTTTGTATGGCCTCTGCTGTAAGGCCAAGGTCAAATGATAGTCCTCTGGAACCATGTGTGGGGCTCAATTCATTTTCAGTTTGTACATGCTGGGGGATGCTTTACAGATGGCTGTTCTGTGGAGGTAATGCATATGCCCATGAAGGCAGAGGGAATGGTGTTCTCCAGGGGGACAAAGCGGAGGCTGTGAACAGGACGCTGGAAGAGTCAGGAGGGTGGATGCCTTCACCTCCATGCTCCTGCTGGACTTTCAGGAGAGGCAGGAGAGCTGGGTTTCAGAGTAGAGTCTGAATTCAAACCACCTGGTGAGCCGTTTGATCTTGGTGATCCCAGGAGCCTCCCTGTGTCCACTTTCTGACCTTTAAGTTGGACAAGGTAATAAGACCTACCTTCCTAGGTTGCTGTGAGTATTAAATGTGTTAACTTGTGCAAAGGGCTTGGAACAGGGCCCTGATGATGATGGTGACAGCTATGATGGTGGACCCCTACCTTCCACTTAGGGTTTCATTATAAGTCTCCAAAACTTTAAGCTCCTTGAGAAACCATGTCTTTAATATCACCATATCTTTTTATTACCACTGCCAATCACAGAACAGGAACGTAGGGGTGGTATGTTTGTATTATGAGTGGATAAATGAATGAATGCATGAATGAGAAACCTGGGGTTTCATCCAGCTTGGCCACTACCTCTTTATGTGTCCTTGAGCGAGTCACATCTCTTCTTTAGGCCAGTCCTTGGCCTTCAGTGACTCACGCATTTCCCTACGTATGGATTTTACTGGATGGAAGAGATGAATTATGTAACAACAGGAGTCGAAGTGCTCATATGAATACTATGTTGGTTTTTTAAACTGGCAACGCGATGTGAAGACCTTCCCGTTCAATATAGATTGACTTCATGGTGCTTTCCTGAGTTGGCCAAACCCCAGTCCGTTGGCCAGTGGTTTGCTCATGGTGAGGGTTCAAATGCCAACTGATTCAGCAGCAGGTGCATGTAAGAAATGGGGCCATGAGGAAACCCTCCCGCCCTGTACACATCAGACAGGAGGGCCGATGTGGCAGGGACCACGTTTCGCTAACTCCGGGTCACCCTGGTTTCAGTTCCACCTAAGGTGGGTCACCCTCCTTGCAGAGAATAAGGCACACCAACTTGGAATTTGCCTCCTCCGTCTATGAGCACAGCCCCATCAGCCTGAGAGCAGAGCGCTTGGTGACGTACGAGATCAGGGCCCAGACCCTGGTGGACGGCAAGTGGCAAGAGTTCACGACGAACCAGATCAAGCAAAAGTTTGGGTTGGTCAAGTCGTCCTGCAAAAGCCACGTGAGTGCTTTTCTTTTCTTTTCTCTTTGATTGCTCTTTTGCTCGTTCTCTCCTCCACACATTTTTGGGGATCACTGACTTTATAGCTCCAGCGATCTACGGGGGGAAATTTGCTCAGTTTCTTAAGGATTTTCACAGCCCCAAATAATACTAAAGAAAAACCTTGTAGGATGAAATCTGGGCATACTGAAAACGATAAGCCAAACCAGACTGCCTGATTTGGGTCACACCCGAATCATTTTATAAATATCGAAGGGGACTTTTAGGGAGAGGTGGAATGTCTGGTGGAGCGTATTTGCTGCCAACACCACCTTTCTTGCTGGGACATCACCTTCCACCAAAATCCATGGCCCAGCCCACCCGCCCCTGGCTCGTGCAAGGAGAACTGAGGTCATCTGCCTCAGTGGGCCACCGCAGCATCCCGGTGGCTTCAGTACCTGGCTTGGCTCCTGACGGCTGCAATCCAGAAATTGCTAGAGAGCCTGTCTGCAGTGCTGGGAGGAGCTCTTTGGTCTGTGAATTTAAGCCCTCGCTGCCCTGCAGGAAATGGGACTTGACCTTAAACCAGTGAGTAATTCTCAGTCCTGTCTGCACATCAGAATCACCTGGCCCTTTGCAAACTCCCCAGGCCCGAGAGCCACCCAGATAAGACCAGATATTCCGTGGTGGGACCCAGGCATCAGTATTTTTTTAAAGCTCCTCTAGTTATTCTCTATGGTGTTGGAAATCAGAATAGCAATTTCCTTGTGGAGGTGGGAGTGGGGGAGGCTGGGATACTGACCAGGAGGGGATGGGAAGGAGACTTCAGAGGTACCTGAAGTGTTCTTTATCATGATCAGGGTGGTGGTCACACAGGAGTGCTTACTTGTGAAAAATCCATCAAGCTGTATCCTTAAGATTGGGGCAGTTTATTGTATTTAAGTTATATTTAATTTTTTTAAGGTTTATTTTAAAAACCTTCCCTACATGATTCTTACTGTACATCCAGAGTTGAGAACCAGCATCTTATGCAATTGCCAGGCCTTCCTCTTTCCCCTTCTAGAGGGTGATTGCGTTTATCCTGAAAGTCCCGTTTGCTTTGTTTTGTTTCGTCTTTTAGGCCTTGAAAATCCAAACTGTGGGCATCCCAATCTATGCAAGTTTTTCATTCATCTTCTCATTATCTTAACGGTTTTCAGAAGAATCTATGGGATTTTTTTTTCTTCCACTGGTCCATGTAAAAGGAAATAAAACGACATGAAAGGGACTGCTCAAGTATTCAGCTGACTCTCCGAGTTAGTAATGGTCTCAGAACTTTGGCCCACTGTCTTGGTCTGTTGGGCTGCTATAACAAAACACCACAGATTGGGGGCTTATGAACAACAGAAATTTGTCACAGTTCTGGAGGCTGGAAGTCCAAGATCAAGGTGCCAGCAGATTCCACGTGGTGTCTGATGAGAACCTGCTTTCTGGTTCATAGACGGCTTCTTCTCGCCGTGTCCTCACATGGTGGAGGCGGCAGGGAGCTCCCTGGGGCCTCTTTTACTAAGGGCACTAATCCACTTTACGAAGGCCCTGCCTTTCCCTCATGACCTAATCACCTCCCAAAGGCCCCACCTCCTAATGACATTACCTTTGGGGGTTAGAATTCAACATATGAAGTCTGGGGAGACACATTCAGACCATAGCACTCCCATTTGTATCGTTGGAGGATGGAAAGTATCAGAACCATGAGTCCATTGCCATCATTGACCCCAAAGCTCCCTGAGTCCAGCCCTAACTTGATGCACTCTCGGAAGCACTCCTATGGGGGCATCAACAGTAACAACATACTCCAACAGGAAGCGCCAAGGTTCCCCTTTTTGTGATACATCTCTGCTTGCCACACAGAACAACACACCTTGCCATTGTCCCTGGCAGTTTTGGCTCAGCCAGAACAAGAGGTAGGAAGGGAAGTGAACAGTTATAAGGTATGGCATGACTTATTTACTGTCCCACCTTTTTAAATGGAACTTTAGGTTTTGGAAAAAGCAAGGCAAGAGAGTCTTTTTTCCCACCGTGTGGATTAGTTTTCTGTTGCAGTGTAGCAGAGTACCAAAAGTTTAGTGGCTTAAACAACACATACTTATTTCACAGTTGTTGTGGGTCAGGAGTCCAAGCAGCCTTGCTGGGTCGCCTGCCCAGGGTCAAGTCTACAATCCAGTGGCAGCTGGCTGTGTTCTCATCTGAAGACACAAGTGGGGAGAACCCACACCCAAGCTCATGAGGTTGCTGGCAGATTCATTTCCTTGCAGCTGTATGACTGAGGGCCTGACTGCTTACCGACTGTCGAGAGAAGACCACCCAGGTTCTACAGGCCCCTGTACTTCCCTGCCACATGGTGCTCTCTACAGACATTTCAGAGCATGGCTGTTTGTCCTTCAAGGCCAGCAGGAGAGTCTCTCTCATTGTCGACTGCTAAGACAGAGCCGTGCATACCGCAAGGTAATCTTGGGAGTGACATAACATCACCTTGGCCATGTTCTCGGGGCTAGAAGTAAGTCATGTGTTCTACCCACACTCAAGGGGAGAGGATTATACAAGGTGTGTGATGATTTAGGGTGTGTCCACCACAGCCTGTTAACCGGTGTCTTTGGGAAAGTGATGGAGCATCAGCTGATGCCGTATAGACAACAAGTGGGTAAATTTAGTCTGATGATCACCGTAGAATCAGACATGGGCTAAGGGAGCCGCCTTCCCAGCAGAGGACTGATGCCCTGGGCAGAGTGAGCTGGCAGAGAGGAAGGCTGGTGGGAAGGTGAGAAGGGGAACCAGTGGAAGAATTGGACAAACGAACTGGGAGTTGGGTCTGTCCTAGCCCCCATCCTGCAAGTTCTGTTCCCTAGCTTGCATCTGGCCAGGCCCAGCCAACAGGAAGTGGTGATGGGAGCTTGGAGAATAAGAGACTGAGGGAAGCCAGGGGACTTCTCACCCTCTCGGCTGCAGAGGGCATTTTCCAGCAGTGGCTGTGTCTCCCCTATGGCTCCAGCTCTGCTCTGCTGTCCCAGCTCCTACCTGGCAGCCTCCTGTTGTGGTTCCAGATCCATCAGATGGCCCTGCTTCTGCTTCTGCTTCTGTTCTGGTGACGCCTCCTCATCTGTGTACCCCTGCAGCTCCAGGCCGGTGAAGACTTCCTGCCGGTCTCTGGGTGCCTCATTCTCCTGTTTGCCTTCTCAGGTCTTCCTTCATCTGTGTGATCTGTTCTCTATTGTATTTATTCTGTTTGAAATCCCTGGAGTATTTTAGGCTTTCCAGACAAGCCCCTGATATAAAGGGTTCTGAGGGGTTGGCAGGTGTGACCCAGTGCATAGGCTGTTGGAAAACACAGCCTCGATTATTCCTCCCACCCCTGCAGGGCCGGGACAGGGCAAGGCAAGTGAGACGCTCTCCTTGTGTCAAAATACACCGTCATTCAGATTAATAGTATTTTAGTGGACTATCTTAAAAAAATCAAAATCAGTGCCAAAAATCTGTGACGTAGGTTGATGAATTACCACAGATGAACACCCCATATTCCAGCACCCAGATCAAACCCAGAAAGTGCACGATCACCACCCCAGATGCCCCCCTCCCTCCTTGTACTTCCCCCCAGTCACTGTTCCTCGAAGGTAAACGCTATCTGACTATCACATTTGTTACAACGGCCATTTAGTTTGAATATTGAATGAAGAGAGTCGTGCAGCCTGTTCTCTTCCATGCCTGCATCCTTTGGTTCAACATCACGTTTAAGAGATTCATCCACGTCTTCGTAGGGAGCAGTAGTTTGTTTTCAAATAAGGATCGTTTCCCCTTTTATAACACGAAATGTTACTTCTATATAATAACAAGCTTGTTGAAGAAAAATGAGAAAATTCAAAGAAGACAATAAAATCCAGTGGGACTCCCATCATTCAGAAGTTTGGCAGGTGACCTTCCTGAATTACCTTTAGATGCACTTAGAGTTTTCTTCCCATTCAAAATGGAATTATGCAATGTGTTTTTCCTTAGAAGCTGATTTTTTTTCTCTCTCCAGATAGATGATTTCTTTAACAGAGAAGCACAGCCTTGGGAGAAGAAGGCGGTGATGAATTTGCCTTGCCTCCAAACTAATGGTGCTAAGTCGGAAAAGTCACTTGTCATTTCCCCTCTGTGAACTGTGCTTCCTTGTCTATAAAAAGGGGATAAGGCAGCCCCTCGGCCTCCCTCAGGGCTATGATCCCTGCGGCCACGACTTGTGTAACAGCCCCTCGGTAAGCAGCCCCTGGGCAGATGTCGGGGTGCGGCTCGACTCACTGGCTCTGGAGAAAGAGCAGCCTTGTGGCATTTCACCAGGGTCCTGGGGGATAATGGGGAGGATAAGAATGGAAAACTTCTGAAAAGCAAGTCCGTAGATGTCCAAGAGAGAAGAGGCTGTTTGGAAGCGCTGCTGAAACATGAATGACTGTCCACTTTCTATGGGAAACCACTGTCCTGGCTCAGCTATTTGGAATATGCAATGTCAAGCTCCCGGAGTCTGCAGGATTGGGAAAACCTCACGGAACAGCAATTCCAAAAAGGCCTCTCTAAGGTGACCAGTCACACTGTGAGGGTCCAAAAGGCAGGGATGTAGGAGAAAGGCAACCCCAGAAAGGATGGGGTAAGGGCCTGACGGGCCGGGCTGCGTCCCCTGCCTCAAGGGCCAGAGAATGGAGGCACCTGAGGCAGAAGGACTCGGGGCGTCAGGGACAGGAGATGATGTCATTTCTACCTCCTCACTGTAAGAGCGGGGAATCAGGCCCAGGGAGCTGGAGTGACAGTTCTGGTTTAAAGATGTTACACTTGACGCCCACCCTCTCACTGAATCCTCCCAACTGCCCCCGCTCCCCGTGATGTAGGTGTATTTTCCACGTCAGTAAGAGTGGCAGCTGAGGGCTTCCCTGCTGGCGCAGTGGTTAAGAATCCGCCAGCCAATGCAGAGGACATGGGTTCAAGCCCTGGTCCAGGAAGATCCCACATGCCGCGGAGCAACTAAGCCTGTGAGCCACAACTACTGAGCCCATGTGCCACAACGAATGAAACCCACGCGCCTGGAGCCCGTGCTCCACAACAAGAGAAGCCACCGCAATGAGAAGCCCGAGCACCACAACGAAGAGTAGCCCCCGCTCGTCGCAACTAGAGAAAGCCTGCGCACAGCAACAAAGACCCAATGCAGCCAAAAATAAATAAATTAATTAATTAATTAAATTTTTAAAAAGAGTGGCAGCTGAGCTTCAGAGAATAAGGAAGTTGTACATCCAGGTTCCTCAGAGTGGCAGAGCCGGGGCCACCACGGGCCTGGCCACAGGGCTCACCTGTTTCCATTTCCCTCCACAGGCCACTGAGAAGAGGGGAAAAGTTTACTTATTTATTTATTTATTTGGCTGCATTGGGTTTTTGTTGCTATGCACGAGCTTTCTCTAGTTGTGACGAGCAGGGGCTACTCTTCATTGCGGTGCGCAGGCTTCTCATTGCGGTGGCTTCTCTCTTTGCAGAGCATGGGCTCTAGGCGCGCGGGCTCAGTAGTTGCGGCTCACGGGCTCTAGGCGCGCGGGCTCAGTAGTTGTGGCGCACGGGCTTTGTTACTCCGCGGCATGTGGGATCTTCCCAGACCAGGGCTCGAACCCGTGTCCCCGGCATTGGCAGGCGGATTCTTAACCGCTGCGCCACCAGGGAAGTCCCGAGGGGAAAAGTTTTAAGGTGCTTAATTCAAGTATTTATTGAACACCTACTACATGCCCGACAGAACTGTGTGCGGAGCATCTGGGCATGCTGGGCCGTGCTGGGCAGGCTGCCGCCACATGGGAAATCACATTTGATTCCGCTGGGGGCGTTGGGACAGGGCAAGGGTGGTCTCACTGAGGAGGTGGCAGGTAAATGGGCCATGGAGGATGAGCAGTGTCCTTGCAGGTGGAGGGTTGCTGGGAAATGGTACAGGTGAAGCTGAAACAGCTGAGAACAGGCTCATGTCCAGGTCCAGGACTCTTGGACTGAATCTTCACCAGAATCTCCTGGTTGCTGGTGCAAATGGACCCCTGGCCCCCCAGCTGTGAAGGCTGACTTTGCAGCCTAGGAGACACCCAGGAACCTGCACTTTAACTCCCAGGCTTTGGGGAAGTCCTGATGCGGGAAGTCTGGGATCACTCCCAGAAACAACTCAGATCGATCTGAAAATGTTGATTCCATAGCAGGGGTCCCCACCGTACCCCACATACCCGACTGTCTTTCTTCTCCAGTGAAAAAAAAATCCAATAACAACAACAAAGCTGTGAATCTATTTCACCACACTGGATGATTTTATTTTTAAAACCAAATTTCCTGTATTATGAAATATAGAACTTCAAGGAGGCACCCTCCTCTGGGTGGACCATTTACTATAATGCAGAGTCCACCCCTTTCCACTAGGGGGCGAGGTCTGCCTCAAAACTGGGAACCAGAATTTCAGTGGCAGAAATTTGCAACTTAAAAGCTCATCTTGCAGGGTCTTCCTTGCTTAGTGGTTAAAAGTGAACTTTTTTTACATCCCAGATTCTCATCTGGGTCATTCAAACATCTACAGTGTTCACATCACAAAATCTCTGAACCTGGGAAGTAGAAGTCTTGAGACAAAAATTCTTAAGATGATCTTACAAGCTCTCCTTACAAGTGAGAACTTCTTAGACTAGAATTTAAAAAGTCCACAGTCACCAGGCCAAAAGCAGTGACCATGAGTGTTGGTCAGCCTAACATATTATGTGCCATGTCCATGACCTTCTCTGTGTTTGCTTCTCCTATCACCGACCATCTGGCTCACCTCCCCAGACCTTCCCCTCCAACAAAGATGGCCCAGCAACTCTTTTAAGTCATGAAGTAGCAAGACAAGGGTTTGAGTCCTAGCTCTGTCCCTTACTAGCTGTGTTGCTTTAGGCAAGTCACCTAACCTCTCTGAACCTCAGAGTCTAATCTGAAGTGGGCCATCAGACCTGTGGTGTTAAATAAGTTGATGTGTGATTGGTAAAGCACCCAACACATAGTAGGAGGTTGATACAATTTATCTCTGTTCCTCCTCATTATTTGGAGTCATTCAGTATTTATTAGGTCAAGATGGATGCTCTGTGATCTTGGGCAAGTCCTTTTTCTCTTCTGGGCCTTCTTCCTCTTATGCAAAATGAAAGGTCGAGCTAGGCACTCTTGGTAGACCTTCCCAGCTGCATTCATTCATTGAGTCCTCTGATTCCAGGAGAGCAGAAGAACAGAAGTGAATGGCTGTGCCTATGACCAGGAAAAGTAGGACCTGGGGAAGAAATGAACTGTCTTATTTTCCTGTGAGCTCATCGGGAAGAGCAAGAAGGGCTTTTATCCTCACTCTTTAGAGGGTTTGGTGTCCTGGAGGCTAGAGTACCAGATGAGAGAGGACATTTTTGCTCTTGTAAGCCTAAGATGAGAAGGGGATGTGCTGGGGCCTGCCAAGCTGCTGGGGAGAAAGACGGGCTCCCCAGGAACTGGGTGGGGGAAGTCCCAGCCCCATGTGCCCACAGGAGGATGGCATAGGATGTGTTGGAGGCTGGCCTACAGGATCTGAGGCCTTGAGAGCTAAGAAGCAGTGAGGACAGAGTATCCTGTGGGAGACAGAGAGGAGAGAACCCTCTGTAGGGAAACCTCTAGGGCAGTGCTATCCAGTAGAACTTTCGGCAGTGATGGAAATGTCCTATATCCACCTTGTCCAATATGGTGGCCACTAGCCCCATGTAACCACAGAGCACTGAAATGTGGCTAGTGTGACTAGGAAATTGAGTTTTTAAGTTTATTTCATCTTAAGGTATTTACATTTAAATCACCATAAATGCAAGTAGAAGGAACAGGGTAGCAAAGGTACCAACCATGGAACAGGACTGGGACCTTCCAATTTCTAGAGACCCTCCAGAGTACTGAGTCTTTTAGTCTCTCCCCAAGGCCCAGAGAAGGAAGCGTCAGTGGCCATGCCTGAGGCTCAGCCTGCAGTCACCAGAAACATTTGCCTGGACTGCTGGGCGAAGGCTACCTCCTCAGGGGCAGGGAGAAGCATGTTGGGGGAAAGGAAGGTTCTAATGCCAGGGAAGCAGAACTCAGCTCTCTATCAGGAGTCCCAGTGTTACCCCACTCCTACCTGCACTGACAGTTATTTAAATTTCAATTTATTAAAGTGAAATAAAATCAACAACTTAATTTCTCAGTGGCATTGGCCACATTTCAAGTGTCCGGTGGCCACATTTGGCTGGTGGCTACCGTATTGGACAGGGTGGAATAGGACGCAAGGCTCCCATGGCTCCCCTTGGTGACTCTGAGTGAGTTATGTGCCCTTTGCGCTTTCAGCCCCTGACGTTCATTCTACAGATTTCTCATGGGCGGCTGGCTGCTGTGGGCCAGGCGTGGGTTAGGGCTTCAAAGGTGAACAACACAGACAGCCTCTGCCCTCATGGAGCCCACAGTGTGGAGAGAGACAGGTGTTGATGGAATCATTGCACTAAGCAATGCTTCAGCGCCCTGAAGCGAGGAAGCCCAGTTGCTTGAAAGCTTAAAGCAAAGAAGCTGACCTAGAGCCCAGGAGGGCATGCGAGGCCCAGGGAGGGGTCTTTGCACGGAAGTAGCCCTTAAGCTGAGACATGAAGTATGAGTGAGATTTTTTTTTTTTCCACTGTGCCACGTGGCTTGTGGAATCTTAGTTCCTCAACCAGGGATTGTACCTGTGCCCCCTGCAATGGAAGTGCAGAGTCCTAACCACTGGACCACCAGGGAATTCTCACGAGTGGAATTAAAATGGGTTTGGATGGAGAAATCGGAACCCTCATGTGCTGTGAAATGGTACAGCCACTTTGGAAAACAGTCTGGCAATTCCTCAAATGATTAACCATAGAGTTGCCATATGATCCAGCAGTTCCACCAAGTATATACCCAAGACGCATGAAGACATATGTCTATACAGAAACTTGGGCACAAATGTTCACTATTCATAGTAGCCAAAAGGTGAAAAGAACCCAAATGTCTATCAGCTGACAAATGGTTAAAAAAAATGTGGTAGATCCATACGATGGAATATTATTCAGCTGTAAAAGGGAATGAAGTACAGTACATGCCATAAGGTGGATGAACCTCGAAAACATGATGTTAAGTGAAAAAACCAGTCACAAAAAAGCCACATATTATATGATCCCTTTCATGTGAAATGTCCAGAACAGGAAAATATGCAGAGACAGAAAGTAGATTAGTGGTTGCTTAGGGCTGGAGGGAGGAAGAGGCTGGGGAGAGAGGGAGGGTGACAGCTAAAGGGTACAAGGTTTCCGTCTGAGACGATGAAAATGTTCTAAATCGACTGATGGTGATGGTTGCAAAACTGTAAATATACTAAAAAACTATTGAACTGGACATTTAAATGGGTGAGTTGTATGATACATGAATTATATCTCAGCAAAGCTGTTTTTTTCTTTTTTTTTTCATTTATTTACTTTATTTATTTATTTTTGCCTGTGTTGGGTCTTCGTTGCTGCACATGGGCTTTCTCTAGTTGCGGCGAGCAGGGGCTACTCTTTGTTGCGGTACGTGGGCTTCTCATCGCGGTGGCTTCTCTTGTTGCGGAGCACAGGCTCCAGGCATGCGGGCTTCAGTAGTTGCAGCACTCGGGCTCAGTAGTTGTGGATCACGAGCTCTAGAGCGCAGTCTCAGTAGTTGTGGCGCACGGGCTTAGTTGCTCCATGGCATGTGGGATCTTCCCGGACCAGGGCTCGAACCCGTGTCCTCTGCATTGGCAGGTGGATTCTTAACCACTGTGCCACCATGGAAGTCCCAAAGCTGATTTTTAAAAAGGAAAAGTTGGGGGTCAGGAGAAGATTCGGTCCAGACTAGAACGTGAGCTGGGGAGCCGACTCCTTTAGAAGACGAGGAAGAAGGCCAAGTGGCCAGAGGCAGGGGAGCAGGCAGAAACAGCTGGAGTCGTGGTGGATTGGACATCGGGGGGACTTGCGAACCGAATCTGTGTTTTGAAAAAGTCATTCTGAACGATGCATGGCAAAGGAGTGGGGGGCTGGCGAGTGGGAATGAGGCTTAACGTTTAAGAGGCTTTTGTGGTGATCTGGGAGAGGTGAGGGGTCTTGGGCAGGAGTGACAGCCGTGGAGATGGTGGCCAGACAGATGGGGAGAGACGGAGCTCAGCTCCTGCTCTGCCCAAAGGGAATGACCATCCCTCAACTGCCCTGCGTGAATGTTGGCTGTGCTGCCAGGTCCCCAGGTGACCACCCAGGGGTATGACTGTGGCCACTCAGGAGACAGAAACCTCCTCTTCTATCACAGATTGTGTGCATTCTTCCAGAAGTGGTTGCCCCAGTTTTTTAAAAAATAAATATCCCCAAAGGACGCTGGCTGGTGGCAGTATAGATTGGTACTGTCTTTTTGAGGACAATTTGGAACACTTTAGAAAAGGGCTTAGGATGTAAGCGACTGTGGTATATCATTATAACGGCCCCAGTGAATCCCACCTCCCTGTGTCTGTGCCCCTTGGCCTCGCTGCTCCACTCATCAAGAGATGGAGACCATTTCTCCACCCTCTTGAATCTGGGCTGGCCCTGGGCCTTGCTTTGGCCAATAGAATGTGGCAGAAGTAACATCATGAACCCCTTATGGTTCAGGAGTCTGGACCATAATGGGCTTGCACCACCACCCTTGTCCTCTGGGAGCCCCAGGACCACACCATGTTGCAGCCTGGGCTAGCCTGCTGGAGGCTGAGAGGCCATGTGGAGAACTGAGGTTTCGGCCAACTACCAGCACCAACAGCCAGACCTGTGACTGAGGCCGCCTGAAACCTTCCAGCCTAGTGCCCCCTCCAGAGGAGCACAGCCACGTGAGTGACCCCAGAAGGAACCTAGTGCCCCCTCCAGAGGAACACAGCCACGTGAGTGACCCCAGAAGGAAATTCCACCGAAAAGGACTTCTCCAGCCAACCCTCAGAATCATGAGAAATAATTAATTTTTTAATCAATTTTAAGAAATTGAAGTATAGTTGATTTACAATGTTGTGTTAATTTCTGCTATACAGCAAAGTGATTCAGATATGTGTATATATATATATATATATATATATATATATATATATATATATACACATTCTTTTTCTTAACTATTCTTTTCCATTACGGTTTATCATAGGATATTGAATATAGTTCTCTATGTTATACAGAAGGACCTTGTTGTTTATCCATTCCATATATAATAGCTTACATCTGCTCACCCCAACCTCCCACTCTATCCCTTGAGAAATAATTGGGTTTTTTCGTTGTTTTTTTTTTGTGGTACGCGGGCCTCTCACTGTTGTGGCCTCTCCCGTGGCGGAGCACAGGCTCCGGACGCGCAGGCTCAGCGGCCACGGCTCACGGGCCCAGCTGCTCCGCGGCATGTGGGATCCTCCCGGACCGGGGCACGAAACCGTGTCCCCTGCATCGGCAGGCGGACTCTCAACCACTGTTCCACCAGGGAAGCCCAATAATTGTTTTTTTAAGCCACTGAGTTTTGGGGCAGCTTATTACCCAGCAATAATACTGAAAAACATGCTCTTTTGATTGAACAAATACACTTTAGGCATTTATACTGGTGAAAGCAAAATCCAGAAAAGAGCCAATGATTCAGTTACGAAGGTGTTCCTTGCAGCATTGTTTATAGTGCAGAACGTCAGCATGATCTTAGCTGTCCAACAGTAGGAATTAGAATACTGTACACTATGCAATCATTGAGAAGCTATTGTTGAAGCATTCTAGTGGCAAGATTTCCAGAATATACCAATAACTGGAAACACAAAAATTCTAAAAGCATGTGTGATCCCCTTAAAACATGCATATTTTAAATATATTTTAACATGAAATCGGTGGGTCCAAGGGCATGTGCAACTTCAGTTCGATCACATAAAATCGCTCTCTACAGTGGATGCCACAGGTTTTCTTCCTGCCAGCAGCGATGAGCTTTCCTGCTTCTCTGTGTCCCAGTCCCTTCCTGCCAGCCACGTTTGAGAGGCAGGTGAGTTCATTCTCAGAGCTGTTGTGACATAAAGCAAAGATAGCTTTAACATTTATTTCACTGAACAAGATTTCCTGGTTTCTTGGCCACCCAGAGACATCTTCCCCGGACCCATTTCTCACCCGAACAAAGGGGCCTGATAGGCTCCTGGACTCCCTTAAGGAGAGGGACCCATCAGGCCCAGCATCACACAAAACCAGCAGGAAGCCAGGCTCCATGGGCGTGGGATGGGATGGCAGCTGGCGGCAGGGGAGCTGTCATGTGTCCACCCAGAACACCAGAAAGGGCTCAGCGAGTCTCGAACACAGTGATTAACTTCTCTTTATCTCTGCATCACTGAACAGCATGGCCAACTGCTTGGCTTCCCCAGCAAGCTCTGCGTGAGTCACCCAGTATCTTACTGGGACCTGAGCATGTTTCCTGGCAGGCAGGTGCAACTGTTCCTTTATGCGCCCTTGAGATACCCGAGGAGTGAATAATACTTGCTGTCCCCCCTCTAACACCAACTAAATATTGAATCTATAATGCCTTACTTAAAACAAAATAATATTGCCCCCGAGTCTTTTTTTTCTGCCGGTTCAGTACCCAAGAGATGAGTCACTATTTTTCCCCCTTCTCCTGGCCATTGAATCAAGGCTGAAGGTCCCTGGGGTCTGGGACATCTCCTTAATTAACAGGAAGCTTATTAACTCATGGGTTAATTGAGAAAATCATTTACCAAACCACATGTGAGCATGCGTGTGAGAAACCCTCAAACTGCCATAAAGACCAGAGACCCAGCTGTGGCTTGCTGAGCTCTTTCTTCAAATGTGGGTCACTCTCTGAACTAGGACAGGCTGCAGGTGTTCCCTTTGTGCTCAGACAGACACTCAACTCTTAACCCCTGAAAAAAGAAGGAGGGACAAAGGCCTGCCCGGGGAACGTTGAGGAGCAGAAATCTCAGAGGGAAAAGCCGAAGGCCTCTTTCATGTTGAAGTGCCTTGTTTTCCTCTTACATGATGACATAACCTGTTAAATTCAGTTAGAATCACAAAGACCTGGATTCCACCTCCCCTTTCCTACAACTTTCTAGCTGTGTGACTTTCAGCAACTCACCTAGCCTTTCTGAGCCTCAGTTTTTTATCCTCCCAGAGCCACTGCGAAGATGAGATGATATGATGAATGGGGGTGTGTGGTAGGCAGAATAATGGCTCAAAGATATCCATGTCCTAATCCCCAGGACCTCTGAATGTTACCTTACACGGCAAAATGAACTTCGCAGGTGTGATTAAATTAAGGATTTTGAGCTGGTGAGGTTATCCTGGATTATCCAGGTGGGTCTGAAGTAGGCATCGGGGTCTTTATAAGAGGGAGGCAGCAGGTCGGAGAGGTGGAAGGTGAGGAGACTGTGGAAGGAAGAGACTGGAGTGATGCGGCCACAAGCCAGGGAATGCCAGCAGACTCTAGGAGGTAGAGGAGGTGAGGAGCCCTCAGGAAGAACCAGCCCTGCTGACACCTCGACTTTACCCCAGTGACACTGGCCATCATAACTGTAAGAGGATAAATGTGTGTTGTTTTATGTCACTGAGATTGTGGTAATTCATTCCAGCAGCCACAGGAAATGAATACAGGACGATGTGTACATATAAAGTCCTCCACAAATGGAAGGATTTGCTGTAATGTGGCCAGAGCAGGTGAGGCCAATGTCAGTGGGTGTGGCTGATAAGCCAGCAGGGTGGCAGCCTGCAGGTGTCTATTTGCATGGGACCGGCTGTGCTGCTCTGAGGCCCAGTGACAAGGCAGGACACAGAGGAAGTAGGGAGCATTGGCCCCACTTCTAGACGCACCACGGCCTGGCTGCAGTGCAGGAGACACTGCCTGGCACGTCCTGCAGCCTGAAGCCTGCAGCTCAAGACCGCTGGCTGATCTCAACCTCCACCTGGGTCACTGTTCAGGTGGCAGTGGAGAAACGTCCCCCTTGGGGCCTTGCGGGCCGCAGGCATCACTAAGAGCTTTGAGCCAGAAGACACAAATTTCCCCTGAAACTTCCTCACAGAAATAATGAAGTGAGCCCTGCGGGGGTGGTGAACACCAGCCCTTGGCATTTGGACAGCGTGCGATGGTGCCACTGATGAGGCCTTAGGACCCTCAGGCTACTGTCTGGCCTTCCTGTCACCCATCAAAGTTTCTCTCCGGGACACCTGTTCCCTGGAAGCGCCACTGACCTGGTTCACGGCCACCCCTCCCTGCACAGGTGTGACCACACCTAACATTTCATAACTTGGCTTATTCCCTGGAACTCATGTATGAGTCTCTGGGAATTCCTCCTCCTCTTGGCCACACGCATTCTGAGTCCACTTGGAGAACCGTCAACCACGGTGGCAGAGCGGGACGCTGGATGTCACTGGCTTCTCGTGCTCCAGGTGCCTCGGACAGTTCTGTTAACCCAGCAGCCCTGCAGCTGATGGCAAGGGCGCCCTGCCATCCAGGGGCTGGACTAAGGATTGGGGTCCCCTCTGCTTAATTATTCAGTCAACAAACCCCAAGTGGGTGGCCTCGGGCCTCTTCCTTGCGAGCGTACACTCACCTCACCTGCGTTCCTTGGGTCAAGGCGCCTGCTCAGGCAGCCTCTTCTCCGTCCCTGTCTGCAATTCCTACTTCTCCATCTGCCCCACCACGGCCCACGGTCCACATGGCAGGTCCAACAACCCAACTAGGCTATAAATTGGATCACGTTGTCATTTCATTGCTTTAAAACCCTCTACTGCCTTTCAAATAGGACTTGGAAATACATTTCCCAAGTAAAAATACAGGATGCCAGTTAAATTTGAATTCCAGATAACACATGGATAATTGTTTAGTATAAAACTTATCTGAAATTCAAATTTAACCGGGTGTCCTATATTTTATCTGGCAACCCTTATCGAATACGATGAATGTGATCTCAACTCCTCGCCTCGGCCGCCGCGATCCTGGGGGGCCCGATTCACCATCCTGGTGGACTCACGTTACGCCCTCACCTGCTCTCCATACCTCCCACCACCCCATGTTTCTTCCTGCTGCTTGAACATTGAATCCCTGCTCTGAGCCCTTGCGCTTTCTGTTCTCTGCCTAGAACATTCTTCCCCAGGTCCTCACACAGCTGGCCTCTACTTCTCAGGTCTCAGCTCCGGGTCACCCCCAGGGTGGCTTCCCTGAATCCCTCCAGGCGCTCTCTGCCCCATCACTCTCTCATATTTTCTTCTCGTTGCACATCTAAATCCACTGCTCAGTGGGCTGGAAAATCTCAGAAACTAGCCAAGTGGAAAAGGCACAGGAAACCCGGGAAGTGATTTTCCATCAGGATGGCCTGAGCCAGGGTCAGCGGAAGGCTCTGCAAGAATCGACCTGGTACTCCTGCCACACTACAGTTTCCTCTTCCCCGAGGGGCTGGCAAGACCGGGGCGGGAGAGGGAAGTGTGTCTCCTTCAGGGTCTTTCTCTCCCCACTTCCTCCGCGGCCTGGTTTTGTAGCATTGTCACGGATGGCATCTTTCTGTCCTCACCACCACTCTGCCTGTTCTCTCTTCTCAAGCTGGGCTGCCTCCTCTAGTCAAATGTTAAGGAGACTCTGGAAAGTTCCTCCTGGTCACTCGGTGTTTAGGAAGATCTCACAAAAGGGTCTTAACATCACTATGAGTTTTCCTCTGAACACCATTCTCAGAACAGGGCATCCTGAGCGATTCTAGAATTTCAAAATGTGTGGAGCCATGAGAGGCCAGGGGGAGGGGAGCGAGCCTGAGGACTCCTTTCTTTATACAAGGTCATCTCCTTCTGGAAGTTGGGAGCCAGTCATCAAAATGCCAGACGTTCTTGATCTGAGCCTTTAGTAGGTGTTTGCTAAATGCCCCGGTAGATTCCCTCCAATGAGCAAATCCTGTGAATTCCAGTATATTGCCCAGGTGGGAGGAAGAGCCGATAATACTTTCCTCCTCCCCCATCCCCTTTTAAGTATCTTCAGAATTGGGAGATGTACAAACCCAGCCCAGAGATGACAAGGAAGGCAGTCAGAAAATGAGATTCCATATGGAAATGGAAATTTTATGCAAGAAAATCAGGTAGTCAGCTCGGCACTGCCTCAGCTCAGTCACTCAATGCACTGGATCCCAATTCTGCATGCAGGGGGTGCTTGCTGCCTGTGGCTGGGCAACTGACTCTGACCAGCCTGAAACGTAACCTGCTCTTGTGGGATCATGCCACAAGTGCAGGACAATTTTAAGATCATCTTGGACCTAATCTTACTTTCAGAGGCTTTGCTCCTTCTCACGTCAAATATATTAAAACTCAGCCCGTTCCACATCAAAGCTAAGCTGTTTTGCTACAAATTTTGAAAGTTTTTATCATTTTGCTTTTGAAATTATTTAGCTGTGATAAATATCTAGTGTATAATGTCTATGATTTCTCAGTAGTCATATATGTTTGGGAACATTTTGGGAAGTGAAAGAAATCTAATCTCTGTTATCTTTAAACGTCAAGATGTTCGACCACTCAATTAAGGAACTCAGCAATTAAGGAAGTTGACAAAATGTTATTATGGGTGGGCATATAATTAAATGTTTATTAATTCCAATATTGCCATTTTTTAATTTTGAAGCTAATAGATTTTTTTTTCTGGCTTTAATCATTTTCAAAGGCTCATAGGTCCAAGTGCTGTCTTCTTTTTTAAAAAATTTTTTTAAAAATGTATTTATCTATTTATGTCTGTGTTGGGTCTTCACTTCCACACAAGGGCTCTCTCCAGCTGTGGCAAGTGGGGGCCACTCTTCATCGCGGTGTGCGGGCCTCACTGTCGCGGCATCTCCTGCCGCGGAGCACAGGCTCCAGACGCACAGGCTCAGCAGTTGTGGCTCACAGGCCCAGCTGCTCCACGGCATGTGGGATCCTCCCAGACCGGGGCCCGAACCCGTGTCCCCTGCATCGGCAGGCGGACTCTCTCAACCACTGCACCACCAGGGAAGCCCCTTTGTTTTAATATTAATAATTATGTTTGTCCCCCCAGCTTTTAAGAGTCATCAGTGTTCTGGGAAAGCAACCACATTTATTGTATGTTTTTCCTGTATCCCAACATACCACCTCGGATGCTTGGTGGGAAGTGATGTACTTAGTGGTTGGAGAAACTTGGGACTGGAGGATTCTCCTGCAGAATCTCCGAGCTGGGTGCACCTGGCCTCACTGGGCGCCTGTGGAATTGAGCTCCAAGCACACGCACCAGGATATGCTGGACACCCGTTTAGCCCACAGGCAGGGCCCATAGCCCATCTTCCAGCTGCACCTCCTATGCCATGCAACAGGGAACATTGCCTGGTTCTCCTGCCCTCAGTAGCAACCCAACCACCACTGGAAGATGTGGGGAGGGAGTAGCCAAACCATAAGAGATAAAGGCTTGATAAAGGGATAAAGGATGGAGAGATACACCATGAGACCTTGTGACAACAAAATAAACATAATGCCATGTTTGTATTAGAATAATAACAATAACTAAAGTTCATTGAGTTTACTATGTGACAGACCCCTTGATAAGTGCCTCACATACGTCATTTCGTTTAATCTTTAAACAACCCTGCAAAGTTCCAGATAACATCTTTATCTTCACTTGACAAATAAGGGAAGGAGAGAGGCACAGAGCAATCTCTAAGTCACAGAGCCAAGAAGCAGCAGAGCCAGGACATGAGCCTGGGACCGTCAGACTCCAGAGCTCTCAGCCACTGCCCTGCTGGAGAAAAAGACCCACCTCTTGTTATCCAGCTGAAAACTATGTTTGAGGCTGGCTTTGAACAAGGCAAGAGATGCTCTAAGAACAGCTTGGAGCTGTGGAAGGTCAATGGCTTACTCGTGATTGATGAAATTAATAAAAAACTATAGCCCACGAACAATGTTTAAATTCATTTTGGCTGAAATTTACTCCATCATTATGAGGGAAAAGAACCATTATCTTCCCGATAGTCCTGAGTTGGTTGATGCATTTAAAAAGCAATTTTGGTAAATTAAAGGATATTTTTACCCTCTCTTCCTGAATGAAAAGCCAATAGAGCACAGAAAAGAGCACGTTTGTCCTCAGAAAGATGGAAAGTGATACACTTGAGGGAGAATTATGCCTGGACGGAGTTAGTAATGACCATGTGA
Source organism: Lagenorhynchus albirostris (assembly GCF_949774975.1). NCBI lineage: Eukaryota > Metazoa > Chordata > Mammalia > Artiodactyla > Delphinidae > Lagenorhynchus > Lagenorhynchus albirostris. The sequence goes on from NC_083110.1 coordinate 74,892,891, forward strand.
TGAAACCTCTGAAAAGAGCCTGTGGCCTAATTATCTGTCCCCAGGCCCATCCAACTGCCCAGAATCCCACCTTTAGAAGTCTGGCTTTTCCCGGTAAGTGGCCTGAGGTGACCTCTAAAAATGGTTCGCTATTCACTTGACCCAGAAAACCCCACAAAATCATGCAAGTCAAGAGGTTCAAATCTTCGTGTTCACTTTAAGATCGCTCTGAAACTGCCCAGGCCATAAAGGGTATGCATATCCGAAAAGCCACCAAGTATCTGAAGGATGTCACTTTAAAGAAGCAATGTGTGCCGTTCTGCTGTTGCAGTGGTGGAGTTGGTAGGTGTGCCCAGGCCAAACAGTGGGGCTGGATGCAGGGTCAGTGGCCCAAAAAGAGTGCTGAATTTTTTACTTCACGTGCTCAAAAATGCAGAGAGTAATGCTGAACTTCAGGGCTTAGATGTAGATACTCTGGTCATGGAGCACATCCAGGTGAACAAAGCCCCCGGGATGCCGCGCAGGACTTACAGAGCTCATGGTCGGGTCAACCCATACATGAGCTCTCCCTGCCACATTGAGATGCTCCTTACTGAAAAAGAACAGATGGTTCCTAAACCAGACGTGGAGATTGCCCAGAAGAAAAAGATATCCCAGAAGAAACAGAAGAAACAAAAACTTATGGCCTGGGAATAAATGCCACAAAAAATAAATGCAAGTAAAAGTAAAAAAAGAAAAGAAAAGAAATCTGTACTTTTGGGTTAAGACACTGTTGTTTCTAGAAGTCTTCTGTTTTCACCTCCTGACAAAACGGACTGTGTCTTATTGGGCTGCGTATCTTTGGGCCACCCAGCTCTTTCCCTAACTTGCTGTGGGACCTTTGGTGGCTACTGCAGACTGTGTCACATGCGCCAGGCATGGGGGGAGGACAGGGGAGGGGGAAGAGGCCGGGCTCTCCACTGAGGTGATCACTCCCAGTAGCACAGAGAAGACAGGACTTAAATAACTGCAACTCAGGGAGGAGAAAAGAGGGACCTGAACAAACTGACCTGAGGCTTCAGAGACAGATTCCTCTCAGCTAGTTGGGGAAGTGACCAGGCAACAGGTTCAGTACCATTTTAGAGGAACAGCAACAAAAAGCAACCTCTTTGGGGTGGCCAGAGGGTGTCTTCCTCCCCCTTTGTAACTGAGCCCCCTGTAGCCCGTAGAGAAGGGTGGAGGTATCGAGAGACTGGAATTTTTTTTCATTCTCTGCTGTTTCTCTCGCACCCTGGGCAAGCCTTTTCTCCTATCTGGGCCTCTTTATCTATAAATGGGTTGACGGAGAGGCAAGCACTGCCCAGCTGCCTCCCAGTGAGGTTATAAGAAAGAGGCCCGCGCTGTGAATGGCTCTCAGTCAGAGTGCCTTCACAGATGGGTCTTTGCTCCTTGCCCCGAGGGCGATGCTGTGACTGACGGAGCCGTCTCCTGACCCACAAGCTCACCATCAGCAGGGTGGGGCCAGGCCCCAGCTCTCTGCAGATCCTCCCTTCCTGGGGGTCCAACCCGCCTCCCTAGCTTGCTCAGGCCATTGCATCTTCTCTAGTGGAACTAGTGACGCCCCCTTCCTCAGCAGGAGGTCGGTGACCACCAAGGACACCACCCCAGCCCAAGGCCTGAGCTTGGCCACTGGCCGCTCAGAGGCGGCACTGTCTCCAGTCTGTGCAGTCCCAGAACGTTTGTCCTTGTTGCCAAGATAGGCCGAGACGGGACTTCCAAGGAGCCAGATGCTGCTTCTCTTCAGGCACCAGGTTACCCTGGTTACCTCGCAGGGGCATCCGCCTGCCACTAAGACAGAGCCTGCAAGGTAACTGCTGCCTTACGCACAGCACAAAGGCCGGGGGGAGGGTGGGCCTCTGGGCTGAAGGAGGACGGTCATTTACTGCCATGTCCCTCTTGCCACTCATTTAGTGATGTGCTCACTCCATTCGTTATTCATTCATTCAGACATTCGTTTGCTCCTTGATGTTTTCAGCTATCCATTTGGTCATCCACCCATGGATTTATTTGTTGATTCAGTTAGATATTTGTCTCCCAGTCCACTCATCTATCCATCTACCCACCCATCTATCCACCAACACATCCATCCCTTTATTTGGTTGGTCGGTAATTAAATCAGCTAGGCAGTCAGCGCACATATACGTACTCCCACGTCCAAAGCCCTGGACAGGGGAGGGCAGGGCGCTAACATCCACTGCCAGGCTACTATGTGCCCGGCAAGGTGCCGGCCTCTTAACGTATTGGATCCTCACATTAATCCCGGAGGCAAGTACTAAGCTTCCCACCTACAGAGGAGAAAAGTTAGCCCAGAGACACTGGATGGCCTGCCTAGAGACAGTCAACCAGTGGGAGACAGAGCCTAGGTCCCACCCCGGGTCTCCCTGGCTCTACAGCCCATGCCTTTTCCCCTTTTTGTTTAACATCACTGTTTACACAACAACACAATCACAATAGTAAACATTTTAATTGTCCCCCAAACTGTGTAATCCCCCCTCTTGCCCCCTTTACTTTTCCATCCTCTGATTTCTCTGTAACTATAAATTCGTTTGCATTTTCTACAGTTTATCCAGTAGAACAGGAATCATGGAGTATGTTTTTTGGAGGGAGAGTAGTGTTTTGTTTGTTTGTTTGTTTTTTCTCGGCCACTCTGCGCGGCTTATGGAATCTTAGTTCCCCAACCAAGAATTGAACCTGGGCCCTCGGCAGTGAAAGTGTGGAGTCCTAACCACTGGACCGCCAGGGAATTTTCATGGGAGAGTAATGTTCTTTCCTCTTTATGTTTTCCTTGCATACGGGTCTGGCTTCTCTCACTTGCTAATATATAGAAATAAAATTGGTTTTGTGTATTGCTCTTGTATTCTGCCACCTTAAATTCATTCTACTAGCTTTTTTTGTAGATTTCTTTGGATTTTGTGGACAATCATGTTATCTAGGAATAAAGATCACTTTCTTTCTTTCTTTTTTTTTTTTTTAAAAAATCACTGTTCCCAGAGTGCTTTTACGTTCTTTTGATACTTACCCCGGTCCTGGGAGGTGTCTGTCGAGCAAATGAGCAAAGTGTGGCTCAGGGAAGCTGAGTGAGAGGCCGAAGATCACAAACTGCTAAGGACAGAATCTGAACTTGAACTTGGATTTTCTGACTGCAAAGTTTTGTTCTTGCCACAGCGTTGTGTGCTCCAAGAATTAGCCACATAGAGTAGCAAGTTCTGAGTGGCCCTGGCTGCTGGGTGTGTGGGAAAGAACCCTGGGTTCTGGGAAGGGAGCAATGAACACGTGCTGAGGGGCAGGAAAGGATTTCTGGAGGCGGAAGAACCAAGCCAGGCCTTGAAGTACAGGGAAAACGTTGCCATGTGGAGAGCACTCCAATGGGGCAGAGGTGCAGAGAGTCTGTGTAGGGGGTTGGCTAGAGCAGAAAACCTGTACTGGGCAAAGGAAGAAGATGCTAGAATATAGGTGGGGTTTTCATCAAAGAGTTCGGAGCACTTTTCTAACCCACAAATCTGATCATGTCCCTCTTATTTAAAAACTTTCAATGCCCCTTCTCCGAACCCCCCAAGATAAAGCCTATACCATGTGCTTGGCTTATAGGCCCTCTGTACCCCGTAACTCTGCCTGTGCACCCACAGGGTATCCTACCTCTGACATGCCTGTGTAGGTGCTTGGATGTACTGGCTTCTCCCAGCAATGACTCAGGGAGCAGCTTTGGTTTCAAGGAACTGCATGGGCAGGCCTGCCACTCCCTGGCTGGCCTCCTGCATCCAAAACAAACAGTCTGGCGGGCAGCATGTGGGCAGGAGAATGAAATGGGGGAGAGCATTTCAGGATAACCAGGAAAGCTTCCAGAGCAAAGCTTGTTTGTTGTTAGGAAGTAAAGACGACGAATCCAGGGATGGGGCTGAGGAGGGGAGGGGCGTGAGCCTTCTTCAATGGACACCATCATGGTAGCTGTTACTGAGCACCTGCCATGCACTAAGCCCCATCCTCACAACCGCTACACAGCAGAGGGATCATCTGGAAAACAGGAAGCTGAAGCTCAGAACATGCAGTTGAGTGGCTCAGTTACACAGCCAGCAAGTGGCAGATTTGAACTCAGGTCTCTCTGGCACAAACAGCATCCCTTTGCCACAGCATCGTGGGTCAAAACCTTAGATCACAGACATGTGAAGGACATAAAATTATAAACCAGTAGTGAGCTAATCATTTTAAGACATGCAATCATTTAAGTCTTTGTGAGAGCAGATTTTCTAAACAATGCTAACCATCTTTCTGTGACAAAAAGCGTGAATTGCTGAAGAGCTGTTCATTCAGAGACTGAGCTTTCTAAGTCGTGCTGTTGGGTTGCCATACTGGACTGAGAACCATATCGGTGGCCTTATGTAAGTGACTTAAATGAAGGACTAGAGAGAATTCAGAAAAAGGAATCCTGCAGCAGCAAATCCAGTGAATCCCACTAACTCAGCTCCTCTAACCCAGCTTCCTGGGAAACTCCACATGTCCCACTGGAAGGGGAGTGGCAATCATGAGGGATCAAGGGCCACGTGGCAGTTCTTAAGACAGAGTTCCGGGCCATGTCAGGACTTAGGCGCTCCCAGTCCCTTGGAGCTGGCTGGGCCCACTGATACCCTGCCTAAGGGCTCCATTCTCCCAGCCTCCTGAGCCCATCTCCACAGGTGCCGCAGGGGGTTCGGCATCCGGAGCTAAGCCTGGGGCTTGGAATCAGGACACTGGGGCTGCTACTGGGTGTGAGCCCTGGGCAGCCGCACGCTGTGCTCACACCCAGTCTGTCCCACTGGGTGTCCCACCTGGCAGGTGTCTTTCATGGTCTCTGGGCCATTTCTAGGCCTGGAACCTGCTTTGTTTCTGCCGGCCTCCCTTCCCAAAGCCAGATCTGACCCCAGGTGTCCCCACCGTCCCTAGTAGGGGGCCTGCCTCCCAGAAACCAGCCACTCTTTCTTTCTGCCTTCTTTCTTTCTTCCTTAAATTAATTTAATTTTTAATTAATTTACAATGTTAAGTCAGCCATTATTTCTTGACCCCCTCCTATCTCCAGGGCACTGTGCTGAGACTATAGAGATAATTAAGACATGGTCCCTGCACTTGAGGAAATCATGGTCCCTTACAGAGATGCCCCTATAATTTCAACCTGGGGAGCAGTGGGGTCACAGAGGACAGAGGGTCATTTCTCTAAGAAAGGTCAGAAAGATTCTAAGAGACAATGAGTTTCGACTGGGGTCTTAGTGGTGGGCAGGTTTTATTTGTAAGAGATCAGGGGGCCGAATGGAGCTGGAGGGAAGAGTCACTCTGGGCACAGGCAGCAACATGGAAAAAGAAACAGGAGGGGAAACAACCAAACTGGCCACCTATAGAATAGGTAAATTGTGCTTTATTCGCAAAATGAAATGTTACACAGCAATAAAAGAACAAATTGTTACAACACCCAATGACATAGATAAATCTCACAAACACAATGTTGAGCAGAAGACGTTAGACCCCAAAGAGTATACAATATGGTGTGTAATTGCAATTACATGAAATTCAAGAACAGGCAAAACTAATCTGTGGTGATAGAAATCAAGCAGTGGCCTCCTCTGGCTGGCATAGGAAGAATTTTGGGGTGTGAGAAATGTATCTTGATGTGGATTGTGCTTACATAGTTTATTGGCCTTTATATCTAAGAGCTGTAGACTTTACTAGGTGTCTTAGTCAGCTCCGGCTGCTGTAACAAAATACCACACAGACTGGGTGGCTTAAACAGAAGTTTATTTCTCTCAGTGCTGGAGGCTGCAAGTCCAAGATCAAGGTGCTGGCTGATTCCATTCCTAGTGATGGCTCTCTACCTGACTTGCAGATGGCCACCTTTGTGCTGAGTCTTCACATTTTGGGGAGGTGGGATCTCTGGTGTCTCTTCTTGTATGGACACTAATGCTATTGGATCAGGGCCCCACTTCTGTGACCTCATTTAATCTTAATTACCTCTACAAAAACCCTATCTCCAAATATAGTCACATTGGGAATGGGGGCTTCAACATATAATTTTTGGGGGACACATTCTTAAGTTATACTTCAAAACAAAACAAAAGAAAAAAGAAATAAATAATACTAAAGTCAATTCCTCATTGCCAGAGATTCTGATTCAGTTGGTCTGGGATGGGGTCTTGTCCTAAGAATGTTATTTAAAGCACTCGCAATGATCCTAACACACAACAAGGCTTGAGACCCACTGGAATAGTCCCTCTTGAAGACCTTCTCTCTCCGAGGTTCTAGGACTTGAACCTGGCAGGAGAAGCCAGCTGCTGGGCTTATCCTGGAATGCACAGACTGCAGTGCTGGATAAGAAAATCAGTGCAAAGCTCTTTTTAATCTGAAGGAAGTCTTGCATGAATTGCTGGTTCTGAGACAGCTGCTGAAGCCTCCAGCCTCGGGGCAGTTTGGCCCTGTCACCGAGCAACCGTGCAGACTTCTCAGGGCCAGCCCCCTCGTGCACACCTGCACGGGCTGCACTTGGCAGGGGCTCAAGCTTGGCATCCCTTTTCAGCTTCTCGAAAGCCCCGAAACCCCCGCTGAGGAGGCAGGAAAGCTGTTGATTCGAATAAGCCGCAGTGGGACTAGGACCAGGCAAATAATTGTGAATGGAATTCATGCTTGAGACTTCTGGTTCTCACAGCTGCGGATTGGGGGCGGGGATCACCATGGGAATTCTGAGTATTGTTCAGCGCTGGCTGCAGCTTCCATTGTTGGACTCTGATTACAGCTTTTGTTTCACCATAAAGTACAGTTATTAAATGCCAGCCGAGAACAAAGATGTATTTACTGGCCAGGGGGTCTGGAAGGCAAGCTATTTTTAGAGCTGCCCTGCTGTTAGGTCTGCTGATGGGGGAGGGGCCAGGGGAGGTGGTTCCAGGTGAAAGTGAAATGTTTCTGAAGGAGCAAAGATGATTGAAAATGATGAAGAAGTCTTCACAATCCTGCTCTAATCTATTTATATTTATGCATTTTTGTGGCCAGGAGAAGGGGGTGGGGGGTACTTGGGAAAGCAAATTGAAGTTTCCCTGTATTAGTCAGGGATCTCCAGAGAAAAAGACAAATAGGAGATGGGTAGATAGATAGGTAGAGTTACGGTAGCATGTTTATTATAGGAAGTGGCTTGCATAGTTATAGAGAAGTCCCATTACCTGCTGTCTACAAACTGGAGAGCCAGGAAACCAGTGGTGTAATTCAGAATGAGTCCAAAGGCCTGAGAATCAGGGGTCCAATATTTGAGGGCAGGAGACGATGGATGTCTCAGCTCAAGTAGAGAGAGTGAATTCACCCTACCCCTGCCTTTCCATTCTACTCAGGCCTTAAACGGATTGGATGGTGCCCCCGCCTTATTGGAGAGGGTGATCTTCTTTACTCTGTCTACTGATCGAAATGTTCATCTCTTCCAGAGACACCTTCATCAACACACCCAGAAATAACGTTTTACCAGCTATTTGGGCATCCCTTAACCCAGTCAAGTTGAAACATAAAATCAGTCATCACATTCCCCCAAGACTGGCATCCTGGGTCCTTCCAAATCAGGCCCCTTATTCCCCAGCACCATATCCACATGGCCCTGCTCCCCAGCCATATCAAATTTCCCAAGGTCCTAGACCACAATGAGTACTTCTATCCTGGTCATCCAGATATGTGGGCGGTCCACACCATACCCACTGCCCAGGTGAGAGACTCTGAATGTGTCATCCACCTTGCTCAGGTGGGCTCAGGAATTGGGCTAAACAGGGTACTATTGATGGAGCCAGTAATGTGTGCCAAGCACTTGGCTAAGAGCTTTACGTGCATTATTTCATTTAAGACGTATGCAGAGGCTGTGAAGTAGGAATTGTTATCAACTCCATTTTACCGATGGGGAAATGTTGAGGCTCAGAGAAACAAGGTAACAAGCCCAAGGTCATGGCTAGTCAGCTCAGATGGACTCCGGAGACCAGGCTTTTTGCTTGCGTCCATAGGGTCAGCTGGTGGAAGCTGTCACCTCTGCTTCCCTTCCCCTGGGGGTCACAGCACGGCACACGTCAGCCTTCCCGAACACTTGAGGCACTGGTTCTTGTCGAACGTAAACAAACACTTCTGACAAACGGCAAGATGGATGAGAGAAACCACTGGCCTCTGACTTGAGGAACTTGGCTAGCATTAGACAGGTGAGTTGCCGGGGTCTGAGGAGGAATTCCCAGAGCCCAAGATGGACTCATGCCCAGATCCTCCCCCAGCTTTGTCTGGAAAGAGCCCTTCACCCTCATGAGTGTTCCCCACTTCAGTATGGCAATTAGCCACCCGGCTGTGGCCCTGGACATGCACCTTGGCTTCAGAAAATCTTCCTTTTCAAGTTTTCTCGCCACGCTGGAGCAAGAGTCCACGTGCTTGGAAGATGCAGGCATTGTGTGCTCCACAATTTTAGGGCTTCCCAGAATCCCAGACCTGCCACAGGTAGTCAGGATAATTAATGTATGACCTAACTGGGGTGTCTGATGGGGCTGGAACCTCACCAGACCCCAGAGATCACGTGGGTTGCTGGGGACCTTCAGGGGTCTTGTGGTATCAGGCGATATTCAGTGCCAGGTTCCCTTTTTTGTTGCCTGTTCGTCCTAAGGCAGGAAAGTGCACCTAGGGCAGGTGGTCCTGTTCTCTAAGGGTCTTGGAGGCAATCATCTCCCCTGACCCTCGATTTTTTTTCCTGTGTGAGCCTGGAATTCGAGATTGGTTGCTGACCTGTTTGGAAATCCTGTTCTTGTATCCCAGTAAGCATGGCATATGGACGGTCCCTCAGAGCTCCTCCCTGAAGGAGGATTGTGTTCCAGCCCTGGGACACGAGAATTCTCCAGAAGGAGAATCAGTCACCTGATCTGTATTCTGCGCAGGTCACCTAATCCCACCCCATCCTGGGTAATGACTGAGAATCACCCTTCCTATGGCTTGGCTAAGGCCAGGAACATGGGAGGGCCACTCTTCTGACTCCTTAACCTCAAAAGCAACCCCACCAACTCCCTTCCCAGGGTGTGAGTTTCATTTTCACACTGAAAAATAGGAAAGAGCTGTCTTTAACTCTCTGCTACCCAGTTTCTGGAGGGAATAAGAAAGGAAGAAATCTGGGTTCAGAGAATGTTTGATTCATGTTTGATTCTTGTTCTCTCTGCGTTCTGATTTCTAGTAAAAACAGGAGTTTACTGCTGGAGTTGCTCCTTCTGTTGACTTCTGATTCTGACTCTGTTCATAAAGGGGGCTGGTGGCATCCATCATTCAACAAATATTTCTGTTCTAGGCACTGAGGATACAAAACAGATAAAATCCCTGTGGGTGTGGACGTGACATTCTAATGCGACACGCAGAAAATAAACCAGATAAAAAAGTAAAATATATGATGTGTGGGAACGTGATCATTGCTAAGGAAAAATAGAGCAGGGAAGGAGCTAGGAAGTGCCTGTGAGGGGAGGGAAAGTCAAGTGCTCAGTCCGTTACTGTGACTTTGGATCATCCTCCTGATTTCACTGTTCTAATTTGTGTTGTCAAAGAGGCTAACGCCTGTCTGGAGGATCCAGGGCCCAGCATGTAAGCATACAGAAGGGGCTCAATAAATATTTTTGCTGGAAACATACAAGTGCTTTGCACATGCAAGGCAGGATGATGATGATGACAAGGATGTTTGAAAGGTAAACTGCAGATTCTTGAATTCAGAGTCCTCTCCCTTTTCTTCAGATGACAAGTATCCATGGAATATTCCAGCATTCCTCAATGCCGTCTGTGGGTCCTGAACGTTCTTGGTTTGCTCCCAGACTGTAATTTCAATAAGGGAATATTCCACATACTTTTTTTTTTGTTAAATAACACTGAAAGTACTGTTATGTAATAAACTTCTCCATCCAAAAAAAGACCAGAGGAAAAGCAGAGAGTGTTTTTTTGTTTTGTTCTGTTTGTTTTTTCTTTTTTCTGTTTCTGTTTATTTGTTTGTTTTTCTCATTGTGTTCATTGGCCGATCCAGAGCCTTCCACACAGAGGGATGCTAACAGGTTCTGGTTACACTGCAACCTCAAAGTAGCCCTTACCTTGGTGTGTGTCCTTGGGCAACTTGAGTCACTTCTCTGGCTTTCCTCATTGTCTGTAAATGTGACTGTCAAAATCAAACACCCTTTGGGGCTTGTTAGGCAAAAACAGCAAAGGAATAATTTAAAACCACTCAGTCAGTAATGTCTAATGATAATAACAGGAGAAAGATTCCCTCTGGGTCCCATCTGGAGGGAGTGAGAGCTCTCTGCTTCAGTGGTCTGATCTCTGAGCTAGGGTTTTCAGATCAAACACAAGACATTAAGGTTGAATTTGAATTTCAGATAAACAAGGAATCTTTTTTTTTTTTAAGTTTAAATATGTCCCAAATATCCCATCTAGAATCTTCTAGGATTCTGGAGCTGGAGACCCTTCTAGACCCCCTAGCCAGGGACAACAAGCTCAAATATCCAGAGAGACCAGGCAGGTGACACCTGGGTTTTTATGTGAAATCTCCCTATTTTTAACTGTTAGCTACACATTCAGTTAAAAATAAAACCCACTGTGTGGACAAAAGGAAACAGCTCTGGCCAGTTTATAAACTATGATGAGGCCAAATCCTTTCAAGCATTGTAAAGATGAGGAAATGAGGCCTCGGGAAGACAGCTGTCAGCAGGGCTACACAGCTAAGGTTTCTCAAAAGATAACAGAACAATCATCCTGGAAATGTTGAAGACAAGCAGTCTGAAAGAACCAGGGCGGGAGCATTCCACGCAGGCTGGGAGCGGTTTTCCCCTCTATCAGCTTATCAGACTCTGAGAACATTCTGTAAGGTGAGCGGTTGAGGTCACTGAGCATCAGAAAGGTAAAGTGTCACCCTCTGCCTAAGGTCACAAAGGTAAGTGTCCACAGGTAAGTCTAGGGCTGTTTTCACTCCACCTCTGATTTTGATGAGATAATATCTAAGCTTCCTTTAGAATCCTAATGGAGGTAAACTCCAAATCCGATTCTCTACCTCATAAACAGAAGTGAGTCAGGAGGCCAGGCTGAGTGCTGAGACTTTTGACCCAGTTCACAAATAAAGAAGGCGTTAAGTAGTCAAGGTTCCAGGCTCGTAGGCATTTACCTTGTGTTTTCTGTCCTAGCAGCTGTACACGTCCAGCCTGTGCTACTGCTGGACATTGATTTGTCTCCTGTACATGTTTGCATAGGAAGGATGTTCTGAAAGGTGTTCCTAAAGATTTTGATGGAGAAGGAAAGGAAGGACACAAACGGAACAAATATTTATTGCCAGCCTAGCGTGTGCCATGCACTGTCAAAGCCGTGGCATATAGTCCTTTCCCAGCTCTTTGCGTATCTGAATGATTCTTTTTTTCAGGTTTTAGCTCAAAAATCACTTCGTCAGACTGCCTTCCCTGACCACCCTCTCTAAAGAGCCCCTCCTCCCCCACTATCTCTTTAACTTGCTTAGTTTCTCCATTGCATTAAAATCTGTATTTATCTTGCTAGTTTAAGGACTAGCTCCCGCTACAGACTGCAGACTCCATGAGGTCGGGACGGCATCTATCTTGTTCTCAAGTGTGTGTCTAATGCCTCTTGCGGGATTTGGCATGGTACGTGCTCAACAAACAGGTTAAATATTTACGAATAAATATTTATGATAATACATATTTATGTTCCAGCCTTTCGACTAATCGAATATCGACTAATCGAATGACTAATCGAATTTCGACTGATCATTCTTTAAGTTTCTCTAAGCCTCGTGTCCTATTAAGTAGGAGGTGCAGATACAGTTCTAGGGAGAGAGAAATTGTTAGAATTGGCGCGAAGAGCTGTAAAGCGTTTTTCCCCAGGTCACACAGCAGCCTGTGAATTTATACTTCCTGGACTGATTATGGGACAGCTTGCAAACAAACTATCTGCAAACGAATGAAGCCTATTTTTAAAGATCCCTGTGCCTGGAAGTTCTAGGCGGTGACACAAGAGAACCCTGAGTCCCAACCCCGAGCCAAACCCCGTGGTCCTCGAAAACTACGAATCCCAGGATGCACCGCAGCGCAAGGGCCCAGCGCTCCGCGCGCGGTCCTCCCCAACGCGCCCGAGGTCGCCGCCCCTGAACCAGGAAGACGCCCCCTAACCCGGCCCGCCACGCCTCCAGGACCCGCGCGGGGCCTGCCGGGACTTGTAGTCTCCTCGGGCTGGGAGTGCCCGCTCTGGAATCTCTGCCGCCGTCTGGGGGCTGAGGTAGCGCGGGCACGCGTGCGCAGTGCGCGGGCGGGCCGTCGTGGGCGCCGCTCCCGGCAGCTCGGTGCCTGTGGGACCAGGGGCCGCGGCGGCGCCGGTGCTCCCGAGCGAGGGCCGCCGTGAAGTTCGGCGTGAGGAGCGCGGCCGCGCCGGGGCGAGGTGAGCAGGGCCGGGCTCCGGGAGCGCGGCGCCGGCTGAAGCGAGCTGGGAGGCTCGAGGGACCGGCGGGCGCTGGTAAGTGCGGGCCCGCGGGCGGTGGGGGGCGCGGGGTCCCGGGCTGCGCCCCGAGGCCTCTCTCCTGGCCGGTCGGCCCGCGCGGCTGCACCTGGTAGAGGCCGCGGGGCCGGCTCACCTGCGCGCGCCGAGTTCTGGGCGGCGGGAGGGGGCGGCGGCGGCGTCTTCCCGCGGCTCCTTCCTTTATTGTTTTCCTGACCTCGGCCCTCGGCGGCGTCCGGCCGAGGAGGATGGGGAGCCCGGCGGCAGTCGCTGTCGCCGAGGAGCCGTGCGGTGGCTCTGCTAAAAAGTACCGTCGCGCCCTCCTCCCGGACGCCCGGCCGGCCAGCTGTCGGGGGATTCCCGGCGGGCGACGCCTGTCGAATGGCTAGACTTAAGGGCAGAGCTCACGGGGGCTCAGCTGCCTAGGGGCATCGTCTTGTATTATGTTAATGCGCTTTCACTTTAGGACTCGCCGAGTCAGAAGTCGATTCCGCCCTGTGCCCTAGCATCCTGCAGTATTAGTGCTTTACCCTAGCACCTTAATGGTGCAGTGACCAGTGCGAAAGTTGGAAGTGACTTGTTCAGGGTCACGCAAGTAGGACCAAGGAGGCGACCAGAACCCAGGTCTTTAAGCTTAGAGGCCAGCTGCCAGTCTCACCGCTTTGGGACCGTCTTGAGTGGTTTGTGGTTTATTTCAGATTCTTTCTATTGACCCTCCTGGATAGACCATCAGAGGGGAAAGTGTTGTCATAATGAAAGTCGTGTTTACCGCCTTTGGTAGAATTCTAGTTATGCTGTGCCCAACAGCAGAGCATCTGCGCGCGGCTGGCCACCTGAATAATGAAACTCGATCGCTCTGTTGGGGTCAGGTCCTAGAGGAGGTTATAGAAGATATAGTAAGGCAATTTGGGCCATTTTTTTCCCCCTCCGATTTCACCTTACAGTCCTATAATGCTTGTTTTCTTATTTTATGATTGATCGTTGTTGGTTTTGATAAGATTTTCTTAGCTTTAACGGAGTCGTTGCCGTTTGTCAATTCGTTTTTTTAACTAGAAAACCTTATTTCCTGTGTGCTTAACGACTGGAACCAATAGCGCACTATGCGGTTTATACCATAGTCTTTTATCCGAGAACTACTCATCTGTCTGCTTTATTTCCCCCCAGGCACACAGCTTACACACTTTCTATGTTAGTTTAAAGCCATTGAAACTCTACAGCAAAATTGGGGTAAGCTTTATATGATTCAGAGAAAAACTTGAAAAAATCATTTTGTAAAACAGTGTTTTTTTCACAGAAGAACTTGAAGAATTGCTATTTAAAAAATAGTAAGATTCATTCTGACTAAAAAGCCTATTGCGTTTCATACTTAAATTTTCATAGTAACACATTTGTGGCAAAAGATATTTCCCCAAGTAGAGTTAGTTTAAATCCTTAACTTGGCCATATCTTCCCAGGGGAAATTACATTTTAGAATATTTATGTATTTAAACAAGAGTATTTAAGCTTAGCAGAATTTGAGTTAATAATTAATTTATTTTATAGTGCTGTAAACCCTACAGTGTATCCATTGACAGGATTCTCTTGAAGAGTGTACCTGTATCAAAGGATACGGCCATGCATTTGTCCTTTGTGGTAAGCAGAGGATAACTTTGTGGCATTAAGGAGATGTGATTTATATGTATTGAAACTGCTTCATACCTCATTTTATCTTGTTAATTAGTATTTTTATTGTTGTTTTTGAGGAAGGGGGGAAGTCGCAGGTTTGTATCCCCCTCCCCCCTAGTTTTAGCAATGTAGCAAAATAGGAAAGAGGTGGTGTGTAAATGTGAGTTTGTCATAGACTAGGAGAGACAGTAAAACAGGATAAGTATACAATTGTTAGGAAACTGCCATGAGTTCATAAGCCGGAAGGACCGTTTTAGAATTGTTTAAGGACATTAAGAATAGCATAGAGTTATTTTCTTTAAAAAGTCACTGTGGGCAACACTCACATGTTGGTTGTTAATACATAGGTTGTGATATTGAAGACCCCTAGGAGAGTAACTTGGGAAAGATGGAAACATTTTATCTTTTTATAGGGCTTTTTCTCAAAAAACATTTAATGCAGCTTAAAAAATAAAGACTTTTATTTAAGCCTGAAAGTTCTTACATTCCTACTGCAAAACCCACAGTTACTTCTACCGATGATAATTTGTAATCCAGAATGAAATCCATGAAGTAAGTTATTAGCATAATTTAAGTCGGCCTTTGACATTGAAGTACCGTTTGATGTTAAATAATTGTTCTTGTTTAAATAACTGTCATTTAAGAACGAGGAAGATAAATAGTTTTCTGAATAAAATGTAGTAATTATTCAGATGTGACAGTAGTTACTCACACTCTGCCTTTATTAGACAGAAAATTTCAAGTTCTGTAGCAGTAACTGCCTCAGCTTTATTACTTTTTCACATGCTTGAGCATTTTACTTTTGATAATATTAAAATTTGATTTTAAATTTCAAGGTGATTCTCTCATTTAGATCTGCAATGATACAATAAAATGGCTTTATTAGGAGATAAATATTAACATTTAGTTTTAATTCTTTTGGCCATTTGTAAGTACCTAGCATTTGGAAATTTATTGACTGGTATCAGAAAAGAGTTCCTAGGGTAGAAACTTTCTGTTGCTTTAGATGCTTGTCTGCAATGCTTAATGATTTTTAGAAAGATAAACGTGTGGATTTTTTTCTTAATTTAAAAATAAAAATTGTTGGTATTTGTTGCAGCAATAGGATTTTGTTATGCTTAATGAGTGACATTAAACCATTTGAACTCTGAGTGATATTTTTTCCCAGTAGTTGCTGTATGATAAAGAACACGTGAATTTGTAATTCCTAGAAGATATTTAAGCAAACATGTGCTTGCTGTTTATTTTGGTAAGCCTTTGATTAGTTGAATTGCTTTGATTTAGGAGGATGGTATTTTGAGGATTTTAAATCATAAACATTCTTTGAACTGGAATTTCTGTTGAATGTAAAAGAAAAATCAAAGTCATTTAGGATATTATTTTAATACTTAAGTCTTTAGAGTCTTAAAAATATTGAAGTCTTAAATATTTTTTCCTACATGGAACCCTTATCAGACTTATCAGTCTGATAATTTTGTTCTTCAGAAAGTTGTGGTTTTACTCCTTTGGGTAGCCTAGCCTTTAATAGTTTAACCCTTGAAATCTGGATTCTGGATTCAGTTTAACCTCTTCTTGAAGAAAGGACAATCACAGGCACTTAGAATTGGAAGTGGTCTCAGAGGACTTCTAATGTAGCATCTTGTTGGGTCCCGTAAATCCCCCATGGGAATTTCCACATCAGGTGTTCCTGTCATTACTGAGGGCAGTGGTGCTGTGCCGTATGTCGTCAGGTTATTGAGCGGTCTGAGCTTGGTGAGAACAGATTTAAGACGGTTATATTTTTCCACATTGACTGCTTTCAACTATGCTTTGTTGGATCTTCCCTCTCCCTGCTTCCTCATGATTTCATGGGCAAATGGTAGCTTTTCTATCATTCACAGCTATTAAAAGCTCCAGTCTAATCTATTTCAGTTTAAACCTTCAATCTCCTATTAAAGCTCCACTCCTCCTTTAACCCAGTATCTGGCCACTTATTCCCTGAAGCACTTGGAGTGGGGAGGGATTGTGATGTGCTCCCTGGATACCTCTTTCTTTTCCCTCTTTGTGGATGTATTTGAATAGAGACTAGTTAGAAGAAAAATGAAAAAAGGCAACTCTTTCTTACCTGGCGTTATTAAAGCCTTTTCTTGATTAACAGTGGCGAGCCATTAATATCTAGTAGTAGGCTTCCAAACTGGAATTTTTGGTGAGATCTTGCAGGGAGAGTCCCCACTGCACAGTCCCTGGATATGAAATTTGCTGTGGGTAAACCTTTACCAATCTACACTCCTTCCTCATTTCTGTCCTCTCAGTCTACTTGCTGGTTCTTATGAGTGTTTGGGGGTAAGGTGGGTTTCTCTCTGCAGCCAGATTTTTTGATAACAGCAAGACAGCTCAAGTCCAGCTACCTTCTGTAATTTACACTTAATACACTGGAAACTTACTTCCTTTTGATGTCAAATGGTGGCCTGCAGCCTGCTTAAGTCTGCTCCCTTTCTGTGCCCTGCCGTTTCTCATCAATTCTCTTTGTCCCCCTGCTCAAATAGGCACAGGGTCACTCAGTCTACTTCATAAGCAGACATTGAACTGGAGAAAGAGATGACAATTTGTCCTTCTTGTAGGCACTTCTGATCTTGGTGAATGATTCTCTTGGGGCCCCCTACCACTGCTTTTGGGTGACCATCACCTTCCTTCTCCCTGAACACTTGGAATACTAGTGTTTTTCCCTCTTTCCTGTCAGCTGCTCGTGTAGAGTGGAATGACGGTAAGACGTTGGTTAGAGTACCATAGCCCTGAGGTGTGTGTGGGGTGTCAGGGCCAGACTCCACAGGTATTTGATCCTTGATGTCTGTATATCTTAAGCTTTGTGTTGTCAGAAGTTTTGGGACAAGAGTAGTCTCATTCAGCATCTAATCAGGACTTGAGTAGTGAAGTCCTGTGGGCCTAATGAAGTCTCACTGTGCAGAATTTAATTTTTCTTTTCTTTCTCTCTTTTTGATTTTTGTTTTGTTTTTATTTTTTTGACTTGCTTCATGGTTCCTGATTGATGAAGTGTTAACTGTGTGTGTTAATTTATGAATGTTTGTATGATCTAACTATGCCCTTAGAGCACAAGTAAAGCTGAAGGATAGATTTTGTAGAGGTTTTAATTACACAGTTTTATCTGTTCTTACCTCATACGAGCTTTACTGAAAGTATAAATCCAAACAGAAATATACTATCGAACCTTTTTCCTTCCATCATCTAAGCAAACCAGTCGATTAAATCGTTTGCTAAATGATTTCTCATCAGATGACGCAAAAGCGGCTTTCTGTCTGGAAACTTAAACATTAATATTTGATGCAATAATTATGGGTTCCTTAATTTTTCATTCAACAAATTGTTATTGAGTCCCTTCCATGTTCCAGCCACTGTTTTAGGCATTGGAGAAACAATAGTAAATAGAAAAAAAGTCCCTGATCTCATGGAGCCTACATTCCAGTGTGGGGAAACAGACAAGAAATAAGTAAATGATATTGTTTGTTAGCAGTAAACACTAAGGAGAAAAATGAAGTGGGGAAGGGAGATGGGAAGTGGCAGGACAGTTTGGAGCATTTGCAGTTTTAGATGGGGCGTCAAGAAGGCTTCCCTGAGAAAGTGACATTTGAGTTAAAAGGCTCCGAGTGGGGAGCTTGTCTAGTGTGGTAGGCGTCAGTACTAGATGAGTAATCAAGCGGGGGAACTGGGACAGTTTGGGGTGGGGGGTAGGTGAAGCCTGTATGTCTTTGTAAGAGCTTTGGTTTTTACTTTGAATGAGATGGGATTGCATTAAAACAGTGGTTCTTAACCTTGGCTGAATGTGGGAATTATTGGGGGAGCTTTAAAAATGTACTGATGCTTAGATCCAATCTCCAGAGTTTCTGATTTAATTGGTCTGAATGCTCTAATCTAGGCATCAGGATTTTCAAAAAAACTCCCAGGTAATTTTAATAAGCAGCCAAAGTTGAAGAGATTTGAGCAGAGTGACATTTTATAGTACTGAAGAACATGGGCTTTAGAGCCAGATTCCCCTGGTTTGGATCCTGGCTCTGCCACTTCCTAATCATGTGACCTTGTACAAGTTATTTTTAAAATCTTCTGTGCTTTGTTTTTCTCATCTGTAAAATTATTATAAGGATTAAATTAATTTTAAATATTTGCTTGGCAAATATTGAATAAACACTCGAACATACGTTTTAATGAGATCACTCTGACAGCTGTATTGAAAATGGAGTGAAGGGGGCAGGGATGCCCTTGCAGTAGTCCAGCTGAGAGGTGATGGTGGCTTGGACCAGAGTGGCAGCAATGCAAATGGTGGGATTCTGGATATACTTAGAAGATGGAGCCAGTAGGATTTGCTTATGGACTGGACATGGAATGAGAGAAGCAAGCCTTGATCAAGTGTGACTCCAAATTTTGCCTGAACAGCTGGAAGAAGGGAGTGACTTTACTGAGATGGGAAGGACAGAGGGGAACAGATTGCTGAGGGGGTATATCTGGGCTCAGTTTGCTAAGTGTGAGAGGCCTGTTAGGTAAGTAAGTAGATCCATAGAGTTGGCAGTTGTATACATGAGTCTGGAGTCCAGCAGAGTGTCCAGGGCTGGAGATAGCAGTATTTAGACCTATGTGAATGAGTGAGCTCACCAAGAGATTGAGTGTAAATAGAGAAGAGGTCCGTGGACCATCCCCTGGGACACTACAACATTCAGAGGTCTAGGAGAGGAAATGTTTTTTAAGGTTTCTGATGTGCTCTGGAATGAAAGATAAAAGACAGTTATAATTCTTTTTTTTTTTTAAACAGCTTGGTTGAGGAATAATTCACTCAAAGTGTGCAATTCAGTGGTTTTAATATATTTGCAGAACTGTGCAACTGTTATCACAGTCAGTTTTAGAGTATTTTTAGCACCTTAAAGAGAAACCCTGAACCCTCCCATCTCTAGGCAACTCTTCATTCCTTCCCATCCCCCATCCTCCTAGGCAACTACTAATCTACTTTCTATCTTCATAGATTTGCTCATTCTGGATATTTCAGATCAGTGGAATCATATAGTGTTGTGATCTATTTAGAGAGAAGTGATATCCGTTAATCCCTGGCTTCTAGATTCATTAGATGCTAAATCATTTGGTAAAGGTGGGGACTATAAGATCTCACCACTGTAAAGATACATATACGTACATTTTGCTCTTTGTAATTGGTAAGAGCACGGGGGTGAAATTTTGAGACTGAATATTCTGTTCCCTAACAACCTGTTTTCTTGTGGTATTGGTATTCATTGAAGACTCTTGCTTAAATCAGTGATTATATTGGAATTGCAAAGTGGTGATTTTCTATTACTATCATATTTTCAAAGATCATGAGTTCATACTAACTGATTCAGATGCATTGTATAGAATTTTTCCTTTTGTTTTGTATTTGTACGTTTTTTCCCTTACTGTGAAAATCTAGGTTCCTAATAACAAAATTTGTTTTATTTTACTTTAAATATAATCATAGCATCAGTATGTTTTACATTGTCCTGTGATGCACCTGAAGTACTATCATTTGCATAAAATTGTTTCAGAATTACAGTAGCAAGTAGGATTGCTGGTCATAGGGTAAATGCACATGTTAAATAGTGCCAGGTTCATCTCAGTAGGGTCATACCATTCTGCATTCCCACCAGCAATATAAGAGAGTTACTGTTTTCTTACAGCCTTACTAGTATTGTAGGTTGTCAGATTTCTGAATTTTTGCCAGTCTCATAGATAAGAAATGGTATCTCTGTGTAGTATAGACTTTTTTTGAACTTTTCTTATGAAAAAAAGTTCTTATTAACCTTTCTTTTTGTAAAGAAGGATTGTGAACTTCCACAGAAGTAGACAGGATTGTATAACTACAGTATCCATCATCTAGCCCCGACAACTGCCCACCCAGGCCATCCCTCCTTCATCCACCCCTCCTTCCAGAGTATTCAGATAATGTTTTGTCTCTGTATGAATAAATATCTCTAAATGATGCGAATTCATTTTCTTAGTAACATAACCACAATACCATCACCACACTGAAAAAAATATATATGTTTCCTTAATTTCATGAGGCAGTATTCAAATTTCCGGTTTCCTTAGATAACTCAGTGTTGTTGTTGTTAACAAGATTTAGATAAGGCCCACATGTTGTGATTATGTCTTTTTAGGTCTTTTAACTTATAAGTTCTTCCTCCAGTTCCTTTCCCCCTACTCCCTTGGAATTTATTTCTGAAGAAGCCATGTTGTTTGTCCTGAGAAACTAATTATAGTTTGAATTTTGCTGTTTGAATCTCTGTGATATAGGTTAACGTATTCTTTCTCTGTCTTCTCTATTTCCTATAAATTGGTAGTTAGATCTAGATTCAGGTATTTGTACTTTTTTTTTTCATAAGTGTTTTATAGATGGTATAAATTCCACAAGGAGGCACATGAAGTCTGGTTGCCTTTTTTTGCTTGTGGTGTCAGTAGCAATGCCTACAGTATCGTGTGTCATTTTGGGATTTTCTTATCATGAGTGATTGAGCATCTCTTAATATGTTTGAGGGTCATTTTTATGTCTTTTTCTGTGGAATGTCTGTTCATGTCTTTTGCCCACTTTTCTACTGAAGTTTTGATATATTTCCCTTGACATTTTTTGCAGACTCTTTAAATGTTAGGGAGATTAGCCCTTTGTAATATAAGCTGCAAGTATTTTCTACTGGTTTTGACTTGCTGATCAGGATTTGCCATGCAAAATATTTTTTAAAAAGTTATTTGTAGTCAGATTTATTTAATGAATTTTTTATTATGCTGGATTTTTAAAACTTTTTGGAGTTTAAATTACATACAATAAACTGTATCCATTTAGAGTTTACAATTTGATGAGTTTTGACCATATTGTTGCATGCAGTAGGAGTCCCTTTATATTGTAGACTGCTTTTCCATTGTATAAACATACTACATTTTGTTTATCTTTTCACCTTTTGATGGACATTTGGGTTGTTTCTAGTTTGTAGCTATTATGAATAAAGCTGCTACTACTAATGGTTGTGAATTAGTCTTTGCATGAATATATGTTTTCATTTCTCTTGAGTAAATACTTAGGAATAGAATGGCTGGGTCATAGGGTAGGTGTATGTTTGGTTTTATTGTCAGAACTTTTCCCGTAGTGATTGTACCATCTTACATTCCCATCAACAGTACATAAATTCTGGATGCACCACACCTTTAATAACATTTGGTGTTGTCAATCTGTTTTAATTTTAGCCAGTCTGGTGAGTATATACGGCATCTTTTTTAAAAGAAATTCGGCATTATTGAGGTACAATTTTACATACAATAAATTTTACCTCTTTTAGTGTATAGTTCTGTGAGTTTTGACGGATGCATGTAATTATATAAGCTCTACCACAATCAGGATGTGCAACAGCTATGTTGCCAAAAAAATTTCTCTCTTGTTCTTTCTCTCTTTTGTTCTTGTTCTCTCTTGTTCTTCTATCGCAAGCCCTAGCAACTCTGATCTGGTTTTTATCACTGTAGTTTTTTTTTTTTTAATTTGTATGCAATACAGCTCACTGTATGTGGTATTTGAGCCTACTTTTGATAAATACATAGTTGTGTATCCTATTACAATCAAGATACAGAACAGTTCCATCACTCCGTCAATTACCCTTTGAAGTCAGTCCCTCTCACTGATCTGTTCTCTGTCCCTATAGCCTTTTGGTCTGGCTTTTTTCACTTAACAAAATACCCATATTGTGTGTATCAATACTTTGTTCCTTTATCTTGCTAAGTAGTATTCCATTGTATTGGATGTACCACAGTTTCTTCATTTACCAGTTAAAGGACATTTGGTTTGTTTCTGCTTTTTTGCCAATTATGAATAATGTTGTTTTAAACGTTTGCATATAGGTTTTGTATAAACATAAGTTTTCAATTCAGTTGGATAAATACCTAGGAGTGGCATTGCTGGGCCATATCGTTAAGGGTACGTTTAACTTTCTAAGAAACTGCCAAACTGTCTTCCCAAGCTACTGTGCCATTTCGCATTCCCACCAGCAACATGAGAGACTCGTCATCTGTTTCACATCCTTGCCAGCATTTGGTATTGTCAGGGTTTTATTTGTTTGTTTTTGTTTTAGCCATTCTACTAGGTATGTAGTGGTATCTCACAGTTTTTATTTGTATCATCTTACTAATGATGAGCATCTTTATGTGCTTATTTATTATTTGTATGTCTTCCTTTTTCTTTCTTTTTTATTATTTAAAAAAAACTATGTATATCTTCTTTGTTGACTTGTCTGTTCAAATTTTTTTGCCTATTTTCTTACTTGGTTGTTTGTCTTATTGAGTTGTAATAATTCCTTGCCTATTTTTGGATATCAGTTACTTGATAGATATATGTGTACTGAATATTTTCTCCTGTTCTGTGGCTCATCTTTTGATTTCTTATTGGTGTCTTTCAAAGAGCAGTTTTTAATTTTGATTAAGTCCATTATATCAACCATTATATGGTTTAGGCTCTTTGTGTCTTATCTAAGAAATCTTTGTCTACCCCTAAGATCATGAAGACTTCATTTATATGTATATATAAATGTCTTTAAAAAATGTATCAGTGTGTGTGTGTATGTATTTTTTTTTCAAGAAGCTTAATTGTACGTTAGGTTTCTGATCCATTTCAAGTTAATTTTTTTCCACATGCATAGTTAATTGTTCCAGCACCATTTGTTGAAAGACTATATTTGGAATTGCTTTGACATCTTTGTTGAAAATCAATTAACAGTATATGTATGGGTCTGTTTCTGTATGCTATTCTGTTCCATTGATTTATTATATCTTTTCACCAGTCCTACACTATCTTTATTGCTGTAGCTCTGTTGTAAGTCTTGAAATCAAGTAATGTCGGTCTGTTCTTTGGGAAATAGATTTAGCTTTTCTAGGTTATTTGCATTTAAATATATATAATAGAACCACCTTGTCAGTTTTTACAGAATATCTTGGAATTTTGATTGGATGTATTGTATCAGTAGTTCATTCCTTTCTGTATCTGGGTAATATTCCATTGTATGTATGTACATTTACCTGTTGATGGACATATGGGTTGTTTACAGTTTTGGGCTATTGTGAATAGTGCTGCTATGAATGTTCACGTATAAGTGTTTGAGTACCTGTTTTCAATTCTTTTGGATATATACCTAGGAGTGGAAATGCTGAGTCATATGGTAATTCTACGTTTAACTTTTGAAGAACTACCAAACCGTTTTACACAGCTGTTGTACCATTTTACATTCCCACCAGCAATGTAGGTGGGTTCCAATTTCTATACATCCTTGCCTATACTCTTATTTTTTTCCTCTTTTAATTATATCCATCCAGGTGTGTGTGAAGTGGTATCTCACTGTGGTTTTGGTTTACATTTCCCTAATGACAAATAATATTGGGCAACTTTTTGTGTTCTGGTTGGCCATTTGTTTTATCTTCTTTGAGAGAAATGTCTTCTCAAGTCCTTTGTCCATTTTTTAATTGGGTTTGTTTTTTCGTTGTTGAGCTGTAGGAGTTATTTGTATATTCTGGATATTAGACCCTTATTTGCAAATACTTCCTTCCATTCTGTAGGTTGTAGTTTCATTTTCGTGATGTCCTTTGATGCAAAAAAGTTTTTAATTTTTATGAAATCCAATTTGTCTTATTTTTTCTTTTGTTGTTTGTGCTTTCAGTGTCACATCTAAGAATTCATTGCCAACTCCAAGGCCATGAAGATTTTCCTCTATGTTTTCTTGAAGTTTTATAGTTCTAGCTCTTATTTTTAGATTAATTCATTTTGAGTTATTTTTTGTATATTGTGTAAGATAGCGGTCCAGTTTAATTCTTCAGCACGTGGCTCTCCAGGTGTCCCAGCACCGTTTGTTAAAGAGGCTTCTTTCCCTATTGCATGATGTTGGCACCATCGTTGAAAATCAGTTAGCCATAGATGTATGGGTTTGTCTCTGTGCTCTCAATTCTGTTCCTTTGGCCTGTGTCTTTCCTCATGGCGTACCACACAAGTTGACAGTTTTTACCTGCAGTATGTGTTAGTATAGTGTATTAATTTTCCAAGCTTTGATTACATTTTAGAAATTTTTTAGAACTTTGGGAAAGTTCATTAAAAAATTATCTCCAAGTGCCAGATCTGTAATAACACACACATACAAACTTAATTTATACTTTTGTTTAAAACTTTTTGGGGAACACTTTTGGTGGCGCAGTGGTTAAGAATCCAACTGTGAATGCAGGGGACATGGGTTCAATCCCTGGTGTGGGAAGATCCCACATTCCACGGAGCAGCTAAGCCCGTGCACCACAACTACTGAGCCTGTGCTCTAGAGCCCGCAAGCCACAACTACTGAGCCCGCATGCCACAACTACTGAAGCCCACGCACGTAGAGCCGTGCTCTGCAATGAGAAGCCACCACAGTGAGAAGCCTGCACACCGCAATGAAGAGCGTCCCCTGCACGCCGCAACTAGAGAAAGCCCATGTGCAGCAATGAAGAACCAATGCAGCCAAAAATAAATAAACTAATTAATTAAAGAAAACTTTTTGGCGTGTTTCACCATTTCTCTGGCTGTATGCAGAATAGTGATTTAGATAAACAGTATATCAGGGCATATTCTAATTGAATTTTCACTGTTAGTTAAATGAAAAAATAGTTACATAAATAATTCAACCTGCCGAAAGATGTTGGCGCTGGCTGTAGAAGTACCTTTGGAGTAGGAATAGTCTGCAGATTTGCATCACGTCAGGAGGGAATCACATATCTACAGTTTTTAGAGAAAAATGGATGGAAACACTGCTTTTTATCCAAGCCATGGTTTTTAACTTTAATGAACATAACAAAAATTTCAGTACTTCAGAATCAGAATATGATACGCCTCTGAAGTCTCTTTTAATCTGTGACTTCTCTTTCTCTCTCCTTTTTTTTTTTTTCCCCCTGTAGTAGTTTATTTGCTGAAGAAACTGGGCTTTGGTCCTGATGTTTCCCACGGTCCACTTTTGCTGATTGAATACCTGTGGTGAAGTTTAATATGTTCTTCTGTGTTCTTTGTTTTCCTGTGAACTGGAAGCTTGACTTAGGGAAATCTAGAAACTTGATCAGATTGAGACAAACTTTTTTTTTTTTTTTTTTTTTTTGTTATATGTTCTTTATTGGTGATGTTTGTGTCTTCCATTCGGGGGGCATATAATACCTGCTTATCTCTCTTTTCATGATGTTAACTTACTTTATTTTGATTCATTTTGGTTTTAATAATACCAAGGATTTTAGAGTGACAGGATGATGTAAACGTTAAGATATAAGCTCTGGAGTCCAAGAATCTGGGTTCATGTTTTGATTCATTACCTGCTAGTTCACTAATCTTGGAAAGGCACTTCCCCTTCTCAGTGTTATATTTCTTACCTATGAAATGGGGATGACGATGCCTACTCATAGTGAAAAGTTAAGTAAATTATTCAGCTGACATGAATAGCTGTCCCTTGTCCGCATCAGTTCTATATAGTTGCATTTAGTAACCACTCACAATAAGCTTAATTTCAAGTGATTTTTGCCTATGCTTTTATGTATTCACATTAACCAGCCCCCACCTAATGTTGGAAAGTGGGCTTTTTGTTGAATAAACCATACCATAGCACATTTAATGCTTGAAGTCCACTGAGAAGTACTTACTGTTAATGTTTTTATTTTACAGTGTAATGTTCAAGCATAGAAATGCCTTATGTGGATCGTCAGAATCGCATTTGTGGTTTTCTAGACATTGAAGAAAATGAAAACAGTGGGAAATTTCTTCGGAGGTACTTCATACTGGATACCAGAGAAGATAGTTTTGTATGGTACATGGATAATCCACAGGTTTGTAAAATCCAAAGGGTTACCTCTTCAAAAGCATACAAGAGTTTTAATTATGAAAGTATTTGATATACTATGCAGGTGTTAGGATTTGTCTTCCTAAACAAAATATGTTTAGATTTATTTCTACTGACTGTATTCTCCTTGCCCTGTACCCCCAACTCCTACTGTGTTAAATAAATTTCAGAAGATGAAACTAAGTTTATTTGATAAAAATTTATGCATGTATTTATGTTTTCCCTTCCTTGGGAGGGGCAACTCTTAACTCTGGTAGAAAATTTTTGAATCGTTTTAATTTAAGATACTGTCTCTAAGATAGAGACTACTA
Organism: Lagenorhynchus albirostris; assembly: GCF_949774975.1. NCBI lineage: Eukaryota > Metazoa > Chordata > Mammalia > Artiodactyla > Delphinidae > Lagenorhynchus > Lagenorhynchus albirostris. The sequence continues at coordinate 74,919,238 of NC_083110.1, forward strand.
TCTTTTGGTAAATAAACTACTTAAACGAGTTGATACTCTTGCACATGTATAGTCCTTTCATCTTGTAGTGTCAGACTTGAGTGTTGCCACTCGTGAATTTGATTTTATTGTTGTTTTGCAAATTATTGGAGGTAAATGTCATATATTAAAAATTAGAATCCCAGTTTTAAGATCTGTGAGTGGCCTTGGATTAGAGATCATCTGTTGAGTAGTTTTAAATTTTCTCTGCCTGTGAAACTCTTTATTCAAATTGAGAAGTATGTTGCAAGGAAGCATGTGCAAAGCAAGAGATGAGTCCCTAGCAAACTTCTAAGCTGATTTGGTCTAGTGGATGACTTGTGCAGGTGAGGAATGAAAAGTTGGGGAAGAGCAGGGACTGGTAGGAGGTTCCATTCTGTGTCACAGAGTAGGACCCAGATCCCCTAACAACTGGTCTGGTATTCTTTCCTCCCCAGTACTGATTTTAGGTTAGACAAAATAAATATGTGCTAATGCATTTATATTTGTTTATATATAATTTGAGATGTAAGGAACTATATTCAATATCCTGAGATAAATCATAATGGGAAAGAATATAAAAAAGAGTGTGTATGTATATGTGTGTATATGGCATATATATATGCAGCAGAAATTAACACAAAATTGTAAATCAACTATATTTCAGTAAAAAAATTAAAATAAAAAAGGAAAAAAAAGAGAACTAGGATAAATACTAGACAATTGCAAAAGTAATCAATTGGCAATACCCTTGAAGGCCACAGGGTACTGAGTAACCCCCAGCAGGACTTTGTGAAAAGCAAGTCCAGTCAGGAAGCAAACATCCCCTCATCCTGTCCTGTAATGGGGACAGACCAAGGAGAGATGATAAATTGGAGCTTGGCTTCTGACAGGTTTTTTCTTTTTTCCATTTTTTGGCCGCGCCATGCGGCATGGGGAATCCCAGTTCCTGGAGCAGGGATCAAACCCGCGCCCCCTGCATTGGAAGCGCAGAGTCTTAACCACTGGACCGCCAGGGAAGTCCTATGACAGGTTTTTTTTTCCTTCTGTTATACAAAAGGTAATAAGATGGTGATCAGGGCAGCCTCCAGCGATCTGGTTTAAAATATACCCAAGGTCACACAATACAAGAAGTTGAAGTTTTAGAAAATACAGTGTCATATATCTTGGATTTGGAGTTTATACATTTATCATTTCCTACACCAGATATACTGACAACTCGCACTTCTACTGATGATTAAAAGAAATTATAAACGTAAAAAAAAAAAAAAAAGAATTTGAGTTGTTAGGGACCTTAGTCCTTAGTATTAATTCAACCTCCTCCTTAATGCAAGAAACCCATCTATCCCTGATCTTCACTTTAACTGTTGTTTGAACTATATATTACTAAAAAAACAAAAAAAAGTGTTTATTATATTCGACACAGTTTTTAATTATTATTTTTTTTGTGCACCAGAAGCTGGTTCCTTGGATCTTCTACTTATTGATCTACTTTTGCCTCTTCTACTTACTGATCTACTTTTGCTCTCTGATTCTCTATAAATTTAGTCCTTTATCCACATGCAGCCTTTCAAATTTTGGAAGATAATTTGTATTTTAATTCAGTTTATATTATTTGAGTGCTGACTTTGTATGAGACTTTCTTTGCTAGGAACTGTCTTTTCTCTCTCCTTATCCTTATTGAGTTTATTGACACCCTGTTTTACTCCCTTATCTCTGGGTATGACCAACTTTCTTGGGTGATAGTAACCTGTCTATGCAACTGCATGATTAATACCTTTATTTACTTGACCAGAGTCACTGGGAGAAGGAACAAGTCAGCAGAAATCAAAAGTTCATGTTTACCTTCTTTTTCCTTTTTTTAAAAACATAAATCCAGTTCCTCCCTTTTACTACCCATCCCTTTATCTGTGGCACAGTCCCTTCCCAAACTCCTTTTCCCAAGGTGGAAAGTAACTTAGCCCCCTTTGACTCCCTCTGATTACAGTTTCTTAGATTCCAGTTTCGGTTTTCCTCCCCCATGCAAACCACTGCTCAGTCCTGCCTGTGAGCTCTCTCTCATTTGTCTTCATAAGATCTGGCTGACTCGTATATAGTTTCTCCTGAATTTTATTTATAACTCCTTGATTGTTTTTCTGTCTTTATATGTAATAGAGTCTTCTTAGAATTTCTCCTTTTGTCGGTACTTCCCACTTAAACAGAGCTAAAAGAAGAAAAGTACAAAATAGAATATGTTTATTACACTGAAGGAACCATAAGCTTGAATTTCAGAGGAAAGGTGTGATTATAGCTAGCAGAGGGAGTGAAAGTCTTGACGGAGGTGGTAACATTTGAAATTGATCTAGAAGAATGGGTATGATTTTGGCCAAGAGGTGGAGAAGTGGGTATTCTGGTGCTCAAAGAATAGCATGGGCAGGAAATCAAAGTAAGAAACCCTGTAGTGTATTTGGAAAATAGTTCACTTTGGCTATAGCAGGGAGGGTATATGTTAAAGTTTGGACTCAGCTAGATCTTTTTCACATGAACTCTTCTAAAGCCAGATTTCTGTGGTGTAATTAGCCCATTAGTGTTTTTGAATGTAGTATAGAATTTTAAATCTGTCTTTTTATTCAGTTCTTAATAATTTTATCTCTTCATTCCAACTGATAAGAATCTTTTACAATCTGCATTCTACTGTCCAGTGTATTAGCCATCAATACCAGCTTTGTGTCACTTTAAAATGTATTAAGGCACATCTCTTCATGAAAACTTCAGTAAAATGTCTTGATAAGATTATTGTGGTTGAACCACATGAAATTGCCAATATACCACCATTTTGATCTACTAAAAAACGGCAATTTCATATGATTCAATCTGGTTGCTATGTTAAGTGCTGTAACACTGACTGCTTTACTGATCATAGTAACCCTGATAATGAAAGAAGTTAGTTTGGCTCACCTGTCCTTAGGGAGCCGTTCTTCCTCTGATCACTGCTTTCTTTACCACTAACCATTGGTTTAAAAATCCATTGTAGTGTATTACTAGGGATCAATTTGGGGCTTTCTGTGTTGTTTTTTTAAAAATAAATAAATTTATTTATTTATTTATGGCTGTGTTGGGTCTTTGCTGCTGCACGCAGGCTTTCTCTAGTTGCAGTGAGCAGGGGCTACTCTTTGTTGTGGTGAGTGGGCTTCTCATCGCGGTGGCTTCTCTTGCTGTGGAGCATGGGCTCTAGGCACTCGGGCTTCAGTAGTTGTGGCACGTGGGCTCAGTAGTTGTGGCTTGCGGGCTCTAGAGCACAGGCTCAGTAGTTGTGGCACACAGGCTTAGTTGCTCCGCGGCATGTGGGATCTTCCCGGACCAGGGCTCAAACCCGTGTCTCCTGCATTGGCAGGTGGATTTTTAACCACTGCGCCACTAGGGAAGTCCCGGCGCTTTCTGTGTTTTATTGAGGGAATGAGAAGTGGTGGAGAATTAAATAACTAAGTAGCTTTATTAGGAAGTGAATTTGAGAAAGCTTGAAAGAGTATTTTGGCAAAATGAGTACAGGAACTCATGAGAACAAACGGTTTCTTTCCCTTTTTATCTTAAATGTCAGATTGGTTTATTATTTCTTGTTCATTGTCAAGTAACAAATTTTGAAACCCAGATTTTTTCTGGTTGAACTTGGCAGTAATCGTACCAGTTCTTAGAAACTAGGTATTTTGAATATCATTTTATCTCCCAGCTACTTATATTTCCTTTTACTGTGCCACTATTTAATCTGTGATGCTTTATGTCATGCAGTGATGACATAGTTGCTCATTTCTCTTCCTCACACACGGGGTTAGAGCTGTATTCAGCTAGTTCAAATAATAGACTTATGGAGGACTTAAAAGAAAAATAATGATTTTGAATGGAAGGATAGCAGTGTTTGAAAAAAAATCACATTGGTAGTGGTTAGGAGATCTTGAAGATATTTTAACATTTCATTTTCTTATCCAAAATTTTTTAAAAAACCTTTAAACATAAAACATTTTATATAAAAATACAACCATTTAAAGGTATATATTAAAAATTATAATTTTATTTTATATACATATTTATGGAGATTTAAATTTGGAAGCTTGTACATAGTCTGTAGTTTAAAGCAGAACATAATAGAGTTGTAGTTTACATAGAAACTACAGGTTTTGAAAAGACCTGTCCCTGTAAACAATAATCAGTTCATGTTTGTGAATCTTAAGTCTTTTAAATTTCTAGGCTTCCATAGAATTAAATGTTTCTGCTAAGCTTATAGAGGTTTGAGAAAGGTACCTCCTAATCATTCCTGAGAACAAGCCCACAGATTTTTTTATTAAATATTTATTTATTTATGTGGCTGCATCAGGGTCTTAGATGCGGCATGTGGGATCTTTTGTTGCCGCATCTGGGCTTCTCTGTAGCTGTGGTGCATGGGCTCCAGAGGAGGGTTCCCTTTTCTCCACACCTTCTCCCGCACTTATTGTTTGTAGATTTTTTGATAATGGCCATTCTGCCGGTGTGAGGTGATACCTCATTGTAGTTTTGATTTGCATTTCTCTAATGATTAGTGATGTTGAGCGTCCTTTCATGTGTTTGTTGGCAATCTGCATATCTTCTTTGTAGAAATGTCTATTTAGGTCTTCTGCCCATTTTTGGATTGGGTTGTTTGTTTTTCTTGATATTCAGCTGCATGTGCTGCTTGTATATTTTGGAGATTAATCCTTTGTCATTTGCTTCATTTGCAAATATTTTCTCCCATTCTGAGGGTTGTCTTTTCATCTTGTTTATGGTTTCCTTTGCTGTGCAAAAGCTTTTAAGTTTCATTAGGTCCCATTTGTTTATTTTTGTTTTTATTTCCATTTCTCTAGGAGCTGGGTCAAAAAGGATCTTGCTGTGATTTATGTCATAGAGTGTTCTGCCTATGTTACCCTCTAAGAGTTTTATAGTGTCTGGCCTTAAATTTAGGTCTTTAATCCATTTTGAGTTTTTTTGTGTATGGTGTTAGGGAGTGTTCTAATTTCATTCTTTTACATGTAACTGTCTAGTTTTCCCAGCACCACTTATTGAAGAGGCTGTCTTTTCTCCATTGTATACTCTTGCCTCCTTTATCAAAGACAAGGTGACCATATGTGTGTGGGTTTATCTCTGGGCTTTCTATCCTGTTCCATTGATCTATATTTCTGTTTTTGTGCCAGTACCATACTGTCTTGATTACTGTAGCTTTGTAGTATAGTCTGAAGTCAGGGAGCCTGATTCCTCCAGCTCCATTTTTCTTTCTCAAGATTGCTTTGGCTATTCGGGGTCTTTTGTGTTTCCATACAAATTTTAAGATTTTTTGTTCTAGTTCTGTGAAAAATGTCATTGGTAGTTTGATAGGGATTGCATTGAATCTGTAGATTGCTTTGGGTAGTATAGTCATTTTCACAGTGTTGATTCTTCCAGTCCAAGAACTTGGTATATCTCTCCATCTGTTTGTATCATCTTTAATTTCTTTCATCAGTTTCTTATAGTTTTCTGCATACAGGTCTTTTGTCTCCTTAGGTAGGTTTATTCCTAGGTATTTTCTTTTTTTGTTGCAGTGGTAAATGGGAGTGTTTCCTTAATTTCTCTTTCAGATTTTTCATCATTCGTGTATAGGAATGCAAGAGATTTCTGTGCATTAATTTTGTGTCCTGCTACTTTACCAAGTTCATTGATTAGCTCTAGTAGTTTTCTGGTAGCATCTTTAGGATACTCTATGTATAGTATCACGTCATCTGCAAACAGTGACACTTTTACTTCTTCTTTTCCAATTTGTATTCCTTTTATTTATTTTTCTTTTCTGATTGCTGTGGCTAAAACTTCCAAAACTGTGTTGAATAATAGTGGTGAGGGTGGGCATCCTTGTCTTGTTCCTGATTTTAGAGGAAATGGTTTCAGTTTTTCACCATTGAGAATGACATTGGCTGTGGGTTTGTCATATATGGCCTTTATTATGTTGAGATAAGTTCCCTCTGTGCCTACTTTCTGGAGAGTTTTTATCATAAATGGGTGTTGAATTTTGTCGAAAGCTTTCTCTGCATCTATTGAGATGATCATATGGTTTTTCTTCTTCAATTTGTTAATATGGTTTATGACATTGATTGATTTGCATGTATTGAAGAGTCCTTGCATTCCTGGGATAAACCCCACTTGATCATGGTGTATGATCCTTTTAATGTGCTGTTGGATTCTGTTTTCTAGTATTTTGTTGAGGATTTTTGCATCCATGTTCATCAGTGATATTGGTCTGTAGTTTTCTTTTTTTGTGACATCTTTGGTTTTAGTATCAGGGTGATGGTGGCCTCATAGAGTGAGTTTGGGAGTGTTCTTCTCTCTGCTGTATTTTGGAAGAGTTTGAGAAGGATAGGTGTTAGCTGTGCTCTAAATGTTTGCTAGAATTCGCCTGTGAAGCCATTTGGTCCTGGGCTTTTTGTTTGTTAGAAGATTTTTAATCACAGTTTCAATTTCAGTGCTTGTGACTGGTCTGTTTATATTTTCTATTTCTTCCTGGTTCAGTTTCAGAAGCTTGTGCTTTTCTAAGAATTTGTCCATTTCTTCTAGGTTGTCTGCTTTATGGGCATATAGTTGTTTGTAGTAATCTCTCATGATCCTTTGTATTTCTGCAGCGTCAGTTGTTACTTCTCCTTTTTCTTTTCTAATTCTGTTGATTTGAGTCTTCTCTCTTTTTTTCTTGATGAGTCTGGCTACTGGTTTCAATTCTGTTTATCTTCTCAAAGAACCGGCTTTTAGTTTTATTGATCCTTGCTATTGTTTCCTTCATATTTTTCATTTATTTCTGACCTGATCTTTATGATTTCTTTCCTTCTGCTACCTTTAGGGTTTTTTTGTTCTTCTTTCTCTAATTGCTTTAGGTGTAAGGTTAGGTAGTTTATTTGAGATGTTTCTTTTTTCTTGAGGTAGGATTGTATTGCTGTAAACTTCCCTCTTAGAACCGCTTTTGCTGCATCCCATAGGTTTTGGGTCGTCGTGTTTTCATTGTCATTTGTTTCTAGGTATTTTTTGATTTCCTCTTTGATTTCTTCCATGATCTCTTGGTTATTTAGTAGTGTATTGTTTAGTCTCCATGTGTTTGTATTTTTTACAGTTTTTTCCCTGTGATTGATATCTAGTCTCATAGCGTTGTGGTCAGAAAAGATACAATTTCAATTTTCTTAAATTTACCAAGGCTTGATTTGTGACCCAAGATGTGATCTATCCTGGAGAATGTTTCGTGTGCACTTGAGAAGAAAGTGTGTTCTGTTTTTTTTTGGATGGAATGTCCTATAAATATCAGTTAAGTCCCATCTTGTCTAATATGTCATTTAAAGCTTGTGTTTCCTTATTTATTTTCATTTTGGATGATCTGTCCATTGGTGAAAGTGCGGTATTAAAGTCCCCTACCCTTGTGTTACTGTCGATTTCCCCTTTTATGGCTGTTAGCATTTGCCTTATGTATGGAGGTGCTCTTATGTTGGGTGCATAAACATTTACAGTTGTTATATCTTCTTCTTGGATTGATCCCTTGATCATTATGTAGTGTCCTTCTTTGTCTCTTGTAATAGTCTTTATTTTAAAGTCTATTTTATCTGATATGAGAATTGCTACTCCAGCTTTCTTTTGATTTCCATTTGCATGGAATACCTTTTTCCATCCCTTCACTTTCAGTCTGTATGTGTCCCTAGGTCTGAAGTGGGTCTCTTGTAGACAGCATATATACAGGTCTTGTTTTTGTATCCATTCAGCCAGTCTGTGTCTTTTGGTTGGAGCATTTAATCCATTTACATTTAAGGTAATTATCGATATGTATGTTCCTATTACCATTTTCTCAATTGTTTTGGGTTTGTTTTTGTAGGTGTTTACCTTCTCTTGTGTTTCCTGCCTAGAGAAGTTCCTTTAGCATTTGTTGTAAAGCTGGTTTGGTGGTGCTGAATTCTCTTAACTTTTGCTTGTCTGTAAATGTTTTAATTTCTCCATCGAATCTGAATGAGGTCCTTGCTGGGTAGAGTAATCTTGGTTGTAGCTTTTTCCCTTTCATCGCTTTAAATACATCCTGCCACTCCTTTCTGGCTTGCAGAGTTTCTGCTGAAAGATCAGCTGTTAACCTTATGGGGATTCCCTTGTATGTTATTTGTTGCTTTTTCCTTGCTGCTTTTAATATTTTTTCTTTGTATTTAATTTTTGATAGTTTGATTAATATGTGTCTTGGTGTGTTTCTCCTTGGATTTATCCTGTATGGGACTCTCTGTGCTTCCTGGACTTCATTGACTGTTTCCTTTCCCATGTTAAGGAAGTTTTCAACTATAATGTCTTCAAATATTTTCTCAGTCCGTTTCTTTTTCTCTTCTTCTGGGACCCCTATAATTCAAATGTTGGTGCGTTTAATGTTGTTCCAGAGGTCTCTGAGATTGTCCTCAGTTTTTTCATTCTTTTTTTTTATTCTGCTCTGCTGTAGTTATTTCCACTATCTTATCTTCCAGGTCACTTATCTGTTCTTCTGCCTCAGTTATTCTGCTATTGATTCCTTCTAGAGAATTTTTAATTTCATTTATTGTGTCGTTCATCATTGTTTGTTTGCTCTTTAGTTCTTCTAGGTCCTTGGTAAACGTTTCTTATATTTTCTCCATTCTATTTCCAAGAATTTGGATCATCTTCACTATCATTACTCTGAATTCTTTTTCAGGTAGACTGCCTATTTCCTCTTCCTTTGTTTGGTCTGGTGGGTTTTTATCTTGCTCCTTCATCTGCTGCGTATTTCTCTGTCTTCTCATTTTGCTTAACTTGCTGTGCTTAGGGTCTCCTTTTTGCAGCCTGCAGGTTCATAGTTCCCGTTGTTTTTAGCGTCTGCCCCCAGTGGGTAAGGTTGGTTCAGGGTTGTGTAGGCTTCCTGGTGGAGGGGACTGGTGCCTATGTTCTGGTGGGTGGGGCTGGATCTTGACTTTCTGGTGGGCAGGGCTACGTCCAATGGTGTGTTTTGGGGTGTCTGTGAACTTAGTATCATTTTAGGCAGCCTCTCTGCTAATAAGTGGGTTGTATTCCTGTCTTGCTGGTTGTTTGGCATGGGGCGTCCAACACTGGAGCTTGCTGGCTGTTGGGTGGAGCTGGGTTTTAGTGTTGAGATGGAGATCTCTGGGAGAGCTCTCGCTGATTGATATTACATGGGGCCGGGAGGTCTCTGGTGGTCCAATGTCCTGAACTTGGCTCTCCCGCCTCAGAGGCTCAGGCCTGACACCAGACCAGAGCACCAAGAGTCTGTCAGCCACATGGCTCAGAAGAAAAGGGAGGGGAAAAAAGTAAGTAAATAAATGAATAAAATAATTAAAATTTAAAAAAATTATTAAAATAAAAAAGTAATAAAAAAAAGAGAGCAACCAAACCAGTAAACAAATCCACCAATGATAACAAGCACTAAAAACTATACTAAGATAAACGTAAAAATCAGAAACAAGTCAGTCGTAGACAGCAAACCCCAAGTCTACAGTTGCTTCTAAAGTCCACCGCCTCAATTTTGGCTTGATTTGTTGTCTATTCAGGTATTCCACAGATGCAGGGTACCTCAGGTTGATTGTGGGGATTTAATCCGCTGCTCCTGAGGCTGCTGGGAGAGATTTCCCTTTCTCTTCGTTCTTCGCACAGCTCCTGGGGTTCAGCTTTGGTTTTGTCCTCACCTCTGCGTGTAGGTTGCCCTCAGCCTTCTGTTCCTACCCAGACAGGACGGGGTTAAAGCAGCAGCTGATTAGGGCGCTCTGGCTCATTCAAGCTAGGGGGTGGGAGGGGTATGGTAGTTAGAGTTGGAACATGGGAGGAACCTGCAGCGGCAGAGGCTGGTGTGACACTGCAACAGCCTGAGGCGTGCTGTGTGTTCTCCCAGGGAAGTTGTCCCTGGATCGTGGGACCCCTGGCAGTGGCGGGCTGCAAAGGCTCCTGAGCGCGGGTGTGGATAGTGACCTGTGCTTGCACACAGGGTTCCTGGGGCTGCAGCAGCAGCATTAGTGTTTCACGCCCATCTCTGGGGTCTGAGCTGATAGCTGTGGCTCGCGCCTGTCTCTGGAGCTCGTTAAGGCAGTGCTCTGCCTTCTGTGGGCAGACAGGGAAGGATTCCCCTCTCCTCACACACCCTGAAACAATGGTCTCTTGCCTCTTAGGCAGGTACAGACTTTTTCCCGGACTCCCTCCTGGCTAGCTGTGGCACACTAGCCCCCTTCAGGCTGTGTTCACGCAGCCAGCCCCAGTCCTGTCTCTGGGATCTGACCTCCAAAGCCCGAGCCTCAGCTCCCAGCCCTGACCTGCCCTGGCAGGTGAGCACACAAGCCTCTCTGGCTGGTGAGTGCTGGTTGGCACCGATCCTCTCTGTGCGGGAATCTTTCCGCTTTGCCCTCTGCACCCCTGTTGCTGTGCTCTCCTCCGTGACTCTGAAGCTTCCCCCCTGCCCACCCCCCTCCCACCCCCATCTCTTCCAGTGAAGGGGCTTCCTAGTGTGTGGAAACTTTTCCTCCTTCACAGCTCCCTCCCAGAGGTGCAGGTCCCATCCCTATTCTTTTGTCTCTGTTTTTTCTTTTTTCTTTTACCCTTCCCAGGTACATGGGGAGTTTCTTGCGTTTTGGCAAGTCTGAGGTCTTCTGCTAGCATTCAGTTGGTGTTCTGTAGGAGTTGTTCCACCTGTAGATGTATTTTTGATGTATTTGTGGGGAGGAAGGTGATCTCCATGTCTTACTCCTCTGCCATCTTGAAGGTCCCAAAAGGTTGATTCTTAATCTACAGTGGAGGAAACATTCAAAATCAAGATTGTTTTACTTTTGAAATCTGTCAGTCTTTGCGTTTATATTTATTACTTTTTTCCAGATTCTTTTATCTGATTTTCCCACCTCCATCTTCCCCCTTTATATAATCCATCCAGTTTGTTATAAGATATATTAATTAAAACACAGTTTGATTACAGAACTGCTCACAAAGCCTTCTTTAATGTTTTCAAATTCTTAACAGTATAAATTCCTTGCTAGTTTGTTTCTTATTTAGGTCCTGTATAATTAGGTTCTTAGTTCAAGTTCCTAAACTGCTGTTTCTTTCTTCAGCCCTATATGACTCTATATTATGGCCCAACACAGCCTTTTTCCCATTTCAGTAGAGAGCTTCTGGACATCCTCATCTGCTTGCTGTAGCTCATCTGTTTTCTCTGCCTGGAATATTCTCTCTCCTGCTTTTTGTGTTTCAGAATTTTTCTTTAATAAAGTACAGCTTAAAAGCCCTTCATTCTTTCACTGAGTCTTTCCTGATAGCCTCAGCATGAAATGATTCTCCTTCTTCTTAATTTACCCTTAGCTCTTTTAAGACACAAACTACATCTTAAACTTGTTAAGGGAAGAATAAAAATATTTTTTTATGAAAGTGCCAATATATACATTCCCTGAATATGGTTTTAAAAGTATCAATAATTTTTGGGAAAAATGGTATAAATGTAGATTAGTTATGGTGTAATAAATACTAATATAATTTAAATGAGGGAAAATTCAGTCTTTTTCAAGAGATATATTTGATTTAAAAATTTTAATAAAACAAAGTTACATGTATACTCTTTTGAAATTTCTTACATTTGTGTTTGTTTTATGTCTAAATATTTTTCCCCATTGCTTTCTGGAGTAAAATCTGACCTTGTTTATGAAAAAGAAAAGTTTAGATACAGTGCTAACAAAATAGCCTTTTAGTTATAAAATGCGTTGTGGTGGAACAGACTAGAGTTCAGTTTTGTTATCCATGTTGTCCACATGATTTCAGACTTAGTAAATACTTGAACTGGAATGTTAATTTGTAAAGTGTGACATTTAAAAAAATCTGATTTCTTAACTTTTTTGGTGTGTGTAGAACATTTTATATGAAATAAATTTGTAATGTTGGATAATAATTATATATTAATAATCTGTTTATAGAACCTGCCTTCTGGATCATCACGTGTTGGAGCCATTAAACTTACCTACATTTCAAAGGTAGTCTCTCTGTATTGTCTTACATTCATGCATGAATTAAAATCCCTTAGAATGAGAGTGTGAATAAAAGGAGCCATTTCCTCGCTTTGCCATTTAAGATGATGTTCTGGTTCATATTACATTGAAAACAGTACCTGATTACTATGTTTAGGAAGTTCTTTGATAAAATTAGAAAGAATATGGAGTTAAATTACAGGATGTGGCAAATTGAAAAGTTAACATTAACTTTTATGATCAGGTATATGAACGTCAGAAGGGGAGATTCATCTGTTAACAATTAGGTTCTGTCTTTGGGAAATCTGGAGAAGATTTTTCTAAGTCTGTATTTATTTATTTAAACTGTAATTTTTAATCTCATTACCTTTGTTTGTTCCTTTATGTTTTACTTTGAGGAAAATATGAACCATCTTCATGATAAAAGATGGGTTTTTTTCCCTCATTTGACTTTGTCTCTACTAACTTGTTTTCTTGTTTGTTGATTTTTCTGGAATTTTTGCAATACTGTTTTTCTTTTCTTTTCAGAAATTTAGATTTGGTATTAGGTAGTTTTTTCCCTCTTATTGTCTTTTCTTAGTGTTTTGGGAACTGAGATAGAGAGATGCTGAGGAACTAGTTTTGTTTTACACAAAGTAATAAGCTTGATGATGACTTAAGATGAGATATGAAAAATAGCAACTCAGTATGATTAATATGCATATACATACTATTATGCATACACTGAGATTTGTTAGCAAAGGTCTTCAACAGAAGAACAATTTACAAGTGTGCCTCTATTTAAAAGAAAGATATTTTGATTAAAAAAAGCTGTTATCAGCATCATAATAGAGCTATTCATTCTCATTGACCAAAAAAATTACATATTTAAAGGGAACCATTTTATGTTAAAGCCATATTATGTAAATTTGCAAAAGACAAATATTGTTGAAGTATATCTCAAGTGTTCCTATAAATTTAAGACATTTAGTAATACTTCAGGGTATCTTACGGCTTAAATTCTATAGAGACTATCATTAGGAAGCAAGTGTAGAATTACATTGTAGAATAAATTGTAGATAATTCCGGCCCCCACCTCCCCTTTACTTGATTGCCTACAGTAAAGGTATACTACAATGTAAATATGCTGCCAGGGACCTTTGACTCTTAATGAAGTGATGTGGAAAGGCCTGTTTTCTTGGAATAGGCATTTGAGGTAGAAATGGCCCATGTGCCTGTATCTTTTCAATTGCTTGTTGCCTGGTCTTTTTAAAAATTAAGGTATTAACTCAGCAAAGAAGGCAGACTGACTGGCCAGCTGCATTCCCCTCCTCCATTGCTTCCTTTTTAAAATATAACCTTCCCTGTGTAGTTCTGTTAGGTTTCATCTCTGTCCCACAGCTTACTGAAGTTTGAATTGTACACCTTGTACTCTACTTTAGACATGCCACTTTTTCCCCAGAATTAATTCCTGGAACAAATTTCATTGTGACTCACTGCTCAATTTGTAGTTGAGATCAGTCAGGAACCCCAGACTTAGAATTCCTTCTGAAGGTACAGAACAGATGCTACAGTTGTAAGTTCTAACACTGGGCAACAGCATGGCAACAGTCATGAATGGGCTTCCATGTGAGCTACTTTATTTAAAGGGCTAGCAGCAACCAGGTGCAACTAGTTGCTTCACCTTCTAAACGGGACCATGTGCTGCTTTTAGTAAAGGAGGGGCCCATTATTATCCTAGGGTATTTTAATGTACAAGTGGGAATCCAGTGCCATTTTGATTTCCTCATTGCAGGTTAATGCCTTCTGGATTTTTGGACTTTATTAAATATACAATCTCCCCCTTACCCACCACCATTTCCTCATGCAGTTCACAGCTAATTTAGAAATATGCAATTTGGCAAGAATTCATAGTTTCTGTGGAGTATTCATTGAGGGTATTTTGAAAACTACATTAAACCAAAAATATGTGTATGTGTGACATAAAACTTAATGGTTTATTTTCAATTTCTTTGCACTTCCTTTGAAGAAAAAACAATTTTGTTCAAAGAGAGCATGGAAGTATCATTTGTTTTAAACATCTTAAAGTTGGGACCCATATTCTAAATTTAATTTACAGTTCTTTTTCAGTTGCCTTAAAGTTTAATTTTAGATCTGTGTGCTAAATGTGTATGATTACTGGGAAATCATACATGTGGAATTCACATAGTGTTTAAGATTGGTTATAGTAGCACATGAAGAAGTGAGTGATTCATCTCTCTTTCTTGTTAGGTTAGCGATGCAACTAAGCTAAGGCCAAAGGCTGAGTTCTGTTTTGGTGAGTAGCCATATTTTATACGTTAGTTATTTTAAGTTAGACTAATATAATTTCATCATATTGTAAGAAAAAACAGTCACAGAAAACCACACAACACAATCCTATAGGGTAATGAATTATTCTAAGGCAAATTCCCTTGAAACTATCATCTGGTGAAGAAATAAAACTGCTCCCCAACCCCTGAAGCCTCTTTCCTGTGTCCCATCCCAGTCACAGCCTCCTCCCACTCAGCCCATGTGTAATCATTATCTAGACATTTATAGTGATCACGTCCAGTGAGATTAATTTTAAACGCTCTACCCGATATTATTTGATATTCAATACTTAAATAACAGAAAGGATTTAGTTTGCAGCTTATGGGTAATGAGAAGTTTACAGTTTGGGAGCAAGGGTAGTTGAGGGTATTTGATTAAGTGCTCAGTGAACATTTAATGAATGTCTGGTATATGCACTGTGCTTGCCATGGGGCTATGAGAGTAATAAGAAGCAATTGCTGCCCTTAAGAATCTCACGGGCTGGCTGTCTCACAGACAGATACAGTACCAGGGAGTTATCGTTACATTTATCACAGGCGGTAGATAAAGCAATGTACAGTCTATTCAAGGAAGAGCTTCAGATCCTTTTTGGAGATCTTGGGAGTGAAGGGAGCCACACTGGATGAGACTAACCTGATCATCCTTTATCACTGGGGAGAAAAGCTGGGAGGACAGAGGCGTGCAGGGGAGAAGAACAAGGTGTGAGCAGAGAACTGAACACTCAGTAAAGCTGGAGAGAATGGTGAGAGACTGAAAAGTAGAAAGAGAGGAGTCAGGGTGTAACGTGTTGACAAGCGATTTTTTTTTTTTTTTTTTTTTTTTTTTTGCAGTACGCAGGCCTCTCACTGCTGTGGCCTCTCCCGTTGCGGAGTACAGGCTCCGGACGCGCAGGCTTAGCGGCCATGGCTCACGGGCCCAGCCGCTCCGCGGCATGTGGGATCTTCCCGTACCGGGGCACGAACCCGTGTCCCCTGCATTGGCAGGCGGACTCTCAACCACTGCGCCACGAGGGAAGCCCAACAAGCGATTTTTTTTTGTTTGTTTCTTTTATTTTCTGGAAAACGAGAGAAGAGAAATTAGAGAGCATCTAGAAAGTAGATATAGGGTGAAGGAAGTTTTTTTTTTTTTTTTATGGATCGGAGAGCTTGATGCAAGTACATTAGTTAAGTGGCTTTTGAACTGCTGTTCCTAACATAGAGCCTGAATTAGGGGGAAAGAGGAGGTATGAAGAACATCAAAAGGAAAAGCACAAGGACTCGGTGACTGGATATGTGGGAGTTGAAGGGAAGAGAGAGGTGTCCAGTAGGTTTGCTTCAAGGAAAGAAATGAGGGATCCAGGAGAGCAGATTAGATAGGGTGAAATGTTCGGTAAGGAGTTTGAATGGTGGGGAAACATCCAAATGGAAATATTCTGGTGACAGTAATTGAGGACTGGATGGAGCTTGAAGATCAAGAATGGAAAACTTTAGAATCTGTTAAAATAGTGGGTGTACTTGAAGCTGGGAGGATCGATATGCTGTTAGAGCGTATGTTAGTGGACATTAATGATGAAATTATTGATGTCAGTTTCCAGCTGACATCAATAGGGACTATTTTACATTAAGTAAAAAAGATACTTCTTGGGGTAGAATTGATGTTAAATTTCTTTGTTTTCTTTTGCTTGAAAAGAGCCGGTTTCTTCTGTAGGCAGTATGTTAGGGATAGCATCTGATGGCAATCATATATATCCAGTAAGGAAGTGTGATATGAGCAAGATGTAGTATAGCTGTTCAGAGAATCCTCTATAATGCTTTTATTGCCACTAAGAAACTAATAAAAAGTCATGTATTTATTACAAATTTATAATTTTTGGTTGCCAAATAGGAAAATGCCTCAGAACCTTGTTGAATGGAAGCCTACTGGGGGCAAGTCAAGTGATAGAGAACTTTATATTTTAGAGTGTATCATGTGCATACTCCTGACAGGTCTTTAATGTAAAATCTCAAACATACAGTTTGAAGGGCTAGCAATATACAGTAAAAGATTTGCTATTCAGTTACTGGGGTATTTAGAATGAGTGATTTTAGTTGAAATCAGAGATTAACAGTTATTTATTGGTCTGCCAACAGTTTATTGGTCCTTTACTATTAGAGGGAGTAAAGATTCATAAAATGTTTGCCTTCAGAGAGAGGCACTGGCTTCTAAAATGGAACTACAGCTTCCATTCAAAATGGCAACATAAAGACTTTCCTTCCCTGTTTCCTCTCAGATTGCCCCCAAACAGTGAGAACAAGAAACATCCAAACCATCTTTGCTGAAACTAGCAGATTTCTGTAATCCACAGTGTATAAAGATGGAAAGTGGATGGAGGAGGAATAAATGACTTGACAGAGTAGAAGAGACCAGTGGAAGGTAGCTATTTCCATGTCCTGCCCCCACGCCAGCTCTGGATAGACTAGGTGTTGGCTTTGGTCTGGGGAGGCAACAGGGAGGAGGGACCCAACACAGGGACTTTGTTTGCATGTCTACGTAGAAACAACCTCTAGTCCCTACCTCCATCTGGCTCCAGCAGGCAGCCACCCTTCCCCCATCCCAGCGAGGAATGGCATGCGTAGTATCTCCAGAAATAGAATCAGTGAGGCTGTGTGCGTGGGGACAGTAGTCTCAGAGAAGTGGGGGGATGAGGCATGAAACAGAAAATGGGAGGATTAAATGAAAACTTCTGCACGCTGAATGCAACTGTTTCCCGTGTCCAGGCCCAGAGCACCAGGCAGCCAGGTGGAGGTGGGGCAAGAATCTGAACACCCCAGAGAAGAGAGCCATAGGTACTGACAGCTGGGCATTTCTACCAGAGGAGATTGCTGTACAGCAAAGCCCACCAGTCAGAAACCCTACATATATTCAAGAGAGCTTCCAATCTGTTTTTTGTTACCTTGTTTTTAAATATGGTACCAAAATGCAATCCTGGTCTTGGCCAGTCCAGGATTGCATGACATTTGAGAAGAAAGAACTGTCACATAGGAAAAAGAACATGAGACAATGCAAAACTCCAAAGAAGAAGTCAAAGAAAGCTAAAAATAAAACAAAGATAGATAGTAGGAGAGAAATAAGAAAATTAAGTTAGAGTTTCCATTAAGAAAGCCAACGTCTGACTAATAGAGAAGGAAAGGCTAGAGAAAGAGTAGAGATAGAGAAAACGGGAGAAAATTGGCAAAGAAGTATAATAAAATGTCTCATAACCGTTTGAGCCGTAACCAGTTGATCCTGGGGTGTGAAATGATTTTTGTTTGGAGTCAAGCTAATGTTTATGCTTCAGGTTTTATCCATTTGGTACATTCACTTTGATGGTAAAGACTTGAAATGAAATAAGGGAGTACTTAAGTGAAAAGATAGTAAGCACACAAGCCTCTGCTATGCATTCATTATATACAATGAAACCCTTGCTTTAAAAGCATGGGAAGTTACAGGTTTCATACAGTTTATTATTATTATTATTATTAAAAGTTTTTTCCTTCCTTTCCCTGTCCACTGTTCCCCCAGCATTGCTAATATAAGTTTTTAGTAATTTGCTTTACATTTTCCACAATACTTCTTTACTTGGAAACCTCCAAGTGATGATGATGGTGATGATGATGATGATGAAGGTGATGAAGATGGTGAACAAGAATATCTGTTCTATCCCAGGCACTGTGCTAGTTTCTTTACACAGATCACCTCCACCCCCCAAGGCAGGGATGGGTGGCATTCCACTTCATAGATGAGGAAAACAAGAGTCAGAGATTAAATACATTTCATAAGATGGTATTGCTAGTAAGTGCATGAGCTAGTCAGGTCTGCCAGCTCCAGGCTCTGATTCTCCCTCCTGTCGTATCGCTGTGCCTCTTCCTGCCATTAAATAATGCTTAAAGCACATGATTTTTTATTCAGACTGCAAAGTGTGCTGAGAGTCTTTTTAGAGGTGTATTTGCCTCTCTTCTTTCCCTTCAAAGAGATCCTTATATAAATGTTATTTATTCAAAAATATGTGTATTAAGAGCTTTATAGCAGGTGTAGTGTATTACCAAGAGCTTAGATTTTTAAACTCTTGAGATGTTTTAGGTAGCTGCCCAAAACAACATTGAGGAGGAAAATAGCTGTTATGAGGAGAGCTCAACTTTAGCCGGAGCTGGAAAAAGATTATGAAAGGATGCTTTACTGATTGTTAGAAATTAAAAACAGAAGCTATATATTGACATATATAATAGCCTAGTGAGTTACTAATTTATCTTAATTTATATTTATGGCATTTATAATTTCTCCAATCTCTAGTAAGGTATAAAAGAACAGATTTATAGTGTGTTAAATTTCTTTAGGTCCAAACTAATTGTTTTATAGCACTTCACAAGATAAGACTCTCATATCAATACAAGGAAGCTCTTGTTTAGTGTCTTGGTCTCAGTCTCAATT
Source organism: Lagenorhynchus albirostris (assembly GCF_949774975.1). Taxonomy (NCBI): domain Eukaryota; kingdom Metazoa; phylum Chordata; class Mammalia; order Artiodactyla; family Delphinidae; genus Lagenorhynchus; species Lagenorhynchus albirostris. The sequence goes on from NC_083110.1 coordinate 74,937,966, forward strand.
TCATAATCTTGTGTATTTGAGAAATAAGCTTTTTTCCCTTGAGGGTTTTCATTACCCGCTTCCCTTAGTCATATTCAACTGTTAGTGTACCATTTAAAATTTTGATGGAGACTTTTGGAAGTTATTTGTATATTTACAAAAAAAAAAAAATTGCAGCACTGTAGCTATTCAGATGCCTTATCTCCTAGAATAATGTTTGTTTTTAAAAATAAATCGTGTGATGTATAATTAATAAGCTTTAATTTGAACATTGACTAGTAGTTTGTCAACAACTGTATGCAGATGTGCTTTGCTTTATAGAAGTCGGTAGTCACTAAAGGGGTATATGTAAATTAAATTGCATAAAAAGTTCCAAATGTATTAAGATTATAAACATAAAGAAAATGCATAAGTGCTGGAAAAATAAAGCTGTTTATTTTTATAATCTTGAGTTGGAGAGACTTTCTTAATATGATGTGAAAGCTAGAATCATAATCATTAAAGGAAAAGAAGAAGATGGATGGACTGGTTCTGATTGATCAGACATACCATGAACTAAGTGAAAAGACAAATGATAGACGGGGAAAAGTACTTGAGATAAAACAAAGGATTAATACAAAAGTGCTTATAAATCAGTAAAAAATAAATCAACAACTCGGTAGAAATATGGGTAAAGAAAATAAACAGCTCACAAAACAGATGCGGGTGGCCAATAAACATATAAAGCTAATTTGTCTCAGTAATCAAAGAAATTCATATTTAAACAAGGTATAATTTTTCACCAGTTAGGTTGACAGAGAGTCAGGAAAACACACCACACTTGGCATTTCAAACCCAGGGCATTTGTTACAGGGAATTGGATAACCAGATGTTGAAAGGCTGAAGGAGCACAAAGGGAAATGCTGCAGTAACCCACAAATTAGAACCTGCAGCTACCATCCCCAGGGCTGGAGAGAGGAAAGGGAGGAGATGGTCTTACCAGAACCTAGGACTCTCTGAGGGGACTGCAAGGCTGATGGAGGGAGGGAGCAGCAGAAGAGCCTGGAGCAGTGGCCGTTGTGTGTTGGCTGCTGCTGGAGGGAGACCAGCAAGAGCAGGACTCTGCATGGGAGTCCCCTCCGCCACCTCCCTCCCACCTTCCAGGCTCCCGCCAGGAGCTCCCATCGGCAGAACGTGGCCCATGCTGGCAAGGAAGTCTAGGAAATAATGTCACAGAGCCTTGGGGCTGAAAACAAGAGGTACTGGTGAGGACTATTAGACAAGATAGGCCTTTGGATACACTACTGGTAGGAGTGTAAATGGATTCAGCCTTTGGAGAAGACAATTTACTAATATCTATAAAAATGTTAAATGTGAATTTTCTTTGACCCAGTAAGCCTATGTTAAGAAATTTATCCTATGCTAGTGCTATCCCAAGTGTGGAGAAGTATACGTATATGTTTCATTGGGATATTTTATATAGTTTCAAAAATCAGAAATAGCCTAAATGTCCATCGACAGAGGATTGGCTAAATAAACTGTGGTATTTTTACATTCACTGAAAAACGTGGCCATTAAAAATGAGAGTTTTACCTATGTTATTGAGTGATAAAAGAAGTATCATATATGGTCTAACATTTTGTCAGATTCGAGAGAGTCACAATACTGAAGCTTGCAAGGTTTTTCAGCTGCTGCAGACATAAATTTAGAGGTAACAAGTGCAAAATTTCATATGTTGTAGTTTGTTTTGTCTCTCAACAGTTATGAATGCAGGGATGAGGAAATATTTCCTACAAGCCAATGATCAGCAGGACCTAGTAGAATGGGTAAATGTATTGAACAAAGCTATAAAAATTACAGTAAGTATTTGTACTTTTTGTGTGAAAAAATTTTAATGTGTGGATGTGATCTTTACAGTTTGTAACGATACTTACTGAGTGTCTTCAGCTTACCAACAGTTTGTCCCAGAGTTACTCAAAGTTTGTTTAAAAGACAGGTTATAATGTGAATGAATTTTCTTGTACATGGTAACTTGGCCCCTAAAATCAGCCCATAGATGCCTTTTTAACCCATTGTGTACCTAATAAGGGTCTATATTACTGTAGATTTTTTTTAAAAAATTATTTATGATACTTTTTTTTTTAACTTTTTTAAAAAATTCATTTTTGGCTGCTTCGGGTCTTAGTTGCAGCATGCCGGATCTTCGTTTAGGTATGCGGGATCTTTCCTTGCAGCGCACGGGCTTCTCTCTAGTTGTGGCGTGAGGGTTCCAGAGCACGTGGGCTCTGTAGTTTGCGGCATGCAGGCTCTCTGGTTGAGGCGCGCAAGTTCAGTAGTTGTGGCGCTTGGACTTAGTTAACCCGCGTCATGTGGGACCTTAGTTCCCCGACCAGGGATCGAACCTGTGTCCCCTGCATTGGAAGGCAGATTCTTTACCACTGGACCACCAGGGAAGTCCCTTACTGTAGATTTTAACCACTGTTTACAGTAGTGTTTCTAGGGGAAAATGCATGTAGAGTTTTACCTTGAAGATATGTTTTTACCCCCAGGGAAGATAAAGAGACTTCCTGCCACCTACCCAGGGAACAGGAGTGGCATTCCGTCTCTCCTCTAAGCCGTGACTGGGACTGGCGTTAGGTAGGTAGGAGTTGAAGATAGGAGTGGGACAAGGCAGACAAAGGGCTTAGAAATGACATATGGGGATAGGATAGGGACTGATCGGAAGAGCTGTGGCAACCAGAGGGTCCTGCCCGCGTGGTCCTTGAGGGGTTTGTCTCAGGCATCGCTTCTTTCCCTCCAGTTCCCGGGCACTTTCCTCCTGTGCTGTAGCTTCCTGCTTCCAACCTGGGCTTCTCTTCTTGGTTTTCTGATGAAATCAATATGTTTTGATTATTTATAGTGTGCCAGGCCTTGCACTAAAGGTTCTACATAAAGTATCTGGAAAAGTGAGACTTAGAAGGATTGAGTAACTTCTATGGGTTAAATGGCTGGTAAGTTGTGGAGCCATGAGCCACCCCATCTGCTTGAGTCTGGAACCTAACCCTGAAGTGCAGCACCTCACTGCTTCCTGAAAAAAAGAGCCTCCTTCCTTACTCTTTGACCCTGAAGCAGAAAACAAACTTCGGGGAGAGTTTACTACTGCTGCTGATGAGCAAGTAGGCAGGAACTGTTCCCTGATGAAGCCTCTCCTTCCCTTTCTCCTCTTTACACACTAGTGGAGAAAACACACACAGCAGGCCCGCATGGGAAGTGTGGGCAAGGAGGTCCTGTGTGAGATTTGTGTAAATTGAAGTGTATTTTTACTAAAATGAGGTTATTTACTGACCCTAAATGACTTACTCTTTAAAAACATATGCCCTGACAGCATATGTTCGTTTCCATTTAAATAAGTGATTCCGTATTTATATCACAACACAATAAAGAGTTAATATAATTAAAGCTGTTCTCAGAGTTAAGTCGATTTTTTATCTTGCACCAGAACAGCTTGTTACCACATGACAGAAAACAGCCAGCGCACTGCATCTGATCTGTACGTGGAGCAGCAGTTATTTTAGGTTTGTGCAGTTTCAGGAAAGCAATTTTAAACTGATTCAGAAGTTCATTTTCTTAAAAGGTTTTAACTGATTGTTTTTGACTCTTAATAAATAAATATTCCCTATTTGGAAAATTTCTTTAGAACGACAACATGTAGTAACTTTACTGAATTAATCTATTTTTTTTACATTTGCAATGATAAGCAGCACTGGTTTCTTAGAGCTTTAAGAGAAAAAGTAGTGAATGGTCTCAGGCTTTTTACCATTTGGGAGATTCTTGAATTGCTATATGTAATTTATTAATGGTATGAAACCATCTTATACAAGTGACACTTTAAGCTTATTCAAATGCAAGAGAAACTGATTAGGAATTGGGTAATGTTTCAAAGTATGTGGACTTTTAAATAGCTTTTGTGGTCTTGCAGCTGTTACATGTTGAAATTTTTATAGTTTTTAAGATAAATCTGTTGATATTTGTGTTTTTATAATTCACATTTAGAGAATATATATTTAAGATATAGAAATCCGTAGCCAGTCAACAAAGTGATTATAACTATATTAAAGTGAGTATAGAATTGATAGCACTTACTAAAAATCAGTTTTATATAGATACACATTAACTCATAGAATAGCAATGAAAGAATTTCCCATGCTTTAATAAGATATATTTTTAACTTTATTCTTTAAAAAATCTTACCAGTTTTAATTGCATATGCATTTTACACATTTCAGTGCAGAATCTTTAATTTGTCATACTTTACTATGGAAATTGCTGGTGATTTACGTGTAGATTTCTTTGAATATTTCAAGTTTACATTTTAATATATGTGCAGTTTACCTTTCTGTGGAGTCACTCCAAATGACGTTTTGGTGAACCTATGTAATTTAGTAGTCTGCTGAGTACAATGTAATATGTAAACTTAAAAGTTTTGGAAATCCAAAATTAGATTTTGGAGGTATGTGGTTTCAGAATAGAGGTGATTAGAGGGCAGTGGGTAAGGGAATGGTGGTTATTTATCTACTTATTAATTATAGTACCATGCCGTCTTAATGGACCATCATCCAACACCATAGTTTATGGCTTTCCTTACTTTCATGAAGTCTTTTTGAGTGTGTGTTGGTGGCTACCATTAAAAAATTTTCCCCCTATTTAAAAAAAAGAGAGGAAGAGCAATAGTAGAGGAACAACCCTGAAGGAAGTATTGACTAGAGTTTGGAAAATCAAAAAAAAATTTTTTTTAATAAATTTATTTATTTTATTTATTTATTTTTGGCTGTGTTGGGTCTTTGTTGCTGCGTGCGGGCTTTCTCTAGTTGCGGCGAGTGGGGGCTACTCTTTGTTGCGGTGCGCGGGCTCCTCATTGCGGTGGCTTCTCTTGTTGCAGAGCACGGGCTCTAGGCGCGCTGGCTTCAGTAGTTGTGGCTCGCGGGCTCAGTAGTTGTAGCTCATGGCTCTAGAGCACAGGCTCAGTAGCTGTGGCACACGGGCTTAATTGCTCCGGGGCATGTGGGATCTTCCTGGACCAGGGCTCGAACCCGTGACCCCTGCATTGGCAGGTGGATTCTTAACCACTGCACCACCAGGGAAGCCCTCAATATTAGATTTTAATCTAAAAATTAATGTTTTTAAATTATGGCCAAAATTCTAAACTTTTTTTTTTTAATTGACAACTGGGAGTAGACAGAATAAGCTGAATACAGGACTTTAGTCCTAACAGAAGTGTGTGCCCCAAAGCCTGCAGGTCATGGGTAGAGCCCTCAGAAAGATCCTAACACCCAAGAGTTTGTTCTTGCATGCCTTAGGTTTCAGTCTTTAAGCCCTGCCATTATTCTCCATTTTGTTCATCTGTTCTCTAGTCATCTTTACCTTTTCGTTTTTCTACTATTAGAATTTCCTACTGTTAGGATCATGTGCAAATACTTGCCAAAAATACATTCAAATCTCTCACAAAACAACAGTCAGAACAATAAAGGATAGGGAAGCAAGGGAGAGGGGAAAAAGGCAATAGGCAATTAAACCAAGCATGTTCAATGTCTTTGACATTTGCCATCTGTCTAGGGAGGTCACTTTAAAAAAAAATGCAATTCTAAGTTAATTGTTGAACTGTAACATTGGAATTACGCTATACTTAGCATTTTATTTTATTATAAGGACAAATGAGAAGCAGTAGGTTTAACAGCATAGGGAAGTTTTTTTTTTTTTTTTTTGCGGTACGTGGGCCTCTCACTGTTGTGACCTCTCCCATTGCGGAGCACAGGCTCCGGACGTGCAGGCTCAGCGGCCATGGCTTACGGGCCTAGCCGCTCCGCGGCATGTGGGGTCTTCCTGGACCAGGGCACGAACCCATGTCCCCTGCATCAGCAGGCGGACTCTCAACCACTGCGCCACCAGGGAAGCCCAAGGATTTTTAATATACTGTCATTTTTAGAAGAAAAATGGAAAAACCAATGTAAATTTTAGTATATTTTTAGGGTGATATTAAAGGTATTTTTTAGGATATTCTCATGTATGATTAAATCCTCAACTTCTTGAGAGGGAATAGCCACTTTTTATATGGGTCACCTTTTAACAGCACATTTCAGCTAATACATAAGTTGAATAGATAATTCTGTCTCTGGTTTCAAATTCTTTTAATGCCGTTTTCTGTTCTTAAGGATAACTTGGCCACATTGTCAAAATAATTGAAATACATGATGCTGTTCATTAGAAAACACTGGGACTTCCTTAGCAAATTGTTTCTGGGTGCAGTGAACTTTATAGCCCTTTCATTCTTAAGTATTTTTGCAAATCTCGTCAAGTAAAATTCTGTCCATTATCATATTGCCTTTAAAAAGCACTCCAAAATGTGCAACCTCTTAGAAAAAAACTCTTAGAAGAATTCAGGCTTTCCCCTCCGGAATTCATTTCTCTTCTCTGCCTTTCTTGTTTCCTTCTTTCTTTTCTTTTTTTTTTAACTTAAAAAAAGTTTTTTTTATTTTTAGATTTTATTTATTTGTTTTTTATTTTTGGTTGCGTTGTGTCTTCATTGCTGCCCATGGGCTTTCTCTAGTTGCAGTGAGTGGGGGCTACTCTTAGTTGCGGTGCACAGGCTTCTCATTGTGGTGGCTTCTCTTGTTGCAGAGCATGGGCTCTAGGCGCGTAGGCTCAGTAGTTGTGGCACACAGGCTTAGTCACTCTGCAGCACGTGGGATCTTCCCGGACAAGGGCTCGAACCCATGTCCCCTGCATTGGCAGGCGGATTCTTAGCCCTGCGCCACGAGGGAAGCCCCCTTTCTTTTGTTTCTGCCCACGACTGGTATTGTAGTTTAAATATGGAGAGAGGGTAGAGGGTTGGCCTAAGCCTGGGGAGAGTCATTAGGGGAAGCATCTAAAGGGACAGGATCCCCTGTCCTCGGGATGTTGCAAAATCTTGGGCAGGAATGGAGGAAAGGGAAAGGTAACAGCACAGAGAGGTAATACAATGTCAAGTGCTCTGATAAACTAGGGATGCAGTATAGCGGTTAAGTGTGGAAGAGAGTTACACGAACTTAGCTAGAAAGTGGAATAGCCAGGATCTAAACTTATGTTCCTGGGACTTCCCTGGTGACACAGTGGATGACACTCTGTGCTCCCAATGCAGGGGGCGTGGGTTTGATCCCTGGTCAGGGAACTAGATTCCCACATGCATGCCGCAAATAAGAATTTGCATGCCACAACGAAGGAGCCTGTGTGCTGCAGCTAAGGAGCCCATGTCCTGCAGCTAAGGAGCCGGCAAGCCGCAAAGGAGCCCACCTGCTGCAGCCAAGAACCAGCGCAACCAAATTAATTAATTAAAAAAAAATTATGTTCCCTAATGCCCCTGAGCCTGTTTTCTTACTGCTACGGTGGCGATGCTCCCCCTATGCATAGGGTTGACAGGAGGGTTAAATGGGAAAATATATGAAATAGTACCTGCCCAAGTAAGCACTCAGTAAATGATGGCTGTGTCATAAAGTAATACTGTAAAAGAAAAATTAGTATGAGAACTTAAAGGGGTATTTGCATATACTAAAAATAATTTTTATATATGCCAATTATATATAAATTGATGATCAGTTGGAAATTCTGTGATAAAGAGGGTCTCATATATAATGCTTGTTGCAAAATGATTCATTGACTTACTATTTTAGGTACCAAAGCAGTCAGACTCACAACCTCATTCTGATAACCCAAGTCGCCAAGGTGAATGTGGGAAGAAGCAAGTGTCTTACAGAACTGACATTGTTGGTGGTGTGCCCATCATTACCCCAACTCAGGTAATAAATTAATTCTTCTATTGTGTGATGGTTTAACTACTGCATGTTGATTTTTGTATTGCTATCAAAAGTCAAGCAGTACATCTTTACTGAATTAATGCAATAATTAATACAAAAATTTTATATTTATTTCTTATTTCAGAAGTATATTTTTATTGTAAAATATCTGGAAAGCATAGATAAACAACATTTAACACTTTTCATGTTTTCTTCTGAGCCTTTCTTTGTACTTTTGCCCCTAGAAATGGGGATACTTTGTAAACAGCTTTTTTCACTTACATCTCAAACATTTTCCAAGTCATCAAAAATTATTTCATGTCATTTTTCATGACTGTGTAGTAGTTTTGCCATGAATTTACTATAAATTACAAACCCTCTGTTGTTGGACAGTTCTTTTTCCTTCTCTTTCCTTTTTTCTTTTACAAACAATGTAAGTGTTGTAGGAAGGGGAACCCCTTCCAGGGCCCAAGAGTAGGCTCTTGTCTGACACCCGGCAATGAATTGTCTGAGGAGACACACGTGCTGACAAAGCAAGAAACTTTACTGGGAAGGGGCGCCCAGGCGGAGAGTGGCAGGGTAAGGGAACCCAGGAGGACTGCTCTGCACGTGGCTCACAGTCTCAGGGTTTATGGTGATAGGGTTAGTTTCGGGGTGGTCTCTGGACAATCACTCTGACTCAGGGTTCTTCCTGGTGGCGCGTGCATCGCTCAGCCAAGATGAATTCCAGTGAGAAGGATTCTGGGAGGTTGGTAGGGTATACGGACTGGCTTCTCCTCTGTCCTTTTGACATTTCCCGAATTCTTCTGGTTGGTGGTAGCTTGTTAGTTCTATGTTCCATACCAGGACCTCCTGTTGTAAGAACTCACGCAAGTGGTTACTATCGTGCCTGGCCAGAGTGGGCGGTTTTGGTCAGTGGCTCCCCTAACAGAAGTAGGAAAAACCCACTCTTCCTCCTGTGTTTCTCCTGTACTCTCACACTGCTACACTCACAACACTTCTGACACGAAATGAGTGGGTTTTTTCCCCTACACAAGCAATGCTGTGACACCAGCTGGGGGTCTGACAATTTATCTCAATTCTGACACTGCCTATCTGGATCCCACAGGTGAAGGGCTCAGTCCCACAGGACTGCCCCTCCACCCCCTTCAGATGTCAGTCGTAAGTCCACGTTGTTACCTGTGCTTCTGACTGATGGGCTATAAATTCGAGGTTCCTGTGGCCCCCTTACTGGGTTCAATTAGTTTGCTAAAGCAGCTCACAGAACTTAGGAAAACAGTTTAATTACTGTATACCTGTTTATTGTAAAAGGATATGATAAAGGATACAGATGAACATTCAGATAGAAGAGGTGTGTAGGGGAAGGTATGCGGGAAGGGGTGTGGAGCTTCCATGCCTTCTTTGGGTGCACCATTCTCCCAGTACCTCCGTTAATTCACTAACGCAGAAGCTTTCTGAATTCCATATTGTAGGGATTTTTATGGAGGCGTCATCACGTAGGCATGATTGATCATCCACTCTGTTTCCAGCCCTCTCCCCTCTCTAGAGAGTAGGGAATGGGGCTGAAAATTCCAAGCCTTTAATCATGACTTGGTCTTTCTGGTGACTATCCCCCATTCAGGAGTCCACCAAGAGTCACCTTATTAGAACAAAAGACATGCTGTCACCCAGGAAATTCCAAGGGATTTATGAACTCTTTGTCAGGAAGCAGGGTCAAAGACCAAATATTAGCAAAAAGATGCTTCTAGTGCTCTTATCACTTAGGAAATTACAAGGGTTTTAGGAGCCCTGTGCCAGGAAGTATGGGGCAGGTGGGGGCAATGAGATATTTTCCATTATCTCGTAAATGCTTTGATGAACATGCTTGTAGCATAAACTTTAGAGCCATAGATAATATGTTTTAAAGGATAAACTCCTGGAGGGAAAATTGCCAAGTCAAAGTATTTGTAAATATGTGTAATTTTTTAAACCTGTTTTTCTACAACCTGGCCTAGATGAACTAAACAGAAGACTGGAATTTTAAGTCAGTTCTATCCCCAAAGTACTGGTATGCTGAGTTAATTCTTACTCTTGGGTATTATGGAAAATATAAATTTATTTTAAAGTTTTTGATGAAATTAAAACTTGTATGCACTTAAATTTCTTGGGTTGCTCTTAAGTAAATGAGTTTGTAATGCAAATTAAATTACTGGCAATTGAGAAACTAAGAATTTTAAGGTAATTAATTGATATTGCCAATGTTAGGCATTTTCATTACCTGTGTGCCTTTTTGTACTTAAAAGCCTTATTAGTTAATTAATTATTGAGTGCTTTCTTTATGCTAGACAGAGGATATATGTACTAATGAGCAAAAATTCCCTGCCCTAATGGGAGGTTACATTTTTCACCAAAGTTGGATAAAAAATAAACTGGGAATTTGTGTGTGTGTGTATTTACTTTTTTAAAAAAGTAATGATTTTAACCTGTAAGACTTCTGGTTAAGATAGAGCTAGACTAAGCTGCTTTCACCTGTATTATGTCTTGTGTTGATAGAAGAGCTAAGACAATTTGTCTTTAGTTGTATTAAGATATTGTAGTTGTTTGTACCTGTGGCTGTCTTAATTTTGTATAGAATTAAGATTTGTGTTTTAATTTTGATATCGATTATTCAGTAGGTTCTAAGAGCGTATGGCAGGTGCAATATTAAAAAGATCCCAAAGAATTGTATTGCTTTATCATTTTACAATATAGTTTATTTAAAGTAGTATTTACTCATTATAAAAGCATTCAGATAACAGTAACAAAATGACATCTCATTTGCATGATTAATTTATTCAGTAACTATTGGTTTAGCAGGTTAAGTGCTAGGATTACAAAGTTAAGTACATAATTAGTGCTGTTGACCTGTCTAAATGTAGAACAGATTGAAAATTCCCTAAGATATGACTTGAGTACTTAGTTTTTCTCTTGAGATTTAGGAGTTCTTGAAAATACACCTTTGGTTGATGTGTAGAATAGATTGTCACCTATGTTGTACGTTATAAATAAACAGCAGGCCAATGCTTTGGGGAACATGAAAACTGTGTATAGTCAGGCTTTTAAAAGCACTGGACTGAACTGTTAAAAAAAAATTAAAACTGTGAAACTTTTAGAAAATAGCAAAGGAGAAAATCTTGAGGATCTAGGACTAGGTGAAGAGTTTATAGACTGGACATCAAAAGCACAATCTATATAAAGGGAAAAAATTGATAAATTGAACCTTATCAACATTAAAAATGTTTTGTCTGTTGAGGATGAAAAGAAAAGCACCATGCTGGGAGAAAATATTTGTAAAACCGCATATACAACAAAGCACTTGTATCTAGAATATATAAAGAACTATATCAAAACTCAATAGTAAAAATACCAAACAGTCCAGTTAGAAAATGGGCAAAATTCATGAACAGAGATTTCATCAAGAGATAAAAGATACGGGCTTCCCTGGTGGCGCAGTGGTTGGGAGTCCGCCTGCTGATGCAGGGGACACGGGTTCATGCCCCGGTCTGGGAAGATCCCACGTGCCGTGGAGCAGCTGGGCCCGTGAGCCACGGCCGCTGAGCCTGCGCGTCCGGAGCCTGTGCTCCGCAGCGGGAGAGGCCACAGCAGTGAGAGGCCCGCGTACCGCAAAAAAAAAAAAAAAAAAAAAAGATAAAAGATACACAGGTGGCAAATAAGTGCTAGGAAAGATATTCACCATCATTAGCCAGTAAGGAAATGCAAATTAAGACCGCAATGAGATATCACCATATAGCTATCAGAATGACTCAACTAAAAATTAATGATAACACAAATGCTGACAAAGATGAGGAGAAACTGAATCACTCATACATAACTGGTGGGAATGTAGAATTGTACAGCCACTCTGAAAAGAGTTTAGCAGTTCTTTATAAAAGTAAACTTGCAATCAGTGTATTAACCTAGGATTTGCACTCCTAGGCATTTATCCTAAAGAAATGAAGGCTTATGTTCACACGGAAACAGCGTGAATGTTCACAGCAGCGTTATTCCTAATAGCCCACATGTGGTAACAGCCCAAGTGCCATTTCAGTGGGTGAATTAGCCAGTGGTACGTCCAAACCATGCATACTACTCTCAATGAGAAGGGTCAGACGGTTGGTACAAGGACCAACCTGGATGAATCTCCAAAGTGAACGCAGAGTGAAAAAAGACCATCTCAAAAGCTCACCTACTGTATGATTCCATTTATGTTAAATTCTCTAAATGTCAAAATAATAAAGATGGAGAACAAATTAGCGGCTGCCAAGGAACTGGGGATAGAAGCTCTAAAGGGGTAGCCCAGGGGATCCTATCGTGAACACTCTGTACATTGGCGCTGGTGGTGGTTACACAGATCTGGCAATAAAATCGCATAGAATGATATATACAGAGACAATGAATGCATGTAAAACGGGTGAGATATGAATAAGGTCTGCAAAATGTTTCGGTGTCAGTTTTGATAATGTGCTATAGTTATACAGTTTCCCTGTTGAGGGAAACCGGTTGAAGGGTACATAGGACCTCCTGTACATTGTTTTTTTACAACTTCTTGTGAATCTTTATAATTATTTCAAAATTAAAAGTTATACCCCCCCATCCAGCGCCCCCCCCCCAGCAAAACAAAAACCAAAAAACACTGGTGGCAGGACTTTTGCAGAAAAAGAGAAATAGAAATCTGTGGTTTAATCAGTGGTATTGAAAGTTATGATTAAGTATCTCAAATTAATTAGAAAACTCTTTACTCCAAGATCCGTGTTTCTAACTGAACTAAGATGGATTTTAAGATTTTTCTACTAGAATGACACCGTGAACTACAAGTATGCTTTGAAGGTAAACAAGCAAAAAAGGAATATCTTTATTTTGCTTCATTTTAGAAAGAAGAAGTAAATGAATGTGGTGAAAGTATTGACAGAAATAATTTGAAGCGGTCACAAAGCCATCTTCCTTACTTTACTCCTAAACCATCTTCAGATAGTGCAGTTATCAAAGCTGGATATTGTGTAAAACAAGGAGCAGTGGTGAGTAGTTTAACAAAATATGTGAAGTAATGAAAAATGAGTATATATTAGCAAACTCTCAAAATGGGTTAGGGTTAGGGTTTGCTTTGTTTTTTGAAAGATCCAAAGTGAAAGACCAGCTTACTGACCAGGAGTCATCGGATAGAATAGGGGTTATTCTGTGTTCAAAACTCAGTGCTATTATTTTCTTGGTCTCTGGGTGGCTGGATAAGTTAATGCTTATTACCACTAACCTTCAATTTTAACTGAGCTTCCTAACAGCTTAAATTTATTCCAGAAAGTTTTTCTGTTGATTTTTTTACCCCCCTTGGGAATAGGTCAGGGAAAGGGAGCTCTAGTAGGGAGATTGGCAGGAAAGGGGAGACCAGGGGAGCAGGGTGTGGAAGGGTCACTTACTTGATACGGGGTTGGGCGACCCCAGTTGAAAACACTGAGACCTTGGGCTACTTACTTAACCTCTCAGGCTCTCAGTTTCTTTTTATGGAAAATTATATTATAAAACCTACCATCCAGAGGTCTTTTTTGAAAGATATAAATAGAAAGCACTTAGCATAGCACCTGGTCCTTAGTAAGAGCTATTACCTCTTGGCCCAGATATTCTCACACAACCAGATCCATAATGATGAATTGTGGGAAGAGCAAGTAAATTTACCAGTGTTTATGAATCCAGAATACCTTTCTAAAATGTGAACTAAATCTATAGACTTTCATGAGAAAATAAACTTCAAAGTTTAAAAATAAAATTTTAAAAATTTCTGTGAGTAAAGAAGTACTTAAATGTCTACTGGCGGTTCTGCTTGACCTCACATCACTCCTGGCAAGTCTGATTAGCTTAGGTCAGCCAGAGGAAGGTTCTTTCAGCTCTAATTGTGTGATCTTCTTTAGGCTAAGGGAAATGAAGGTAAGGGCTGAAGGTTTTTCATTCCAGCATGTCTACGGGTAAAATCAGAATTCTCATCAGGTCGAGTGTTAATTAGGGCTTTTAAAGAGACATTCCTTTCTTTTTGTTTTACTCTTAAATCCAAAATACTAACTAACCCTTAGAGATATTGAAGTACTTTCACAAAAGCTATATTTCATTGACAGAAGATATTTGTACAAAGCATATTCACTTTATTAAATACGTGTTGCTTTCCTTCTTAGTGTTATAAAGTACCTGTGGAAGGATTCATGCATTTTACAGACGAGAAGCTTCATGTGGTTTAACAACATTTCCTGTGCTTGCTGTTGAACTCTTGGTGGCATTTACTTTGTGGGGGATGGGGAAGTGCCTTTTTTTTTTTTAACTTTTAGAGCATAAAAAAAATAAGACCATATTATAAAATCATACAGTAAGAGCTGAAAGCCAGCCACCAGAGTTGAATTAGGAGTTCAAGGCCTGAGTAGCAAAAGAGATGAAATTTCCTGTATCTCCTCACTAAGGGATGGTAGTAAGGTTTTCCAGTGCTTGACATTTCTGATTGTGGGTTCATATCAGAATAATTAAGTTGTTACTAACATTTGACATTCTTAGAAAGTTTTATGTCTTAGAAGTTTTATGTCTGTGTTCATCTCTGATAGATGAAAAACTGGAAGAGAAGATATTTTCAATTGGATGAAAACACAATAGGCTACTTCAAATCTGAACTGGTATGTTGCTGAGTCATGAATGTTGCTTTAAAAATGTTTGACAAGTGTTACACTGTGGTGATTATATAATTTCTTGTCCTGTTTTCTATTTTTAAAATAATTAAAATCTGGTTTTGAGAGGTATATGCAGTTCAGTTTATTTTGTTGTGATGCTTTTGGTTAATGATATTTTTGTTAAATACATCTTAAATAAAAAGAGTGTATCTTCAAAGGCATTCTACCTTGAAAGAATTAAAAATATCAGAACCCCTCAGTCTACAGATTTCCTCCGAAGGCATTGGAGGAGGTGGTAGAAAGAATTAAGTCTCTGAAAGTCAACATTTGACCCTCTGATTTCTGCCTTCTCTTCCCTGCCCTCTCTTGATATTTTCTTTTCCATTTCAGATTGACTTTTAAGTTTCTTCATATAAGATATTTTTGTCCTATCTGAAGGTAGAATCAAAGATTGAAGGTCCATCTTTCACTTGTTTGAGTAACATCCTTATTTAAAATACTCCTGTCGTGTGACTGAGCTCTGCAATAGATTGTTGGATAAATTGAGTGCGATCCTACCTCTTCTTTTTATGGGACATTTGAGGGGGGAACCATACGTTTTATTTGAATGACGGTACCAGAGCAGCACTGTCCAGCTGAACTCTGCACTGATGGGAATGTTCCATTATCTGCATTGGCCACGTCTGCTGGTTACATGTGGCTCTTGAGCACTGGAACTATGGCTAGTGCGACTGAGGAGCCTGACCGTATTTAACTTTAAAAGTAAAGCCGGTTGTATCTGGTATTCGTTAATTTAAATTCAAGTAGTTACACGTAGCTAGTGGCTACTCTATTGGACAGCAGAGCACTGGAGAATAGGAAGGGAATATTTAAGATTCATCTCAGGTGTCTGTTCTTCTGGAAGGCTTTTGGACTCTGGATTTCGTGGCTTCTCTTTACATACATGGAAGCTGATGCCCACACCTGTCATGATACTTCCCACTGGCTTTTGTAATTGTTTGCATACTTGTCTTTACCAGTTAATTGCATGAGCTTCTTGAGAGCAAAGATTCTCTTTTGTACCCTTTTATGAACACAGCACCTGGTACTTAGAAAATAATCAATAAGTGTTTTTGAATGAATAAAAAAATGACATAGTATAACAAGGATAGCCATTTTAGCATGGGACCCTTTCTTAGACTTCAAAACCTAAGAGCCTCAGTTGGAAGCAGTAGTTATTTGGTTCAAAAAGTACCAGCCTTGGTGTCTCAGAAGCTACCCTTGTGCTTGGTTGGCAGGTTGATTCGTTGCTTTCTGTTAATGCCAGTCCTCTGGGAGGAGTCCTTCCTGCACCAGACGTTCATTGAGCTCTCCATGGCCCTGGTGCACTGGGAACTGGGAATAAAGAGGGCAGTCAGTGATGTTCTGGCCTTCAGGAGTTCAGTTTTACCAGAGAAATTGACATGTCCCCTTGTCATCCACAGTAGTTATAATGAGACAAGAACTATTATAGAAATATTTACTATAATTTGAAAACCTGCATGTGGATATTATGCTATAAAGTTTGAGATGAAAGAATACTTGAACTATCATAGGAGGTAGGGAAATTATATTATGTGTATTCAGGAATATGTTAAGTATTTAGCAAACACAGATAAAGCTGAACACTTTAAATATAATTATTGACCTTTGTCAGTTACTAAGATGCACATCCCCTCCCCCCGTTTTAACATTTCTGAAATCTTCAGGTCTCTTAGGGATGCTGAAGGTGAGGGAGCCAGGCAGCAGCTGTGCTGTGTTGTCATTGCCTGTGTGTGCACAGCACCTTTGGGTAAGATCAGAAGACACCAGCACCAAAACCTGCAGAAAAGGGTGCTGGCAGCTGGAAGAAAATCTCAGGGACACAGTGGGAGATTCTTAGGAAATGCTGTAGTATCACCAGTGCTCTTTCTGGCCCAGAGAATAGTATGGAGTGAAAAGCACTGCGATTGATGGCTTCTAGTCAGAAAGTGAGCTGGGGTCTGAATGTGAGGTTTTAAAAAACCTTAACCCATTTATTTTGCCTATTTTTATATATGCTCAAGGATAATATATGATAAAAGTTGATGTTTAAAGTATAAAAGGGCTCTTTTACAAAACCTTTTGATCATGGAAAAGTTTGAACATAAAGTAAATAGATAGAATAGTATTCTGAACCCCTATATAGCCATCACCCAGATCTCATAATTATCAACACATGACTAGTTTTGTTTCTTCTGTACCACCACCTACTTCTCCCTTCCTATTTTGAAGCAAATATTAGGCATATCATTTCATCTGTAAATATTTTTGTATGTTTCTCTGAAAGATAAGAATTTAAAAGTTTCTTTCAGTAGGTATAAAAGATTTCAGCAGACAAGAAAAACTGGAGAAAATATTTAATAACATATATCACAGATAAAACATTAATATCTGTAATATGTAAAGAACCTTAAAAGTTGGGGGATCCTTCGTCACCCTGTTTTCCCTCTTTTCCTCCCATCAGTTCCTTACAATTCAGATGTAAATTTTCTAGGCGAGGCACATCAGTGCAGGTGTCCCAGGTGGTGGTGCAGGAGCAGGAAGGAGTGTCTGGAGTGGCAACCAGTGTGGGCGGCCAGAGCCACGCAGATGAAGAGGCCATCCTAGAGCTTACCTGCAAATGAGTTACTTTCTAAAACTTAAAAAATAGATTTTGGTTTTAAAAAAGTGTTCAGCCATGGTTTAATTATTTTCTTAGTACTGCATAAAGTAATGGTATGTCTTAAACTCATGGTGTCGTTTTCAGTGAAATACAGTGTATAGTATTTCATGAAATGTTTACTGTAAGTACTGTGCTAACTAGGAGCTAGTTATATCTTATGTGTGAACCTTATATCTAGTTTTGTAACCTTAGGTGAGGTACTTAATATGGCTAATCCTGTTTCCTCAGGTGAGTAATAGTGCATGTATTCTAGGGTTGTGGAAAGTGAGATAACACATTTAAAACATAGCAGATGTCCCGGCACTTAGTAAATGTTTAATAAATTGTGCTTGTTAAAATGATGTGTTCATATAAAAGTGATATTCCTAAAATGACAAATTTAACTCAAAGAAGCTGGGTATTCACTACTCTGGTACCCTCTGTATGAAAATAACATTCCAAAATAGGAAGTACTCCACTTACTGGGTATATAGGGGTTCACCAAGGAAAAGTCTGGTGGTTAATGGTTTTTAATAAGCTACACTGTCATTTAGCGCATAAATAATGTGAACATGGGTTATATGCCAGTTTCCTTGTTTCAAATCACAGTGTGTATCAGGTTATAGTATTTGAGCTATTCTGATGCTGGATGGTTCAAGAAGGTAGATTTATGTCTTAGATGTGCTTCAGGAAAGAAGCATGATTTTCGCATAGACCTCTAAATAAAACAACTAATGCTTAAAAGCATTTTAAGAATATATGTCATGTATCTGTTTATTTGCTTTTTTTGACAGGAAAAGGAACCTCTCCGCGTAATACCACTTAAAGAGGTTCATAAAGTCCAGGAATGTAAGCAGAGGTAAGCACCACCTCTGACTTGGTGTCTGACACAACTTATTGTTACACAATATATAATTCCTTAGTTTAATTGATGTACTTACAGATGATATTTTTCTGTGTTATTGCTAGTGGGTTATGCTAAAACTTTCAAAACCTTCAGATGAAACTGAGTATTGAGATTTTTTTGTTTGAAAACTACAAATTAGGAAACAGTTCTTAAGCTTATTAATGGAAAGGACAAAATTTAAAGTGAACAGCTATCGTACTTGACAAATTGATGTATTATTAATTCTAGTGTTTCAGGGTTGCTGCAATAGAGCTTTGTAAGAATGTTAACTGTGCCATTGTTTCTTTGAGCAAACTGATTTCTTCACAGTTGAAAACTTTGAATTTTAAAGTTGTTTTATGAACCTTTCTAAAAATACATACAACTATATAAAATATGTAAAATTTAATGCAAAAATAAATTGGAAAACGATCACTTAGTATTTCTCAATTAAATCAGTATTTTATCTCTAATATTTATTTTCTCATTGACACATATTTGGTACTGGGTAAAGAAGTGAAAGGAAACTATCAAACAACTGCTATTTAAGTACAATTGGAAAATTTTTTTCGTTAACAGTGACATAATGATGAGAGACAACCTCTTTGAAATTGTAACATCGTCTCGAACTTTCTATGTGCAGGTAGGATACTTCTTTGGAGATTATAGATCCTCCTAACAAGAAATAAATAATTTTAGAGGTGAAATAAACATAAATAAATGTGTTGCTCATAAAAATAAGCAAAAAATATGACAAATATAATTGCCAATTTAATAAAAAATGTTATATGTAAGATTATTGGCAGGTCATATGTTCAGCCAATAGGGGTATTCTTTGATGGAATTAAGTTTTATTTGGAGGAAGGGAAATGCTATTTAAGTTAGATGCTAAGTGTACTTTCAATTTGGATTATTTTTGCACATATTTTGGAATTTTAATTATATCACCTTTTGGTAATTTTATAAGAAGGGGGGCTCGAATATCCATAATAAAAGTACACAGTATATCGTATCATTTCACTAATGGTAGATAGTATCCTATGTTTAAGTTTAAAATACACTTTTTACTTAACACATTTATTTAGATTAGAAGTTTTTTAAAAGAACATTTGGTTTTGTTTTATAAAAGTTACTACATATGCTTATTGCAGAAAATTTAGAAAATACAGAAATATGAAGAAAAAATGTTTTATAAACCATGTAGAATTCCACATTCAGGCAACCATTCTTTTTTTTTTCCTTTATTAGAGCATATCTTTTTATAACAAATGGGATTATATGATATCAATATAGTGTTATATCCTATTTGTTTACTATATTATAGTCATTTTTTTCTACGTCGAAAATTCTCTTGGGCTTCCCTGGTGGCGCAGTGGTTGAGAGTCCACCTGCTGATGCAGGGGACACGGGTTCGTGCCCCGGTCCGGGAAGATCCCACATGCCGCAGAGCAGCTGGGCCCGTGAGCCATGGCCGCTGAGCCTGCACGTCCGGAGCCTGTGCTCCGCAGTGGGAGAGGCCACAACAGTGAGAGGCCCACGTACCACACACACACACACAAAAAACCAATTCTCTGAAAACCTTTTAGAACTATGCTCTCTTATATGAATGTTTCACAATTAAACTGTTTCTCTACTGTACTGTTACTGATCACTCATTTACATAGTTTTTGTACATTTACTGTGATTTAATGTGGTAGTGCACATTTTGTGCATAAATTTGCCTGAATTTCTTACTTCTTTACAATACGTTTTTAGATCGAGGATAACTATCAGAGCGTGAGCTTTTTTAAACCTCTTTATTTTGCCAAATTGACTTCTAGACTGGTGCTCCTGTTTGTAGTGAATGAAAGTATACTCTGCCTTTGCCTACTTTGAGTTTTTCCTTTTAAAAACTCTTTGTTAATATCATTGGTTCAAAAATATTACTTGTATCTTTAAAATTTTTAAACTACTAGATAGTAGAATCCAGAAGTAAAGGGCAGTACCTCTCCACCCCTCTGAGGGCCTTGTTTAATTGGATTAAAGTCATAGTAAGGTTTTTAATTCACATTGGAAGTCATGGTCCTATCAAGGAAGATGATGCTTTGGAATATGATGATTTAGGGTATTGTTAGAAATTATTATTTTATTTATTTATTTATTTTTTTTTTGCGGTACACAGGCCGCTCACTGTTGTGGCCTCTCCCGTTGCAGAGCACAGGCTCCGGACGCGCAGGCTCAGCGGCCATGGCTCACGGGCCCAGCCGCTCCGCGGCACGTGGGATCTTCCCGGACCGGGGCACGAACCCGTGTCCCCTGCATCGGCAGGTGGACTCTTAACCACTGTGCCACCAGGGAAGCCCTAGAAATTATTTTTAGAAAAATAACATATAAAATGATGTCACAGTGGATTTTTAACTGCACAATTACATAAATATTCATCTTGAAAATTCAAACAATATAGCAGTAGAAATGAGAAGATCTTTCTTTGACTTCTTCCTCTTCTTGTTTTCTCTCCATAATTATTCATATTGACACTTTTTGATGTGTCTCATCTTAAAACATTACATGCCCAACTTACATCTCTGTAAGTTACCCAGCAAAACCTGGTTTAAAAAAGTGATTTCTAAAAGTTTTTGGAAACCATTGCCTTAGAATGATTTTGTTGTTGACACTGTTAATTACCAAAATGAATACATTGGATTTATAGACATAGGAGCTGATTTTGAGGAAAAATTGAATGAATCCTTCCTTCCCCTTAGGCTGATAGCCCTGAAGAGATGCACAGTTGGATTAAAGCAGTCTCTGGTGCCATTGTAGCACAGCGGGGACCTGGCAGATCAGCGTCTTCTGTATGTTTCCTGTTCTCTGGGGTGATACTCCCTTGGGTCCCCTGATCCTGTCAAGTTATTTTTCTTCCTCTCCCCCTAATCCTTTCAGTTTCTTTCTGTTTTGAGATTTATCTGCATGTTGACTTTCATACCAATTGGACTTGCAAAAAAAATAATGCATTTCTAATTTAATGCTTCCTGTAGTGTTATGTATACATAACTTTCTGTGCATTGTATTGTCTTAAATGCACAAGCAGGGCAACTAAAGAATGAACATTTCCTTGTTTTGTTTTAGGAGTTCTTACTTGTCAGTAGGTCCAGATTTGGTATAATTTTACCAATTCTTAGTATGGTATTTGGCCTAATCATGTGAGGCACCTTTAGTTGTAGCATTACACAGTTTTGTGAAGGTCTCAATTTCCTTTTTGCTTCCTATGATTTCAGTTTAGGTTTTTGCCTCACTAGTGCTGGAAGACAGTTGAGCAGCTGGAACTTTAAATAGAATCTAGTGTTCTCAGTCAGTATTTTCCATTTCATTCTCATTTTTTACTAGGTTAATTTAAAAGGCTGCTTTTTACTATCTTAATTATCTTTTTGGTAGTATAATAATAAAATTAAAACAGCTAAACATTCTCAGTAAGGAAAATGTCTTTACTTTTTAATTTATCATGTACAAATTCATCATATAGGAATAAGATTTAGCTTTGGAATACTTTGGCCACTGATCTCTGATCTGAAAATACAAATTCTACTAAGGAATGAAAAACTTTCAATCGCCTTGAAGTGCAGCACATTGGTCTGCAGAAGGTGGTCTAACGTGGAGCATGAGAGCCTTTAGTATCTAGACTCATTGATGCTGGATAGTCTGCACTTCCAGTATTTTCCTGCATTTCTAGTATTGCAGTAATATTGTCTTTTAATCGTTTCTTGTTAGAAATGACTCTAGATCAGTAAATACAAATCCATTTTTCTCACTTTTAAAGTTATTCTTCTTGTATCCTGTTTGGAATGTCTCAGAAATTATTTTCATAGGTGTTAATTTTGTAACTGCCTGTGTTTTATGTGACCTTTTCAGCAGTCAAGTATGAGACTCTCTGCAAAAACAATGTCTGTTGGGAAGAGGAAAAGTTGGAGAAGGGCGTTTGTGTTTTGTGCTTTGTGGTGGGGGCAGATTGGACTCTCTAAGCTGTAACTATCAGCGGAACTTTCTCTTCCCCCCCTCCAGTACAGGTTAACTCTAATCTTAGCTTTGCACTGTGTTCCAGATGCGGCAGGCCAGAAGGCTGTCGAATCCTTGTATACAGAGGTATACGTCCAGAACTGGGGAATGCAGCACGTATGTGGGCTCTCACGCAAACGTGCCTTCTTACTAGAGGGCCTGGACTTACTCACTACTTAACAACTGATTCTGGAAAGTTGAGTTAACTAAACTGCCTTCTGCAGTTATCATAACTGACTTTGTCAACACTAACGCAAACTATTTCACTACAGTTATCAGGTTGGATACGGATATTAATAAATAAATAATAAAAAAGAGACAACTTTACTAATTTAAAAAGTCATATCTACTAAAGCTTAATTTACTGAATTGCCACAAGTTTCAATTTCTGTATTTCCTGTATTTTGAAATTTTTTATACTACACCACTTAAAATGCACCTTTGTGGTAACAGTTTGCTCAAACTCACAGGTGCACATGCATTGGATAAACTCTACATTAGTATAGTGTGCATGGTGTATTAAATCTCAGGTGAAATTTAGCCATCTAATGGGAATCTAGAGTGTTTTGTAGCACTTTGTTTTCAAAGCCACTAATGTCACAAATGAACACAATATACTAGGAACTATATGGCAATGCATTTGGAATGGTCATATTTCAGGCTGTCTTCAGATTTGGTTTAGTTAGAAGCGTATTGAAATTAATATTCACAACTGAAATTATTTCACCACAGTTTTAATAAATGCTTAAATATGTACCCTTCTCTGCCTTTAAAATCTTAAACCATATGAATGTATGCCATATGCAAAAATAAATGCAATTAAATAAGAAGTGAAAAGACTATGATATTATTGGTTGCAGTGAAATTCAGGGAACCAAAAACTTAAGTTCGTGAGGCTGACAGACAAAATAATAGGTTTGAAAAATGTTGAGTTTTGCTTATTAAAGAGATAATGGCCTTTTATTTTTATATTCTGCATTTTCATTTTTTAATCTTTCTAAAATGTGTGGGATAATTCCTAGTGTTTATTGAGAATAAACTCTTAAATAAAATGGTAAAGCTGGTAGGCCCGCTGTTAAACACAGTTCAGTTGCAGTTGGCACACTGCATTCCCCTTTAGGCTGAGTCTTCAGTGTCAGCTACGAACTTTGGCTTCAGAAAAAAGAACTGTTGTTCTTACTGGGCGTGGTTGTTGGCTGTCAGCGCTCTAAACTCACTCCTAAAACTGCATTGCTTTGGGTAGGAACTTGCACATGTACGCTGCATGGCTCATGCTTCTGCTCTGTGTGTGTGTGTTTTGTTCTGTTTGTTTTTCAGAGAATAAAGTCTCACACTGAGTTACTAGCCTTGCCGTTAATGATTGCCCGTGTCTGATCAGCACCCCTCTTTGCAGGAGCATTCCCGCTGTCCTTCCGAACCCAAACATGCTCTCCTCTCTGCCGGTGCCACAGCAGCCACCCCGCGATCCACAGCCTCTCGCAGCGACTCTCTGGTCTCAAGCTTTTCCATGGAGAAGCGAGGATTTTACGAATCTCTTGCCAAGGTCAAGCCAGGGAACTTCAAGGTCCAGACTGTCTCTCCAAGAGAACCAGCTACCAAAGTGACTGAACAAGCTCTGCTAAAACCTCAAAGTGAAAATGGCCCTCAGGAACAAGATTGTGACCCCGTGGACTTGGATGACGCAAGCCTTCCAGTCAGCGATGTGTGAGATGGAAGCACGTGGAGCCTGACCCGCCTCATCCGCCCTCAGTGTCCTTTCAAGAGGCTTCTCGCCAAAGATGATAAAGGGGAAAGGGGCTTTAATGCATATAGTATACTGCCTCATCGATGTTCTCTTTATAAGCTGGTAAGCCAAGAAGCTAGGGTGTGGCCAAACTCAATGCAATTTCTTTAAAAAAAGAAAGAAAAAAAGAGAAAAGCCCGAAGTATCTCAGTATCAGCTGTCTGAAGCTTTGTTCTCATTGGGATGATAAAAGTGTGTGTGATATTTTTTCCAAGCGAATTTGACAATTTAAATGTTTCACAATTTAAAACATGAAAAATGCTTATTAATTATTTTGGTTGTTTTAAAAATGCTACTGTGACTTCCAATTAAATGTTCAATCTCTACACATTCTTACCGGTTAATATTATTGAATGGAGTATTGCCAGACAAAAGGATCTAAACTCATGACGTCTGTGGTGCTGTGACATTTACAGTGCAGTGTGGACAGTTCTGAAATGGTAGCCATGTTTGATGCTCTGGGTCTCAAGGTGAGCTGTGAGTTTTGCATAGAGGATATTATTGGACAGTTAGTGAGGGTCGTGTGTTGTACTGGGATGGAGAAAAGGGGAGAATTAGAATTCAAACAACCGTATCTCGGACATTTATTTGTAAAAGCTTAAGACGTGCAGCAGTCATTGCTTTATTCAGTGAAAATTATTTGATACGAAATTTCTTGGAGATCTGATTTTCTTGTCAGAGTTTTGTAAAATAGTTCTTATTTCTATATTTGGATCAGTGAAAGACCTCAAGTTTATGTGTAAAGACATACTGCCCTTAGTCATGCGATTGTAACCTCTGTGTTTTGTCACTAATAGCCTGTATTCAAGTGCCTGTGTTTTTTCATCTTGTTTAGGAATATTTTGAGATTAATGTGCTCAAAACCCCTACATGATTGGTTTTAAACTATTAGGATAAAATTAATTTTCAGTAGCATAGGTTAATGTACTAAATAACATACCATTTTGTGTTAGAGATACCAGAATGTTGTTATTCTGCTATCTGTGCAATATATGTTTTAAAACACATATTTGACTTTACATTTAATCATGGAGATATCATAAGTATAAGCACCTCTCTAAAAGATCGTTAGTTTCAGGTGTTGAGTAATAGACCAGTTTGACCAAGTACTGTTTTTACGGTTCATTCTTAAACATTTGCTTTAAGAAAATAGTCTTGAATTTCACATGCTGCTATTTTTATGATATTTTGCCGTATTACAGTACTGTGTTGTTTTGAATTCGTAAATGTCACTGTTTCTCCTTTTCATTTTCTAAGATGACTTCTTGTTTGAGAAAGAGAGGGGAGGGTGGATTTCTTATTACAGTCGTGGGGTCCAGAGGTTACTGTCTATTATACTAGAATTATCATAGCATCACTTTAAAAATCCGAATGCATCAAGAATGCACCACTCAACATTTTTATTCATAAGCTAATATTTTTAGAAGTTGTATTTAGATTTTTCCTTTTTTGCAGCTACATTTGAGAATGATAGAATGAAAAGGTTTTAAGTAGTTATCACTTTCTCTGCAGATATATCCATTACAGCAGCTCCTTTAGAAAGCTCTTTTTTCATGAACACACCTAAGAAATCTTGTGTAGACAGTTGGCTATTTCAGGAGCCTAATGCTGTTTTCTTTGGTACAGCTTTTACATTGCATGTTCATGTTAATATTTTGGTATTGGTAATTTGATATATTCCATAGTGGCAAAATATTAGCTCTATTTTGGGACTTTTTATAGAACTACCCTTGTATAAAATAGCACAGGGAAATGGTCTTGTGATTGTCAGAGTCTCCTAATATTTATCTCAATACTTTTATAATTCTATGAAAATTATTTAATTATTTTAAAACTTATACTTTTCCTGTAAATATGTCACATCTGAATTGTCAAAGAATTACTTTGAATACCTTAATATTTGCTGCATTTTTTTCTGTATATGTAACATGTCTTCTTTCAGAATGGGAATATATGTGTGCTTCCCATTGTTTACTTTTATGTCTGACATCTTTATACATCAAACTGGTTGAACACTGTAATGACTTGAGAATAAATTGCTCAAAATTAATTCTAACTTATTTCTCATTTGGTCTGGTTCAGTTCTTGTGTGAACAAGTAAATAGAACAAGTACAAAATGTGTTTGGTTAATTGACTTGAATTTAAGGACAGATTATTTGGTAGACTTGGAAGGGTATAACTTGATATGAAATTGCACAAGGAAACATGAGTCTTTTTGGGGAAAAGAGCTTATTTTGCTTAATTAGAAAACGTGTTCTCAAAAGCAAAATCAATTATTCTGGCTTCAAAGCATTGTTTGAATCATCCAGGCTGCTTCTGCGGTGTTTGGTTATTGGTTAGATCGGTATGACACAAATAAGGATGAGTGCAGAGGACATACTGATCCCCAGGTGAGCTGTAGACCTGCACTCATAAAAATGCCCTGTTAAGTATTAGAGGCTGCTTCTTGCAAACCCACTGTTAGTAACAAGTAGTCCACACTTGCTATGTATCCAGCATCTAGTAGTAATGCAACTGGATAAAGGATATCTGTGTTGGTAATTTTTATTAACTGGTGCAACTTAATTTTCTTTCCCTGAGAAGTATTTTAAATGTTTTTATTTTTTAAAAAAAATGTGGAAGTTCTAAACTTTGTTGCTTTCACCAAAAAAAAAAAATAAAAGATCCCTTTCTCAGCCATTTTTTTACTTCTAGTTAAAGTAGTGCTGTGTCTTTATCAGAAGTTCTAACAGTTGGTGAGGCAGGAAATGTTTGTATAAAACTGGAATGACATACCAGCTTAGTACCAGACTTGGTAAGAATCCTCCTTGTCATGGGAGGTTTGACAGTCCACATATGACGCAGCGAAAAATACACTTAGATGGGTTCGTATTTTCCATTTGCAAACTTCCCTGTGAAGCAGATCCAGAATTGGTTATTTGTATATGTTATTTTTTAATGACTTAACGAAAATTGTATTTTTGTCAAACCTCACGTAAGACATGTATTGAAAATATTGCTGAATTAGAGTTAACATTTACAATTTTGACTGACGAAATCCTAGCGTTTTATTTTTATGACATAACGTGAATAGTGCCTTACTATGGTATATTCATGAAGTAATAGCGCCACCTTCTGGTTACATCATTGTTAAATTTGAAATCTCACTATTTCACTCAAAATTAGAGAAGATACGTAATTGCCTAGGATAGTTTGGAAATTAATATAAAACTTAAGTCAACATTTGTGACTGACTTCTTTAATAAACCTTTTATTTGGAGATAACTGTAGATTCCCATGTAATTGTAAGAAATAATGCAGGGCTCTTGTCTACCCTTTTTACTCAGTTTTACCCAATGATAACATTGAAAAACTATAGTAAAATAATATAACCAGGATATTGATACTGATGTGGTCAGGAAACAACAATTCCATCATCACAAGGATCTCTCATTGTGGCCCTTTTAGAATCACATTTACCTCCTACTTTACAGGTTTGGAAATAAAAGTCAGTTGTTTAAAATCACACTAGGTTTACAATCCAATCTTTTTTATTTCAAGGTCTGGGCTCTTAACCATTATGGTACTGCTGCCTCAGTAGAAGTCTTGAAAATCATTCTTTGTTTATATTGTACTATCTCCAAATTAATAAATGAGTTGAATTTTCATTCAATCTATTTTCAATATTTTTCAGAACCATAATATTTTAAATGATATTCTTTATGCATGCATTTAAATTTAACATTTGAGAATCGATAGTAGATAAATATCCTGATCGTAACCTCCCGGAGAGGTTTTTAGCCCTGACGTTTGACATGTAAATTAATAAGGTTATCAGAATAAGGATTTTAAAATAGCTTTATTTTAGGTTGCCAGATTCTGGAATTGGAAGGAGTTGCAGAAACTGGTTATACACTGGGTATAGGGTAAGAGTGAGGTGTTTTTCCATGTGAAGAAACTTTTGACCTTCTGATGAGGTCTTGGGCCAAATGGGTGTCCAGTGTTACAATATGCAGTGCACAGGAAACCTAAGAAAAAGATGACACCCACAAGGAATTTGCTAAAAGAAATATAAAGTGTAATATGTGATCAAATCAGTCATGGAAAATTACACATCCAGAGACTGAGATGGTAATGGTGGAGTGGGTAATAAGAGAAGCATAGTGATGGAGGGGATTTGGAAAGGTCCCAGAAGAGAAAAAGTCCTTATAAGTAAAAACTATGTGACATGACAATAAATTTGGAAATGATGATTTGGAATTTGAAGTATCCAGATTCGTGCATAAAATTTAAATTGTTCTCTTGCAGTTTCATTGCCTCTTTCTCCCTTCGAAATGAGAGTACTTTTACCTGTCATACTGGTTTTCTTCAGCATTGGTCGGCATTGGGGCAGGAGAGAAAGAGTGGGTGGGAAATGTGGGGATCTTTCCATGATCTAGGAACTTAACCACATCAAAACTCACTTTTGCCTGGCTTTGGTACCTTCACGATGTGAACTTAATCTCTTCCCTGTGGAACCTTATTATTTCCAAATAGAGGCCATTGGTCCCAGTGACATCTTTTCCTTTGTGACTTTCATATGCATTGTGCTCCTCGTCATGGTTCATGTTATCACTCATGTTACTCTTTCTTCTCACTCTCCTTTTGCCTGTCTGTATTTCCAAAGTGGAAGATTTCCTAATCGATTAGAAATGGCGAGTGAAGGGAAGTGATGCTTCAAGGATAACGGCAAGTTTTTTGGCCTGGACAACTGGAAGAACAGAGAGCCCTTGAGCTGAGGGGCAAAGGTTGCAGGTAGAGCAGGTTTGAGGGCAAAGGTTGCAATTGCAATATTGGGTGTGATGGTTTGAGATGCCTATTAGATACCAAGGAGAAAGGTCAGGAAGGCTGTTGGATATACAAATTTGGAATTGAGAGAAATCTTTATTGGAGATAAAAATTGGGGAGCCTTCAACATACTAGGTGCTATTCAAAGCTATGAGGCTGGATTATAGAGATGAAGAAAGGAGAAAAGAGGACCAAGGAACGGACAGGGTGCTCCGACATTAAGAGCTCAGGAGAGGAACTGGCAGTGGAAAATGAGAAGTTGTGGCTACAAGTCAATTGGAAGCAAAGGACAGAAAATGAGTCAAGGAGGAGGGGCTCAGATGTGTCAAACGATGCTCACAGGTCTAGTAAGAGGCCGACTGAGAAATGACTGCTCGGTTTGGCAGTGTGGAGGCCATTGGAAATCTTAATAGGAGCAGTTTGGTGGAGTGGACCAAACAGAACTATTGTGAGTTTTGCTGTAACAGGAGCAGAGAAATGGGATGGTTGCTCGTAGCCAAAGCGGATTCAATAATTTTTTTTTTGTTTTTTTTAAGATAGAAGAAATAGTGGCCTTTCGTTGATGGGATGACCCAATAGCAAAAGGAGGATTGATGATGTAGGAGGTGGGGAGACTTGCTGGAACCAAGTCCGGGAGGAGATGAGATGGAATCTAGCACACCAGTAGAGGGCTTGGCTTTATTCAATGTGTCGGTGTTCTGTGGTGGGAGGGCAGAGTAAGTGGGTGCATGTGGAGGGAAGGAGTCTCTGAAAGTCTGGTTGCCTCAGTCTCAGCAACTTAGGAAACAATCCTCAACAGTGAGATGGGGAAGACGGTTTTAGAGGTTTGAGGAGAGAATAGAAAGTGTGAATTGTCTCGGACTGTGGAAAAGGAATGGACTACGGAAATAGAGGACATCCTGGCAACACTTGAGCTCTGTGGTCATGAATTACTGTCTTAAATAACAGGCAATTGCAGTCATTTTTGTCATGCTTCTAACTTTAGTGGAAAGGCCTCTAGTGGTTCCCATTGAAGGGCATGGTGCTGGCTTTTGGGCTGAGGTGGGAATATTTTATCAGGTTAAAGAAGTATTCAACTATTCATATTTTATTGAGTCTTTTTTTTAAATGAAGAAGGGTAGTTGAATTTTATCAAATATCTTCAATATCTGTGGAAATAATCTTGTTTCCCTCAATTAATTAGATCAATTAATTTGGTGGATAACATTAATCCATTTCCTAATATCTATCATTACATTTCAGGAATAAGTACCATTTGGTCAGGATGCATTCTTTTGTTTTATTTTATTTTATTATTTATTTATTTTTTTGCGGTACGCGGGCCTCTCATTGCTGTGGCCTCTCCCGTTGCGGAGCACAGGCTCCGGACGCGCAGGCTCAGCGGCGATGGCTTACGGGCCCAGCCACTCCACAGCATGTGGGATCCTCCCGGACCGGGGCACGAACCCGTGTCCCCTGCATTGGCAGGCAGACTCTCAACCACTGCGCCACCAGGGAAGCCCAGCATGCATTATTTAAAAATGTACTGCTTGATTCTGTTTGCTATAACTTTATTTGGGTTTTTTGGCATAAATACAAGTGATACTGGTTTGTATTTTTCTTCTGTGTGGATCTAGTCTTTGTAGACTTTGTGGTGTTATGCCTAGCTTCGTGGAAAGAACTTGGAAGATTTTCTTCTTTTAAGCTGTTTTGGAACAGCTGAAAAAGACTTGGAATTATTCCTCTAAAGAGTTGGTGAACTTTCCCTGTGAAACCTGTTGGACCTGTTTTGCGGGGCTACATTTGACAACTTACTTCCTCATGTCCTCTATGAAAACTGATGCGCTTAGGTTTTCTATCTTTTCTGGAATCAGTTTTTTTTTTAATTAAAAAAATTATTTACGTACGTATATATTATTTCTTCATTTATTTACTTTTGGCTGCGTTGGGTCTTCGTTGCTGTGCCCGGGCTTTCTCTCTAGTTGTGGCGAGCGGGGGCTACTCTATGTTGTGGTGCGCGGGATTCTCATAGCGGTGGCTTCTCTTGTTGCAGAGCACGGGCTCTAGGTGCATGGGCTTCAGTAGTTGTGGCGTGTGGGCTCAGTAGTTGTGGCGCACGGCCTTAGTTACTCCGTGGCATGTGGGATCTTCCCGGACCAGGGCTTGAACCTGTGTCCCGTGCATTGGCAGGATGATTCTTAACCACTGCGCCACCAGGGAAGTCCCTGGAATCAGTTTCAATAAATTATATTCCTAGAAAAGTATACATTCTAAGTTTTCAAATGTATGTGCATGGGGCTGAGCAAAACACACAGTGTAAGAACTCACTTTGTCTTCAACTCAAATGAACTAACATGAACACTTTGTTTATATGGCAAGTTGTGATATCTGATTTTTACTTGGCACCAAGATGATTACAAACGCAAACATGGGCACCAGAATAAAGTGCTGCAATTCAGGTAGAAGGAGGCCATCTAAATCAAATGTATGGGTCGTCTAAAAATTAAAATTCAAGTGTGACATATATAATTTATCATAAAGAATCAGTGATCCCAGGAGAACAAGTCTGGGTTTCTCATTTGAGAAACAGTCTCCTTATGGAAAGTGTTTAAACTTCTTAGCTTCAGGCGCTTACATTTCCACCTTCTCACACAGTGCTTCTTGTATATCCTACGCGCCAGTTCCAGGGAACCATTCTTTGTTTCCTGATTTTCCTACCTCCCTGTCATTATTCGCGCTGGTTCTTCTGCCTGAATGCCACTTTCCTGATCCCTTGTGCTGTTTAATCCCACTCATCCTTCCATTTCCGCTAAGATGCAACTTCCTCCTTGAGATGTTGGACTTGCTTTCTCAGCTTCCCCACAACACAAGCCACGATGGCCCCAAATTACCTGATTCCCTCTCCCTTCCTGTGCCAACATTCAACTCAGTTAATTGGAACTGGAATGCATTTTAAGATTTTGTGCTTGAACTCTGGGCTGACTGTATAGCTGCTTCTCTCACCACTGCAGTCTTTTCAAAAAGCCAATGACTTCAAAATTTGGAAGAGATTAGAAAATGGAAACAGCCTCAGTCTAGCGGTTTGTTGATTAGATTGGCCCAAAAGAGAAGTACATAAGAGAGAAAACAAAATTTAAACAGATCCTGGTAGTGTTGGCCGCTCAGTGAAAGTACTGCGAGAATGCGTGGTTTCAGCAGTCACTCACAGCTGTTGGAGGTCCAGGGTCCCTTTCACACTCATCACATTCAATTTTACATTGAAGTTTGGAGCACCCATAACTGCCCCATTGCTCTTCTGAGCCTGCAGTGGGAGAAAGTAAATTCTAATTCCCGAAAGCAGTGGCTCTCAAAGTGTGGTCCGGAGACCAACAGTGTCACCGTCATCCGAGAACTTGTTAGACGTGCAAGTTATCGGCCCCTCCCCAGTCCTACTGAATCAGCGCCTCTGGGGATGGGAGCAGCAATCTGTTTGAACGCCTCTAAGTGATTCCGGCGCCCATAAAGTCTGAGACCCGCTGCCCTAAAGCACCCATTGCGTGTCGTGAATTCTCTCCTAGGCATCTCCTTAGGAGAGCTGAGAAAATGGTCACCCATATCACCATCTGTGTTCTGGGGTTCAGTTGAGGAACCCCACTGAGAAAGGCTGCCTGCATCCACCTGCTTTGAGAGATTACACTCAGATAAGAATAAAAAGTTTTCTTTATTTGATATCTTCTATAGAGACAGAATTTTATCAGGAATCTAGGAAAGGTGCTTATACCATTTAACTCTGAGCCTCCTGGCAATGGAAGAAGCAGATGTTGAGTTCTGTAAGTCTGTTGTTTGATGCAAAGAAGCATGTCACCTTTACTCAGCCAGAGAACCTTTTTGGCATTGAATATTCAGAAGCTTCTGTTGTATGGATGTGTTACAAGGGACACTGAGTAAGATGGGATCAATGTCCTTAACACTAGCACAGGAGTCTGTCCAGTTTTCTCTAAGCTGTTAGTATTAAAAATCTATTTATTTCGACTGAATTGAAATAAGACTTTTATCAGTGTCTTAGTCAGCTTGGGCTGCTACAACAGAATACCTTAGGCTGAGTGGCTTATAAGTAACAGAAATGTCTTTCTCGCCATTCTGGAGGCTGCGAAGTCCAGGATCAAGCTGTTGTGGCGTCTAGTGAGAACGCTTTTTCTGGTTCTAGGCAGCTGCCTTCTCGTTCTGTCCTCACGTGGCGGAGGGGCAAGGGAGCTCTCGGGAGTCTCTGATGGGGTGAGAGTGGAGCCCTCATGGCCTCATCACCTTGCCAAGGCCCCACCTCCCAGTACAATCACCTTGGGGGTTAGGTTTCAAGATATGAATCTGGGGGGGGACACAGACATTCAGGTTATAGCACTCAGGCAGTAATCGCTCAGAGTGGAGTCCATTTCTGAACTTCTTATAACATGAATAGGGATATTTCTCCGCCAGAATCATACAATATGAGTAATTGTAGTTAACAATATATTTTAATATCATAGAAATGTTTTTCTATTCAATTTTTGAAACTCTGAATCTTTATCTTGGAGTTCCAAAATACCTTACTTTTTAAAAATTGGAATTACGTCAAGTTTGTTGTTTTGTGAGGTGCTCCTGTTACAACTGAGATGTGATAGTAGCTGTGTTAGGTGACTCTGTGGGCGGGGGGGGTCTCCCCACTGGGGATCTTCCTGGTAGCTGTTTGCATTTGGGGGAAGGAGATTTGCGGAGAGGAGGCCATGTGCGTGGAGGGAGAGGATGGCTGGGTGGAGGCTCTGAACACAGAGAAGGCTGTGAGTAACGTGCCTTTGGAGACAGGATGATAAGAAGTACCCCTGCTTTAGGACCAGGTGGCAGAGTGGGCACAGAGAAGGGTGTTCCCCCCAGTTCTGTGGAACCCGGTGTGGACACAAGCCACAGAACTGACATCTGCCAGGCCATTGGTCACTTCAGCTGGTGAGGTGTTGGGGGCTGGCTCAGGAGAGTCAGCTGTTGAATTTTGGGGAATCATGCAAGCTGGTTGTCAAACAGCCATTATTGAAAATTAGACATAAACTCACAATTACATAAATTACATTAGGAACAAAGGTAATAAAAAAACTCAGAACTCATCACTTCCTAGTTGTTTTACTGCATCTAACTATTACCCACGCTCTAGGGGTTATTTACATCTACTGGACCCGGGTGGTTGACGGACTGTGCGATGCTGTGCGCCCTGCCTCTCCTTCCAATTCCGTGTTAAGTGATGTTACATCGGCAGCGTGACGTGCCCACAGGGGGAGCATTTACACCACAGAAATTGGCAAATTGGAAGTTACAAATGAAGGCCTGATTTATTCTTTTACTGATTGTCTAAATGAGGGGTTGGCAACTTTTTCTGTAAAGGGCCAGATAGTAAACGTTTTAGGCTCTGCAGGCCATAGGGTCCCTGGGCTCTTTATTTTTACTTTTCAAATTTAGGTCTATGATCCACTTTGAATTAATTACATTTGATGTCTGTATGGGACCTATGTTCATTTCCCCCCCCCCATATGAATAGCCAATTAATCCAGCACCATTTATTGAAAAGACCCTATTTAATTGCAGTTATGCCTTTGTGAAATCAGGTGACTTTTGTCTGTAGGAGTCTGACTTGGACTCCTTCCTGTTCCATTGATCTATACTTTCATCCATATGCCAATACCCAGCTGTCCTGATTACTGTTAAATTATGTTGTGATTCCCAAACACCATCTTCAAGGGTATCCTGGGAGTTGCCACCTCTATAGAGTTTGCAAGGCCATTTCCTTGTGCCAGGACACAGAGAACTGGCCCCTAGGGATGGGGACAGTGAAACAGGGAAAACAGAAAGGGAGTGGATTAGCCACGTCCAGATACCAAAAGAGCTTATCTAAAGACGTCAAGGTTTTTTGTTTTTTAAAAATGTATAGATATCTTGGTGCATTAAAAAACATAGAAAAGCATCCTCATTTTAAAATGTCAGAAAATATAGATCTGGAACAATCTGTAATCTTTTTGTATTCATTCAGTGCTAAGCACTTGGTACACACTCTACCATGTGCCCAATGAATAGAAGGCAGTCATGGATGGAGCAGATGCTGAGCTCAGAGGAGGGAAAAGGTGGGTGTGAAGTGCCTAAGGGACTAGGAGTGACCCCAGGAAGGAGCACAGCCCAGGGTTAAGGGGCCCTAGGAGAGGGGGCCTTGGCTTTAAGGAGAGCACGACTGGGGAGGTTGCCCCCTAACAGGGCTTTGGCTTTCTTGACCTTTCCTTCCTTCATTTTAATACTCTCTCCCCTAGTATTAATGGTTAGTGCAAAAAATAAAAAGCAGCAGAAACTATCATCCATCCCCCATCACCCCTCTACGCAGAATGAACCACGGTTAACACTCAGGTTTTGTTCCTTCCAGGTTTAAGTCTGATGATTATTTTTTTAAACAATCAGGAGCAAACAGCACGCACAGTTTTATATCCTGCATTTCTTGTTCGGTGTATAAGTAACCCCCTGGGTCTTTCTTCTGTTTCCTCTTGAATCTCAAGCCAGGGAAATTGGGCCGTTAGTGGAGGATTTCCTGAAATCTCTTTGAATGATCACAGGGGTTGGGCTCAGTCTTCCTGAAATTGAGGGTTCTGGTTTTTTCTCCCTCCACTCCTATCAAGCTACAGGTCTTCACGTCAGGAAGGCTAGTGTAAACGCAAGAGACTGAGTTTTCAGTCTGATTTCTAAAAGTGGTGGTTCTTCCTTTTTTTTTTTTTTTAAAGGAATAGAGAGTCAATTTAATAACTGGGTGCTAGGCACTGAGATAGGCTTGAGCACCCAGAAACTGTCCCTAAGAAGCTAAGAAGTGGAGTCCAGCAGGAGAGAGAGAGGCAAGTGTCCATGGTGTGTGGTGATTCTATGGAAGGATGGAGAAGGGCTGTGGCTGTGAACCCAGTGGAAAAGTACCTCGGCCGTGACTCATCACGGATAACGTGCTGCTGATGCCCCACTGTCACCGTCCGGGAGTACTGACAGTGACAGCAGAGGTCATATCAAAAACGGAACCAAGCTGAAGGGAAGAAAGTAAATGAAAATCAAGATGAAAATGTATTACTTCAATGCAGTTCCTGGCTTCTGCTGCAAGCGAGCATCTCTAACTCAGCCAGTGTGCGACTTGTGTCTGCTCTGTGGCAGGCACTGTCTCCCTCAATGGGCAGGCCAGGTGGCTGGTCCAGGCAGCTCCCAGCCTGCTGAAGCTGTAGGGGGGTGGCATGGGGTGAGCCATCCAAGCACAGTTTGGTTGACTAAATAAGGGCTGTGGATTAGACAAACGGAATTCCCAGTGCCACCGAATTTTGGATCTCTAAGGACATTACCCTGGTTATAGAACAACTGGATGGTTTAAACATGTGTTCACATAGCATCACTACATAGGAACAGCCTGTGGTTTTCAGCCCGGCTGCCCATTGCAGTCCCTGGAGAGCCCTGAAAGCTAGACACCAGGGATGCTCAACCACACCCCCTAGAGGGGTTTGTATGTATTTATTTTATTTATTTATTTATTTATTTATTTTTGCGGTACGCGGGCCTCTCACTGTTGTGGCCTCTCCCGTTGCGGAGCACAGGCTCCTGACGCGCAGGCTCAGCGGCCATGGCTCACGGGCCCAGCCGCTCCGCGGCCTGTGGGATCTTCCCAGAACCGGGGCACGAACCCGTGTCCCCTGCATCGGCAGGCGGACTCTCAACCACTGCGCCACCAGGGAAGCCCTCACCTGGCTCTTTGATTCTAGTCACCCTGCTGAATGTGAGGTGGCATCTCGTTATGGTGTTGATCTGTTGATGACTAACAATGTTGAGAACTTTTCACGGGCTTGCTGGTGCTTATTGTTTTTCCTTAAAAATTGTTTTTTTTGGAAATAATTTTAGGTTTAGAGAAAAATTGCAAAAATAGGACAAAACTCTTATTTACCCTTAGCCCAGATTCCCCAAGTGTTAACCACATGTGCTTAATCATTCTCTAGCTCTGAAACATTTAAGACTAAGTTGCAGGGCTTCCCCGGTGACGCAGTGGTTGAGAGTCTGCCTGCAGATGCAAGGGACACGAGTTCGTGCCCCGGTCCGGGAAGATCCCACATGCCGTGGAGCGGCTGGGCCCGTGAACCATGGCCGCTGAGCCTGCGCGTCCGGAGCCTGTGCTCCGCAACGGGAGAGGCCACAGCAGTGAGAGGCTCGCGCACCACAAAAAAAAAAAAAAAAAAAAAAAAAAGACTAAGTTGCAGACGTGAAGTTTCTTTACTTCTAAATGTTTCAGTGTGTATTTTCTTAAAACAAAACAAAACAAAAACAAAAACCACTTTCCCTTTTGCAACCACAGTAAAATCATCGAAATCAGCACAAACTCAATACTATCGGTTACTGAATTTATCCAACTTTTGCCAAATTCCTGGGTACCAGCATTTTTTTTTTTAAAGCTCCCCAGGTGATTCTATTGGACAACAGGGATCTCTGTCACCTCCTCTCGCTGAGGAGGACCATTAAAGCCAGGGAGGAGAATGTCCTCCCTCAGGTCATTAATGATTTAGGAAAGAGTTTTCAGGGTACCCGTCCTCTGGGGCACCTTTGTGTGACTTGGGAAAAGACACCTCTCCCAGAGCTGACCCAGGTGGGCAGCCGGCTGGCGAGCAGACAGCGTTACACCCCCTGCACCTAGCACACGGCGCATTCTCCATCCAGGACTGGCTGTAGCCATGGAGGAGGGGGTGGGGGGAGAGGCCCGCCTCCTGAGGGCCTGGGACAGCCAGTCTGTTCTGCTTAGTTGGATGTGTACCCTTCATTTCCGCCCTTGGCGAGTCTGCGCTTGACATTTGAGAGGGGAGGAGAGAGAGCGACTGCAGGCAGAGCGGCAGACTCTTTGTGGCACAACGTGAGCCCAGCTGCTAAAATCCTAGCTGAACTCTATTTACCATACGCTCTTCTCTCCTGCCAGAACCCTCCCTCTGCTTCCTTATCCCTCAGGCCCGCTTCCACCCTGGTCCTGGTGGTCTTTCTAACACACAAATCTGACCACATCCCATTCCTGATTAAAACCCCATCCCTAGATGAAGCCTGAGTTCCTGCATCCTCAATAAATGGGAACAGTGGCCGTCTCTGCTCTGCTCTTCCCTGCCTTTGTTTAAGGTCTACAAAACAGAAACTCCCGGGGTGTGGAGCTCAGCTATCTGAGTCTTTAGCAGCCGTCCAGGAGCTTCTGATGCACGCTCAGGTTTGAGACCCCCTGGCCTAGTAGCTGTGGTCACAGGGAGGTCCAGGCAGGACCAGCCCTTCTCTGGTTCAAGTTACTCTAAGCACACGTTCTTTACAGCTGGTGAATCAAGAATATCGACAAATATTTCCAATGAACCTATTCTGTGCCAGACAAAGGAAGCAGGAAAGATGGCGTGTGGGTGGGAGAATGCGACTGGGTGACGCGAATCCCAAAGCCCGTGGAAGGCCATCTGGGCGGCCCCTTGAGCTGGTGGCAGCCTTGTCTTGGGGGGTTATACCGAGGGGAGCAGAGACCTCAGCTGCCAGCGACTTCTGGTCCAGGTTTTTAGAGTAGACATGGCTGCATAATTCTTTTATATTCTCACAGCTTTACACATCTCATGGTTCCCATTGATTTAAGGATTAAAAAAAAAAAACTAAAAGAGAAAACACTTGGCGGTATATGTAAGAAAACAATTCAAGTTTGTAGAAGAAGAATCTGGGCCTTCTAGGTCAAGTTGGTTTAAACTTTGATTTCTAAGCACCTTAGAGATCCTATTGATAAATAAACTTAGTGAATACTTTTTTTTTTTTTTTTTTTTTAGTGAACGCTTTTTAACGCTTATAGAACTTCGGCACTTTGAGGATACCTTAGTGTCTATATAACTAGATGGTGAGATAACTCAGAGGTTGAAGCACCCCCTCCCTTTTAAAAAGTCTTTTTACGAGTACCTTTAAAATTCTGTCTCATAATTTCCTTGAGTCAAAGTTGAACAATCTTTCCTAAAAGACAGCATGTTCTATATGTGAACTTTTTCCCATATAGGTGAAGGGGTCACATATGGTTCACATATGGGTGAAAGGGGTCAAAATGTACAAACTTCCAGCTATAAGATAAATAAGTCCTGGGGATGTAATGTACAGCATGGTGTCTACAGTTAATAGTATCGTATTACATATTTGAAAGTTGCTAAGAGAATAAATCTTAAAAGTTCTTATCACAGGAAAACATTTTTGTAACTATCCATGAGGTTGGACAGATGTTAACTGCACTTACTGTGGCCATCGGTTCATAACATATACAAATACCGAATCATTATGTTGTACACCTGAAACTAATGTAATGTTACATGTCAATAACACCTCAGTAAAAATGCATGCCTGTTTGCACTAATACGTGCAAATGAACAGATACACAATGAACCATCAGAATGCTTGAGAGTGGGATGGAGATGGAGAGATGGATATGTGAGTAAAAGAGAATAAATAAATACAGAAAACAAGAGAGGGGCCTTGAATGGAAAAATATAAAAAGTATGATTTACTCAATCCTGTGCACCTGAGGTCCAAAATAAATATATCCATATAGTCCATATCCAAAAAGACTACACGTTCTAAAAAAACCTCTTAAATGTTAAAAGATATTTTCTTAAAAAACAAACAAAAAACCCTTTTCTGAAGGCAGGTTTTTTGTTTTTTTTTTTCCAGTAAGTGCTTTTCCCAACTCATTTTTGAATGATATTTTCCAGGGTTCATTTTGTGACTAACCCAAGGGGGTAGCAGGATGCTCCCTTCTCTACCTAAAGATGACATCATCAAACCACCACCAACAGGGTTTGCATTTCGGTTTGTTTTCTGTGATGTGGTGCTGGTTTGTGTTGACTCATCCAAACTCCTTAGTAAGGCATATGAACTTCCACAGTCTTGCCCCAAGCTCCCTTCCCATGCTTATTTCCTACCTGTCTAGACAAAACTGGCTCCTCGTTGTTCTTCTTTTTTTTTTTTTTTTTTCGGTACGCGGGCCTCTCACTGCTGTGGCCTCTCCCGTTGCAGAGCACAGGCTCTGGACACGCAGGCTCAGCGGCCACAGCTCACGGGCCCAGCCGCTCCGCGGCACGTGGGATCTTCCCCGACCGGGGCAGGAACCCGTGTCCCCTGCATCGGCAGGCGGACTCTCAACCACTGCGCCACCAGGGAAGCCCCTTGTTGCTCTTTAAACAGCCTTATCTTGGTTCTGTGCCTTTAGACATACTTCTTGTGCCTACTTTCAAATGTCACTTCCTCCATGAAGCATTTTCCAATGTGGCCAGGAGAGTTAATCACACACAACTGGGAGGAGACAGAGTGACCTGGGTACCAAATCTCACCTCTAACACTCACGACCTCGATAAGTTACTGGATTTTTCCAAGTCTCAGTTTCCTTATTTCAAAAGCAAGGTTGTGATAATAATACCTACATTACAGGGTTGTTGTCAAGCTTGTATAGTCAAACTGCTGGGAATCTGCTGATGCTCAATAAATGCTTGTTCCCTTCCTCTCCTCAAAAAGAAAAAAAAGAAAAAACGCGAACAATCTTGCCTAAAAGGCGGCATGCTCTACATGTGACCTTGTTCAGCTTTTCATGCAGCTCCTGAATAACAGAAAATCGACAAGCTGTCATTCATTACAATTTGGTGCCTGCCTGTGGGTCTATTTGAAATTGTGTCTGTCTGATATTTGGTCATTGAGAGTAGAAAAAACTGGTCACGCACGTTGCACTTTTAGTTTTCTAAAGCAAATATACTGGAACGAGCTAATTAGTGCAAACGTGGACCGTTGGTCTTCTGCAGTTGATTTAGGCGACAGGTTAGTCTTAAATTAATGAAAGGTCTGAATTAGAGATCTTGAGGGCTTGAAAGGAAACAGAGCAATAGCCAGGTCTGGAATTGTTTTCTACGGGGGGTCCTTCTTTAATTAACAGCTGTGAATGTTTTGTGACTTGATATCAGAAATCCTAATATTCCTAAAGTGCTTCAGAAGTTCTCCAGAATATGTTAGACATCCATACCGTTTGCACTATTTCTGAAGGAGGGGTTTGCACTGAAGAAGTCGTTGCTGAAATGAATTAACTGTTACAAAGCTAATGGAATCTCTTTGCTTCTTATCCTATTGGGTTATGCTAACTGCATCTTCAATGTAATTCAAAGTTCTCCTTCACCTAAAATCGAATAATGTATCTATAGTTTTAAATGTCTGTTACTGAATCCACTTTTTTTTTTCAGTCTAGCATCCATACTGCAGCAGGGTGATTTTGCCAAAACACAGCTCCTTAAAAGCCTAGTGGAACTTACCAGCATCAGTGTAAGCCCAACTTCCTTAGGCGGACAGCTGGAGCCCTTCTCAACCTGGCCCCCTACTCCA
Source organism: Lagenorhynchus albirostris (assembly GCF_949774975.1). Taxonomy (NCBI): domain Eukaryota; kingdom Metazoa; phylum Chordata; class Mammalia; order Artiodactyla; family Delphinidae; genus Lagenorhynchus; species Lagenorhynchus albirostris. The sequence goes on from NC_083110.1 coordinate 74,978,951, forward strand.
GCTGCCTCTCCTGCCCACGGGGACCCCTTTCCTGCCTGTAGCCACACTAGAATTTTCCCAGCTAGGCGCACTCGTAATATCACGCCCCCTCCCACCCCCGTGGACGATGTGCTTCCTGCTGTTCCCCGTCCCTCAAGATGGAGCTCTGTTAGCACCTTTCTAACGCCCCAAGTTTCCCCTCACGGAAGTCCTTCAACCCCCCTGCATTTGTTTTCTTGTCCTTCTCTCTCCTGGGTAACAGGCACTAGTTTCCTGCGCCTCACGGAGTGCGTTCACGTGGCTGTTTACACTTAAATGAATTAAAATGAAAGACGAGTAAAGTTCAGTTCCTCACGGGCACTTGCCGCATTTCAAAAGCTCAGCAGCCACATTTAGTTGGTGGCGACCTTCCGGGGCAGCACAAGTAGAGAGAGCCTTTCCATCACGGCAGGAAATTCTAGACTTTGAGCTCCTGCGGGGCAGGGGCTGCATCATTCAACACCACGTCTCCGGTGGGCAGTAGAATGGCCACCACATGGCAGATGCTCAGAAGTTTCTCCTGAACCAAACCAAACCGATCGGACGTGAGACTGTCCTCAGAGAAGCAGGACCAGGGTGTGCCTATTGTCACAGGAGGTCACCACCTTCTGACGGTGGGGTGGCAGGAGGTGATGGGAGCGTGCCTGCTACTCAGAGGGAAGGGAGCCCAAACCAGCTCAGAGGTGGCATGTGCCAGCCAGGGTTCCGTTACTATGGAGAGAGTGAGAGTGGGCGCTATGGGGGAATAACTCAGGATCCCTGCCGCCCTGGGACCACAGGGCAGCCTGGTTTGAGGGCATTTTGGGGGAGAGCATCGGGCATGAAGTCTGGACTTCATGTGACTGTGATTGAGAGACCGGGAAGTTAGGGGGTAGGGGACTGACAAGACTTTAGGAAGAGTCAAAAGTATTACCACTGCTCCCTAGCTTCTGGTCCTGCAGATGAGGAAAGGCAATAGGGCTCTCACCCCTCTGGGTCCTTCCTTCATGCACTTGGGAGACCCCGTGGGAGATCTTTCTCCTTCTGAGAAGCACAGCCATGGTTCCACTTCAGAAGCCCCATTTCCAAACCCAGGCTTTGGCAGCCATGGTGTTTCATTGTTCATTCTTCATGAATAGGCTTGACTTTGTTCAAAATGAAAGCTTACGTGCTGCAGATCTGGCCTGCAGAGGGGATGGCAGGGAACTCGCCTGTGTGGCTTCAGAACTGCCCCCTTTTCTCTGGAAAAATCCTCTCTAGGAATCTGTGCCAAGACCTGGCGAGTGAGAAATGACTTTTCATGATGTATTCAAAAAATGCATCTTTTAAGAAACTGTCTTTATAAGTGGCAGCAGAGGAGGAAGAAATAAAAGAGAGAAAGAGTAACCCTTTCAGTTCAAAAGCATTATTTCTAGATATGGAGATGCTGGGACAAAGGGATGGTCAATGCTGGGCGCCTGAGGCCACGTTTCACCTGATTTATTCTGTTCTTCCACACGTGCCCTCTCGTGGACACACACACAACACCCTCCCACGCGGACGGTTCAGGGCCCCCATAATCCTTTCAGTGGGACTTTAATTTTCTAACTCAGAGTCCGTGGACTTGTTGGGGCCCCTGGACCAAGCTGTCCCCTTGGCGATCCGCGTTATCCTCAGAGCACGGGGGTGATCGTGATGCGATCATGGTCTTTCTAAAACCTTGGGCATTTCCAATTCTGCTTCTCAGGTTCTGCTCGGTCTTCCATTCCTCCCTCAGTTGACTCCTCCTGAGGAAACCACCAGCATGGCTTCCAACAGCAGGGAGGTTCTTTCTTCCTTCCCTAGTAGTACAGCCCTGTGGCCTATGTGGCTTGCATTTCCGATCATCACAGTCACAAATACCTCTTCTAGGTTGTGAACCATCACAGGAGTGGTTCCATTGCCAAAAACGCTCTTAGGTTAGTTACCCCAGGGAGACCCATTGTCACGGCCATTTTCCTGGTGAAGGTCCCTGAGGTCCTTAAGCAACTTACAGAAAGCACAGAATTAAGGGCTAGCAGTGGGATTTTGAATCCAAGCCCATCAGATGACATGGCTCCTGCCTGCTTCACTAGGTCACACTAACTCACAGTGGAGGGGAGGAAGGGAGCTTCAGGTAGAGAGGAGAGCAGGAGCAAAGGCAGAGAAACCTTCAACAGGAAGGTATGTTCCAGAAAATGCAAGTTATTCAACTCTGGGGGAGCAAAGTGTGTGTGGTAGGGGGACGGAGTGGAGAACGGGGTGCGAGCGTGATGGGGACCCAGTGGGACCCTCAGGGACTTATTCTCTGACAAGAAGGGAGCTCGGATAAGTTGTGGTCATGTTTTGTTTTGAATCATCTAGTTCACTCTGCAGTCTGGTCACTTGGCTGGAGGGTGGAGGATGGGAACTTGCAGGCACAGACCGTTTAGAAGGTGCTCTGGCTCCATCACTCTTAACTTGTGGTGTGACCTGGGGAGTCACTTACCCCTTCTGGCCTTCAGTTTTCTCATCTGTAAAATACAAGTATTGGATGAAAAGGAGTTTTCACCAATTTATCCACCACCGCAGGCCCTGTTTATCTCATCTGCTCACTGGCCTGCAGTGGGGAGAGTCTTTTTATTTCCTGATGGACTTTGCTAATTATTCCTCTCCTGCACCCCGCCCAACCCCTTTCTGGGTAATCACAGCCAGCCAGGCACTCAGGGCCTCTAATCAGCAGAGGTATCACCCTCCTTTGGTATCCAGGGCTGAGTGAATTCTGAGTGAAGGCCTCCCTTCCCACAAGAAGGATGTTCTGGTTTTAGGAAATACTGCCATGGGGTCTAGGGACACAGGCTGGAGACCAAGACATCTTTGTCATGCCCCGGGTTCCTGGACCTCCTGCTTCCGGGCTCTTGGTCCCAGGGACCCCTCTGGACGCTGGACGCTAACATGCCTCACATTTGGGAGGTGCTTGGAGCGGAGGTTACACATATTTGGATTTTACGTTTAAACTATTTTTGTTGGAAAAGTACCGCGTGCCCAAGGGAACAACCCAAACACAGAAGAATAGTGAAAAGTCGCTAAGCCCCCTAGGCCGGTCATCTCAGGCCCGTGCCCACCTGCCCTTGGGAGCCTCTGCCCGGCTGGCCGGGCCCAGGGCTGCGTGAGGCCGCCTCTTACAGGGTCCTCCGGCTCAAGCTCTGCCCACCTGCCGGCCTGGCACCGCCAGGGCACGGAGACCCACCTCAGGGTCGTCCCTGCTCCTCCTGACAACGCCTAGACTGGCGTCTGTCCCAAATGGCTCACCGAAGACTCTCAAGTGGAAGATCAAAGGCGAGCTCTTTTATTTAATAACAACGTTTTGAGAGAATCACGCTTGTGGTGAAAAATTCAAACAGTACAAAGCCTCTCTCCCACCCAAGACTCCCCCCACCCCACGCGTTCGCAGCTTCTCGCTTCTCCTTCAGGAGCTCTTCTGTGCATGTACAAGCACGCATCCTGCCCATAACAACTTTTGAAAAGAATCTGACTCGAACGATTATATTCTAATTACTTATGCTCTTTGCTTTTTTCACTTAACCGTGGATCTGGGCGCTGGCTTTCTGCCAGCCCCGCGGGCCCCGCCTTCTTCGTAGGGCTGCACAGGGTCCACGGTTCCGGTCGCGCGTGCCGAGTACAGGGGTCAGTTCCAGAGTGGTGCTCGTCCTCCTCCTCTAGAGCGCGTGACCGGGGCAGGCGGTGCCACCGCCCGGGGTCTGGGCAACGGCCCCTCCCGAGGCCGGGCGGGTCCCCAACTCTGCAATTTGCGGGAACTTTCCCGGGCGCTCGCGCGCCGGCCAACCGCAGGTTCCCCCGTGCAGAGCCTCTTTTTAGTTTTAAGGTCGCGAATCGCGGCGAGGGAAGCCGCAAGAGGCGGATACATGGGAAGCGGAGACCGGGAAACGAGGCCCCGCGAGCCGGCGGGCCCACCCGCGAGCCGCCCCGCCCGCGCCCACGAGCCCCGCCGAGCCCCGGCGCGCCCGCCCTGCCCCCGCCGCGGGCGGTCCCCGGTCCAGCAGCCCGCCCGCCCTCCCGCCATCCGGCCGGCCCCCCTCCCGGGCGCAGTGCCCGTCCCCAAGGCAGCTCGTCACCGCCGCGAGGCCAATGGGCTGGGCCGCGCGGCCGCGCGCGCTCGCGCCCGCTGGCCCCGAGTCCCTCCCGCTCTCTCCCCGGCGCCGCACTCCTGCCCTCGCTCAACCGGCCGCCGCCGTCGGAGCCGCCATGCAGCCCCCGCGCGCCCCGTTCTTCCCGCCGCTGCTGCTGCTGCTGCTGCTGCTCGCGGCGCCAGGCGCAGCCGGGTGTCCCGAGCGCTGCGAGCCCGCGCGCTGCGCTCCGCCGCCGGCACACTGCGAGGGCGGCCGCGTCCGCGACGCGTGCGGCTGCTGCGAGGTGTGCGGCGCGCCCGAGGGGGCCGAGTGCGGCCTGCAGGAGGGCCCGTGCGGCGAAGGGCTGCAGTGCGTGGTGCCCTTCGGCGTGCCCGCCTCGGCCACGGTGCGGCGGCGCGCGCAGGCCGGCCTCTGCGTGTGCACCAGCAGCGAGCCGGTGTGCGGCAGCGACGCCACTACCTACGCCAACCTGTGCCGGCTGCGCGCCGCCAGCCGCCGCTCTGAGAGGCTGCACCGGCCGCCGGTCATCGTCCTGCAGCGCGGCGCCTGCGGCCAAGGTACCTGCGCTCCGGGGAGCTCCTCGCTCTCCGCCTCCCGGCCCCGACCTGCCCCCGCGGGACGGACGGGCCGGCAGAGGGGCAGCGAAGCTTGGCGGGGTATTCCGGGCGCCCACTGGCCGGGAGAGGCGGGCACCCGCCCCGGCGGGGGCAGCGTTGCGCGGGCTCTGTCGGAACCGAGCTTTGCGCCTAGCCCAGGGTCTGTTCCGCGCGCGGCGGGTCCTGGACGTGCTCTGTCCAGAAGCCCGGAGCCAGGGTGACGGGGCATCCCGCCCGCTGGCCGGCTGCTGGGTGCCCCGCGGGGAGCCGCACCGCGCCAGGGCCTGGGGGACAAACAAGACAGGAATGTGGGCATAAAGAGAGTTGAGAAGTTCGGGGCTGAAAAAAGTGCCGTGTGCTGCGTGAGTCTGAGGCTTTGGGACCGGGTCTAATTTCCGTAGCTTTCCCTTCTTTCTCTGCATCTGCCCCCCCGCCCTTTAAAATTAACCATGCATTCATTTTTATTTCGGATACTGTCGTTGAAAACATTGCCTTTTTATTTGAAAGGGACGGTGTTGCCCGTCAGGCTCCCCAGTTTCCCCAGGTGACCTCCCCGCCCCCTCCCCCCCCACTCGCCGCCCTGGCCAGGCACCAGTTTAGGCGGTGCAGCGGCGTTGCTGCCGCCTTGCTTCCCGTGTTTTGAGCCAACCCTACAAAAATGAAAGTGATTCTTTTTGAACAAGCTGAATGTAGTTTTGGATCACAAAATATGCAGACGCAGGGGTGAGGGGAGAGGGTTAGGGATGAGGGAGAAGGATATCCTCTCCCTCCTTAAGCATCTTTTCTCTATCAGCGAGACCCATCCTGGCAGGGGAGGTGATGGTGATGGGGCAAAGGGTGGAGCAATCGTCTAACTCTCTCGCGGGACCTTCCAGAGGGATGCTTCTCGTCTCCAGTCAGAGAGACCATGTGGAAAAACAATACGGAGTTCAGCTACGACCAATCCAGCGGTGTGGGGACGGGCCAGCTCTGCCTGGCAGTGCACTTGGTTGCAGCCACGCGGTGCCTCTTCGCCGCGGGCAGTGCGTGGAAAGGGAAAGAGGGGAGCCCAGCGCAAGGGGCTGCTCTAGGTTTTCTTTGTAGGAAAACCGTCCAGCACTAGGGCCTGGCACAGGTTGGCCGACACAGAGAGGAAGGTGCTAGAGCAGTGTAGGTGAAACGGAGATTGTGTGTTCTGCCAGCACGGGAGCAGGGAGCCAGCCCCCGCGCTCAGGACACAGCCTAATTAGAGGGTGGAGGAGCGATATTCCCGAGAGAAGTGAACCTGCTGAGTCTGAGGTATGGGCATGACAACGCGTGCGTATTGAGTGCCCACTCTGTGCCCCAGTCCGTGTGCCTGGTGTGTTACACGTGTGACTGCACTCGGCCTTCACAGCCTCGAGAGGAGGGAGCCTTTGCTGTCATTCCCATTTTACAGGTGGGGGAACTGAGGTGGAACTACTTGCCCAAGGCCACTCAGCTGGAATTTGAACCGGGACAGCCTTACTCAGAAGCAGCCCAGTGTTTAACCCCAAGCCTGGGGAAGGGAGGTCAGGCTGGGTAAAGGAAGTTTGCGGAGGGCCCGAAGTGCATCCCACGTGGAGTGCGGGGGTCAGGCTGAGCCAGGTATTGCTTGGTGAATAGATTGGTGTGGCTGGGGCTGCTTGGGGTGGGGGGCATCAGGGGTGACCCAGGCTGGTGGTGCAGAGCCCCAGGGCCAAAGTGTTCTCAGATGTTCTTGAGCCAGGGCAGCGCAAAACAAAAAAACCAAACAATAACCAAAAATACCTGGGTAGGACAAAGCTAGCAGTAGAATGCCAAACACGCCAGGGCACGGAGTTCGGGCTAGTGCAATCAGTAGTTTGGGTGTGAGGTGATGACTATAAAAAAAGCACGTTGTGTGTTTTTGTCAAAAACAAGCTAGCTGTTACTGTTTGTAGTCGAGCTGCACGGGGTCCTGAGTAACTGGCAGTATTCAAGCACCGAATTTATTGCCAGTGAGGTGGAGTCACTGAGTAAGTTTCAGGTCATTAATAGTCACCGTGTGTGTGGAGGGAAACAGGTCCTCTCCCACTGGCTGTCAGGCCCACAGCGGGCTCCCAGGAGAACCAGCGAGGGGACAGCCACGGAAGGATGAGCGTGGTGGCCCAGAAAGGAGGGAGAGACAGAGGGTGCAGAGCTGTTCTCCTCTGTCCTTCTTTCTTTCTGCAAATATTTACTGAGCTCTACGGTGCATCCGGCACTGTGTGTGTGTGTGTGTGTGTGTGTGTGTGTGTGTGTGTGTGTATCTGCCTGGCACATAGGAGGCACCTGGCAGATGCGTGGGGGGACGTTGAATGAATAAATGAACGAAGGAAGAAACCAGAGGTGCTGGAGATACACGGCCACCCAGTCTTTCCTCAACGGAAGGTTTCACTTTTGCCGCCCTTCTCCCCCCATCTAGCATTCCGCCCTTGACTTCCTGGAGGTACCTCTGAGGACAGGAGCCTGGGAGCCAAGACTTCATTCAGTCGAAGCCCTACCCACAAGCAGGTCACCTGACGTCATTGTTAAATGCTGTGCATTGGCCGCCTGCTCCAGCTGTGAGCCTTGGCAGGAGCACTGTTAGCTGGAGTGCCCCTGCGAGACCTTTTGGAGGAGGCGGGAGTACGGGAGGCCTGGAGTTGGAGCGAGCGTGCGAGGACGAGGGGAAGGATCGGCTCCCCGATTCACGAGATCGCGAAGAGGGTTTGTCCGGAGCGGAGAGCGAGGGCCAGGGAGGTAGGACAGGCTGGCGAGCAGCGTTTGGGAGCCACAGTGGATCTTTGGATGGCGGAATGAGCCACCATTCGAAAGAAAGCACTTTTATTTGTAAGCTGTTTCACAAAGACTTCAGAGGGGGTGTCTAATCATCGTTCTGGAAATGAAGGCAAATCATCTATTTCAGAAATCAATGTTGCACTCAGGGTTTGGATGGGAAAGTGTCCAGTTATACCAGAGATCAAAAGAACTGTCGTCTTCCACCAGGGGCAGTTTGGATTAGCTTCAAGCAAAAACTCTATACTGGTCAGGGGATTACGAAAAAAGAAAGGAATTGCAATTACTAATAGTCTGATAATAAGGACTAACATATACTTCGTGCTTATTCTGTGCCAGGCCTGCGTTAACCCATTTGATCCTCCTAGCAACCCTATAAGGGGCGTGCTGTAATCTCCCCAGGTTACAGCTGGGAGACAGAGGCACAGAACAGTGCCTTGCCCAGGACTTGAACCCGTGCATCTGGTCCACAGCCCATTCATAAGCACTCTGTGCTGTTGACAGAGAAACCGAAATTATAAGCCAACCCCAGCTAAGCCGAAGCTAGTAGCTGGAATAAACAGAGCTCCAGATGGCCATGGCCTTGAGCTGAAACGGAAGCAAAGGACGCGTCACAGTGCTCGCTCCGCAGGCACAGGAGTCTGAGGACATGGTTGCCCCCAGTTGCCATCAAGGCAGCCCTTGCTGGAAAAAAAGCCAAAAAGCAGAAGCAGCTGTAGCAGAGATGCATCCAAACCAGAGCCCCAGGCCCCAGACTGCTCTTGGGCAGAGAAAGGCTCCTCCGGATTCCCAGACGCTGCAAAAAACTAGCCAGGATGTGTAGCAGATTTCTGCCAAAAAAAGGACAGGAAGCCAGAAAAGAGGCCTGAAAAAGACTCCTCAAGCATCCGAAGTCTAGTCCTTTTCTCCTCCTAGTACACTCTCCAGGAAAGCGACCCGCCCCACCCAAAAAAACCCCAGCAGCCCCGAGCCCAGAGGTCTCCAAGCCCAGGAACTCCTCGTCCTGGTCTCACCCCAGGCCTGACAAGGGAGGGCTTCTGAAGGTGCAGGCCGGCCCTGCATTCCTGGTGAAGAACCACCACTGGCTTAGATGCCTTTTGAATAGTTTATAAGGCTTTGCTCACTCTGGTTGGTTATCTTCTTTTGTTCTCAGTTGGTTTTGCTAAAGAGTTAAAATATTAAGGTTTCATAAAATTAGTAAGCCAAGTGTATAGAAGCCAAGCGTCTGAGTAACTCCGTTCCATCCGGAGAGCTGTAAATAGATTGCATTAGCACTTAAAATAACTGCATTCAGTAAGTGATTATGGCGGGGACCATGAGCTAACTGTGGTCAGACGGCCGACGGCCTCGGGACTGCAGGGCTGGATCCTGAGTCCATTTGGAGTTGTGTGATCCTGGACGCCGTTCCGTGCCTTGGATTGAGAAATCAGACTTTCCATGAGCTTATATTTCAAGTGAATAAATAGTGATGGTAAGGCTTAATTTGAAGAAGAAATCAAGCTTGGCAGTGGGTGAGGCCAGCTGGGGTGGAGGGACTGACAGGCTGAGACTGCCTCTGACCCTGCCTAGGCTGTTACCTGACCAGGTGACCGGCCCCCGAACCTTCAGAGCCTCAACAGTGAGGGGATTGGACCAGGTGATCTCTGAGGGCTCTTCCAGCTGGAATGGTGTGTGATTCTTGTAAGAAAGCTAGTCTCTGAAGAATTGTGGTAACCTCATCCTTGTTTTAAAGCCTGGGCTGGCTTCTTTAAGAGTTATTTCTTTTTCTTAAGTTATCGATGGTTAAAGCCAGGGTTCGGGTTGAATGCCTGTGGCCCACTTGGGTCTGGTTGCCTCGTACTGCAGCTTTGTGCTGTCTGCTGCAGGTCCCCAGGTGACCACTGCGGTGGCATGTCCAGCCCCAGGAGGTGAGCTCCACTGAACCCGGTGACCCTTGCTGTTTCTCAGGGGCTCTGAGGCCGGGCTGCATGTGTCCTCTGGAGTGAGATCCCTCCTGAGCCCTTTCTCCTTCCTTCCCCATCTTCTCTGCTGTTAACAAAAAGAGAGAAAATTAATGTCAGCAGAGAAAATGAGAAGAGTGTAGCCATCCCAAATGGTTCCCGTTGAAGAGGCATGTCTGTTGCCGCTGGAAGGGCAGAGTTCAGCTTTTGGAATTAGTGCCATGAGTTCTATTTCTAAGTTCATTCAGAGCATTTATTGAACACCTTCTGTGTACTTAGAAGGTCCAGATAGAAGGAATCAGAGGTGAGAAAGGCTGGGTAGCCCGTGATCTCAAGAAGTTTGTAGTAGGTCATATCACACCCGGCTTAAGGAGTCAGATCACCACTTTGTAAAGGGATGACTTCTCGTATGTGACTTAAACTCTCTAAGTTTCAGTTTCCTCATCAGTAAAATCATTATAAAAATAATGGTGCATGCATACCTATGTCATAGGATTGTTGAAAGATGGAAACACCTCATTATATGAACTTAGTGCTTAGAACTGTGCCCAGTGCATTACTAGAACTGGATCAGTGTTAGCTGTAATAATAATTATCATCATCATCATCATCATCATCGTCAAGGAGTCCGCTCAGTAGAGGAAGCACTATAATGATGTCTCCCTGGGGATAAGGTGCGTGAGTGGCTTAAAGAAGGCGTCACAGAGAAGGAGGGTGATGCGGGACCTGTGTCCTGGAGGCTGACTTGGGGTTTGCCAACAAATATGTTAGAAAAGCTTCTCTGGGCAGAGAGACTCAGACACCACGTTGCCTGTCGTCACCCTCTGAAACCCCCAGGCGTTGTCCGTACCATCTGAGAAGTGTGGGACTTCTCTTGAATGAAGAGCTGCATGCCTGGAATGCCTGGGATTTCACAAATGTCATCTCATTAACCTTCCTTAGAGTATGTGACGCCCAGGAGAGAGCAGTGTATAGCAGCCCCAAGACCTTCCTGATTGACGCTTAGTTTGTTTTCCATGTTTTGGGAATTCCTCACAAGGAAAGACTTGTCACATCTTAAGGAAAAAAAAAAAGTTTGGGAGCCCACAGATAGCCTATTATTTTCGATTCCTAGGACGAATTGTCAAGTCGGTGTGTTCTGTAATAGCAGTCCTCCACAGCGTCATGTGGCAGCATCCGGTCCCTCACCAGGAGATCATCGTGCCTCCTCGGGCACATGGTGGTTTCAGAGGGCGTATTGTTGTGGCTGGAATTTTCAATAATTTTCAAATTTGAATAAGCTCGGTCTTAATGAGTCAGAGCCTTGTGCAATATTTTCAAACCTCAGGAAACATCTTTTTCATTAGTTGTGCAATCAGATCTCAAGGAGAAGACGGCAGGCCTGTCCGCCTGATAAACTGTTTTATTTTTTCATTTTTTTCTGAGAGTTTGGTGCGGTTCGTGGTAGACTTCCCTTCCACATAGGCTCGGGCGAGATTTTACTAGATCGTCCAACAGTTGAGCCATCTCACACCCCAGGGCTAGGAGCGCTGTCTCTTCGGTACCAGTATTCCAAGCGGCATCCCTGCTCGGTGGGGATGGACGGACACAGAGGGTTCTGCCAGTTGGGGTTGTCCCGGCCGATGGCTGCCAACTGGATACAGAGGAGGGAAGGCTCAACGTTCAGCAGTCACGTCTGCTTTTCTCTGGCAGAGGGTGAGCTAGCCTGGGGGACGGGGGGACAGGGACAGTGTTCTCCAGGACAGCCAGGTGGTAGGAAACATCAGTGGGCAGAACAGTGACCAGAAGAGCTACCACCACTGGGTGCTTTCTGGGAGCTGGGCACTGTGCTCTTTGTGTTATGGGCCAAACTCGTGCTTCCCTCACCGTCACCCAGGGAGGGAGGGGCATCGTTCCATTCTCCAGCTGGGAAGAGATGAGGCTCCAGGAAGTGACTGATAATTGTCCAAGGCTGCCCAGTAGAGGGGATAGAGCCAGGATTTGAACCCAAGTCTGCCTCACTCCAAGATTATTCTTGAGATGTCTTTGACCCAGGTGTTACTTAGAAACGTGTTCCTTAATCTCCAAATACTTGTGGGTTTTCCAGCTCGCCTTCTGTTATTGATTTCTAGTTCAGTTTCACTGTGGTCTAGGATCATGCTTTGTATTTCTCTTCTTCTTTCTTTTTTTTTTTTTTTTGTCTTTTAAATTTGTTAGGATGTGTTTTCTGGTCAAGGATGCGGTCTCTCTTGGTGAATGTTCCATGTGAACAGCAGAATCTTCTGCTGTTGTTGGGTGGCGTGTTTCATAAACATCAATTAGGTCTAGTGGATTGATAAGGTCAACTATATCCTACTGATTTTCCGCCTGCTTGGTCCATCAGTTCCCGGAAGATGGATGTTGATGTCTCTGGAGTCTACTCTGGAGCCCTGAACTGCTGTCTCCTTTACGGCCTCCCAGTTTGTGGAAACCTGGGTTCTGACCACACAACCATCTCTGTGTCTCCACCACAGAGAGCGTGTGCTCTTTACCAGGGAGCCTGTGGTCTGCATGCTGAGTTTTCAGGCTAAGTTTCTATTGAACATTTACTGGTCAAGAAATGGCCTGAGTTGGGGTTTCTTAGGTCCTAGTTTGACATTTCTCCACCAATTTGACCTTTTTGGCTCTGGAAAATGTAGCCCAATGAGGTTCAGCCCTCATTGGAAAAAACCCAGGAGGAGAAGTCTGATAATAGCACAGAAGGTATAGGAGGAAGGGCAAGAGTTTGAGACCATCTAGAAAGGCCCCATGTGCACTGATCCCTTTCTGTCTGTGGGGTCCTAGAACACTCTCATCCAAGGCTCTTCTCTTGGAACGCTCACCGTTGGTCAGCCATATAGTTCTTCATCCTCGGAAAAATACAGCTGTGCCCTCACCTTCCACAACCCATCTCTAACCACATCAACTCTCCATTTTCATGTTTTCTGGGATTTTGTGGACAAGGACACTTCTGCCCTCGCAGAGACGCTGTTGACTGGCCAAAGACACCAGTTGGCTGTGGACAGAATCCCAGTGCACAAAATCTGAGTGTGGAAGGTTCTCGCAGGTCCCATAACCCAACCCTTCACTTCAGAGAGAGCCACCCAAAGGGAACACGACTCTCACAAGCTGCTTAGCTCATCGGGGCAGGAGGATGATGGGTCAGCATGGGCTCCATCCTGAGGCCCAAGGCAGAGCCCTTGAGCCCTTCCCTCCTCAGCTGTACTTTCCTGCTAAAGCAGGGGGTTATTTGGGAGAGGCTGGGGTCCATGCACACGATTCCCATGAGGCAGAAACAGTGGGTGCTTTCACTTAGTCTCCCATTACAAAATGATGCTAAAGAAAACTCCTCCCCCACCCCCGCCAAAAATAAGCTCCTTGGGTTGGAAGATGACAAAAAGCTATCCGTATAATGACTGACTTCTCCTCTCAAGAGTTCTAAGCACCTATTAATGCCCTTGAACCATAATTACAGTGCTCTTGCTAAAAAGAAAAAAATTAGTATAAATATAGTGGTGGGCACACCAGATAAACCAGGGCTGAGATGCTTCAATGTCTTTTAAGCTGTGGTCTGATTTTCCTCTCTCAGCATAAAGACTCTTGAATCTCTTTTCACCGTACTGTTTAGACGTCATGGGAAATGCATTTATACATTTGATGGCATACTGCACTATGCCAGTGTTTGAAAGTTATAAATACACTTCAATCACATCAAAAATAAAAGAAGAAAAAAGATTCAGAATTCCACCATTATTCCAGCAGCTTCATCATTTCTGTCCCCAGCATTACCACCATTTGGTTAACTAGTCCTTCTTGGTGTCCATTTGGGCCACGTTTGCCCCAAAACAAACATTTTTGTGTTCATGGTTATTTCTGAATCTAGGGTTATTCTTTTGGGATAGATACTAAGAAGTGCAATGACTGGATGGAAGGTTAAATTTCTTTTATGGCCCTTGGTGTATGCCAAGGGCCATACATTTTTTTCCAGGGGGTTGCCAAATTATTTTCCAGGGGGTTGTACCCATATCCGTTGCCGTCAGCTATAGAATTACCCACCTCCTAAGTCACTGACAGCTGGGGCAGAAGAAGCCAAGAAGAAATTCTCCTGAAAGAAATCCTTCAGGATACATGGAATAGGATGGTACCAAAACGGTCATTCTGCTCAGTCAGTAAATGACCTGGTCTGTCTTGAAGTGATTTTTATTCCCAGATTGACTGCTTTTAGGAGATATGCAATGTTTGGGGTAGAATGACAACTTTTAAAGTTTGATTTTACTTGCGGATGGAGTTGTGATTACAGACTGGAAGGGGGATTGTGTGGTCGTCAGATCATCTGGTCCAACACTTGTGTTTTCATTGAGGGGCCAGGACCATTGAGGGGCTGTGAAAGCCCGAGGTCACAAGCCAGGCTGTGACAGAGACTCTGAGTTTCTGGACGCCCAGCCCACGGCTCTCTGCACTGAGCCTCCCGGATGCCAGCTCTGTCCAGGATGCAGGAGGAGGCCAGACTGTTTGTGCTTGTTTGGAAAAGTGAGCAATATGTTTATTCGATTGTTTGGTTACACATGGACCGAAATACAACTGGAGCGTCATACATAAAATGCAATTCTCTAGTAGCCACATTAAAGAAGTAAAAAGAAACAGTGACTTTTTTCTTTTTTTTTTAATGCCGTTCTATTGAGATATTATTCACATACCATAAAATTCACCCTTTTAAAGCGAATAGATCAGAGTTTTTATATACTTACAGAGTAGTGCAACTATCATCACTGTGCAATTCTAGAATACTTTCCTCCAGAAAGCAGCCCGGCACCGGTTAGCAGTCACCGCATACTTCCTTTCTGCCCTAGGCAACCACTAATCTCTTTCTGTCTCTATGAAGTTCCCTATTCATGGTCATGTTTCATAGAAATGGAATCATACATTTGTGGTCCTTTGTAACTGGCTTCTTTCACTGACCGTAATGTTTTCAAGGTTCATCCACGTTGCGTGTGTCCATGCTTCATTCCGTTTTATGATCGAATAATATTCTGTTGTGTGAATGTAGTAAGGCCAGGCTTTTATTTTATCTCCTCTTCCTGTTGGGGAAATCCTAATCCCAGCCCCAGAAGTCACCTTGACAGTGACTAGACGGCTCAGATGGCTCAGAAGAAACTGGAGCACAGGATGCAGGAAGCCAGCCTGGAAAATAAGAATATTCCATAAGGATGGGAATTACATACTGAAAGGAAAAGATCAGGAAGTGCACTTTTCAGATTTATTAGATCATATGATATTTTTTTGGAGCTGGAAATGATGTTGGAAATGGTCTAGTCTGCCCCTCGTCTTACTGATGAGGTAACTGAGACCCAGAGAGGGGAAGTGGCTTGTCTTGGGTCTTAAGACCCGCTATTCACTTCTCGCTTGAGCCAAAGATTCCTTCTGACTTTTGTCTCAGTTTTACAAGTTACCCTCCTCACACCTCGAAGACAACGCTCATCAGCAAACGGGCAGGGGGTACCTCTCAGGAAGAACTGTGCCCTTCCTGGACGGAGGGTCTTGCTTCACCATCACATCCCCGCTTCTACTTTCCCAGCCCCAGGCCCACCCTCCCGGACCAGGGGCTACAGGAGGGTGGCTGCTGACAGCTCAGGAGTGTGTCCCAGACCCTTAATAAATGGACCCGTCACCGCCCAGCCCGCTGCTCGCAGCTGGAGGCTTCGGGAGCCTGCGCTGGCTTGGCCACTTCAGACACAACAACCAGGAGGAAGGAGCTGGAGCGGGGAGGGAACCCAGCTGAGAAATCTGGGGCGGTCAGGACGGGAGCCAGGTGCTTATCAGGAGGAAAGTTAATGGTGTTTTTGTGAGCGGAGCAGTCAGCTGTTTCCCCAAAGATGATAACAGACGCATCATTCGGGTGTTCAGACTTCCGAAAAAGGAAATCGTGCGGTGGAGCTGATGGGAAACTTCTTTTTCTGACTATTTTCCTAACATCCGACAGGTCAGAAAAAAACGATTAAAGGGGGCTTCCCTGGTGGCGCGGTGGTTGAGAGTCCGCCTGCTGATGCGGGGGACGCGGGTTCGTGCCCCGGTCCGGGAGGATCCCACATGCCGCGGGGCGGCTGGGCCCGTGGGCCATGGCCGCTGAGCCTGCGCGTCCTGAGCCTGCGCGTCCGGAGCCTGTGCTCCGCAACGGGAGAGGCAGCAGCGGTGAGAGCCCCACGTACCTCAAAAAAAAAAAAAAACGATTAAAGGCAACAATACCCAGCAAACCCAAGCATTCACCATGAGGATGCAAGCCAGGACTTTTTTTTTTTTTGCCAGCGAGACTGAAAAGTGGTTATCGATGACAGGCACCTTTAGACATAGACGCATTGTTCTGGAAAAGGCATCTTTTACCAGTAGAGCCGAAGCTGCAGAGAACTGGGCCGTGCACATGACTGACGGCCAGCTGGCCGGGTGCCCCCCGAAAGCTGTTCCTCCTCCAGAGAGGCTGCTTAGACGTGTTCGGGTCGCCTTTCCCCCCCTTCACTTCACCTGCCGAGTCTTTTCCAGCATCACCGGCAGCAGCCTGGTCCCAGCCCCTGCAAACAGTCACTCGCTCAGGGCCCATGGATATGGGGGACGGGTTTGCAGTCTGAGGTCTGGCGTCAGGCGAGCTTTTCCCGCTCTGAGCCGTCTGAGAGACCGCGCCGGAAAGCCAGGGGCTGCAGGGCCTTGGAAGTGCCGGTGTGGGCTGGAAATTGAGGCCAGGCTCCCGGGCTCCTCCCCCCTCTGCCTCCTTTATTCATTAGGAGCAGAGAAATGGGTCACACGTAACTCTCCTGAATTTTACTTCTTCATTTGTCTGCAAAAGACAGAGTGTAGTGGTCCATCATCCAATTATGCATCTTAAAAACAAATAACAGTTGCTACCTGCGAATTCAGTTTCTTTTGACAAAAATGGGGCTGAGGGCCCTTGGCCATGGGAAGCTTGATTCCAAAGCTGTGTCTTTTCTGTTTCGATCTGTCTCACTTAGATTTGCGGACGGTGGCCCTGAGAAGTGCAGGACTTTAAGGTGATTGTAGACATCAGCCGGCTGCCTTGGCCACAGCCAAGTGATGCCTCTCTCTTCTGAGCGTTTTCCCTGCAGGGTTCAGAGAAACCTAGCTGCACGGGCCCCTCTGCCCTGGAATCTGCAGCCGCAGCACCGATTAGAATGGGGGTCTGGTTTCCTGGAATGTGCAAGGTCTCGCTTCTGTTTCTGCTGTCTCCACGCTCCAGACCAGCGTTGGGCCAGACTCTGGGTTGGAGCCGTGGCTGACAGGTTTTCCTTGGAATTTAATGGAGGGGGACGGACAGAATCCAGTCACTCAAACTGAAAGCATGGAGAAGATGAGTCTTGCAGGGCATCTCTGCTGCGGTCACTGAGTTACGCTTTTTTTTTTTTCTCCCCCAGGCAACCACTCTTGCAAAAAGGAGGCCCCGTCCCCTTTGCACTTCATGCATCCTTAGCCATTAGGGACCTGTTTAAATTGATTTGTCTCCTGACCCTCAGGGAGAAAGCAGTCAAAGTTCGGCAGAAGAGGAAGCATTCTGGGTTTCTCTGCTGTCCCGGCTCCTTTAACTGCAGCCCGCCTGATCTCTGTCTCCCCCTCAGCTGGTCTGGCCTCCTCCTCCTGTGCCCCTCAAGGTGATTCTCGAATTCATCATGCAACCTCACAAAGGAGCCTTTCTTAGTGAAAAGGCATCCTGCTGCCTTCCCTGGATGTGGACCAGCCCCCCTTCTAGCTGCGAGGTGTCGGG
The DNA here is from genome assembly GCF_949774975.1 of Lagenorhynchus albirostris. Taxonomy (NCBI): domain Eukaryota; kingdom Metazoa; phylum Chordata; class Mammalia; order Artiodactyla; family Delphinidae; genus Lagenorhynchus; species Lagenorhynchus albirostris. Next base: position 74,996,148 of record NC_083110.1, read on the forward strand.
TTACTGAAACGCCCGCTTCCTGGCCCTGTCTCCATGCGCCTACACACCTGGCACAGGTGTCTTACTCGGGCCTCGGGTGCCCGCGCTTGGCCAGAGTTGTGGAGGCCACCTTCCAATCCTGCCATCAAAAGTCGTGGCAGGGCCCGCTGTTCAGGGTGAAGCTCAGTCTTCCAGCATCTCTCTTTCCGTGGTGCCCGCGGCTGGCCTCCCCATCCGCTGGCCTTGGCCTGCAGCCCTCATTCTCTCTGCTGTTTCATCCCCAGCAGAAGGAGAGGGACCTTTGGCTCAGGGCAGTGTGGTGCCCAGCGTTCCCATCCCCCTACTCCCACACCCCAGCCTCACCAGGCTCCACTTGGCCTCTAGGTAAAGGTGCCGAACAGTGAGTGGAATGGGCCCGGTGAGAACAGACCCCTGGGCCCACGCGGATGATGTGCCGGACGTGTAATCATTTCCTCCTGGGGGGGGGGAGTCCCCTCCGGATTTGGGCCTGGATTTATTTACCAGGCAAGTAGCCTCTTTGTAGTTACTTTTAATCTCGCCATACTAGGGACAGAGAAATACTCAGATGTGACCCTGGGACCCTCTCAAGGTGAAGAAGAGGACAGCCTCCGGCATACACCCCCATGGCAGTGCATTCTGAGGCATCACTGGTTTCTAGGCCTGAATCTAGGCTGGTCCTTGGAGGATGGGGTTCCAGAGACTGGACCTCACATGGGGAGCCCCTGCTCGGGGTGCTTTGGCTGTGGGAGGGTGGCTGATGACAGGTGAGGAGTGCGTCCCAGACCCCTTACTCAACTGAGCCATTCCCGAAGGCTATTTTAAGTTTCCATGACACCCCACTGGAAGCCTGCTGTGTTTGCTCCTTTATTTACAGTTTCTGAGCCTGTGGGAGACTGGCTGGCTGTGTCTGCCGGAGGCCAAGAGAAATTTCCCAAGGCTTTTGGGTAGGACTTTGAGTTCAGAGCAGTTGCGGGTCCAAGCTGGCATCTCAGGGGTCATTACTTCTTCTGGTCCTTCAAATGAAAATGCGAATATGTTTTCCATTGGCTTTCACTTCCAACCTCTGTACAATGCATATGTGCCCTTGCCTTCAAAAGAACGTTATTTCTTTTGTCACTTATGCCCAGGTCCACACACGGAAGGAAGAGAGGGCTGGACCGGAAGTGTCGGGGGGCTGGGGCCGAGCAGGAGGGAGGCTGCCCTGACCAGCCTGCCACAGTCCTTTGGCAAGTAGACCCTGGATGAATCCAGCCATCATTCTGGCTGAGGTGCTTTCTTCCCGTTTTGTCCTCTCCCCTGCATCTTGTCGACTTGCTACGATTAGTAGTCTTTAAAGTATGACTGACTTTGCTGGCGTTTAAAGTTGAAGAAATTAGGTGAAAAATCACAAGTGAGTTCTTCCCTTTCTCTGTGGAGCCGAGAGGGACCTTGGAAGCCACCCGATTAAGCCTCCTTATTTTAAAGAGAGGAACCTTCGGCACGAGGGGCTTGCCGCGGTCGCACGGGTTGCCTCACGGAGTGTGAGCTGTACCAGGCATCTTAGATCACAGGAGGGGGGTGTCTGCCCGCTAGCGTATGGGACGTTTCCTCGGCTCCTATAGACTGACTGCCTGTGGGCTCCTGGGCTCAGCCAGATTAGGGCAGCATCTCCATCAGGTCCTGAGCACGTGTGGTGCTTCTCAGTACTTCATGTGCACTCTGGGTTTTAAAACAGATGAGTTTGGAAAGTAGGCAGGGCCAGCCTCATGGGTGTGCCACCCCCTCAGGAGGAGCCCACCCCTGGCTTAATGCCCTGCTGTGACCAGCTTGGAATTCTTAATAATTTTGGAACAAGGGCCCTCCACGTTTTCCTTTTGCGCTGGGCTCTGCAAATTATCTAGCTGGTCCTAAATGTGGGACGGTTTTTGAGAACATGCTGTTCCCGTTGAATAAAGGAGGATTTATTTCTTTTCCCTCGAATATACTGTGTTTTGTTTTCCCAATTAGCCCTGCTCACCAACTCTGTTGAGAATTTGGAGAGCGCGATTGTTCTTGCTGGAAGGGGAGGTTGCGTTGTTCATCTTGAATCCTGGCTCTGAGCTCTCGGGCCTGGAAGTGGGAAGTGTGTCCTCACAACTGCAAGAGCTGCGGGGGACTGGAGGCTCGGTGAAAGGGCTGGGACCTGGAAGGGAGGCCACAGAGGCAGAGCAAAGAGTCCAGCTGGGGAGCCAGACAGATGGCCGCTCGCCAGCTCTGAAGCTTTGAGCATCGTGCTTGACTTCTCTGATCCTCCGTTTGTTTCCCCATCTCTGTAGACTGGAGGTAAGATCCTCCCTGCAGGTTTGCAGGAGTGGAGAGTGTGCATTAAGGAATCTTGGGAGATAGAGCTGGGGACTCAAAGCCACGTGATGGAGGGAGTTGTGGATGAGACAGGAGATGGGGATGTCCTTGGGGGTCCTGCAGTAAGTTCATGCACCCCAAGTGGCAATTACTCAGGGAAGACACCGAAAATGGGCCAGACCTGCCCGAATTAGAATGTAGAAGTGGGATTCTTAGAAGTTTCAGAAGTGTGGGAGGAGCCTTTTGGAGGTGTTGAGATGCACCGGGGAGTGCAGGGCTGAGAACTGGGAGGTGAGAACCCAGCTCGTGGCCTCGAGACGGGCACGGGGTTTAGTGCTTTTTGTGCTTTTCTCGTTCAGGACTCCCAGCTCCCAGAAGTAGTGGTATTATCTCCATGTTGTAGGAGGGGAGAATGAGGCTTGGACAGGCAGAGCCGCTGCCTGAAGCGACACAGCTGTGAGGGGCAGAGAATCGGGACTGGAGGCCAGGTCTGCTCTGGGGTCACTCTGGCATTAACAAGGAGCCTTGCGACCTTACCCAGCCTTGCTGACCCTGCTAAGAATGTGCTGAGGTTGGAGTCCAGCTTGGCCTTCCTGTCTCCCTCGGACACTCTGGGTTTGTGAACCTGAGCTGCTAAGCTGGGGTGGGAGAGGGTGGGCAGCTCCGCATGGAGAAGGGACAAGGGACCAAGGGACGGGGCCGAGGGACAGAGCGTCCAGATCCAATTCTAGGACAACTGTAGCCAGATGTGGAGCGGGGGCCACCCTGGAGGGCCGCCTTGGTCCTCCTACAGTGGAAACAAACTTATGGTTACCAAAGGGGAAAGGTTGGCGGGAGGGATACATGAGGAATTTGGGAGTAACATATACACACTACTATGTATAAAATAGATAAACAACAAGAACCTACTGTAGAGCCCAGGGAACTACACTCAATATTCAGTAATACCCTATAAGGGAAAAGAATCTGAAAAAGAACAGATATATATAGATTTAGATGTAGGTTGATATGTATAGATATGTATAACTGAATCACTTTGCTGTACACCTGAAACTAACACGACGTTGTAAATCAACTCTACTCCAATATAAAAACAATTAAAAATAAAGTGTATCCATGGCACACTGGCCATGGTGACTTGTCGGTCACTGAGAGTCCTGGCTGGCAGAGGCGGTGTGTCCTGTAGGTGTAGCTCAGGTGTCCTGCTGGCCTGGCTCGGGCATCCCCCTCTTAACACTGTGAGCCAGCCACGTGCTCTGGGGGGTCAGGGAGCCACGAGGGTGGGACCCAGGCCTGGCCCCTGGCAAGATTTGGTACTCCCACCTACACCTGGCAGGTCCAGTGTTATGGGATCTGAAAGGGGCACCCTCTTAAGAAAAAGAATTCACAATATGAATACAGCAGTAGGCATGGAAAGGATTCCTTATTTAGACAGAAAACAAACTGCCACAAATTAAAATTTTTTAAAGTGGACAAATTCTACAAACTCCACAAAACCCAGAAAACTGTCATGATGTTAGTAACTACCGGATCCACTTTCACCTTTAAAATACTCCTCCCCGCCGCCCCCCCGTATTTTTTGGCTGTAGATTCTTTGATCGCCTTTTCATGTGACATATTTTGTAATGTTTCCTCTGAAGAGAATAGAATTATTTCTTATTATTATTACTACTATTATTGTTAGTTTAGTCTTTCCTCTGGCATATTTCTCCACTACCCACATACTTCCAGGCCAGATCACCGTACTCTATATAACCTGTGGCCTGCAGTAGGGGCGCTGGCAGCGTGGCATTAGCAGTGCCCCTGGAAACCATTTCTGTCCCAGGATAGATAACTAGAACCAGAAGTGACTTCAAAGCACATAAATTAAACGCAAAGCAAAATGATCCCTCTAGTTTTACTTTCCTCTTAGCCACATCCCCAAATGCCCACAGCACTCCGACAGGACAGGAGATGTGTGACAGAGGGAAGGAGACAATGGTTTCAACCAGCTGCAGTTTAAATATTTCATTTCTACAGATTTTCCAAAAGCGTTTGCTTTGGAAAGCTGAATGCTTTGCTAGAGCCCTCGCAGGGCAAATGCGGGCCGGCTCTAGGGCAAAGCCTTGTTTACCTTCACTCTAAATCCACTTATGCTTTGGATTATTGTAGCTGTGCTGGGATTCAGGATTATCCACTGGAGAGAGCCCAGGAGACCTGGCCAAGGTTCCCAAAGCTTCATGGTTTGTGGGCACCCTTGATGTCTCAGTAATTTTTCATGGCACCTAGGCCAAAAGAAGGATCTGACAGTTCCATTTATCAAGTATTATAATTAGGTCCCAACACCTTAATAAGTTTTTGTGTCCTTGTAACCTATTAGTCATTTGACAAAAAAAGAAAAAAGAAAAGAAAAATGATATTTTAATTTCATTATTCAATAACCACAATTACTTACAAAATTAATACAAATGATCTTTGCACACCTGTTGGGAGCCACACAGCCTCTCAGATCTTGGAATCAGATTGGACACTGCCAACCCATTTCCAGTTCAACATTGATTTTTGTACAGTACTTTCTTTTAATCACAGAGACCACCAGAAATCCAAATTCGCAAAATATGGAATCATCAAAAGAATGTAGTGCAATCTGATTTTGAAACCGTGAATGGCCTAGAGCTCGTTCTCAAGGTGTCCAACAGATATCAAGTATCGCTGTGTTTCCCCAGAAGACGTGAAATATCCTGTGAGTTTGCTATGGCACTCAGGGGTGGTTCAGGGCAGAGTGAGAACAAATGCATTAGGACCGGCAAGACTTCTTTCTTCTTGCTTCACCTCTCATCTTTACCTGATACTTTTGCCTTAAAGATGAATGAAACACACATTTTGATGTATTTAAAGCACATGTGCAATTGTGTGCTAAATCTTTTGAGAGAAACACAGGTAAAAGTCTGTCCTTTGATTCGTAGTCCCCTTGTGATTTTCATTTTCACTGCAACAAATTTTCTTCAGTGTGATCATGTATGTCCAGTACTTAACTTACTGTCTGGCTTTTTTTCAGTAAACACTTAATAATGGAAGTGTCTGTTAATTCTGATTCTGATAATAATCACTGAAACTTTTCAACACTGTGTCTCTCTTTCCTCATGTAAGTAAGTTGTTGAAAGTAGTTAAGAAGTATCATCTGTAAAACTCCAGAGATGATGGTTCCAAGGAAGCAGCATTTGTGGAGTTTTGCGCATGACTAGTAGTTTATAAAGGGGAAAGATGAATCATTATTATCTTTGGATGGGAATCTGGCAATTGTAAAACTCATAAAATTATAGTAAATGGCTACTCTTAATGGGTCATTTGTTGTGTTTAAAATTATGAATAAATATTTATTAGGGAAGTGGAAAGACCTGTCTTTGTAAAATGTTGTGACATCATTCTACTAATCCTAGTTATTCACAATTTTTCTGTTTAAAATCACGTAGTACGTCATTCAATTTTCTCTTTTTGAGAATTATTTTGATATCCTAGGTTCTTTGCTTTCCACATAAATTTTAGAAATAGCTTATCAATTTCTACAAAAACTCCTGCTGGGGTTTTCACTGGGAGTATGTTGAATCTGTAGATCAATTTTGGGAAAATTGATAGCTTAATAATAGGGAGTCTTCTGACCCACATGTATGATGTCTCTCTCCATTTATTTAGGTTTTCTTTAATTTATTTCAGCAGTCTTGTAGCTTCCAGTGAACAGGTCTTGCACATATTTTATTCAACATTTTCCTAAGTATTTAATATTTTTGATGGTGTGTTATAATTGGTATTTTTAAAAATTTCAGTTTCCAATTGTTTACTGCTAATACATAGAAATACAATTGATTGTGCATATTGACCTGTTACCATGTGATGTTGATAAACTCACTTATTCTACGTAATATATTTATAGATTCTTTTTCTGTGTGGACCCTTATGTCATCTGCAAATAAAGACAGCTTTATGTCTCCTTTCCAATCTCTATGCCTTTAAACTTCTTTTTCTAATTAATTATTCTGTCTAGGACTTCAATAAAATATTGAATAGAAGTGGTAAGAATAGATGTCCTTGCCTTGTTCTCATTTTTAGAGGGAAAGCATGTAATCTTTCACTGTTAAGTATGATGTTAGTTTTAGGTTTTTTGTTGATTCCTTTTATCAAACTGAGGAAATTCTCTTCTATTTCTAGTGTGCTGAGTATTTTTTTATAATGAATTTTGTCAGATCTTTTTTTGCGTCTATTGAGATGATCGCTTGGGTTTTCTTTTTTAGTATGTTAATTTGGTGAATTACGCTATTTAGTTTTCAGATGTTACACCAACCTTATTTATCCTTTCCTGGGATAAACCCCACCTGGTCATGATATAGTATCCTTTTTCTTATATTGCTGAATTCTATTTGTTAAAAAATTTAAGCACATTTAGTCTGTGTTCATGCTGGATATTAGTCTATAATTTTCTTTTATTTATTTATTTATTTGAATTTTATTTTATTTATTTTTTTATTAGTCATCGGTTTTATACACATCAGTGTATACATGTCAATCCCAATCTCCCAATTCATCCCACACCACCCCCTCCCCCCCGCCACTTTCCCCCCTTGGTGTCCATACATTTATTCTCTACATCTGTGTCTCTATTTCTGCCCTGCAAACCAGTTCATCTGTACCATTTTTCTAGCTCCCACATATATGCATTAATATATGATATTTGTTTTTCTCTTTCTGACTTACTTCACTCTGTATGACAGTCTCTAGATCCATCCAGGTCTCTACAAATGACCCAATTTCGTTCCTTTTTATGGCTGAGTAATATTCCATTGTATATATGTACCACAACTTCTTTATCCATTCTCCTGTCGATGGGCATTTAGGTTGCTTCCATGACCTGGCTATTGCAAATAGTGCTGCAATGAACTTTGGGGTGCATGTGTCTTTTTGAATTATGATTTTCTCTGGGTATATAGTGGGATTGCTGGGTCATGTGGTAATTCTATTTTTAGTTTTTTAAGGAACCTCCATATTGTTCTCCATAGTGGCTGTATCAATTTACATTCCCACCAACAGTGCAAGAGGGTTCCCTTTTCTCCACACCCTCTCCAGCATTTGTTGTTTGTAGATTTTCTGATGATGGCCATTCTGACTGGTGTGAGGTGATACCTCATTGTACTTTTGATTCGTATTTCTCTAATAATTAGTGATGTTGAGCAGCTTTTCATGTGCCTCTTGGCCATCTGTATGTCTTCTTTGGAGAAATGTCTATTTAGGTCTTCTGCCCATTTTTGGATTGGGTTGTTTCTTTTTTTAATATTGAGCTGCATGAGCTGTTTATATATTTTGGAGATTAATCCTTTGTTGATTGATTCGTTTGCAAATACTTTCTCCCATTCTGAGGGTTGTCCTTTCGTCCTGTTTGTAGTTTCCTTTGCTGTGCAAAAACTTTTAAGTTTCATTAGGTCCCATTTGTTTATTTTTGTTTTTATTTCCATTACTCTAGGAGGTGGGTCAAAAAATATCTTGCTGTGATTTATGTCAAAGAGTGTTCTGTGTTTTCCTCTAAGAGTTTTATAGTGTCTGGTCTTACATTTAGGTCTCTAATCCATTTTGAGTTTATTTTTGTGTATGGTGCTAGGGAGTGTTCTAATTTCATTCTTTTACATGTAGCTGTCCAGTTTTCCCAGCACCATTTATTGAAGAGACTGTCTTTTCTCCATTGTATATCCTTGCCTCCTTTGTCATAGATTAGTTGACCATAAGTGCGTGGGTTTATCTCTGGGCTTTCTATCCTGTTCCATTGATCTATATTTCTGTTTTTGTGCCAGTACCATACTGTCTTGATTACTGTAGCTTTGTAGTATAGTCTGAAGTCAGGGAGTCTGATTCCTCCAGCTCTGTTTTTTTCCCTCAAGACTGCTTTGGCTATTCAGGGTCTTTTGTGTCTCCATACAAATTTTAAGATTTTTTGTTCTAGTTCTGTAAAAAACGCCATTGGTAATTTGACACGGATTGCATTGAATCTGTAGATTACTTTGGGTAGTATAGTCATTTTCACAATATTGATTCTTCCAAATCAAGAACATGGTGTACCTCTCCATCTGTTTGTATCATCTTTAATTTCTTTCATCAGTGTCTTATAGTTTTCTGGATACAGGTCTTTTGTCTCCCTAGGTAGGTTTATTCCTAGGTATTTTCTTCTTTTTGTTGCAGTGGTAAATGGGAGTGTTTCCTTAATTTCTCTTTCAGATTTTTCATCATTTGTGTATAAGAATGTAAGAGATTTCTGTGCATTAATTTTGTATCCTGCAACTTTCCCAAATTCATTGATTAGCTCTAGTAGTTTTCTGGTGGCATCTTTAGGATTCTCTATGTATAGTATCATGTCATCTGCAAACAGTGACACTTTTACTTCTTCTTTTCCAATTTGTATTCCTTTTACTTCTTTTTCTTCTCTGATTGCCATGACTAGGACTTCCAAAACTATGTTGAATAACAGTGGCGAGAGTGGCCATCCTTGTCTTGTTCCTGATCTTAGAGGAAATGCTTTCAGTTTTTCACCATTGAGAATGATGTTTGCTGTGGATTTGTCATATATGGCCTTTATTATGTTGAGGTAGGTTCCCTCTATGCCCACTTTCTGGAGAGTTTTTATCATAAATTAGTGTTGAATTTTGTCAAAAGCTTTTTCTGCATCTATTGAGACGGTCATATGGTTTTTCTTCTTCAGTTTGTTAATATGGTGTATCACATTGATTGATTTGCATATATTGAAGAATCCTTGCATCCCTGGGATAAATCCCACTTAATCATGGTGTATGATCCTTTTAATGTGTTGTTGGATTCTGTTTGCTAGTATTTTGTTGAGGATTTTTGCATCTATATTCATCAGTGATATTGGTCTTTAATTTTTGTTTTTTTAATTTTCTCTGTCTGGTTTTGGTATCAGGGTGACGGTGGCCTCATAAAATGAGTTCGGGAGTGTCCCTCCTTCTGCAATTTTTTGGAAGAGTGTGAGAAGGATGGGCGTTAGCTATTCTCTAAATGTTTGATAGAATTCACCTGTGAAGCCATCTGGTGCTGGACTTCAGTTTGTTGGAAGATTTTAAATCACAGTTTCAATTTCATTACTTGTGATTGGTCTGTTCATATTTTCTATTTCTTCCTGGTTCAGTCTTGGAAGGTTATACTTTTCTAAGAATCTGGCCATTTCTTCCAGGTTTCCATTTTATCAGCATAGAGTTGCTTGTAGTAGTCTCTTAGGATGCTATGTATTTCTCAGGTGTGTGTTGTAACTTTTCTCTTTTCATTTCTAAAGTTATTGATTTGAGTCCTCTCCCTCTTTTTCTTGATGAGTCTGGCTAATGGTTTATCAGTTTTGTTTATCTTCTCAAAGAACCATCTTTTACTTTTATTGATCTTTGCTATTGTTTTCTTTGTTTATATTTCATTTATTTCTGCTCTGATCTTTATGATTTCTTTCCTTCTACTAACTTTGGGTTTTGTTTGTTCTTTCTCTAGCTGCTTTAGGTGTAAGGTTAGATTGTTTATTTGAGATGTTTGTTGTTTCTTGAGGTAGGATTGTATTGCTATAAAGTTCCCTCTTATAACTGCTTTTGCTGCATCCCATAGGTTTTGGATCATCGTGTTTTCATTGTCATTTGTCTCTAGGTAGTTTTTGATTTCCTCTTTGATTTCCTCAGTGATCTCTTGGTTATTTAGTAGCATATTGTTTAGCCTCCATGTGTTTGTGTTTTTTACGTTTTTTCCCTGTAATTGATTTCTAATCTCATAGTGTTGTGGTCAGAAAACATGCTTGATATGATTTCAGTTTTCTTAAATTTACTGAGGCTTGATTTGTGACCCAAGATGTGATCTATCCTGGAGAATGTTCCATGCACACTTAAGAAGAAAGTGTAATCTGCTGGTTTTGGATGGAATGTCCTAGAAATATCAATTAAATCTATCTGGTCTATTGTGTCATTTAAAGCTTGTGGTTCCTTATTAATTTTCTGTTTGGATGATCTGTCCATTGGTGTAAGTGAGGTGTTAAAGTCCCCCACTATTATTGTGTTAACTGTCGATTTCCTCTTTTATAGCTGTTAGCAGTTGCCGTATGTATTGAGGTGCTCCTATGCTGGGTGCATATATATTTATAATTGTCATATCTTCTTCTTGGATTGATCCCTTGATCATTATGTAGTGTCCTTCCTTGTCTCTTGTAACATTCTTTATTTTAAAGTCTATTTTATCTGATATGAGTTTTGCTACTCCAGCTTTCTTTTGATTTACATTTGCATGGAATATCTTTTTCCATCCCCTCACTTTCAGTCTGTATGTGTCCCTAGGTCTGAAGTGGGTCTCTTGTAGACAGCATATATATGGGTCTTGTTTCTGTATCCATTCAGCTAGCCTGTGTCTTTTAGTTGGAGCATTTAATCCATTCACTTTTAAGGTAATTATCGATATGTATGTTCCTATTACCATTTTCTTAATTGTTTTTGTAGGTCCTTTACTTCTCTTGTGTTTCCCACTTAGAGAAGTTCCTTTAGCATTTGCTGTAGAGCTGGTTTGGTGGTGCTGAATTCTCTTAGCTTTTGTTTGTCTGTAAAGCTTTTGATTTCTCCATTGAATCTGAATGAGATCCTTGCTGGGTGGAGTAATCTTGGTTGTAGGTTCTTCCCTTTCATCACTTTAAAAATGTCATGCCACTCCCTTCTGGCTTGTAGAGTTTCTGCTGAGAAATCAGCTGTTAACCTTATGGGAGTTCCCTTGTATGTTATTTGTTGTTTTTCCCTTGCCACTTTCAGTAATTTTTCTTTGTCTTTAATTTTTGTCAGTTTGATTACTATGTGTCTTGGCATGTTTCTCCTTGGGTTTATCTTGTATGGGACTCTCTGCACTTCCTGGACTTGGGTGGCTATTTCCTTTCCCATGTTAGGGAAGTTTTCGACTATAATCTCTTCAAATATTTTCTTGGATCCTTTCTCTCTTTCTTCTCCTTCTGGGACCCCTGTAATGCAAATGTTGTTGTTTAATGTTGTCCCAGAGGTCTCTTAGGCTGTCTTCGTTTCTTTTCATTCTTTTTTCTTTATTCTGTTCTGCAGCAGTGAATTCCACCATTCTGTCTTCCAGGTCACTTATCCGTTCTTCTGCCTTGATTATTCTGCTATTGATTCCTTCTAGTGTATTTTTCATTTCAGCTATTGTATTGTTCATCTCTGTTTGTTTGTTCTTTAAATCTTCTAGGTCTTTGTTAAACATTTCTTACATCTTCTCAATCTTTGCCTTCATTCTTTTTCCGAGGTCCTGGATCATCTTCACTACCATCATTCTGAATTTTTTTTCTGGAAGATTGTCTATCTCCAGTTCATTTAGTTGTTTTTCTGGGCTTTTGTCTTGTTCCTTCATCTGGTACATAGCCCTCTGCTTTTTCATCTTGTTTGTCTTTCTGTGAATGTGGTTTTTGTTCCACAGGCTGCAGGGTTGTAGTTCTTCTTGCTTCTGCTGTCTGCCCTCTGGTGGATGAGGCTATCTAAGAGGCTTGTGCAAGTTTCCTGATGGGAGGGACTGGTGATGGGTAGAGCTGGCTGTTGCTCTGGTGGGCTTGTCTGCTGATGGATGGGGCTGGGTTCCCTCCCTGTTAGTTGTTTGGCCTGAGGCGACCCAGCACTGGAGCCTACCTGGTCTTTGGTGGGGCTAATGGTGGACTCTGGGAGGGCTCACGCCAAGGAGTACTTCCCAGAACTTCTGTTGCTAGTGTCCTTGTCCTCGTGGTGAGCCACAGCCACCCCCCGCCTCTGCACAGGACCCTCCAACACTAGCAGGTAGGTCTGGTTCAGTCTCCTATGGGGTCACTGCTTCTTCCCCTGGGTCCCGATGCGCACACTACTTTGTGTGTGCCCTCCATGAGTGGAGTCTCTGTTTCCCCCAGTCCTGTTGAAGTCCTGCAATCAACTCCCGCTAGCCTTCAAAGTCTGATTCTCTGGGAATTCCTCCTCCTGTTGCCAGACCCCCAGTTTGGGAAGCCTGACGTGGGGCTCAGAACCTTCAGTCCAATGGGTGGACTTCTGTGGTATAAGTGTTATCCAGTTTGTGAGTCACCCACCCAGCAGTTATGGGACTTGATGTTATTGTGATTGTGCCCCTCTACCATCTCATTGTGGCTTCTCCTTTGTCTTTGGATGTGGGGTATCTTTTTTGGTGAGTTCCAGTGTCTTCCTGTCGATGATTGTTCAGCCGTTAGTTGTGATTCCGCTGCTCTCACAAGAGGGAGTGAGAGTACGTCCTTCTACCCTGCCATCTTGAACCAAATCCTCTTTTTTTTAAAATTAGAAAAGACAATTCTTTTGGCCACATGGCATGTGGGATCTTAGTTCCCCGACCAGGGGTTGAACCTGCGTTCCCTGCATGGGAAGCATGAAGTCTTAACCACTGGACCACCAGTGAATTCCAGTCTATAATTTTCTTATAATATCTTTGTCTGGCTTTTATATTAAGGTAACGCTGAGTTCATAAAATAAGTTGCGCAGTGTTTACCTTCTTTTTTTTTTGTGGTACACGGGCCTCTCACTGTTGTGGCCTCTCCTGTGGCGGAGCACAGGCTCCGGACGCGCAGGCTCAGCGGCCATGGCTCACGGGCCTAGCAGCTCTGCGGCATGTGGGATCTTCCCGGACCGGGGCACGAACCCGCGTCCGCTGCATCGGCAGGCAGACTCTCAACCACTGCGCCACCAGGGAAGCCCTACCTTCTTTTTTGAAGAAAGTTTGTGAAGTGTTAATATTGTTTCTTTCTTAAGTGTTTGGTAGAATTCGCCAGTGAAGCTGTATGGGCCTGACATTTTCTTTCTGGGAAGGTTGTTAACTACAAATACAACTTCTTTAATAGCTATAGGATTATTTGGGTTATCAATATCTTCTTCAGTGAGTTTTGATAAACTATGTCTTAAAAGAAATCTGTCCACTTTTTCTAAGCTGTAGAATTTATGTGCATAAATTTGTTCACGATACTTCTCTATCATGCTTTTATTGTCTGTAGGATCTGTATTGATGCTCCCTCTTTGACTCCCTGTTTGCCATTTTTGTCTTTTCTCTTTTTTTCATTCATCGGGAATGTAGGAAATACCTTACTTTCATGTTTCTGAATTACCAGCTTTCCGTAAATGGCAGCTGTTACCGAATGCCAGCCAGTTCCAGCTTTCTGTATGATAATGGAGTAGCTAGAAGGGCCAGGTCCCAACCTGGCTTGAGACGTCCCATCCTCATTACCTTCTGCTGCCTCGGTTCTGGCATGATTAAACACGGCCCTCACTTCATAGAGGGAGTTATATTTGTCTTCTTCTGGTGAGGTTGGTTACTCCATGGGAATTTGAGGGAGTGCAGCTGGGCTTCAGTTCAGGCTAGACTACCCTGCTGACACAGTCCCTGTCTCCCAGTGGCTACAGGTTGCCCTTGTAAGCTGGGGAACAGAGTACATGTCAAAGCCAGAAAAACCAGCTTACTGCACACCTTCCCCTTGACCTCTGCCTCTGCACTTGTGGCCACGATGGCCCTGTTAGGAGGAGCCTCTAAGACGTACACAAATTTGCCAAGGTGAGGAGAGTGGTTCTCTGGACACTTTCACCTCTCTCTTTACTTCTCTGCTGTGCCACTGAGGTAAGTGGTGCTCACACCTGTCCAGAGCTGCCTACTGAGCAGCACCTCCACCAGTTCTTTTGTTTTTTTATTTTTAAACTATGCCATAACTTGGCCAAGCACTTCATCATATACAGGAGCTCATAAAATCAGCATCAAAAACACATGGAGGTAGGGCTTCCCTGGTGGCGCAGTGGTTGAGAGTCCGTCTGCTGATGCAGGGGACACGGGTTCGTGCCCCAGCCCGGGAAGATCCCACATGCCGCGGAGCGGCTGGACCCGTGAGCCATGGCCGCTGAGCCTGCATGTCCGGAGCCTGTGCTCCGCAGCGGGAGAGGCCACAGCAGTAAGAGGCCTGCATACCGCAAAACAACAACAACAACAACAAAAAAAAACAAAAAAAGAAAACACATGGAGGTAGATATTATTATCATCACATTTTATGGACAAGGGGAGAAGACATGGAGGAGTAAGGTGACATACTAAGGTCACATAGCCAATAAGTCCCATACCAGGTGTCACACTCTGATCTTTCTGAGACCAGAGCCTGTGCTCTTACCTATCCTCCCCATGCTGAGTGGCCTGGATGCCCCAGCCCTCCATCTGTCTGCATCACTTGGAGAGTGAGTTGTGGCAGAGCCAGCCCAGGTCCATCTCTGGAATTCTCCACCTGAGTTGACCCCTCTGGAAGGAAGATAGTTGACCCGCAGTTGAAATCACAGCAGATGGGGCCAGCCAGGGTTTCTAAAGACCACAAGGCAGCAGCAGCTTCCTTTAGCTCGGTGGACAACCTTTTACATGGAGCAGGACCCTAGCATTGAGCCAAGCTGCTCTTAGCAACACTTTTATTCCTCATTCTGAAATTGCATTTGGAGAAGACAAACACTTCTTTGGTTTGACGTTTTGCCCATCTTTGGACTATTAGTTGATAGTTCCTTCAGTTCAGTTGTTTCTGCTCTATTTATTTCTCCCATTAACACAGATCCACCAATGATAATAGAGGTCACCCATTGCTTTTTTTTTTTTTTTTCGGTACGCAGGCCTCACTGTTGTGGCCTCTCCCGTTGCGGAGCACAGGCTCCGGACGTGCAGGCTCAGCGGCCATGGCTCACGGGCCCAGCAGCTCTGCGGCATGTGGGATCTTCCCGGACCGGGGCACGAACCCGTGTCCCCTGCATCGGCAGGCGGACTCTCAACCACTGCGCCACCAGGGAAATCCACCCATTGCTTTTTCATCTCAGCTGCACAATTAAGGCTTGTCACTGTGGCTTTTCAGTGAGGTCTGTGCACCCACTGTTCCTCCTTTCTGTTTATACATCTGCAGAATTAGGGGAGTCCTGTGCCCAATCTCAGATTCCACAGTCTCCTTATTTTGCTGTAGCATGTTGGAGTGAGGGGGAGAGACAGGGATTAGATCATAGAATGTTGAAGGTGGAATAGACTTCACAGCTCATTCTAGAGGTAGTTGGCCCCATTTTACAGATGGGGAAATGGGGACCACCCGGTAGACTGCGGATGGAACCTGGGCCTTCTGGTGTCCAGGCCAGCATCCTACTGCTCTCCCACATTGCCATCCCAGGTGGACAGACCCTGGAGCCACTTTCTCTAGTGTGTGTGAGGAAGCAACTGCTTCTTGTTTTAGCTGGAAAAACCCATTCTCACTTTCATCCCTGATGTGGGCAGATTCTCCCGGGCTTATGTGGGAAGTAGGAAGAGGAAGCGAGTGAATGACTTTTAGTGGCAAGACTCTAGTAATCGTCCTTCTTTTGAGGGTCTCAGAATCTCCACACTTCCCTGGGGGTTGCTGGCCTTGTTGGAGTTAAGCCTCCTTTTGGCCTTTCCCAGGGAGCTAGTCCGAGGAAGCCCAGATGCATTTGTTTACAGTTGTCTCTGGGTGATGCTCACGGGTTCTGTGTTGGGAAGGAATGTTCCTATCCCCTTGTTTATATCTCGTGTTGGAGAATGCAGGGAGACGCGCCAGTTAAATAACCACAGCTACCTGGGGTCCTGGGAGGGCAGCAGGTGTGTGATGTGGAGACGTTGTAGGTTTGCTCAGACTTTTCTGTTACTTATACACTCCGGGAAGAGTGTCTCTAGAGAAGTCATTTATAGTCTCTGAGCCTCAGTTTCTCTAAATATAACATGGGAGCAATATCTGATTTTCCTCTTCCACAGGAAGGGTACCATAAGGAAGGCCTTTCTTTTCTTTTTTTTAAAATACATTTATTTACTTATTTTTGGCTGTGTTGGGTCTTTGTCGCCGCGCGTGGGCTTTCTCTAGTTGTGGCGAGTGGGGGCTACTCTTTGCTGAGGTGCGCAGGCTTCTCATTGCGGTGGCTCCTGTTGTTGTGGAGCGCAGGCTCTAGGCACACGGGCTCTGTAGTTGTGGCGCACGGGCTTAGTTGCTCCGCGGCATGTGGGATCTTCCTGGACCAGGGCTCGAACCCGTGTACCCTGCATTGGCGGCGGATTCTTAACCACTGCGCCACCAGGGAAGCCCCAGGAAGGCTTTTCTTAAGTTTATTTATTTATTTTTGGCTGCAGTGGGTCTTCGTTGTTGTGCACAGGCTTTCTCTAGTCGTGGCGAGCTGGGCTACTCTTCATTGTGGTGTGCAGGCTTCTCATTGCAGTGGCTTCTCTTGTTGTGGAGCACGGGCTGTATGCGCGCAGGCTTCAGTAGTTGTGGCATGCGGGCTCAGTAGTTGTGGCTCGCAGGCTCTAGAGCACAGGCTCAGTAGTTGTGGCACATGGGCTTAGTTGCTCTGTGGCATGTGGGATCTTCCCGGACCAGGGCTCGAACCCATGTCCCCTGCACTGGCAGGTGGATTCTTAACCGCTGCACTGCCAGAGAAGCCCCAGGAAGGCTTTTCCGATGGTACCATATGAAAGGGTTCTGAAAGCAAAAATAATAAATATTATGCTACCATAAATTTGTTGAATTAGTTAATCTTGCTCAGTAGTTGCAGATCTTTTTCTGCACCTTACAAAAATCAAGCTATGCAAAAAGAGAGCAGATTCCAGCCCTGAAATAAAGCAGCTCAGAGCCCAGTAGCCGTGACAGACAGGGGCCCTTTGTTCATCGATGGCCTTTCACTTCCAAGAAGGAAACCTTGGGAGAGGCAGGCTGGTACCCGAGATGTCCCTGTGCCCAGCGGTATTGAGCTGGAGAACTGAGGTCCCTGGTGGGGACACACAGCCCAATCTGTACAGATGCTGTGGTGCCACTGGGGATGCCTGTGGACACACAGCTCTGAGAGCCACAGAAGACTTGAGAGTGTCACAGCTTTCACAGCCTGGCACCTGGAGAACGGCTGTACCCCTGGCACAGAGGGGTGTGTTTGTGTGTAGGAGTGTATGTATCTGTGTATACGAGTGTAGCTGTGTGAATGTATGTATGTGTGTGAGTGTAAGAGCGTGTGTGTATACAAATGTGTTTTGGTGAGAGTCAGAGTCTGTATGTAAGAGCGTGTGTGCATGCGTATGTGCGTATGTGTGCGGATGTGTTTATGTGTGTGTACATGTGAGTATATGTATATGTGTGTACGATCATGAGTGTGAGAGTGAGTGTGTGTGTGAGCATATATTCATGAGTGTGTAAGTGTAGGTGTGGGCGTGTGTGTGTATGTGTGTGTGTTGGGGGCACAGGCCCTTTGGTTAGCAAGGGGCAATTTTGCAGGCCTGTGGTTTCCTTTTAAACCTCAGCCTCCTTGCGAACCCCCGTGTGTGAACGGTGAGGGAGGGAGACCAGCTGTGGTGAAGGGTCAGGGTTCTTTTCCTTTTATTTCCTACTCATCATGGATCAGTACTTTTGTAAAATATGCTAAAAATGAATTACTACCAAAATATAGTTTAAAAAGACAGAAAATATCAGCCCCGATTTAAAATTTTTAGATGCAAGAGGCATAAGATTTCTCCGTCAAATTTCTATGAAGGTTTCTGGAAGCTCCCTGTGAGTTCCTGCATGGGGCCAGGCGGCAGCGGGGCTGGCAGAGCTGCTGGGTGCAGCCCTGTGCTCGACCCACGGGCCAAGGCGGAGAGGAGGGAAAGGAAGGGGTGCGGGAGTTCTTGGCTACAGACTGGCCTGGAGCCCCTCTGCTGTCTCTCTGCAGAGAGACTTGTTCAGGGGTGTCAGCAGGTGGCACGGGTTTGGGGTCAGAACAAGAGGCTCAGGCTGCCTCTGCCACCCGTGTGCCCGCAGAATGGGGGCTCCCAGCCCCTGAGTCTCCAGGAGCTCATTTCTGAGTCAGATGCCATGGGTGTGCACATCAGGCTGGTGGTATCTAACTTTTTGCCTCGCTGGGAGACCTACATCAGATTTGTGATTGACAGCTTTGTCTGAAAGGAGCTTTGCAAATGCCCACCATACGGGGGGTTCCCTAATTACAGTGCATATGTTTATAGAAAGAATTATGGTCATTCGATTTTCTCTTTTTTTTCCCCCCAACAGAATCAAGGCATCTCTTGTGTCTTTTGGCCTGGGATGTCCTGGGGTCGGGGAAATGGAGTGAGTGCTTAAGATGTGGTGGGAAGCTGCTCTGGGGACAGACAGCAGGAAAGACACCATCTGTGCCTTTGCCTTAATGCTTTTTCCTAGTAGTCTTTTAAATCTATAACACTTGATGGGCATCTTGTCAAAAACAGCCTCAACCCTCCCCTGGACAGCGGCGGTGTGCTGAGAAGGGCTGCTGTGTGGTGCTGCGGGAGTCGGGGAAGGGACACTGGTGGACGGTGTCATGTCAAGGTGGCCCTCGGGCGACCAACTCTTTGGAATCATGTAGGAGGCCCGGGTATCTGCTGGAGCCTCTGGTTCAACATTCTCGAGGTGAAACTAGTGAGAGCAAGGAAGCCAAGACAAGAGGTCATCTTTGGTGGGTTTTGCCGTCTTATCAGAGTGGATATTTCCTCAAGAACCAGAAAGGTCTTTGCACCTGAGCCCAGTTGCAACGGGCTCTTGTCCTCACCCTCCTTCAGGTTTTCTGGCTCTTCTAACCTCTGTCTTTCTCCAGGTGGCCACAGCACAGAGCACAGCACCTTTTAAGTGTCTCGTCTTTGTTTCTGTTCTCAGGGCAGGAAGATCCCAACAGTTTGCGCCATAAATACAACTTTATTGCCGATGTGGTGGAGAAGATTGCTCCTGCTGTGGTTCACATCGAACTGTTTCGCAAGTAAAGAGAGCCTTCCTTTTGTTCCGCGGCCTCTGACGCTCCCACCGAAACCGCTGCCATTAGCAAAACATCAGATCTATTTAAAGTGTCACTGAATATAGTCCTACAGGAAGATAAGCATTTCTCCATTGGGATGTTTTCCTGTTTGACTACTTAAATCTACATTCTTGACCCTTCTAGATATTTTAAGAACCTCTGGTTCTGAAGAGATTCCCTAAGAATATTTTCTAAGTGGAATGTTTGGATGCGTATAGAAGTCAGTCTAACGTTCTATTTTTTAAAATTAAATAAAGCCAGTGTGTCAGGTAACAATTGCTAGACGCGTGCTGCAGTTACAGAATCGGTTCATCAGTGTGTCTCAGAGCTGATCTGAAGATGTTTCAGCCTTAACCAGGTACTTTTTTTGGTTCTAGGCTTCCTTTTTCTAAGAGGGAGGTGCCTGTGGCCAGTGGGTCTGGGTTTATCGTGTCCGAAGATGGACTGATTGTGACAAACGCCCACGTGGTGACCAACAAGCACCGAGTCAAAGTTGAGCTGAAGAATGGTGCCACGTATGAGGCCAAAATCAAAGATGTGGATGAGAAGGCCGACATTGCACTTATTAAAATTGACCACGAGGTAAGTGTGTTCCCCACCTGCAGGACCAAGTTCTCAGGTGCCTTGACTGACATTTGGATAAATCTGGAGAGGTCAAAAGGCACCAGAACTCCCTGATCTCATGAGATTCTGAAGCGGGACCAAACCAGTCAAGTCTGGACCAAAGGAGAACATTTAGGACATGCTGAGTGTGACCTGGGGTGAGGGAGGGGAGGGAGCTCATGGAAGCTTCTTTAATAAGCAGGCTGTCAGGTGAGAGGTTTTTTGTTTGTTTTTTTACGGTACGCGGGCCTCTCACTGTTGTGGCCTCTCCCGTTGCGGAGCACAGGCTCCGGACGCGCAGGCCCAGCGGCCATGGCTCACGGGCCCAGCCGCTCCGCGGCATGTGGGATCTTCCCGGACCGGGGCACGAACCTGTGTCCCCTGCATCGGCAGGCGGACTCCCAACCACTGCGCCACCAGGGAAGCCCTCAGGTGAGAGTTTTCACAGTAGTGTTTTCAATTTTTATAAAAGAAAGCAATAGGTTTATAAAGAAATGAGTAGGTAAGCAGTGAAAATTGAGTTTCCCTTCCATTCTTAGCCCTGAGGCAACTGTGGCTGCAGGTTTCTGTCCTTTGTGCACTCATCACATACAGGGAATTTGCTGGGTTTTGAAGTTAGCCATCATTAGCATGTGAACAGCCACTCTGAAAACAAACCAGGTCTCCCAAATTGGGCTTTTGCAGAGTTACTAGGTGTGTTTTAAAACAATACTCCACACAAAAAAGTTTTGGAAACCGTGAATTAAAACAAAGCTAATGGATTTTGTCCTCATAGCACTTCTCAGAGCTTTTAATATGCTAACGTGCATATGACTCTCCTACGAAAGGGTGTGTACTCTAAACTACAATTTTCTGAGTGTAGACTTTTTTTTTTTTTAAACAGAGACACAAAGAGCTCAGTTTGGGAAAAGGTTTGCTTTCTTTTGAAATATTCTCCATGTAGGCATTTTTGTTCTGTTGATTTGTTTAGCAGTCTTCATACCTGAACTTAAATCCAATTTTTTTAGACCATCAACAATTCCCACTCTTTGGTACGTTAGTTATGGAGGGTTTTTTTGCTGTGTGGCAGGTGCCTAGAGAGATGGTGTTTTCTGGTTTCTCCACGCTCTTGTCGTTTTCCAGACTTCATCTGGAAAGAGGAATCAGGCTAGGCTGGAATCTTGTTTCTGGCCCAGGAATAAAGATCATAGACCTCGAGCCAGGAGGGATCTTCTTCTCCGGCTCTCTGTACATTTTACTTGATCCAAGCTGTGAAGTCAGACCCAGGTGGTACAGCACGGGCTGTTTATGTTTGTGTTGTTGATTGGGACAGAAACAGGCTCTGGGCCTGGTGTAGGTAACTAGGTAACTGGCCTTTAGCGATGTCTCAATTGCGTATTATTTCTGTTAGGTTACCGTGGAATTTCTGTAACAGCTAATCTTTCAAAATGTGTTTATCGGTCACAGTATAATCATAATAACTTCTACTTGATAAGCTCCAAAGCTGGACCAGGCTCTGCCTTCATTTGTAACTTTCACCTAATCTGCACGATAGCTGTATTATTGCCATTTTATAGAGGAAGAAACAGGGGTTCAGAGAGCTTAAGTCACCTGCCCGAGGCCACACATCTAATGCTGTGGTGAAGTTATAGCCTCCGAAGCCGGCCAGGCTCCCCAAGTGCCCAAGCCCGTGACCGTTATGGGAGGGACGCAGCCTGGCCTTTTGATGTGATGGGCTGACTCAACTTTAAATAGCCCACTGGGAGGCTGGCGCACCCCGGCTTAGGTTCACACTGCGTGAAAGGTGTCCAGGATGTGGTAGTCTCACCGGAAGGAGGTGACCAGAATAGCATAGCCTGTGGCCACACGCGGGACTTCTCAGCTCCACCGAGCCCTGGGGAAGCAGCCAACCTTGCGGGCTGTCTGCAGGCAGGGCTCTGGTCTGGACACTGCGTGAGCTGCCCCCGCGGGCTAATTTCATGTTTGGCACGCGTGGGTGCAGCCCATGCAGCTGCTCTGGCCGGGGGATATCCTTTTCAGCTTTTGAGCCAAGGTGGCGAGTGTATTCTCCTGCCATCCCTGGCATGTCCCGGCTGGCTGTGAACCATCTCCCATCTCGACAGACCAGCTTTGTAAGGTGTTTCTGACCTGGCTCCTACTGTCCCCGGGAGGCTAGCCTTCCTGCCAGCAGCGCGCTATTTGAGATGCGTTTCTAGCCCAAGAAAAAGGAGCTTGAAAATTTAGAGTCGAGCTAACGTGGCCTTTCAAAATGGAATCGGAAATGAGAGGATATTAAATTGCAGACGCCCACACAAGAGACTGGTTTCCACTGACTAAACTACTTTTTTTTTTGCTGATTGTGGTTGGAAGTGGAGAGAGTAAAAACATCTCTTCCAGCTCTTTCCATTTTGTTCCCTCAGTCTGATGATTGATTATTTAGGAAAGGGGGCCGCGGACTGCCTTGTAATGAGGCTCAGTTTGGAAGGAGCCTCTCACCTGAATACAGATGTGCCGAGCACATGACAAATGTGCCGGCAGCGCTGGGGGTTGAGGTGAGCTTGCCTCGCGCTCTGTCACCTCAGCAGCGAGAAACAGGGCAGGAAATCTCAGAGGAGGCAGAACAGAACCAACCAAAATTGGACTTGAGGGTCGAAGTCACTCCGAATGGCGCTTGCCGTGTGAGGTCAAGGCCCAGCCTCCCCAGGGCTATTTGCTAATAACCCAGTGGAACTGGTGTGACCGCCCCCCGCATACACGGGCCCAGTGGTTAAGTTGGTGCCTTATACTCTGGTCTCATTTCCTCCCCCCAGCACGAGGATTTCACTTGAAGGGCTCTCCATTACTTAAACAGCCATCCTCCTTCCTGAGCATGCGATTCTTGCCACTTTTAATGAATGAAAATTACCATGGACATCTGTTATCACTGCCCACTTTTCACCCACCCCGTCCCCCCTTCTTCTGGGAGCAGAGGCCAGCATCTCCTTCGGGGTCCATTTCTCCCCCACTGGAAAGTCTTGAAGGGACCACCAGTCATGACACCCCGCCCTCTGGGGCCAGGTGGACACGGGACCCATCAGACCGAGCAGATCCTCAGCTTGGAGCAGCGACTGAATGCCACCCACGGAAAAACAATATGGGGGAAGCTGGTGTAGCCTCTGCTGCTGGGACCCCGCTGCCCCCTGAGTTCCTGCCCTTTCTGAGCCTGATCTACCTACTTTCCCTTCCATTTTGCAAGCCCCACCTCACATCTTCCGTACACCTGCCTCGGCTTGAAGTTGCCAGAGACGTTTCTGGGCTAGCGACCAAAGGAATTTTTGCTTCTCACTGCCGAGCGGACACATGTGCGCTCACTTTCCCCGCTGAGTTTTGAGCCAGGAAGAACCTTTGGAAGAAAGCTCACTGGGCAGAGCAGCTGTCTTTCCCTGGTCTGCCGCTCCCACCAAGCTGGAGAAGGAGGATGTCCCCCAGCAGGCCCATCCCCTCCAACCACAGGCGGCCCGGATATCTCTTTCTGTGCTTCTGTCCTAGGATTTGCAGCTCCCCTTTCCTCAGGACCATGACTGGGACCAGCATTCATCAGGGGAGGGAATGCCAGCTGCAGGAAGGAAGGACAGTGTGCATGCAAACAGTTTAGTAGAAAGCAGCTTTGAGGGCAGACTAGTTCAGCCTTACATAAAAACGGTTTCCAGATGTGTTGAACATGACACTGGCTGTGTCTGCAGAACATTTAAAAATTTCCTCCAAAGGCAGCATTTTGTCTCTGCAGTTTTTTTGTTTTTTTTGGTGGTACGTGGGCCTCTCACTGTTGTGGCCTCTCCCATTGTGGAGCACAGGCTCTGGACGTGCAGGCTCAGCAGCCGTGGCTCACGGGCCCAGCCGCTCCGCGGCATATAGGATCTTCCCGGACCAGGGCACGAACCCGTGTCCCCTGCATCGGCAGGCGGACTCTCAACCACTGCGCCACCAGGGAAGCCCTGCCTCTGCAGTTTTTTTGCTGAGTAGTTCAGGGGAGAGAGAGAGAGAGAGAGAGAGAGAGAGAGAGAGAGAGAGAGAGAGAGAGAGAGAGAGAGAGAATATTTGGTTTGTTTAGGCCAGAGTGCAGGACAGAAATACTGGGGATGTACTGAAGAAGGTGAGAGAGGAAAGTTACTTTTGTCCCAGCTGCTTTTCCGCTGTGTTGATTAGAAAACAGGCAGGAGAAGGTCATCTGTCCTCCCGCCTTGATGATTGCAACTTTCAGATTGGGTCCTGTCTGCCCTGTGTAAACCCCTTCACACACTCTCTGTTCTTACAGAGAGATCGTAACTGCTTACAGGGCCTTGGAGGGGCGCCCCACTCTACCCCGCACTCCTCCCTCTGCCCCTCCCCCTCTCTGCTACCCCCCGCCCCCCATGCAGGGCTGTTCTCCTGGGGCCTTGGCCTTCCCTCCCTGGGGTGTCCCCATCCAGCTCCTCCACAGGTGACCTTCCTTGTCCTTCAGGCCTTGGGTTAAATTCTGCCTCTGCCCCAGACGGCCCTTCCCTGACCCCCTACCCCGGGGAACGCCCCACGTCCCAACCTCCCCTCGTCACTCAGGGGATGCGTAACCCCGGAGGTGATCACATTTCCTCATTCATTTGTCCCTTCTCGCCCCCTCATCGTAACTCACGATGGTCTTATTCACTTGTGGATATCAGTTTCCCTCTGCTGCTGGAGTGTGAGGGGCGCACCTGTCTTAGTCCCTTGTGAGGAGGTGGAGGCTCAACAGCAGTGTCCTGGGTGTGAACCGCGAGCCCTCCGCTCAACGGCAGGCAAGGCCGGCTGCCCTGAGGGCTCGGGGAGCGGGGAGGCACTGGGGCGCCTGCAGTGATCCGCTGACCCCTTTCTGGCGAGGAGGTGACCGCGCAGCAGGCTGACTGCAGGGCAGCAGCCCCCAGACTCTGAGGCCAGTTCTCATCTGATCCAACGGCTGCCTGGGGTTTGGACGGACGGCATGTTGCTTTGCTGGGGCCCCCGTGGCTCTGCGGTCTTTGGTAACTCAGAGCCCTGGTGAGGTGGTGAGGTTTCCTGTGGGCATTTTTACCCCGACGCCAACACCCAGGGGAATATTTGGAAGCAAGCTTGTCGAGGCTTGTGAAGTGGTTTTCTTCCCTCACTCCCGGACCTGCATCCGCCCTTGGCCACCTTTGGGCCAGATGCCACCTATGGCCCTGTTTGAAGTGGCTGAAGAGTGACAGCCCTGGGCACGGGGGCTGCTTTGTGGGCAGAGGGTCCTTCTCCTGCTGAGCGGGCTCTGGTCTCTCCAGGCCTGTCTCCTGGAACGTGGCCTGCTTGCAGTGGATCTGCCCCAACTTCTCTGAGTGAGGAGGGTCCAGGCGGCCTGGGGACGATGGTGGGGGAGGGGAGTGGCGGGTGCCAGGTGTGACTCGTGCCCCTCCACTCCCCCACCCTGCGCCCAGCCTTCAGCCAGTTCCCCTCAGACAACCTGATTGTCAGAAGGCGCTGACTCAGCCGCCTGAGCTCATCCAAAAGTGGATCAGATAACACAGAGCCTGTGCTGGACCGGCTCCCCATCTTCTGGAGTCTGTCACTCATGCTTGTAAAGTAACCAAGAGCTGGAATGCTGCTTGCCCTACCATAGTTACCCTTGTATTTTGTTTCTGTGTTTTTCCATTTGAATTCTTTTCCCCACTCCCTCCGTCCTGGTTGTTTTGTGGTCTCTCCTCTTTTTCTCCCTGAACTGAGAGGCCTGCATTGCATTCGTTAAAGAGGCCCCAGACCCTGTCGATGTAACGAGGCTTCTGTTACCGTATTGATTTTTACCATTTTTAGGGGGATGCAGATCAGTATCGCATTAGGTGATGTCAATCCAGACGCTGGCGTGGAAGCCGGCGTTTTTTGCTCTGGGCCAGCCTGTGTCCAGAGGCTCATGGGGACGAGGCTTCTCATTGGAGGCTTCTCATTGTTCTGACTGCAGCTTCTCGCGGAATGAAAATATTTCAGTTCCCCAGACTATCAGAGCTGGAGCCCTTGTGTGTTCTCTGGCCCCATTTCAAGAGCTTAGTTGATTGTTAAGGAAATTCTTTGGCTATGCTTTTCTCTTAATATGGTAATGCTTTTTTTCACTTTGGCAGACTCTCTTCAGGGTATTTGACCAAGACTCTTATTTATGGTTCTGACAAAGCAGCTGGGTTGTCGGGACTGAATTTGTAGATGCTTCATCGGGAATGTCCCCTTCAATGAGGAGGGAGGGCAAGCATTGTCAGTTTAGTGAGTGAGTAGCAGTGTGTTGGGGCCCAGGGTTGGCTAGCTGTGGCCTGCAGTCCAAATCCGGCCCTCCATCTGCTTTTGTAAATAAAGTTTTATTGAAACACAGCCATGCCCATTTGCTTATGTATCAGTAGAGTCTACAGCTGCTTTTGCTGGACGGCAGCAGAGTAGAGTAGTTGGGATGGAGACCACATGGCCCGTGAAGCCAAAAGTAGTTACTCTTTGGCCTTTCACAGAAAAAGTTTGCCAACCCCAGTGTGAGATGATTAACACCTTGTTCTAAAGGAGCAAAGTGTGTTTGGACCAAAATATACTCTTAAGACCCAAGTGAGGTGAAGCACGAGGTCACTACAGGGGAAAGGGCAGAGAAGCTGATCTCATTTGCTCTTGTGGGGACTGTGCTTCTTTGCTGAAGAAGATGCTTCGGTCTTGCTGGATTAAGCAGAGAGAGGCCTTAGTTTTGACCATTTCTCTGTAATATCGGTAGAGAGGAATTTTGTGAATTTGAAGATGTTTTCCAAATTATTATTCAATTTTAAATCCTAATGATCTTTTAAGGTCTTGTTGGTTCATTCTTTCAGTTATTCCTTATTCATTCACAGAGTCCATAAATATTTATTGAGCATCTATTTGACCAAACACTGTGTTAGGTGCTGAGGATGTAACAGCAATGGGCAAAAGCCATGGAGCTTATGGTCTAGTGTGGGAAACAGGTAAACTGGAATAAATAGGGTCGTTGGGACAATGAAAGAACAGATAGAAGAAGCAGGAGAAGGCACTGGAGCTGGGGAGACCCTGAAGGTAGTATAGGCAGAGAAGCTTATCTGAGGAGGTAACATCCAAGCTGAGACGTGGAGGACAGACAGAGCCAGCCAACGGAAGAGCGGGGTACCTCGGGTCGCTTAGATTTCCTTTCTGCCCATCCTGAGGACCTGGACCTTCGGCCCAGTGCAAACTTATTTCCCAGTGAGTTTTTTAGAGGCCTCCGGAACACAAGCCAGTGCTTCTGGTTAGCCGGTGTCTCTGCATATTGTCCATGTATCTTATTGGCCTTGGTTCTTTGGGGTTCCCGATCATACTCTGGAAAGCTCCAATTTCTTATGTAGTCAATCTCCTGAGAGTCTAGAAGTGCAAAGGGTTCAGAATGAGCTGGTCGCCTCTTATTCATGGCAGGATGCAGGCAGTTTCCCAAAACTGGTTTCCTAAAACCAACCACTTTCTATGGCAAGGCAGAAACAAGACATTCTGGTGAACTGAGGACTGATTATTCTAATAAATGTGCTAAGCAACAAGTCACTTTTGTTAAATAAGGCACCAGAATCTGATAACGAGAACATATGACTCAGGGTATTTCCCTTTTTGCTTTGGCTGCCAGGCAGCTCATAGAAACCATTGGCCCTGTGGCTAGAATACTTCCTATGCCACCATTTTATGTCATAAAGAGATATGAATTAACTCATTGTAGTAAGCCCTGTGTCATTGACCATCTCAAATTATTTTTATCTAGAGGAGGTTATACATCTTTAAGAATTTTTTACAATAAATTTTACAAGAATGATATATCCTGCATATGGAGCCACATGAGCTCTGTGTGGTCATGGGTAATGGTCACTGTGCCCTCAATTCAGTTCAGCAGTTACCGAGTGGCTGCTATGTGTTGAGCACTGAACCTACCAGAGTGAGACCACAGCCCTTCCCTTTGCGGAGCTGGTGGGTATAAGTTGTCCCTTTACCCACCTGAGCCCTGAGCCTACCACCGTATAGACGGCTGAAAACCAGGCTGCAACTGGAGTCCTTACCCAAACTGAAATGCCAGGCCCTGGCTAACCCCAGGGTTAGTCCAAATATTGGACTAATCCCAATTTTAAGATCCTAACGGATCTTTTAAGACCTGATTTGTTTATTTGTTCATATATTCACTTTCACATCCAATGATTTTCATAAATATTTATTGGCCAAACAACGCTGTAGCAGCAGTGGCTAACTTGAAGCCGCCAGATAAAAGTGGAGGGGTTGAGGGCTTCCCTGGTGGCGCAGTGGTTGGGAGTCCGCCTGCTGATGCGGGGGACGTGGGTTCGTGCCCTGGTCCGGGAGGATCCCGCATGCCGCGGAGCGGCTGGGCCCGTGGGCCATGGCCGCCGGGCCTGCGCGTCCGGAGCCTGTGCTCCATGGCGGGGGAGGCCACGGCAGTGAGAGGCCCGCCTACTGCAAAAAAAAAAAAAAAGTGGAGGGGTTGATAGATGAGAAGACAAAAGTTACACTTGATGAGATGGTGTTTCTCCTACTCTCCATGCCACAAACTATATACAGTCACTGGCTGTAGGGCTCCCGTATAGAAATGTTGACATTTCTATACGGGAATATTTGAAATGTCAGTGTTTCTTGATGTAGCCTAAAGGAGTCTAAATGTCACGGTGCTGTGCATAAACAGTGAGGGGGAAGTTTGCTTCATCAGCCCTTTCTCTATTTTGTTTTTTCGTAACCATCCTCTGTTCCTTTTCTCTCTTTCTCTCCATCTCCCCCACTTCTCTTGTCTGTCCCACCTGAACATCCCCCCACTCATCCCACCTCTTCCCCTCCTCCCCTCCCTGTATAGCAACTGTAATGTCAATCTGGGGAAACGGACAGGGGTAACTTGATTACACGGTTCTTCCGAGTTCAGCGCGTGTTGTGATCTCGGTGCTGTGTAGCAGATCCTTCCTGGCCTGGCCTCCCGGCTCACCTGCGCACTGCAGCCGCCCTCTCTTGGTGGTACCCTTGACCTTGTCGTCACTGATAACCTCTCCGCTCTCTAATCTGAATGCCAAGCATCTCAGTCTTGGTTCACCTCCTCCTCCCCCGGCACAGCTGCTTTATGGGCATGTGACCTGTGCCCTTACAGCCCCTATGCTCAGAACGGAACCCCGCTTGAGGGTTTAATGCTCTGAGGTCTTTGTTTTAATTTTATCTTTGAATTTTGTGCTTTGTACGTGAAGTCTGATGAGACAGCGGAGTATGTGCTGGGGCTTAGAGCCTTGGCCTCCGCCCTGTTTCTTTTCCTGTTGCCTTCCTACCTCCCCAGGATGGGTTCTTGGCTTCCCTACTCCTCTGGCCCCTGGGACCTCGGACCCCGCACAGCAATCACTGCCACCCTCCTTCCCCCAGGGAGTACAGGCATGGGGTACATACACCCCACAGCATCTTGGGCAGCGGGTGGATGATGCCACAGGTCATTCTGCTGGCAGCGAGGCAGGGCTAAGCCTTTTCCACCCCATCCGGGTACCTAGTGCCTCCTGGTGCCGAAGGAAGTTGCAGTGCCCTTGGGGGTGGTCCATCCTCTGTGGGTTGGGGCAGTGAGCTCTTGGGATGGGGAGAGGCCTGGCTCTACTACCCTGTCGCTGCTCGGGCACAGTGCATGGGTCTGTCCAGTAGCTGGTGAGCAGAGCACTGAGTCTGAGTCTCCTGGGTCTGCACTCACCCCATGAAAATCTTTGTGCCCCAGGGAGCATGACACTGAACAGCAAATAAAAACATCGGGACAGATGAAGAGAGAGAGAGACTATAGAAGGGAAAAAAAAGCTTTATATTTTAGTACCTTTAATGGGACTTTTTATGCACTTTATGAACAAGGCGTCTCCATGTTTATTTTGTCCTGGGCCCTGCAAATTATGTAGCAGATCTGTGGTTCATCTGGGTCCACCCATCTGCTCACATTCCCCTGTCCCTCAGCCCCTCGTGGGCTCACTTCCCTCCTTCCCCAGGCGGGATCCCTGTGTCTCAGGCAAGTCTTAGCTGCTAACATCCCCCTGAACTCTGTGGTCTAGTTTGCTGTTCCTTAGGAAGCATGCAAGTTCAGTGGCACTGCTTCTTGCTGTGTATGGGGGTCGCGCACGGGAGATGTGCTCTTTTCCCCCATTGCCTATTTTTTTAAAGAAAATGAAAGGTTAGCATAACTGTTTCCAGAAGACACACTGAATCACTTAGTTGAGTCTCAGCCAGTTGCTGCAACATTAACCTTTGAAGCAAACTTCATCCAACACACAACACCAGCCTGCAAACCCCAGCCTCTTGAAAACAGTGTGCTGGGCAGCTGGTGGATACAGTGGCTTCTGCAGATTCAGCAACAAAAATGTTTTTGTAACAGGAGCAGTTTATACTTTGCAAGGAAGAGAAAGAAGTAGTTGACTTGTCTCATGAGGTTAAAAGAAAGTTGCCAATTTTTCTTTTAGTTTTATTTGTTCATTTTATTGCTCTTCTCTCCAAGCTTTAGTGAATGAGGTTGCAACGAGAGGAGCGCTCAAGGGCTTTTAGGCCAAACCCAGGGTGGCCAGAAGCTGAAATGTTGATGGGTCATTGTTTTTAGGTCCGCTCTAGATGATTTCTGGCTGAGCCAGCGTCTGGAGAATTCCAGGAATCCCCTTTCCTCTTGCGGCTGTAAGAGTTTGCAGGGATCATCTGACCTCTTTGCGAAGCTGTATGAAAAGAGATTTATTAAGGACTCTGGTGCTTGTTCTTTTTCTTTTTCAAAAAATAAATAAATTTATTTATTTGGGGCTGTGTTGGGTCTTCGTTGCTGCGCACGGGCTTTCTCTAGTTGTGGCGAGCGGGCACTGCTCTTCGATGCAGTGCGTGGGCTTCTCATTGCGGTGGCTTCTCTTTGTTGCGGAGCACGGGCTCTAGGTGCACAGGCTTCAGTTGTTGTGGCGTGTTGGGCTTCAGTAGTTGTGGCGTGTTGGGCTTCAGTAGTTGTGGCTCGTGGGCTCTAGAGCTCAGGCTCAGTAGCTGTGGCGCATGGGCTTAGTTGCTTTGCGGCATGTGGGATCTTCCCAGACCAGGGCTCGAACCCATGTCTCCTGCATTGGCAGGCGGATTCTTAACCACCGCGCCACCAGGGAAGTACGTCTGGTGCTTGTTTTGATCTCACCAATTTAACCATTGTCTGCTAATAGGTTTTTTTTTTTTTTTGAAATCTACCAGGTCTTCTGGAAAGATCCCTAATTGTCAGAGCTGGGATGACTTTGGACATCACCAGGCTCAACTCCCTTATTTTAGAAGTGATAAAACTGAGACCCAGAGAAGTCTGTCACGTGGCCCAAGGTCAGAGTGAGTTAATACGGATGCCCTGCTCCCTGGGACTGTGTGCTCCCAGCGTACGTGGAGGCTGTGGTGGTGCTGTGTGTGTGTTTTGTCTGTGTCTTCACTCTGCACCACCCTTTGTGGATGCTGGAGGATAAGCCCATAGCAAGTCATCAGCCAGGGCCCTTACTCAGCACAGGCCTTTTCTTCCCTGTGGGAATCAGCAGTTGTGATGCCCCTTCAGGGGGATCCCAGGCCACACGGCGAGCCCGTGAAGCAGGCAGTGCCACACAGCGGGGGCTTGTCTGAGGGTACCACCGTGGCCTGGGCCCTCACCCCGAGGACGTGTGACCTCGGCTTCCTCTGGCTGTGGCCTCTGCTCTGCTTTCCTTCAGCTCCCTGGCCCTGTTGTGCGTCAGGTCTGCCCCCGTCTCCCGCCCTGCCCCGCGGCAAGGTCTGGCATGGAGAGGCTCTTCTTTGGTGGCTGGCTGTGCACCCTGAGCATCTGGGCGGTGAGCACTGCTGAGAACACCTGGGCTCTCGGTACCACCACCACCAGCTGCAGGACCGTCGGTCCCCTGGTGAGCGGAATGGGCACTATGCCCGTCCCATCTGCTCATGGGACAGAGCACAAGGCGTGTGGGGCATGCGAATAAGAGGGAGGCTTGTCTACACGGATGAGGCTCTGCTCGGACCACTTGTATTTCACGCTGACTGCCCTAGAAATGTGTGGCCATTGCTTTCCTCTGAAGCGGACTTCTCCTCTTTCTCCCCTCTGCCAAAAAAAGAAAGCTGCATGAAGGAATGTACACCTACAGATGTTTCCAGACACGTATGAGCATCACCACTGTAAAAGGAGCCAGCTTTGGTGGACTCTGATGGTGGCCCAGCCCTGAGTTTGTTTTAGGTCCCCTCCTGACCGCCCCCCGCATTCCTAACTCAGGCAAATCCTGAGAGGCTAAGGCAGTCACCAGGGCCATGATCCCCCCCCACCTAAGGGTGGTTGAGGATAACCTATGACCAGGCAGTGGCTGATGACCCACGAGGAAGAATGTGCTGGGCCCTTCTGGATTCTCAGCTCTTCTGAAGAGACACACAAGGGAGAAAAGAGTCTGTTACTTCCAGTGGGCATTGCTGCATCTTTATGTCATGCCTGGAATGATTGTGGCCCTCCTGTGACCATGGGCCCAGGCTGCCGTTGATCAGACGGAAGGAAGGCAGGAGCTTCTCCTTGACTGACGTTGTCCTTGAGCCTTTGAAGGGAGCAGCCCTCTGCCATCGCGCCCGTGAGCAGGTGGATGTTCACTCCACTTTGCATTGGGTTTTTTGTTA
The DNA here is from genome assembly GCF_949774975.1 of Lagenorhynchus albirostris. Taxonomy (NCBI): domain Eukaryota; kingdom Metazoa; phylum Chordata; class Mammalia; order Artiodactyla; family Delphinidae; genus Lagenorhynchus; species Lagenorhynchus albirostris. Next base: position 75,028,508 of record NC_083110.1, read on the forward strand.
CTTGCAGCTGAAAATAAAACCCAAAAAAACCCTAATTGATGCCTCCAAATCATTTTTAGTGTTGATCTATATTTAGCCTTTATGGAAGATTCTAGGCTGAGCTGCCCTTGGGAAGGGAGATGGATTTTATCTCTTTTTACTGCTGTGTGTTCTGCTGGCTTGTGTGTTTCCCCCCACCATCAGACAGTAAGCCTGGAGGGCACGGGTGGGTTTCATTGATCTTTCATGTTCCCTGTGCCAGGCCCGTCCTCAGTGAATGTTGTTGAGAAAGTTCTCTTTCATGTAGGCAGCGTTTTGTGGGAGCGGTGATGCCAGGCCTGCTGGTTGTTGTCTGTTTGTTTGTTGGCATCTAAACGAACAGTAAGAGCCTTCTTTAATCATGCTACTCACCAACCTCTTCCAGGTTTTAGCAGTAAGTCTATCACGCCATTAGTATCCTGCCTACGGCTTGTAGTTAGTGATTTAACTCGGACGTAGAGTCCACACGCAGGACTCTTGACACCCTCGTCTGGGCTGTCTCCATCGGCCTGGCTGGCATGGCCGACGACCCGGTTGTTCTCAGGATCTGTGTTCCCTTCCAGCCCCTCTTGTTGACTCTGCTGTGAGGCCGGCATGTAGCACAAGTGAGTCACTTGCAAACCGAGGATGCTGTGCCTTTCAACGCGGACGTCCCCCTTCCCCACTGGCCTCCCAGGTTCCTCCCTCTCATGAACAAGAGCATGACCTTGAGAACGGGCAGTGTGATGGCCACACGTTGGGATGCCCCTCGTCCTGGAGGGATTGGGACAACGTGAGCTGCGCGCTCTCCTGGTGGGACCCGAGGGCGTCTGCTCCGCTCTGATCCGGAGCTCGGGGTTGAGCTTTTGCCATGTTCAAGCTCCCCATCCCGGCTTTGCTGTGTACCCGACTTGCATTTCACCCTCCCTCCCCGCCAGTGGTTGGAGAATCTGGAGACAAGGAACGGGAGCCTCACGGCCCAGTCGTCCTCCTTCCCACTCTGCTCCTCCCGGCTGCCAAGTGGAGGATGGATGTCTGTGCCTTTACTTCGTAGGCGTGTTGCGAGGCTCCTGCGAGGTGCTGAGATGTGGGCTGTTAGGAGAGGGTCGGGCATCTCCAAGACGGCCTGTGGCTGGGCCACTTCCCAGGGGGGCTCAGACAGAGTGTCTGCTGCAGGGAGCCCGGAGCCGGCTTTGATGTGGGCGGCCTGGGAACCAGCCTGCGGACAGCAGCGCGGGGTTAAACCAGGAACGGGTGGCCCCAGGGTTTCCCATCCACAGGTCAAGGCCGAGGCGTGCCTTGGCGCTTCCAGCCGTATCTGCTTTTCGTCTCCCCCCGAGTCCCCCCGTGGAGCGTGTGTCTACACAGCTGTGGAATAAAACGCTCAATTGCCGAATAGGAATTTGGCCAGCAGAGGTATAGCTGCGCCGAGCAGACAGGCCCAAGGTGAGGAGGGAGGCCGAGGTGAGCCCCACTTGGGTCTGGAGCAGGCTGGAGAGCCTGGCGCCTGTGCGGCCCACTGGCACCTGCGGGAGACGGGAGCCAAATGGCCCCCAAAAGGCATTTTGACCTCATGAAGGCTGTAAATCTGGCCTGGCCACATCTCTGCCCCACGTCACTCTCTTGCAAAGATTTCTGCCTACAATTAGAATTCACATTAACACCTACAAGCAGTGAAGGTCTGGGAGGTGGGAGACCTGTTCTCTCGTTTAGCCAGGCTGCTCGTGAGCTGTGAGAAGTCACTCCCTCTCTGAGCCTCAGTTTCCACATCTGTAAGATGGGAGGAAACATGCCCTAACTGCCAAGGGGGTCATGAAAGTGCTTTGTCACCTGGGAGGTAAAATGTCACCTGTGTCATTCCTTTCGCATCAGTCCAAGCTTCATAGTCAAGGATCCCCCTTGATACGTGTCCACTTGCTTATTTCTGTCTTATGATTGTCCTTTAGAATCTAGGAGATGTTTGAGTGAATAAAAACTTAAACAAGGTGATACTTGGTGTTGCCATCGGTGCAGGTTTGGCTAAATGACCACTTGTGATCCGAATTTCTTCCCCTTGTGTTGAAGTGCGGATTGGTCCTCGGGGGAGACTCTGGGCTCCTATCACTGGTGTCCACTTGTCCAAGCCTGCATGGTCACTACAGTGTGGTGACTTCACTGCGCTGGACCCAAGCTCATCCACAGGCTTCCCTGGGCCCCGTTACTGGCCACAGGCCTGTTCCACCCCAGTGAGTGCAGCCAGCTGAGCGGCAGGCCCTGGGTGTTCTCCTTCCCTCCTGGGGGGTCTCTCCCCTCCGTCCTCACAGCTTCTGCTCCCCAAGAACATGTGCCTCCTTTTCCCATCCCCTGGGCCTGAGCTCTGACTTGGAAGAGGGGAGTTCCAGGGAGCGCTGTCTTTGGGCCCCTCTGCCTTCTCAACCCCCTGAGACGCAGGGGCCTGGGTCTGGCCCCCTTCCTAGGGGCTGGAGTTGGAGGAACGGGGGCGGGCGGTGAGCAAATGCTCATGAGGACCCTCCGCAGTGAGTCCTGCCCTGTAACTTTCTGATGTGGTTCTCGGCTTGTGGCTGAGCTGATGTGGGCTGGGCCCGCCTTTCTGTGTTTGAACCTGAACTCTTGCCTTGAAGCTGGTGAAAAGCAACTGTAATCTTGGGCAGCCTGGCAAACCCAGCCCAGGAGCCTTCGCCACTGTGTCCCCTTGCCCACCCCCCAAGCCCAGCCCTGAAAGCAGTCCCTGGGCCCTGAAGGAATGCTAGTGTCCCTGGCGGGCCTCCCCACAGTGGTCAGTGCTCATCACTGGCCCTGACTCCTGCCCACCCACCCGCTGTGGCTACTGGATGAAGTCATTCCTGGCAGGGGCGGCTGGCGCGGGCCCAGGGTAAACAGGCCACGCTGAGCTCATTGGCGTGCTTCTGGATGAGCTCGGGGAGTGGGGACTGCAGGCTGCCCCCTCCAGAGCAGTACCACACACGCCAGCCTCAGGTGACCGCAAGGGCAAAGTGTCACTGTCAGGGCAGGCCTGTGCCACCAGCCTCCTCCTAGTGGAGGGCTGGGTGACATGCGCTACTTTGTGGGAGTTTCGTTGGTGGGGTTTCCCGCATTGAGACTGCACAGACCCTGATACTAATAACAATAACCAACACCTCTGATGCTTACGTGTCCCAGTTATGTGGTGCTTAACTGAGCCAGGTGCTCTTCAAAGAGCCATTCTGGTCTCAAGTCACTTAATTCTGACAACACACCAAAGAGATATGTGTGCCGCGTTATTCCCGTTTTCCAGGTGAGAACACTGAGGACCAGAGTGGCTGTAAGCTTGAGCCAGGATCTAATCAGGCTGCCTGGTCCCAGGTCCGTGCTCTTCACTGGGGCACTCTTCTAGGCTTCTCAGTACCTGTGATCTGAGGGGCATCCCTTCTCATGCAGCCCCTTAAAGGTTTAGGTCTTGGATCCCTTCTTCAATATCCCTTCTTCCTCCTTGAGTTTTCTGACCCAGCTTGTTCCTGACCAGCATCTTCCTTATTTGGGGTCACAGGGGGTTCTTTGTGACTCGGTGCTTTGTGGTGGATGAGAGTCTGGGTTCGGGGTTGCACTTTTAAATCCCTGGCTGGTCTCAAGTCACCCAGTTGCTTGGAGTCTCAGTGTCTTCATCTGTCAAATGGGCTGAGTGATCTCCCCATCTCATCAGCTGGCGTCTGCTTCATCCCGGCGAAGGAAGTGCTAAGTAACCGCTGGTTTCCACCCCCTGCACCCTCCCAGCCTCCTCTCCTCTTTCCTTCTTTTTCGAGGTGGACGAACATGAGGACTCTTACCTCGCAATTAGCACTAGGCCTGGGCCAGCTCTTTGCTTTCTGGGCTGGTCCACACTGTTCAGAGTAGCTGCTCATTTTGTCTCAGAAAACAAAGGAGAAAGGAACTCGGAGGTTTGCCTGGCTCCAGGGAGGAAGGGAGGGAGGAGAGCTTAGAGCCTTCTCAGATGGAAGCCCAGCTCAGCCCTAGTGACGAGAGCTGGCTTTATTTTGTCCAGTTTTGGTTTGAAGAGTAGTTTGGGGCTTCTGACTCTGCCTGGCCCTCACAGGGCATCGGGGATCAACCAGCCTTTGTTGGGTTAATCAGCCCGCCAGGGACGGGAGCAGAGGTGGTTGATGCAAGACCTTTCCAGGCAAGGAGAGAGCCCACCTCTTGGGTCTTGGCATCTCGGGGCCCTGGATGCCCTGTTGCCCCCAGCCCCACCCCTGCCCCTCCCCAGGATTGCATGTGCTTAGCACAGAGATGCACCGGACGGAGTCAGGGCAGCTGCAAGCCCACAGAGCCCCTGATTCTTCAGAACCCAGGAGGGACGAGCCTATGATAAGTGGGGGGGGTGGGGTGGGGGGTGGGCTCTGGATCCTTCCCGGTGGCTCTCTAAGAGTGCTGCGGTCAGGCTTGCCCCCAGTCCTAAACCTGTCCCCTCTGTCTCCTGGCCTCCGGATTTCAGAGCAAGTCTGTGCTGATAGCTTCAAGATGTGCTGAGACCCTGAGCTGGCCTCCAGTGTCCGTCCCACGTCTTCCTTGGCGTGTGGCAGTGGCAGTGCGCACTTGACTTGCAGCAGCTTACGAGGAGGCACTGATTATCTTGGGTGGGAGGGAAGATAGTCCTCAGCCGGGAAGGGATGCTAGGCCTGACCTCGGTTTCCTGCAAGGCCTGGTGGGTATGAGCGGTGTCCCTTACCTGGCGCTCCACGACATCTGTGCGTTTATCCGTTCTGTTCGCTTAACCAAATGCAGCAACGCCAACCTTGTGTTTCCAGGGAAAGCTGCCCGTGCTACTGCTTGGCCGCTCCTCGGAGCTGCGGCCCGGAGAGTTCGTGGTTGCCATTGGAAGCCCGTTTTCCCTTCAGAACACTGTCACCACTGGCATTGTCAGCACCACCCAGCGAGGAGGCAAAGAGCTGGGGCTCCGGAACTCGGACATGGACTACATCCAGACAGACGCCATCATCAACGTGAGCCCTCTCCGCTGCAGGGTCGTGTGGGCTTTTGGAAAGCTGGGCTGGGCTTAGGAACCAGGGCTGGAGTCAGGATCCTCAAGGTGCTTTCAAGGATCTCCTAAAGCAGATGAGGCAGAGGGCTGGTCCTCAGCCTGTTGGCAGTCTCCGGGGACTCCTGTGACGGGAACTTGAGATTTGCCAAAGTTTGCAGCCCGCAGGAGCTCTCCATGCCCCCTGCCGCCCTGCCCCAGGGTCAGCCACCCCTGGCTGGAGCTGCTTGTTCAACTTCGTGGCAGGAGGGATGCTCACCTCAACACAGTCTCTGTAGCCCCGAGAGGAGTTTGCATTGCCTTGTGGGGGGAGCGGTCTGTGCATCAGGCCGACCCATTCGATGTCTAATGAGGTCAAGGATTATCACACACAATCTCATCAATGGGATCTTTTTTAAGTCACATTTTTCCACTTCAGCTGTTTCCCTATAGGATTAACGTTTCTAAAAAGCATTTCCCCCTACATCTATCTAATAAATAAGAAACACAGCGTGTCTTGTGCACTCGCTGCGTCTGGTAGGCTTTTTTCCCAAACTTTCTTGTGATCTTCATGAAGTAATGGAAATAGAGCAAGCCATGTGGATTTCCAGGCCAAGCAGCAAAGTAGGGGGTCACATAGATATAGGGGGGGCAGTTTTGAAGATTTGAAATACTGTGATACTGGAGCAAGTGGGCAGCCAGCCTATTGCCAAGACAAGGAAGATGTGTTGGGTGTTTTGGGAATTTGTAGTTGGCCTTTGGGAATTTGTAGTTGGCAAAAAAAAAAAAAAAAAATCCATCCATCTATCTACCTATCTATCTATATCTATCTATATCCCCTTTATGGCACGTCTAAAACTTTCTGAAAATTGTTTAAGGTCCTTTTTTTCCCAGCAAAATACTAGGTAGACAGGAACAAAACTCCGGCAAGAACTTGCACTCAGGGACCTGCCAGGCAGAGAACTAGATTGGACCATGTAATGACATAAACTCATAACCTTTTCGTTTTTGCTTAATTTCAGTATGGAAACTCCGGAGGCCCATTAGTAAACCTGGTAAGGCCTTTAAAAAATCTGCGTACATGTCTTTTTCTTCCTTTTGGTTTCTTTTCACACATGAACTTGCCAAAGCGCATTATCTAATTCTTTTAAAGTGAAATCTGTGACTGTACTGTACCTTGCAGATTACTCTTCTTATCTTTTCTGCAAAGAGTAAGGCATGATGGAGTTTGGATTGGAACTGCTATGCCAGCAGACATGCTTATGTTTCAAAGTTACAAGTAAAGGCATTGGAATTCAGGTCCAATCCAGGAGTGGTTAAAGGAGTGGGTCTTTATTTTGAAGGTGTCAGCAGTTCTGGCCTGTCCCTACGCTGCCTAAGGAGCTGGCATGGCTCATCCACAGGGTTTGTCTTGGCCAGGGGCCCTCCTCTAAGACCAGGCTGGAATGAGGAGTTACCCTGCTCACAAAGATGTCACCTAAGTTTATATTTTATTTAAGCAAAAAAGGGAAGCCTTAGAATCAGACAGTCAGAGCCAGGGTGCAGCTCAGGGTCACCCATCCCAACTCTCATTTACAGGTGATGAAATCGAGGCCTTGTTTAGCAAAGCGCAGGATGGCAGTGCCTTCTTGAGGTCCCTCTGAGTCGGGCTCAGCACTACGGGAAATGTGCAAGAAGTGACTTAAACTCTCCTGGCAGTTTTCTGTTCTAAGTCCGAGTTGAACGACCCTTTAACAATAGTGTTCAGAATAATGGTTGGATGGTGTGAGGCAAGACTGCTATACCAGGATTGTTCCCTATGGTGTGGCATTCACTGAACTGTGAATTTATCTTGAATTGAAGCACACCCTGTAGACTGGCTTCCTCCATGATTTAAAGCTAGTCTGTGACAAGCAGAGGCAGTGAGATGCGATTGTGAGCCCTCTGCCTCCCCGAAGTGCCCCGGAGTCAGCTTGGAAGTGAGACTTTGTTTTGCTGATGATGAAGTCCGTCCACCCTAAGCGCTAAGGTTGTTTCTCCCTGACGTCAGCAGAGGAATCTTTTTTTTTTTTAAATAAATTTATTTATTTATTATTTATTTTTGGCTGTGTTGGGTCTTCATTGCTGCACACTGGCTTTCTCTAGTTGTGGCGAGCGGGGGCTACTCTTCGTTGCAGTGTCCAGCTTCTCATTGCTGTGGCTTCTCTTGCTGCGGAGCACGGGCTCTAGGCACTCGGGCGTCAGTAGTTGTGGCACGCGGGCTCAGTAGTTGTGGCACTCGGGCTCAGTAGTTGTGGCTCGAGGGCTCTAGAACTCAGGCTCAGTAGTTGTGGCGCACGGGCTCAGTTGCTCCGCGGCATGCGGGATCTTCCCAGACCAGGGCTCGAACCCGTGTCCTCTGCATTGGCAGGCGGATTCTTAACCACTGCACCACCAAGGAAGTCCCAACAGAGGAATCTTAAGATCACTGGAAATGGGGGAAACAGGAAGGTGTGGACAGCCATCTAAAGGACTCTGGGGCTTTTGGAAGCATATTCCATGCCAAAGGAGCAAATGTGCATTTTGAAACTGTCTGTCGTGTCTGTTGCTGTGCTTTCGGCGTGGTGATCACTCAGCTCTGAGTCGAGTGGGTGTCGATTCTTCCGTTGCTGAGATTGGCTTACGCTGCCCAAGTCGGGCCTCTCCCTCTACGACCCAGGAGCCCCCTCCCTCCAGCTCCCCCCACCTCACACATTTCTCTGAAGAAGCTCCAAGCCTCCTTTCTTGCAAATTCTCCACTCTCTATCGGTGCATATCTTCAGGTGAACCTTCATGGATTCAGTAAGCTGTTTCCATCTTGCTTTTCAGGATGGTGAAGTGATTGGAATTAACACACTGAAAGTGACAGCTGGTATCTCCTTTGCAATTCCATCTGATAAGATTAAAAAGTTCCTAACGGAATCCCACGACCGACAAGCCAAAGGTAGAGCACGTGCCCCGCGGGGACTTGGGTCGGGGAAAATGACGCCCTGAAGGTCAGAAGGGAAAGGAACACACGCTATTAAGCCCATGGTATTAGGTCATAGGTGTTGGACTATTTTCAACCTATGATCATGAATGTGTCATATGGTTCAATCTGGCATGTACCGGGCATGATCCTGGGTGATTTCTGTACATCATTTCACTTCATTATTCATTATGTCATTTAATTCCTTTGCGTGAGCAGGTGGGAATTATTAGTCCCATCTTATGGATGAGAAAACTGAGATTCATGGAGCTCATTCCTTCCACAAATGTTTATTGAACCTTCTGCTCGAGTCAGGCTGGGGGTTTGAGGCTCAACAGGGTCCCTTGCAGGTGTGATGTTTACCTTCTACCTGGGGAAGAGAGGAGGCAGGTAGGACCCCAGTCAGGATTTGAACCACAAGCCGAGCGCATCCCGCTATGGTCCTGACTCTACACAGCAAACTGGGGGATTGGACCCCATGGCTCGTGGTGTACCCGGCACAGCCGCCAACTGGGCTGACCTTCTGTTGTCCTTTCCAGGCAAAGCCATCACCAAGAAGAAGTATATTGGCATCCGCATGATGTCACTGACATCCAGGTGGGTAACAGAATGTCTGTGTCTGTCTGTGTCTTAAATTTAAAACAAACCTGAACTTCAGAAGACTCTCACTGGTACCCCTAAAAGGGAAACCTTACTTTGCTTCAAGACAGCTCAGTTTCTGGTTACAGTTAAGTAACATTAGGAAAGAGAGGAGGACCGTTAGCCTTGGCCTCTTGTTTTATCCTTCATGTTTGTTTCTGGGTTCTGAGCAGGCCCTTCCTTCTGGAAGATTCCATTCTTCTTGGAAGGCAGGCCTGAAGAGCCGGGGTGTTCGTCACTCCCCCATGCCTTCCTTTCACCACTTGCTCTGTTGAAACTCACATTCCAGGAGTGCCCCGAACACCTCCCTCAGCCCCAGAGCGCCCTGCCTTCCCTCAGCCCCAGAGCGCCCTGCCTTTCCTCAGCTCTGCCGCCTGTGGCCTGAGGCTCCTGGAAACACCTCCCTCAGCCCCAGAGCGCCCTGCCTTTCCTCAGCTCTGCCGCCTGTGGCCTGAGGCTCCTGGAATGCCCGTCAGGCCCAGCATGACTGATGGGCTTGTTTTTCCCGAGCTGGTGGAAGTTGTGGTATGTGACTGCCAGACTCATAACGTACTGGTATTTTAACCTTGATGAAAACATCTGGTGTAATCGTAGGAGTCCTGGTACCTAAGGGCTCGCTTGAAACTCTTGTAGGTAAAGTTGGCAAGGAGCAGAACATACTGATATAAATATTAATGTATTAATTATTGTAGTTAATTAGCTATTAATTGTGAACACACGACAGTAGTTTAGACACATGTAATAAATGGTGGTACCTTTCTCAGCTGGCTTGCCAAGACTGAAACGTGCATCGGGTCTTGTTTGGGAACTCTGAGAGGTGAAGGCGTAAGGAAGGAATACGGGCCCTGGGGTCCAGCTTCCTGGGTTCTTGTCCCAGCTCTACTGTTTCCTGGCTTGTGACCTTGGGATGACTTGACCCCTGAGTGCCTCAATTTCCTCCTCTCCGGAATGAGGATAACTGTGCAGGCATGTTGGTATGTGGTGAGGACTGAGTGATTTCATGTGTATCAAAGCTTGGATGAATGGGTGGTGGCAGTGGTCACTAGCCACGGCGTCCCCGCCCACTATTTATCACGTGCTTGGCACTGGGCCAGGTGCTGGACCTAGATGGTCTCATCGGGTCCTCACGACAACCCCATGTCGTTATCCCTGTTTTACAGGTGAGAAAACTAAGGCACAGAGAGGTTAAGCACCGCCCAAGATCACACAGTCAGGAAGCGGCAGAGCTGGGGCTCCAAAGCAGGCCCACCACTATATTGTACTGACTCCTCAAGTGGTAGCTACTATCAATTAATAATAATAATGATAAAACACCTCCCTTGCTGTTATCCAGTAACTCTAGGAAATAGGCAATTTGAAGCAGAATCAAAATCCCTGGAGGAATTTTACGTTAGAATCAGGGAAGGAGAAGCGGGGCAGGAGCCCCGTTGTTACCTAACAGTAATACAGGTACGTTTGTCCTGAGCAGCAAAGCCAAGGAGCTGAAGGATCGCCACCGAGACTTCCCAGATGTGCTTTCAGGAGCGTATATCATCGAAGTCATTCCTGATACCCCCGCAGAAGCGTGAGTGAGAATTATTTTCCCTTTTCCTAATATCCTTGTGTTTCCTGAAGGTAGGGGGCAGGGGGCTGTTCTTTTCATATCAGCTCAGGTGATTGTGAGAATCCTTGACAAAATTGTCGGACGTCCCTGGTCGACTCTGCCAGTCAGGACTTCCAACCTGGTTCAGCTCAGGACTCGTCAGCAAAAGGTTGCTTCCTATCTTCAAAAGTCCTCTTGAGGAGGGGTATCAGATGGAAAGAGTGATGTCGGACTTGTTATGAGTCTCCAGAACAGGCCTGGCTGGGGAAAGAGGCTTGAAGGAGCAATGTCCCGGAGACCCCGAGCAGCGGTCCTGTCCTAGGCTGCTGGAGGCGTCTCCTCCTGAAGCCTTCGCTAATGATGTCTGTTATCAGTCAGGCCGTACTTATCCACACCTCTAGAAAAATAACCCAGGGGACGTCAAAATAACATGAAAAGAAGTAGGTCAACTAACAATCAGGGTCTGTTACCTGTATCGACGAAATATCCAGAGAGAGGTGCTAGACCAGGGAGGGGCCAGCACACTGTTTCCTGGGAACCAGCTCTGGAAGAATAGATTTTGCATTTTTAAGTGGTTGAAAAAATTTAAATGAGAACAGTATTTTAGGACACATGAAAGTGATGTGAAATTCAAATTCCAGTGTTATGTAAATGAAGTTTTACTGGGTCACGGCCATGCCCAATAGATTATATATTGTCTGTGGTGGCTTTTGGACTACCACGGCGGCGTTGAGTTGTTGTGATGGAGACCATCTGGCCTGCAAAGCCTAAAATATTTCCTATCTGGCCATGTACAGAAAAAGTTCGCTGACTCCTGTGCTAGGCCATTAAGAACCATAACCGCTTATTGGACACTGTCATATAGAAGAGCTACAGTCCCAGCAACAGCACAAAGCAGGTGTCTCACAGTAGAGCCATCAACCCATCCCCGTAGGAGCTGCTCTCTGAGTTGTAACACCCATTACAAGCAAGTTGGCCACGGTCCTGGTACATGGTAGATGGTACATCCTCATCTCCTTTGGAGTCCATCTATGATAAGATCATACAAGTGCTGGTAGGCATTTCTACAATGGACATGATTGATGGTGTGGCCTAAAAACCTCAAAAGGAAATAACGCAACCCATGGGTGGTTTAAGCCAGTCTCACATAAGTTAACTATTACCCCACCCTGTTTGCTCTGGGCTTTTAGGTCCTAAACTGTGCCTCTGTTGATGTACAGTTGATCACCTTTCGTGGCAGTTAGACCAGGAGGAATGGAAACATTACAATCGCATTTCCCTTTGTGTTGCAGTGGTGGGCTCAAGGAAAATGATGTCATCATTAGCATCAATGGACAGTCCGTGGTCTCCGCCAACGACGTCAGTGACGTCATTAAGAAGGAAAGCACCCTGAACATGGTTGTCCGCAGGGGCAATGAAGACATTATGATCACCGTGATTCCCGAAGAAATCGACCCGTAGGCAGAGGCATGAGCTGGACTTCATGTTTCCCTTAAAGACTCTCCAGTGGACGATGCATGATGCCTCTGGGCTGGTGGCACTGGATGCCCAAGACTTTTGTCCGCCATGTTGCTTGTTCAGCAGAAACACTGGCCAGCAGAATCCTTCTTGATAGGTCGTAGGCAAAGCCAGTGTAACGTTGTAAACCCGCAGGCAGAAGCTCGCCCTTCTGTATCGTATGTACGCAGCGTGCTTTTTCTTGCCAGCTTGGACTGCTCCTGCTTGGACAGTCGACGTTTGTCTCCTTCTTTAACCGAGTCATCATCTTAGTCTAGCTAAGCCTGTTGCTATAACGTGTAGGTAAGAGGAAGGTCCCACGGGAGCCAGAATGGTACCAGGCGTGCTTATGCTTTCCTCCTAGTCAGCATCCAGAGGAGGGAGTTGCCGAGACCACGGGAGGGTGAACACTGGCTTCCAAAATGGCCAAAGTTGCCTCTTTTAGGAACCTCTTCAGAACTGGGAGCACAGTGACTTGGAGTTTGAGCTATTAAAATACTTCTTCATACTTTGCTTTCTGGCGTCCTTCTTTGCTGGGAACGGCTGGTTGGAGTCTCTTTGAATTGAGTATAATGTCAACGGCCTGCTCGTTGCACCACGTTTTCCCTGCTGGTTGAGCTTGAGGTCGCACCAGTTATTTCAGAATCATCCCGGGGGTTTACCGGTGCTGTGAACACTGTGCCTGGCCACCCTGGCTTCATGAAAGCGGCCTGAGGTCAGTTGCCCTTGAACCTGGAGCTTTTCAAACTAAAGAGAGGCTGTTAACTCCACACACCGTGCAGTAAGTCCGCAAAGATTTTCTGGACCTCTGCTGTGTGCCAGGCAAGGCACAGGGCCGAGGGTAGAGGGGTGAATGCAGAGCGGGACCCCAGAGCTTCCGTTGAGGAACTAGGTCTCTTTCTGAAAGGGAGATGGTTCAGGAGACCAGGATGCGACCCGAGAACAGTCCTGAGTCTTCAGAAGGCGCAAGTTGAAGCTGGTTCCAGCTGCCTGGGGCTCTGAAATAGATCTTAAACCTTGTGGGGCTCCCCTCGATGTGTCCTTGAACAGACGCGGCCTTAAGGGGCTGTGGGCACTTTTAGCTCCGTGAAAGCTTCCAGGAGTTTGGGAAGCTGGACCCATGAATATGGCGGCCAGACTTTAGCTTGGAACTTTGCACAGGCCTGAGTGCCTGCGGGGAAGCGCCCACCACAGAGGACCCTGCTTACGCCCAGAGCAGAGCCTAAAGGCTTTCTAAGTGTCAGCAGTCAAGAGGGGGGCCTCGGACAGGAGGGAGGTTCAGTTCCGTAGACTGAGAGCTTAATCCTTCCTCGACCACGAGATCTCTAGGAGCAATTCGTAACTGGAGAGGCTGTGGGAGGTGAAAGGCGGCAGCGGAAAGGAGGCGCAGCAAAGCCAAGCCCTCGTCAGTACTGACGCTCGGCAGGCGAGCCGCCTGTGCTCTGCTGAGCGCAGTGCGTCCCTCTGCTCTCTGCTTAGATGACCTTGTAGAGTCAGGAAGGAGCCCGTAAACGCTTTCCCTCCTGGCATGGGTTTTGCGTTCCCCTGCCTCCTCATTAAAGGTGGTGACTCAGAGGATGGCCTGTGGCTTCAGGGGTTCATCCTCAGCTGTTTTGCCCGTGGGCCTGCTCCTCTGGTGGTCCCCGGGGCCGAGATGCTGCCACAGGTGGGGAGGACGTGCTGGGTGGCATTGAGGTCAGAGCCCGCCCGGCCCCCAGCCCATCTATCTTCGGCCTGTCGTCCACTTGGGAGATCACAGAGGGTTCCTCTGGAAGGAATCGGCCTGGCGACCGATGGGCCTGAATTGTCTGTAAACACTCAGCAATATCTCCCAAAGATCCACAGGGCTCTGGGTGGGGTTGGAGTTTTGCCTGCATATGTTTGGTCTGTAGGCCTACATACAAGGCTGCAGAAAGGACCGCTTGGCACGCTGTAGGCACGTGATGTGTTTGGTCACAAGGCTGCACTGGCCTGTGGGGCCCTGTGTCCTGTGGGAGCTGCTCATCCTAGCACCCCTTACTCATCCTTTCAGCTTTCACAAGACTTCTCAGAACAGATATTTTTTTTCTTCCTTTGGGCTGTGATGGAGGTTTTTGCAGTCCGAGTCAGCCTTAAAACCTGGGAGGCAGAGCTGAGTTGAAAGAGCATGGCTTTCGAAGTTAGAGGGACTTGGGTTCACTCTACTGTCTACATTGTACTGGCTGTGTGACATTTGAAGAGTTACCTAACCTCTCTGTGCCTGTTTCCCATCTGTAAGATGGGGATAATAATAATACTTCCTATGGCTGTTGTGGGGATTAAATGAAGTAATACATGGCACACAGTAAGCACTCAATAAATACTAGCGACCTATATGTTAACTGTCTTTGAGCCTCAGTTTCCCCCTGTGTAAAATGTGGAACAATAATAATGTCCCCCTTGTACTGGAGCTGTGAGGGTTAACCATGATGGCACGTGCCGCTAGGTCAGTACAGCTGCTAGTGTTTTTGTTGGTATTAGCCTGCCACTGTGCTGGTCTTTAATGACACTCACAGTAGCAGACGTCTGTTGGATGCTTGCTGTGTAACAGACACCATGCTGAGCATCTTACATTTATTAGCTAGTAGTTCAATCCTCAGATCAGCCCTGAGGTGGATGCCACATTTATCCCCTTTGACAGGTAAAGAAATGGCTCTTCAGAGATTAGGCATCTTGACCAAGCCACAGAGCTAGTAAGCGGGAGCTGTGATTTAAGCCCAGGAGGTCTGAGTTCACGGCTTTTGTACGGTGCCACCCGGCCCGTCTTTACCTTCTTAGGACCAAGGCTTCTGGTCCTTTCATCTCTGTGTAGTCTAGGTCCATCACCACTTCTAGAAGGTGGTCATGGGGACGTGTGGACTCAGCCCCCTGCTGGGTTGGTGACTCATCCTGGCCCTTTCAGGTCTCTCAACAGCCCCATTGGCTGGTAGGTCAGCAGCTGCCGCTCCTCTCTGTCTCCTGCAAAGCTTCCTCCGCTCACCCACACATCTTCCCATCTCGGCCCCCCGGCTCCAGTCCTCTGCTTCCAGCTTTTGCGAAACGTCAAGCGACGCTGCCAATCACGGGGGCTGGATTTCGCCAGCACATTTGCGTCACTTGCCGGTCCCCATCCAGCCCTGCAGGATGCTTTACGAGATGCTCTGGCCAGGAGAGGCTCTGAGTGCAAGAGTTCCTTTGCTGTGCTTTCCGGGCCCAGCGGAGTGGGTGTCATGCCAGCAGCTCTGTACAGGGTCACGCTCTTTTCTGTGTGAAAATTTGGAAGAATGCCCATGTCTGGGGGACAGGGTGAAGGGCAGCATGTATTTACAAGAACCCGCTCAGTGCTTGTCTCCACCTGGTTAATGCTTTAGACAGGCCCAAGCCTCCGATGGTGGTGCTTTGATTGGCCGGCGAGGGTGCTGGGCCCATTTTGGTAAATGCCACTCAAGTCAGGGCCGGGCTCGCTGAGGTTGTGTGGAAGGGGGCCCGTGTCTGGGTGAGTGGGCCGGTGCGGGTTCCGGGTTATGACGAAAGCTGCCTTCTCCTCTGAAGGTGGTTATGGGTAGGTCAGGGGTATGGCAGCACCAGGGTGGCTTAGTGCCACGATGGCAAATAGGTTTCTACTGGGTCCTCCGGGCTGAGCTGGTTGTAAGACTCAGCGCAAAGGTGTTTTAAAACAAAGGTGTTTAAAAGCCATGTTCACATGCCACTGCCCACCTCTCCTGCAGGGACCCCACATGGTTCTAAAGAACTGTCACCAGAATTGGCCTATGGGATGTGACTGTTGGCCACCTGGATATGAGCGGACCATCAGGATACTCACTGAAAAGCCACCCCTGTCTTGAAACAAGTATTGTTGGTGACATTTCTGAGCATGTGTCCCCCGCACCCCCAAGATGCACTGAGCCACAGCTCACAGGAAGGAGTCGGTCTGGAATCAAACAGTGCCCGTTCCTGGAATCAAACAGTGCCCACGTGTTGGAAGCCCACATCAGAAGCGCCATGGTCTTGGCAGGAGACCTTGGGCCTAGCTACCCGGGCCTCCAAACCCATCTGTGTCCTGCTTCTGGGGCCCAGCTGGGCTGACTCGCTGCTGTCCGCACTGGCTCCCACCCGGAGCCAATGGTCCTCTGGTGTTTCCAGCAAAATATAGGTGGAGGGGCTTCCCTGGTGACGCAGTGGTTGAGAGTCCGCCTGCCGATGCAGGGGACGCGGGTTCGTGCCCCGGTCTGGGAAGATCCCACATGCCGCGGAGCGGCTGGGCCCGTAAGCCATGGCCGCTGAGCCTGTGCGTCCGGAGCCTGTGCTCCGCAACAGGAGAGGCCACAGCAGTGAGAGGCCCGCGTACCACACACAAAAAATATATATATATATGGGTGGAGCATGTAAAGAGCAGAAGCCTTCCTGCCGTTAGGCTGCTGTTTTATCTAGAACTTTAAAAGCTGCCTCCGTGTGGTGCCTGCCAAGAATCAGCAAACATCAAATGAAATAAACCCTAACAAATGCATTATTAGTTAAAAAACTAAAAATGAAAACTGGTTCAGATGCTTTATGAAAATAGTATTCTGTTACACGTGTCTCACTGGGTCAGGTAAGCTTTTGTACATGCACTGCCTGATCCTCTTTCACCCCATCTCCTCTTCCTCCTCCACCACCACTGTAGGATCCCCATTTTACTGATGAGGATAGTGAGGCACAGAGCCGTTGAGTAACCAGCCTGAAGTCACACAGCAAGAAGGAAGGTAAACCTGCTTCATTGGAACTCAAGTGCCTGGCTTCAAGCCCTCTCTCTTTTTTTTTTTTTTTTAACATCTTTATTGGAGTATAATTGCTTTACAATGGTGTGTTAGTTTCTGTTTTATAACAAAGTGAATCAGTTATACATATGCATATGTCCCCATATCTCTTCCCTCTTGCGTCTCCCTCCCTCCCACCCTCCCTATCCTACCCCTCTAGGTGGTCACAAAGCACCGAGCTGATCTCCCTCCCATTCTCTAGTAGGTCTGCATCTTTATTCCCGTCTTGCCCCGAGGTTCTTCATGACCATTTTTTTTTTTTTTTTTTTAGATTCCATATCTATGTGTTAGCATACGGTATTTGTTTTTCTCTTTCTGGCTTACTTCACTCTGTATGACAGACTCTAGGTCCATCCACCTCACTACAAATAACTCAATTTCATTTCTTTTTATGGCTGAGTAATATTCCATTGTATATATGTGCCACATCTTCTTTATCCATTCATCTGTCGAAGCAACTTAGGTTGCTTCCATGTCCTGGCTATTGTAAATAGAGCTGCAATGAACATTTTGGTACATGACACTTTTTGAATTATGGTTTTCTCAGGGTATATGCCCAGTAGTGGGATTGCTGGGTCATATGGTGGTTCTATTTGTAGTTTTTTAAGGAACCTCCATACTGTTCTCCATAGTGGCTGTATCAATTTACATTCCCACCAACAGTGCAGGAGGGTTCCCTTTTCTCCACACCCTCTCCAGCATTTATTGTTTGTAGATTTTTTGATGATGGCCATTCTGACTGGTATGAGGTGATACCTCATTGTAGTTTTGATTTGCATTTCTCTAATGATGTTGAGCATTCTTTCATGTGTTTGTTGGCAATCTGTATATCTTCTTTGGAGAAATGTCTATTTAGGTCTTCTGCCCAATTTTGGATTGGTGTTTTTTTTTTTTTTTTTTTTTGCGGTACGCTGGCCTCTCACTGTTGTAACCTCTCCCGTTGCGGAGCACAGGCTCCGGACGTGCAGGCTTAGCAACCATGGCTCACGGGCCCAGCCGCTCCGCGGCATGTGGGATCCTACCGGACCGGGTCACAAACCCGTGTCCCCTGCATCGGCAGGCGGACTTTCAACCACTGCGCCACCAGGGAAGCCCGGTTGTTTGTTGTTTTGATATTGGGCTGCGTGAGCTTCAAGCCCTCCCTTAAGCACTCGGCCGTTATCCCCTTTGCCTGATGCTACCCAGTGACATTTGTAACTGAAGACCCATATTTCCAGGGTGGTATAATTTTCACTTGACCCATCTCTGAAGCAGTAATGATGTTAGTGGCTGTTTTGTGAGAATGAATTTGCAAAACAGGAAAGCTCACATGGTTTCATGGGCATCGCCCCCCAGAAAGGGTCATAAATGCTGTGGGCAGTAAGGGACAGCCCGAGGCACACCCGTCTCGCGTTCGTTCACAGATAATCGGGCATCATCTCCCAGCTGCCTGTCTGCCTTCGTGCCTTTTCCATTGTGCTGTCTTCTGATGAGTCATTAGATCTGGAACACAAAGTCTGAAACCATACCCAGGGTAAGCAGTGTGCTTCATCTTTGAAAGCCTGGCACTGATGCTGAGCCCAAAGAACACATCCTAAAACCTCCAGGAAGAGAAGATCAGCAAAACACTTGCACTGACCTCAAACTTCATCAAAAATCCTGACAACCAAGAATCCTCAACATTTAAAAAAAAAAAAAATTTATTGAAGTAGAGTTGATTTACAGTGTTGGGTTAAATTCTGCGGTACAGCAAAGTGAGTCAGTGATATGTATATATACATTCTTTTTCATTAGAATCCTCAACATTTTTAGCTGTTTTCTGGTTTATCATCCTTGCCCTTTCCCTCATAAGTTAATTGCACTGACATTTAATGACTGAAATTGAGAAAGGTGGAGTGGGTATGAAAGAGTCTGAGCTGCTCTCCTGTACTAATGAAAGTAGATCAAAGTGAATGGGGGTTTCGAGGGAGTGTCCTCTCAAGACAGGGCAGCTGAGGTAGGGGCTTACCACATCAGTCTCTCCTTTTAATCTTGGTCACGCACCCATTCCTGCGACCTTTTATGCAGTGCTGTTTCTATGCCCTGCGTTGTCCCAGGGAATTCTGATGGCGCCCTAGTCAACCTTGCTGCCTCCCTTTTGACGGGAGGAAACTGAAGCTCAGAGGGGCAGCGTTCCTCACTGGATGACACACTAAAGTCAGAGCAGCAGGTCGAAACCAGGCTTTTTGCCTCCTGAACCCGTGTGCTGGCTCCCATGGCGGCAGCCCCAGAGCATCTTCCGTACTGGCTGGCTTAGTGGTCTGGAGGCCCACACCCAGTCCCTATCCTGGATTTGGGTGGGACAAGGGGTAAACATTTGTCAGCACAGCTTTCTCACCAGTCAAATTCCTTTAAGCTGAAAAGCCACAAAGAGTGAAAGCAAAAGCATCGAGAAAGAAAAAATGACGTCCATGAAAACCGGCACATGGAGATTTTAGCAGCTTTATTCATAATTGCCAAGACTTAGAAGCAACCAAGGTGTTCTTCGGTAGTTGAATGAATAAGTAAACATCCAGGCAATGGAATATGACCCAATGCTAAAAAGAAATGAGCTATCAGACCCTGAAAAGACACGGGGGAACTTTAAATGCTTATTACTGAGTGAAAGAAGCCCATTTGCAAAGGCTACTTACCGCATGATTTCAACCATGTGACATTCTGGGAAAGGCAAAACAATGGAGACAGTAAAAATAAAAATCAGTGGCTTCCAGGAGTTAGGGGGGAGACGGATGAATGGGTGAAGCACAGAGCATTTTTAGGGCAATGAAACTATTCTGTATGATGCTATAATGATGGACACATACATTTGTCCAAACTCATAGAGTGTACGACACAGAGTAAACCCTAGTGCCGACTGAGAACTCTGGGTGATAAGGATGTGTCTTGTAGGTTCACCAGCTGTAACGAACGTACCATCCCGGGGGCGGGGGGATGGTGATGGAGGGAGCCTGTGGGTGGGGTGGGGCAGGGGGTGTAGGCGAATTTCACTTCCTCCTTGATTTTGCTGCCAACCTAAAACTGCTCTCAAAAATAGTCTATTAATTAAAGTTTAAAAACAAACATCTGAACGAGATGCACTCACCATCAAGCCCTAGAGCTAAACGAGGCACCTGCCTGACCCAGAAAGTGACTTCAGATTCTGCTCCCCCCCACCGGCTTCCAGCAGTGGCCCCGTTCTGCTTCCTTTTTGTTTTTTGTTTGTTTGTTTGTTTTTTGCGGTACGCGGGCCTCTCACTGTTGTGGCCTCTCCCGTTGCGGAGCACAGGCTCCGGACGCGCAGGCTCAGCGGCCATGGCTCACGGGCCCAGCCGCTCCGCGGCATGTGGGATCTTCCCGGACCGGGGCACGAACCTGTGTCTGCTGCATCGGCAGGCGGACTCCCAACCACTGCGCCACCAGGGAAGCCCGCGTTCTGCTTCCTTTGGCCCAGACTGCAGATCCAAGACAGGCGTTCTGGGCAGAGGTGAGAGGAGGGTGCCTTTTAGAGCCTTCCAAGGAAGAGATTCCCCAGCTGGCTCAAGCCTGCTGAGTTATCCCTGAAAATAAAAGTGAAAACCCCAGTCGCAGGTGCTGGGAGTGTCGCTGCTGGCCCCCACGTGGCTCCCACGTAGCTCCAAGCCCGGTTGGAGCAACCTGCTCTGCCAGGCAACCTGCTCTGCCAGGGCTTCCCGACGCGTCCTTTGTCTGCGACAGAAACACATGTTCTGATGGGAGAAAATCTGTTCTTGACTAATGAGGCCGGGGGCAGGGGGGACGCTGTGCCTCGCGCTGGGAGCTCTGTGAGGTGCGCCAGGCAGACCGCTTCTGTGTGCGTTTCTACCCCCTGGGTGCCACCCCTCTCCTGTGGCAGTCACCTGTCCTGTGACAAAACCCCTCAGAGCCCAATCAGGACCGAGGAGGCTTTTGATGACCACGGCTGCCTCTACTCCATGAAGCCACCAGCACCTCCCTCCTGGGCTCTCGGGCAGTGCCTATGGCCTCTTGCATTGTCTACCTGCCCCAGGTGCCCCTGCCCGGCTACTGTGCTCTCTTCCCTCCATGAATGCCCCCGCCAAGCCCCTTTAGGTGTGTTGGGCTACTAGGTCTGG
This sequence comes from Lagenorhynchus albirostris, assembly GCF_949774975.1. Lineage (NCBI taxonomy): Eukaryota > Metazoa > Chordata > Mammalia > Artiodactyla > Delphinidae > Lagenorhynchus > Lagenorhynchus albirostris. The sequence goes on from NC_083110.1 coordinate 75,049,077, forward strand.
GACCACCTGGTCCCTGCTCACACAGGGCTCCTCTCCTCCTCCCGGATCATTTTATAACCTCCTCTCTACCTATGAAGCAGGCATATCACATCTGAGCTCCAGACCCCTAAACTCTTCATTCCTCCGCTGGGAGAGGAGAAAAGGTCCCATTCAACATCACGGCTGGGATGACGGGGTAGGTGTGTCCACTAGGGGGTGAACTGACCTCATGAAAGTCCCGGGAGGTGTCAGAGGACTTGGCTGTGAAAGGGAAGGGTGCCTGGAGGAAGCAACTGGGAGGACCAGCCGGCGAGCCTGGGGGCAGGAGTGGGCAGCTTCCCCCAGCCATGACTGGGCAGCATCGCCCGGCCTAGGGGGGCAGCTCTGACGCCCCCGGTTCCCTTCTGTGATCCAGACACAGCAGCCCCCTTCTCTTCTGTGTGCGCACACACCGATCTCATTTACTTGTCTGCTTGTTTATTATTTGTTTCTCCTGCTAAAATATTAATACCAGCCCCCTGACAGCAAGGACCTTACGTACAGCCTCTCCAGTGGGGCCAGGAGTAGGAAAGGAACAGCTGAGGAATAACGAAACAATGAGCTGCAGTAGAGAAATGTCCGCCACACCCTCAGGCATTTGCTGTGTCCCTCCTGGCCAATGGGAAGCATCCTGCTGCCTCTGGCTTCCCGTACTTTGAAATTTGGGACATTTAGACCTAAGGGGCAGGTGAGTACCGCTGGGAACGCCTCTCTGATCTTCAGTTTGCGTAGCTGGTTTCCTCTCCTGCTGTATTTATCTCCTCTGGTCATAGCTCTCCTTACTTCTAAGCATCTCTCCCATTTTTGAAGATCAGCTGGACTTAGTGTCCCCAGTGGCACTGGGCTGTGACCTGGTGTAACCTGCTGTGTATCTGTTCACAGGGACACACCTGGTCTGAGGATCCCCTCCACCCTGGGTTCCTGGCCCCCAGACCCACCCAGAGCTGAGCCTGGGAACCTGCATGCTAACAGGCCCTGTAGCTGAGAAACCCTGCCTGGGAGATCAGATCTGTTTCCACCTCATGCTGGCCCCTCTTCCTCCCAGCAAGAAATACTGGGAACGGAGGTGATAAGTTGGTCTTCTCCAGGGAGGCAAATTGTCAGGCTGAGGACACTTATTTACAGCCGTTTCTGCCCTCCTCTGTCCCCGCACCCACTGGGCCTCCAGGCCTCTCCCATCACTCATGTTTTCTCAGGCTCTGATGTGAGTTACTTACTCCTTGCAGAGATGCTGAGCGAGTGATTCACACTCTGGACCTTTTGAGGCTTCCCTATTGTTAAAGGTTGAGGCTGCTGGGGTTCCGGACAGTGAATAGCGGGGAGACAGGGGGGCTGTCAAGCATGATGGTTCCAGCCCAACGTGAGGCAGAGGCGGGAACTGAGCAGAACTGGGTCAGAATCCACCCGCTGCTGGGCGCACAGCCTGGAAAGTGCGTTTCAGGCCATGTCCCAGGCGATGCTGGAAGTTATTTAGTCTCTTGGGGCCTCAGTTTGTTCCTGTCTCTGTCTCTCAGTATAGCAAGCACCCATCTTCCATTGAACCAGGTTTAATAACTGCTCCCACTTTGCTATATTTGCTTTTTTACAAATAAAAAGGAAATGCCTTACAAACACATTGGATCTTCCCTTTGACCACCTTTGCCCAACCCCATCCTTCCTGCCTCCTCACCCCAGGGGCAGCTGTTGTTATTAATTTGATGTGTCACTTTTTCACACATTTGTATATTGCATATATATCTATGGGCAATATGTACTGTTTCATACAGGCTTTTAGAATTTCATTAACGGTATCGTAGTGTGTATTTTTCTATAACTGTTTTTATACAACGTTGTTTTTTGAGATTTATCCTGTCGTGATAGGTCTATATCTATATCTGTATCTGCATCTATTCCTCCATTGTAGTACTCCATCGTATGAATATGCCAGGATTAACTTTTCTATTTCCTGATTGATGGACCTTTATGGTGAAAAGGTTCAGTGTCTTGATCTGTAAAGTGGGAATCATTATTCCTTTCTCACACATTGTGGAGCCTATGTGAGGGGACACAGGTGAAGGCATCTCACATGGTCCCTGGCCACAGAATCTTCTTAAGACCTACAGGGAGTGGTTTTCCAGCCCCCAGGATGAGTCCTGTTGCAGGACACTCTGTGTCCAGTATCTTCCCCAATGTCCAGCGAAGGCAACCTTTCTGGTTGGCCTCATAAAAGGAGGGCTTGTGGCCCAGTGAACAGGGTCAGCCCTGGGGGCTCCTCTCTAAGACCAGAAAGAATTTTATGAGTCCTCTAACCCAGTTTCCTTCACAAGTTACCACCATGAGCTGGCCATTCCTTCCGAACCCTAAAGGGCAGCTCTATCGTAAATCGGGTCAAATATCTGTGTCTTGCTAAGTTCTACTTTTTTGCCCCAGTTCTGCCTGAAGGGGTCATACAGGCCATCCCAGCCCTCCGTGAACCCCAGCACATTGCACCTTTAAGGGCAGCAGCTATGCCCATCCTTGCTTCTTTCATCATCTAGGCTAACCACCCAGAATTTCAGAAGGAGAGGCAGCCTTCCTGGGATGCATTCTTCCATCCCTTCGTCATCCTGCTCATCCTCTGAACGTGTTCCTCTTTCCAGTCTCAGAGGAGCGATTCCTGGTGAGCTGAGTTTCTGCTGAAATGTTAGGGACTGCAGTGTATGCCAGGAACGAGTATGGCGTACACTCTCTGGATGCTTTTTGCCTTAAGTATAAACAACTTTGTACGGAGCATCTATTGTTTTTTCTGCTCAGGGCCCTCCCCATCCACAACTTTTCTCGGAGCTATCTCTTCACCCAATTCACATGGAAAGTGCAATTGGCATCCAAGCAGCCTCCTGGCACAGAGAAGGGACCAGGGCCCTGGAAGCTCTGAGAAGTGGTTAAGCCTTCCACAACCCTCCCTCCCAAGTCCCCTGATGTTCATTGCTGAGGACACCCATTCTATTTTTTGTTTGTTTGTTTGTTTGGTTTTTTTTTTTGGCTGTACGCGGGCCTCTCACTGTTGTGGCCTCTCCCGTTGTGGAGCACAGGCTCCGGACGCACAGGCTCAGCGGCCATGGCTCACGGGCCCAGTGGCTCCACAGCATGTGGGATCTTCCCGGACCGGGGCACGAACCCGTGCCCCCTGCATCGGCAGGCGGACTCTCAACCACTGCGCCACCAGGGAAGACGCACAGTTCTTTATTTTAGGTGATTGATTCAGCCTTCTATAAATTGTCATACAAATGCAGTGTCAAGCCCTGCTTTCCAATTTGTTGGCTTTTTAAGTTGAAACTAAGAGATTCTGCGTTAAGTTTGTGGTCTCTTTAAAGGAGCAGATGCAAATTAGAGAGTTGCTGGCAGCCAGAGGTTTCCTCAGTAAGCAGAGAAAATCCAAGGAGAGAGAGGGGGAGGATGGAATGAAGCAAGAGGCCAGTGAGAGAGCTCTGATGGAGCAGTGATGAGGGAAGGAGAGAGTCCCAAGCAGCCTGAGCCCCTGCTTCCCATCCCCTCCTGGGGACCTGCTGTGTCCTGGACCTTGGAGACCATTAAGACCCCCCGGATGCCTAAAGAATCTTCCTTTCTGTGTGAGCTGCTTCCAGTTACTTCCTGTTTCTGGCAAGCAAGAGACTTGATTCATGCAAATTGGAAGCCAAGTTGACTCTGTTACCAGAAGCGGCCATGTGACCTGCTGTCGAACCACATCTGCTCCCTCGTCCCCTCTCCCTGTGGCCTCTATTCCAGTCTTTTTTTTTTTTACATCTTTATTGGAGTATAGTTGCTTTACAATGGTGTGTTAGTTTCTGCTTTATAACAAAGTGAATCAGCTATACATATACATATGTTCCCATATCTCTTCCCTCTTGTGTCTCCCTCCCTCCCACCCTCCATATCCCACCCCTCCAGGTGGTCACAAAGCACTGAGCTGATCTCCCTGTGCTATGCGGCTGCTTCCCACTAGCTATGTATTTTATGTTTGGTAGTGTATATATGTCCATGCCACTCTCTCACTTTGTCACATCTTACCCTTCCCCCTCCCCATATCCTCAAGTCCATTCTCTAGTAGATCTGTGTCTTTATTCCTGTCTTACCCCAAGGGTCTTCATGACAATTTTTTTTCTTAAATTCCATATATATGTGTTAGCATACGGTATTTGTCTTTCTCTTTCTGACTTAACTTCACTCTGTATGACAGACTCTAGGTCCATCCACCTCATTACAAATAGCTCAATTTCGTTTCTTTTTATGGCTGAGTAATATTCCATTGTATATATGTGCCACATCTTCTTTATCCATTCATCCGATGATGGACACTTAGGTTTCCACCTCCTGGCTATTGTAAATAGAGCTGCAATGAACATTTTGGTACATGACTCTTTTTGAATTATGGTTTTCTCAGGGTATATGCCCAGTAGTGGGATTGCTGGGTCATATGGTAGTTCTATTTGTAGTTTTTTAAGGAACCTCCATACTGTTCTCCATAGTGGCTGTACCAATTCACATTCCCACCAGCAGTGCAAGAGGATTCCCATTTCTCCACACCCTCTCCAGCATTTATTGTTTATTCGAGAGTCTTTGAATGTCCACCGTTGTACTGTGTTTTTATCCTAAGCTACCCCTATTGCCTTGGAAGGCAGTAGGGCACGACCCTGGAATCAGTAAAACATAGGAGCGGAGGGGAAACTCCCTGTTAAAAGGCGCAATCTGGACTAAGTTAGGGACCACATTCCACCACTTCATCTGATCCAGAGAAAAAAAAAATCAGCTCCCAGATGGGAAACACCTGTGCTTGTAACTATTCTTGCAGTTGATGCAGCCGGGAGAATTGTGCAGCCGGAGGCTTCAGGAACTGGGCTGAGGTCCGGGTCAGCATGCTCATCAGCAACACCCAGTTGCTGGAAAAATTGAGTAACTTGAGGAGGAAGAACACTCTCCTCCCTGTCTCACCTCTGGCTACCCAGTGTGTCAGCTTGGAGGCTTTTGATTTTAGGCAGCGCCAAGGAGCAGCTTTGCAGGGGAGGAGGTGGGGCACCTTGGTTCTGCTCCACGCTCAGCCACTTATTAGCTAGGTCAGCTCGGCCAGGTGAACCTTTAATTCTGTGTGTGTGTGTGTGTGTGTGTGTGTGTGTGTGTGTGTGTGTGCACGCGCGTGCACACGCACGCATGGATGCTGTCTCGTAGAGTTTTGAGAGGATAAAATTTTTTTTAATGGATTAAAAACCTGCAAAAAAAAATTTTAAATGGATTAAAAGGGCTTCCCTGGTGGCGCAGTGGTTGAGAGTCCGCCTGACGATGCAGGGGGCGCGGGTTCGTGCCCCGGCCCGGGAAGATCCCACATGCCACGGAGCAGCTGGGCCCGTGAGCCATGGCCGCTGAGCCTGAGCGTCCGGAGCCTGTGCTCCGCAATGGGAGAGGCCACAACAGTGAGAGGCCCGCGTACCAAAAAAAAAAAATGGATTAAAGAGTTTTTGCCAAGCAATAATAATAATGACAGAAATGGCTACCATTAGCTGGAGATAGAAGTGTGTTGACTCTCAATGTTGGTGAGGATGTGGACAAAAGGGAACTCTCATACACTGTTGGTGGGAAGGTAAATTGGTGCAGTCACTGTTGAAAACAGTATGGAGGTTTCTCAGAAAATGGAAAATATAAAAATACCATATGACCCAGCAATTCCACCCTTGGATATTTATTCAAAAAACAAATAAACAAACAAGCACCAAAAAACTCATTCAAAAAGATACATGCACCTCAATGTTCATAGCAGCATTATTTACAGTTGCCAAGATATGGAAACAACCTAAGTGTCTATCAAGAGATGAATGGATCAAGAAGCTGTGGTGTATATAGACAATGGAATACTACTCAGCCATAAAAAAGAATGAAATTTTGTCATTTGCACAGATGGGCTTGGAGGGCACTGTGCTAAGTGAAAGAAGTCAGGCAGAGGAAGACAAATACTGTATGATATAACTTATATGTGGAATCTAAAAAAGAAAACAAACTAGTGAATGTAACAAAAAAGAAACAGACTTACAGATATAGAAAACAAATTAGTGGTTACCAGTGGGGAGGGGAGAGGAGGGGCAATATAGGGGTAGGAGTTTAGGAGGTACAAACTACTACATATAAGATAAATAAGCTACAAGGATACGTACAACACAGGGAATATAGCCAATATTTTATAACAACTATAAATCGAGTATAACCTTTAAAAACTGTGACTCACTCTATTATACTCCTGTAACTTATATAATATTATACATCAACTATACTTCAATTAAAAACAAAAAAGAAGTGTGTTGACTCTCATATTTGGTCCTTAGAACACCCAGCAGCATCGGTGTTATGGCCCGATTTCAGAGATGAGCAAAGTGAGGTTTTGCTCACTAAGTAGCTTGTCCCAGATGCTCAGCTAATAAGAGCAGGAAGTTGATTCCAGGTCTTTTCTGACTCCAGGGTCCATGAGACACGGTTCTCTTCTTCCAGGAGGCACCCTTCACACTGGAAGGCAGCATCGTGCTGGCTCACCCGGGTGTGTACAGCGCTTTAAGGTCACTCGGTGTGGCTTTACAGCTCTGGCAGAGAGAGGGGACACTGCTCTTTGAACCGAGAGCTGTCTGCAGCGGCCATGCAGCCCCAGGGCAATGGCGTCACTCACACCACAGCAGGCGGTGCTTTGTTTTGGGGGAGAATTTGGAGGCCTTTGGGATTGAAAAAGTGAAGGCCCGGACTCTGGCGAAACTCCTGATCTAGAAGGAGAAAAGCAGAAGGAGGTGGCTGCTTTGTCAAAGAAGACAAGAGGAATTTGGGTTTTTCCTGGGCAGCCTTCAGAGGGAGGTTAGCAAGCCCAGAAAAATCTGAGGGCAGAGGGGCAAAGAGACACAGATCTTGACGGGAAGCCAGTGAGAAATTCCTGTGGGTGGGGAGAGCTGACAGAGGCGCTTATACGTGAAGCTCTAGCTCTTCTGTAAACCCCTTTCATTGTCCCCAAACGTGGGTAAACGTGGTTTTGCTGATGAAACTTTAGGTCAATGCTGGGCAGAGAGGAGCACACGGATGAGGTGGTAAGACCCTGGTGAGACCGGTCGCCGAGCTCAGTGTGTGCAGGAAGCAGGCACCAGTGGTGATTTCCAGTGTGAGTTACAGAACCATGGGAGCTGTGCTGATGCTCTCAGTAGGTGACAAGGCATGTGAGCGCTTTATATTTAAATATTGGAGACAGCTGAAGGCGTGGGGATGCACAGGCACCCGACATCTGGCGTCGCGGCCCTTCCTAAGGTGTTGCCTGTGCTTTCCAATTTCCCTCCCATGTTCTGATGCCACGTCCATAGTGCGCCCAGAGGATGCTGGGTACCCATCTGTGACTTTCCTATTCCTGTGGTCCTATTCCTTCCCTGAGCAGGGTCTGACACGTAGAGAAGGAGAATGCGAGCTTCCCCCCATCCTCCTGGTTGCAACAAACCCCAAACTCACCAGCACTGCACATTTAAGAGGCAATTACCAAGCAGCATGGAGTCAGCCGCCCACCACTGGGATCATCACCAACAGTCCCCTCCAGACTTATTTTTCTCATAAAACCAACCCAATGTTTTAAAAGGAGACCCGAGGAGGGAGCATTTCCCTGGCAGTGGGTAAGCACCTGACACAGCCCAAGATGGCGGCTGCCTGGTGGGTGGGGCTGGGTCACTATGGGAACGGCTTGGAGCCAAGTGCATTTCCTTTGGTTTGGCCGCACCCCTAACTTCTTTTTATTCTGGATGGAAATGGCCAAGTCATTTGGCAAGAGATCTTGACAGCTAGATGTGGAACTTATAACCTCTGGGAAGGAGAGTGGCACTGTAAGATGTTTTCTTGGTCACTCCTAGGACACTACATTTTTCACTGACAATTTCTCTTTTTCCTTGTCCTCCCAGCCTTGAGGGGGAATAGCCTGTAATGAGCAGTTGAGGTGGACGTCATCTCTGCTGTTTCCAAAATCCTCCTTCTACGTCTTACATATTAGTCACGCGGCAGGCTCACCACGTTGCCAGGCACTTTACATACATTATCTTATTTAATCCTCCCATAACCCTATGGAATGGACATTATATTAATCTACATATAAGGAAACCGAGGCTTCGGGTTTGCTTCACTTGGAAACGTATGCTCTTACCTTTACCTACCGTTCACGGCTCAGCTGGAAAGCCTCTTCTAATAGAAAGCTAAGCCCTACTCATCCCACCTAAGGGGTCTCCCTCCCCCAACACTGTTTCCTGGATCCCTAGGTCTGTGCTTGTCTGAGGTCGGCTGAATAATGCCCCCACGTCCTAATCCCTGAAACCTGCCGCTGTATCACCTGACGTGGCAGAAGGGACTTTGCAGGTGTGATTAAATAAAGGATCTTGGGCTCTGGACTATCTGGGTGGGCCCAGTGTCATCACAAGGGTCCTAATAAGAGGGAAGCAGGAGAGTCAGAAGGAGAGAAAGCAGATGTGACCACAAAAGCAGAGGTTGCAGTGATCTGCTTTGAAGATGGAAGAAGAGACCATGAACCAAGGAATACGTGCACCTCTAGAAACTAGAAAAGACAAGGAAATGATTCTCCCCTGGAGCCTCTGGAAGGGACACAGCCCAGCTAAAACCTTGATTTTAGCCCAGAAGACCTTTTGTTTTGTACTTCTGCCCTCCAGAACTATAAGAAAATAAATTTGCGTTGTTTTAAACTACCCAGTTTGTGGTAATTTGTTACACGAGCAATAAGAAACTAATATGGTCCGTGTCATGATTTTTTCCCCTGCACTTATGTCCACACCCCCAGCCAGGATGTAAGTTTCTGAAGCCTGGACTGACTTAATGCGGTAGCTATATTTTGAGCACTTGCCTATTTCTGAGAGTATTGTCTCTGTGGAAAGCAACGCAGGCATGAGGAAAACAACTCTCTGCCCTTAAGAAAAGCACATCTAAAATCTTTGTGTTTTTAGAGGTCCCAGCTCAAAAGAAATGAGTAGTAATCAGCTAGTGACTGAGGGGCCCCATCATACAAAGAAAACAACATACAAAAGAAAACACAGTTAAACTGGGTCAACTTTTGTAAGTGAAATTAAAATAGGAGTTCTCTGATTTTTAAATGAACAGCAGTGAAGATAAACATTTCTTTAAACTTAAAGACAGAGAACCAGGAGAAGGGGAGGTACTGGAGCTCAGGGGACGTGAAGGAGGGAGAGGACTGGTGAGAGGCTGGAGGGAGGGATCAGGGGAGGGCACTGGGGCCAAGGGGGTAGGAGTTTCTGAGAGAGAGCAGGGACTTGGTAAGCTGCTCTGAGCATATCTGCCTCTATGATTTACAGTCACTTGCCAACTAAACAAGTTAGCCACCTTCCCAGGGGTTAAAATGGCCTTAATGGCCTTTATCCTTAGACCCAAGCCCTCGCCTCTGAAAAGAATAAGGAAAAACAAGGAGGAGGAACTATTAGCATTACCGTTCCTTACACCAGGGTGTGGGTCAGCCCCAGGGCATTGCTGATGGGCGTGCTGCCAGGGGAGGGGATGCCCTGTACCCAGATGGTCAGCTACATCCTTTTCACGTGCAATCTCGAAGATCACCTGGATCAGAATTACCTGAGCAAATATTAAGATTCCTTACCCCCTCCCAGACCCCTTGATTCTGATGTTACCTATGATTTGAGAACAGTGTGACTTTTCTGTTTATTGGACAAAAGTTTTTCAAAATATTAACAGTCTTGGCAGTTTTATGAACTTAATTAGCATGAAGTTTGGGGCCTCAGTGCACCTGGGCTGAACCCATTAATTCTTATGATTGATTTTCCTGTAAGATTTCTATAGAGTACAGAACAGCCTGGATAAAAGCTATCTCCTAATTGCCCTCTATTAACAATTATTAGGAGTAACTGACTTCCCTGGCGGTCCAGACGTTAAGATTCTGTGCTTCCAGTGCAGGGGGTGTAGGTTCAGTCCCTGGTCAGGGAACTAAGAACTCACATGCCGTGTGACCGAAAAACAAACAAACAAAACAAACCCAAAAAACACTTATTAGGAGGGACAACAGTAAGCATTTTATGGCACGTCCAGCAGACATCAGTTTCCCTAAATCAACACTTATCCTTCCACCTGTTAACTCATGTTATCAGTATGATATATGGCTCTTAGGAGCCCGACGTTTGACAAATAGAGGAAGCTGGACTTTTTGCCTGGAAAACTTTGGGGAATCAAAGTTATTCATAAAAGAAAGCCACTCTTGGGACATGGTATTTTCTCACAATCTAAGTGAGTGATAACTTACGTCAGCAATTTGGTAGTTTTATAACATACTGGAACGATGACAGCTAATCTTTCTGGCAGATTATTTTTGTGTTGTGCGTTACTTGCATGGTCTAAACTGTGACAAAACACTGCAAATGATTAACTGAAGTGTAAAGACGAACACACTGGATAATGTTGGATATTAGGTAGGTGTCTCAAGCTCATTTTCATGGGAAGGAAACCAGATCACCTAGTGTTAGGCAGCTCCCCAGGAGAAGGGCTTCTAGAACACCAGCCCTGGGCTTGGGGTGGAAGATGTGAATTGCTCAGTGAATGGGCAAGTGTGAATGGAAGACTTCTTAAAATAATGTTGAAAAGGAAAGGTCAGCATGAAGCTCTTAACTCTTCCTAGGTCACGGGTCTATGTTGCGTGGTGCTAAAATCTAGAATTACACTGTGTTTTAAAAATTACCATTTTGAATATGCTTTTGGAAGACCAAGTACATAAAACAGATAAAGCAGAGGGCATTCACATTATGGCAAAAGGTTTGCAGAACGAGCTGGTTGCAAGTAGGCAGGGCTCTGGAGGGAAACAGAACCGGGCTCAAGCTCTCACTCAGGCAATTAGTTAGCGATTATTGTAGCGCCGCTGGGCAATATCCTCCACTTCACTGCAGCTCTAAAATGGGCCAGTAAAACTTACCTCCTAGAATCGTTGCAGTGTTTTGGGCCACTGCGTATAACATGCCAGCGCCATGTCGGTCCTCCTTAAATGGGGGTGACAGTGGTGATCTTCAGCATTGCCACCATTCTTCAATCCGACTCCATAGATCTGTGCCTCATTTTTAGGGCTGTATAGATTACATAAAATGTATCCTGCATCCTTGTTTTTTGCCAGGAGGGATATATGAAATGTCTTATTCATCTCTGTGACCACCTTCCTGCCCACAGTTGCCTGGGGCTTGTTGACTTGTAAGTGATAGGTGCTGGGTGAGATTATGGTGGAATTGAGTTGAATTATAAGCTTTAGATCTTGACAGGGGATGGGGAACTTGAGTTTTTCACCCTTGAGCAGACCAAAGGAAATGACTAGACCTGAAAAGAGTCAACAGAGACTATTATGTCCACCTATTTACCTGTAATTAAGATGCACAATGGCTCTTTGAAATATGCGTTCACCAGCGTCAGAGCTCTGAGCATTGTGAAGTCTTGGGAACCTGTCTGGATTCCCTTTCTTTTTTTTAAATCGGATTTTGCTGGAGACACCTTTGGGGCCTTCCGGTACCAGGTTTTCGACTTGATTTTATTGGCAAAGGGGACAGCTAGAGGCTGTTTGTAATCATAGCGCTCTCACGTTCCCATAGGAGACGGCAAGTGCTTCTGACCTTGGGAAGAGCAAATACAAGGTAGTGGTTAAGCACACAGGCTGGAAACCACTTAGACCTAGACCTGGGATTGAGTCCAAGCCCTGTCACTTATTATTTGTGATAAGAGCAGTAAGCATTGGTACTTGTCTCATGAACTATGGGCGGATAAATGAAATACTGCAGCACAATGCACTGAGCTTAGTAAAGCTTCTCTCTGTCATCGTTGTCTGGTCTTCCAGAGCGGTTTGGGTGCCCTCCTATGAGCGACCTTGACTGCAGAACTTGAATTCATTGCTCTTCTTCCTGCACTTTGGACCTCCGCTCATAATGGTTCGTTAGATGAGAACATCAACCTCTAAAGCTCAGAACTCTTCTGAGCATTGGATGAAAGCCATGGACTCTATAACTAGGAGGATGCACACACCCCTGTACTTTAAATGTTCATAGGCCTCTCAAGCCCATACGTCCATGGGACCGGGTTTGGGAGCCCCTGGCTCAAAAGAAATTAATCATAAATGGATTATGGAGCTCTTACAATGCACCATGCTTGCAGTCTGGCGGGATTCAAAATGGCATTGGCAGTTACTACTTTTCACCAGCCCTTGACCCTTTCGAAGCTGAGGGTCCAGTGGGCTGACCCCAGCCTTCTTCCTTGAATCACAAATTCTGCCAAAGTCAGAATCTGGGTCCTCAGTGGAGGGGAGCCTCCTCGGCTCTCTTTCCCAGGGAAAGGTCTGGATGCTCAGATTAGACTACTTGTACTAAAGAGAATTGCCTTTTTGACTCATCTCAAGTGAGAAGTATTTCTGTGGTCAAGTTCAAGCAAGCAGACTCAATAAGCCCCTTATGGGAAAGGATGAGGCAAATCAAGAACAGATTTTACTACACTGTTCTTCGCTGGTGGTCGTTAAATGCATCCAAATAAATTAGTTGGGGGACTCAGATAAAATAGGCGTGGATAAAGGGGACAATGTTGCTTTAGTTCCTCTTTACCTACATGTTCGATCGCTTACGGCTCCTCCTCTAGTCTGGAAGCCCCAGGAAGGCAGGGCTCCTGTGTTCTTTGTTCACTGTACAGTGCCTGGCACACAGTAGATGCAATAAATATTTGTGGAATAAATGATGATTCCTGATTCTCAAACTGCTGTTCTGAGCAGAAACTCTGCCATCAACCAATAGAGGTGCTTCTGTGGGTCTGTTTGAAGGACTTAAGGTCCACGGAATGATTTTGACTTCTCTACTTGCTGTAGAAAAAGTATTGAGGGAAAAATCGGAGGTTCATATAGAGCATGGAGGCATCCAGTACCTCTTTCTCAAAGTCCTTATAAATCTAACAAGGCTGACATAGTTAATGCTAATTAAAATGCTTCCTTCTTTTTTTTTTTTTTTTTTTTTGCCGTGCTGCACGGCTTGTGGGATCTCAGTTCCCAGGCCAGGGATTGAACCACGGCCCTGGCAGTGAAAGCCTGGAATCCTAACCACTAGGTCACCAGGGAACTCCCCATAATTTACGGAAACCTTTAAGATTTTATGTTTTTGGCCGTGCTGCGTGGCATCTGGGATCCTATTTCCCCGACCAGGGGATCAAACCTGTGCCCCCTCAGTGGAAATGCAGAGTCCTAACCACTGGACTGCCAGCGAATTCCCCCTTCACGGTTATTATGATCAACTTTTCTTTACTAGGATTTGCTAAATCCATGAGTAATTTGTTGTTGATTTCTTGGCCAAGAACACAACATCCAAATATGACATGATTTTTTGTAAGCCTTCGGTTGTTTGGCACTAAAAAAGGACCCTTTAATAGCTGTTTTTATTTCGACTCTATCTTATGTATGTACAATAGGGTCAAACAAGGCCAAAGTTTATACAGTAAAAGGGGAAATTCCCCTCATAGATTTACATTGCCACTTTCAGAGCTAGATATTCTCCATATCTTCCCGTTTAGTAATTCAGACCCTTATGGATGTCAGCGTTTGCTGATATGACTGGTGGTCAGGAGATAACCTTGGCAGTACAGGAACCATGTACTGACTCTCATAGTGAGAACATAAGTCCTTGTCCGTTCTCCTGTAGTCTGTTAAGTAACGCTGTCTCTGGTGCTAGGCTTTAACATTCCCTAACCTTGAATCTTCCTTTTTTTTTTGAATCTTCCTTTTAACAACAATTTCCCAAAGCTCAAGGTCTGACCCATGTTAATCCAATCCACTTTTTAAAACGTACATTGTGCCTTTAGGAGCACATGGCCTGCCTCTAGGAGCTCACAGTTTCGCTCGGGAGATGAGAAATAAACTTATAAGAAATTTGACAATGCCAGATGGCGTGTATGAAATGCCAGACATATTCTCAGGCTCTGAGGCTAAAACAGTTTGCAGAAGGAGAGCTGGCCGTTGTAAGCAAGTGAGAAGAGTTGAAGGAGGGTGAGGTCTGTTACTAGGACGTGGTTGGTCGGGGAGAGAGTGTGTTCAGAAGCAGGTAGATTGGATGGAGGTGGTGCAGGCCCTTGAATGTCAAACTTGGAAGTCTGTCCTGTAGACAATGGGCATTGAAGGCTTCTAGACGCATCTGATGGCAGCTGGAAACAGGTCAAAAGGCTACAGAATTGATTCAAACCCAAAGAAGATACAGCAAAGAGGTGGGTATATCAGGCCTCTAGATCCATGAGAAATTGCTGTAGAGATGAAACCAAGCCCCCTCCTACAGCCACGAACACACCCCACCTCCTCGTTCAGCGGCTCACACAAGGCCCCCCATCTCTCACCAGGTGCCTCCTCCTCCCACTCTGTGCTTCCCTGGCAATCCTCCCAGCGCGCCAGTGCTTTCTCGAGACTTCATGGCCTTGCACATGCTAATCCTCTTGTCCTCAAAGCCCTCCCCACCGCCACTTCCCTCCTCTGCTTCCTTACTACCTACTTTGCTTCATGACTTGGCTCAGGCAAGGCCTTAGTGACTAATGCTCTCACTCCGTGCCCGTCCCCAAGCAAGAGGCCTCTCCTCGGTGCCCCAGGCCTCCTTAGTTAACTTATCACACCGTATGGTTACTACCTGCTTAATAGTTCTCCCCATTGTTTCAGAAGCACTTTAAGAGCGGGGACCTTGTATGACTCATTTTGAAGCCCAACACCTGGCCCAGGCGCTGACATGGAGCCGGCACTCTGTAAATTCTTATTGAATGGATTATGCAAGTTTTTTTCTTTTTTTTTTTCCTCTTCCTGGAACTGGACTTAAATGAAAGCAAAATGTTATAAAGGAAAACTTCTAGGATGTCAGGATAATAAGACCCTAGAACTGTGGTTCTCGAGTGAAACCTCAACAGGCTATGAACCCTTGGTTAAGAGTCAGATAAACATTTAAAATGTATTTTCGTTTTAATAAAAGATTTACTTTGTTAGGTGGTATTGATCGTAGGCGCGTTGAACTAAGCAGGCGTTTGAAGCGAGGTAGCTCTTTCCCCAAAGAGTTATGAGGCTTAGCATGAAATTGAGTCAGAGACAGATGTGGACGTGAGTATTTAAGAGAATACAGTCAGGGCAACAAACATTCTTGATCAAACAGAGATATGGTCGTAAAAACCAGCCAAGTGAATATCACATTAACTGTGAATGCTTTTATAGACGGCGTGGAAATCCTGTTGTAACCTTTAGTGCTGTTTTGAGTCTTTTATTCTTCAAGTTCCTGCCAAAATCTAGATGGGAACCACTGCCATAGAAAGAGTTCCTGAATGGTGACCAGGCCATTGGTCAATAGGTAGCAGGTCTTATGGCAGAGACCAACAGGAGATGTTGGTGATCTTCTTGTTCTTTCAGCTTGATGCCATTTTTTTCAAAGCGATGAAAGGATAAAGAGTCAAGGACTGGCTTGCTCTTGTTTTTATAAAATTGTTACCCTGTGGCAAGTTTTTTTCAGCGGCATGTGGGATCTTCCCGGACCAGGGCACGAACCAGTGTTCTCTGTATCGGCAGGCAGACTCTCAACCACTGCGCCACCAGGGAAGCCCACCACTGCACCACCAGGGAAGCCCACCACTGTGCCACCAGGGAAGCCCTGTGGCAAGTTTTATAAATGTGTCTTGTATTAGGTTAATGATTAAAGGATCATTTTCCAAGAGCCATCATTTTTCAGTCATGTTATTCACTAATAAATTACTTTCAGGCTGTTAAGAGAAAGGGCACCTGAGAACCACGGAGTGAAAAACTCTGCTTTTTATGATTCACCTGGAATTGCATTAGTGGTTGGATTTTAATCAGGGCTTGGTGACTAATAGCCCCAGTTTTTTTTTTTAAACAACTCTCCTGTATTCTTAACAATGTTATGCCTGCTTGATCTGTAAGTGTCCGAGAAAAACCTGCTAAGATCCTCAGTTTTTGCGTAATATGTTTCCAGATTATTTTGGTAGATGCAATCAAATTTTGGTGGAATGTTTCTTTTATTACTATGTAGCATTCTTCCTTATCTATATTAATGATTTTTGGTAAGCTATATCATACTTTACTATAAATTAATACCACTATGCAAACTATGGTTTAGTACTTATACAGTATATCTTTCCTCAATATTTCTGTGTCATTTTGTTTTAGGCATGACTTTTATAGACAGAATATAGCTTAGTTAAAAAAAATATGAATGGGCAGGAATAAAGACGCAGGCCTACTAGAGAACGGACTTGAGGTTATGGGGAGGGGGAAGGGTACGCTGTGACAGGGCGAGAGAGAGTCATGGACATATACACACTAACAAACGCAGTAAGGTAGATAGCTAGTGGGAAGCAGCCGCATGGCACAGGGATATTGGCTCGGTGCTTTGTGACAGCCTGGAGGGGTGGGATAGGGAGGGTGGGAGGGAAGGAGACGCAAGAGGGAGGACATATGGGAGCATATGTATATGTATAACTGATTCACTTTGTTATAAAGCAGAAACTAACACACCATTGTAAAGCAATTATACCCCAATAAAGATGTTAAAAAAAATTAAAAAAAATATGAATGGATAGTCTGTTTCTTTTAAAGAGTAAGCATAATCTACATTTATTTTGATTTCTCATATATTTAAATTTATTTTAAATAGCTTCTTTTATGATTTGTGCTTCCCATCCTTTTTGTTTGCATTTTTTTGCAGTCCTGCCTTCGATTAGATTGATGAAATTTTTTCATGTTCCCTTTTCCTCCTTTGCTGATGTGGAAGCTATAAATTCTGCATTTCTTATTTTATTCTTACCCCTAAATTTCTCAACTTAATACATAATTCTAACATTTTTTAGAAAAATATAAAGGTATTCAGTTTCTACCATCTACCATCTTAATGTAATAGCTATTGGCATTTTGTTACCTTCTGTTCAATGTATTTATTATGTTTAAATGTGTCTTCGGGCAGTGGTGTTGTCATAGCTCACTACACCTATCTGCAGACTTAGAATACTTTATTGTGGATGTCTGTTGTCTTGAGTGTTTTGTCTTTGATTCTTTTGAGGGTAGCTTTCCTCTTGCTTTGGGAAACTGCTTCATCCACTGGAGCAGGAGTTGCCATGTTCTTAGAGACTCCAGCAACTAGCCTTTGCTGATTGGTTCAGGGGTGAGCACTGAACTTAAATTAGGCCAATCAGAGTCCTCCCCTGATTTTTTTGAATTGGAACAGAAAAAACAAGGCCTGTCCTTTCTAGTCACAGACACTGTGATGGCTTGTGTATGGCACAAGCACTGTCAGCACTATTCCTACAATCCAGAAGTGGTGCCATTAGAACAAGGAAAGGAACCGTGAAATATTCTAGGTGGTAGGAGAAATTCATATAACATGTGGACCTGAGAAAAGATGCCATCTATAATGCACAAAATGAATTTTGAAAAAATTCTGAATGACAGGTTTAATTTAATATCCAGCTGAATCTCTTTTTCTTCTTTGCCTGTGTTTGTGCCTGTGCACCTGTGCACACATGCTTATTTAGGGCAAGGGTGCTTCTCAGCCAGGCTGACACGGGCCATTCCATCCCATTCCTGTTTCTGCTGGTCTCAGAGGAAGGCAGAGGGAACCTTGCCCTAGCAGGACTGGGACAAAGGGACACTTCCTTATTTTAGACAGTGCTTAACAACTTCTATTCTCATGACTCTTGTGTTTTATTTCCCACAAAATAAGGTGGCTGAGAGTAGTGGAACCTTGTTTTTTGAATTTTTTCAAAGCAAGAAAGTTTCGCCATCTGGGGTTGATTCAAAGAGCTATTCTAACCTGAAGGCTGTGGTGCGGATATGTTGGCTTCTTAGTGAAACACTTCTTGTCCAAAGATCCCCAGATATTACGCATATGTGTTCTGTGATGAACACGGTGTGGCCGGCAAGCCCTAGCCCGGTGGCCTGACAGAGACCCCCGAAATGCACACCCTGAAGCTTTAAGCGTTAGTTCCTGAGCTCATGATGACGGATGGCGGCAACACTGTGGACACCGCGCGAGGCAAAGAAAACAGAGTGGGATAGGAATAGGAAGGCTGTGAAAGAGCCATGTGGGGAGGGATGCCTGTTTCAGGCACAGGGCAACAGGACAATAATCAGGATGGAGACAGGCAGGTACCAGTGGTGTGGGCGGTCTCAGGCCTGGCTCTTTGGCAGGACCACGCTTGAATTCTGAGATGGGGCTACCCAGACAAGGAGTCAGGCGGTGAGAGGGTGAGGGTGAAGGCCCCGAAAGCCAGCAGGCAGAGGGGAGGCTAGGGAACCCGTTGTCTGGCTCCGGAAGAGCAGGTCAAAAAGAAAGGGAGACAGGGCTTCCCTGGTGGCGCAGTGGTTGAGAGTACGCCTGCCGATGCAGGGGACACGGGTTCGTGCCCCGGTCCGGGAAGATCCCACATACCGCGGAGCGGCTGGGCCTGTGAGCCATGGCCACTGAGCCTGCGCGTCCGGAGCCTGTACTCTGCAACGGGAGAGGCCACAACAGTGAGAGGCCCGCGTACCGCAAAAAATACAAAAAAACAAAAAAAAAAAAAAAAAGAAAGGGAGACAGACTAGGAAGAGGTCGGAGAAGACTGAGTCCCCACCATGTGGAAGGACAGGCCGTGGATGCTGACTGAGGTGACAGAGGGCAGCTGGGAAGTCTGGCAGTGGGCAAGGAAGCTGTCCCCAACTCCTGTGCAACCTTTGCCGTAGTCACTGCCTCACAAAGGGCACTCAGATGACCTGCCCCTTGTCCTGGGGCTTCCGGGGCATGGCGGGGGCTGCGGGGGCTTCTCACTGACCGGGCGGCTCAGTCCTTCTGGAACACACTTACCTGAGTGGCCCCTGCACAGCTCGGAAGCTGGGTGAGATGCTTCCCTTTGCCCCACAGTGGCCTTGTGCGGCCTGTCCTTCCCGTCACACACGTCCCGCAGCTGAACGGTCTGGAGGGCAAGCAGCTCTGTCCAGCCTGCAGCAGCCCCTTCCGAGGGGGGACTTCCCAGAGGCAGGGTGACCAGTGGGAAGCAGGTGGGGTTGGACCCACTCCTTTGATATTGGATGTGTGCTTTGACTTCCCTGGAACTCTGTTTTCTCATCTCTAAAACAGGGGCAGGAGAAGAATTGGATGTGAATGTTCGCTGAGGTCCTTGCTAGTGCTGGGATCCGGCGACTTAAGGGGACCTGGAACTGCAGGTGAGCGGTTTTCAAACAGGGAAGCCGAGGGGTCCTAAAAGCCAAGGTGAAGGAGCCATGGCTTCCTATGGGTTTAAGACTGGACGCTCCTACTCTCCGGTTATAAGGACAACTGATTTGCCTTTTCAGTTTCCGTTTCTCAGCCAAAATGGAAAGAACAGTTTAACTAACCTAGAAAAGTAAAGTAAACTAAACCTTTGAGCAAGCTGATGCTTCAGAAGCCCGATTTACCCCCAAATCACTAGCAAATGATTTTTCAATATACAAGTAGGGTCCTGACGGATTCCTTTAAATGACCAGTTTCCCTACTTTCCATACAAATAAAGTTCCATTCACAACGTTACTCATGAAGTTTCAAGGACATTTCCTTTGTGTAAAGAAAATATATTTAAAATCCTTCCGGGGCCATTTCGAGACTCATAAATCTTTAGGGGAATAGGTGGGAGTCTGTGTTATGATAGGAAGCCATTCATTTTATTATTTTGTAACTTATTTTAAAAATCGTACTTCTCCTTTAGAAATTTGCTTGTGTAATTGATACACTGAAAAAACGCAGTCCATGGTGGAATCGAAACACAAATTTATTTTTTGTTTCTGTCCCTTAAAAATTTAGTATCGCCCCCTGTTCCAGAAAGAAAACTTAGGCTGGTGTTCTTCAGAAGCTCTGTAGAGCACTGTGGTTGCTTTAAATCACAAACCAGAGCTTTGGGGCTTCCAGCCTGGGGGCCTGGGCACTAAGCCCAGGGGCTTGGACACTAGGGTCACCCACCACTGAGTAAGCCAGCTGGCCTGGGCAGGATGCAGTTCAAGGAAGACTTGCTTCTACAAAGTTATAGTGATGGATGGCTGGGAAGGATCAGGATTAACCTAGTGTCAGTCAACCACAGGGTGGGGATGAGAGGTGGAGCGAGGTGGTAGGGACTTGAGAGCACCCAGGAAGAACCTGGGACCTCGGTACAACCCTAGAAGGCAGGAGAATCCCTGAGGAATGATGGGTGTTGGCCTTCTCATCAGCATTGGTGGATGGGGTACTTCCTTGGCGGTCGAGTGGTTAAGAGTTCAAGCTTCCACCGCTGGGGCCCGGGTTCAATCCCTGGTCGGGGAACCAAGATTCTGGAACAAGCTGTGTGGCACAGCCAAAAATAAAATTGGTGAATGGGAGGCTTGTGGCAGGATTTGATTGGATTAAGAAAAATTAATGTGGTGTTTATTCCATCTGAAAATTGTGAAGCAGTTATCACCATGGCTTGTGATAAAGATACAAACGTATTCTTCTTCTTAAAAAACATTTATTTGGAAGATGCATTTATACAAATGTAAAGTGAAAGAGTTTATTTTCACATATTTTGCCCTTCTTCATAAAATGAAACATTTTTCCCTTTTTTAAAAAAAGTTGCACTTCCATTACAAAATTGTATATGACCTGGAGATTAATTTTTTTTTTTTTTTCGGTACGCGGGCCTCTTACTGTTGTGGCCTCTCCCGTTGCGGAGCACAGGCTCCGGACGTGCAGGCTCAGCGGCCATGGCTCACGGGCCTAGCCGATCCGCGGCGTGTGGGATCTTCCCCGACCGGGGCACGAACCCGTGTCCCCTGCATCGGCAGGCAGACTCTCAACCACTGTGCCACCAGGGAAGCCCTGGAAATTAAATTTTGATAGCTTGTTGCAGCAATTTGTCAATGAGACTGTTTTAAATCTAAGCACAAATGGTAACTCATGACTCAAATTACAGCTTATTTCACCTCCCTCTGGCTGCTGTTCTGTCAATACATTAGAATTTTCTAAAGCGGTTTGTGATCAGACACTTACAAGATCTGGGGACACATCTCCCAGAAATGTCAAGGATTTTGACAGCAACCACAAGGTCCAGCTGAGGCCCTAAACTGCTCTAAGTCTCCTTGCATCCCTCGAATGCATGGAAGCTGGCCTCACAGGCCACCTGGTGCATTCACCCACCAGACACAGCACAGATGGCCTGGGTACTGCTGGTGATTTCATTTTTACCTTTGAAATAAAAAATATTTATGCAAATAATAATTCAAAACACCCAGTGATTTTCTAGCTATAAAAAAAAGTGAATACATAATATAGATGAAGATTTGAACTTACACATGCCTAGGCACTGCTAGGTACCATCTCACAAATCTTTCCCTATTAGAGATCTGACTCTTATCTGTTCCCCAGATTCAAACTTGTAAAGGAATTAGAGTTCATCTAAGCTTTTTTCTTAAAGTCAAAATCTTCTATGGTCTCTAAGGTCTTAGAGGGGCCGAAAAGTTTCCATCTGTTATTTTCTGACGAGCCAGTGATTTTTCTGTCCAGCTGGATTGTTTGTTTCTTCAGGCAGGGATTATTTTCTTCTTCCTGGTAGTTTTCCAGACTCCTGCGCAATATGACGAGTATGGCTGTGCTCTTTAAATGCGTGTGTGCCTCCATGCATCCCGATACAGACACACCGTCATTTCTTGTTCTATTGTCTGTCTTTATAAAAGACGCATCCCACCACTGTCCTCCTCAAAACCCTGCCAGTGAATTAAATGCAGAGTCCTCCGTAAGCTGTTTGAAATCACCTCCTTGAAGCCCAAACCTCCTTTCTGCTGTTCTCAAATGAATTTGCCACTGCCCCAGTGTGAATTTCCTTCCGTGTTTGCAGCCAGGAGGTCCTGCTCAGAGCTGGCCTCTCTCAGTTCCCACACCTTGGTGTACATCAAAATCATCTGGGAAATTTAAGCAGAAAGATCTCCAGGTCCAACCCCAAACTTAGTGTATCAGAATCTCGAGGGCAGGGGACCCAGGCTTCTGTATTTTAAACCGGAACCCCTGATACCCCTGATGATTCCATTTCCCCCATTCCACCCCAACCCCTCACCAGAAGAGCTCAGTGGCCTCTGGTTTTGGAATCAGTCTGGAGCAACCTCATCAGCTTCCCGCTGCAGGTCGCCCTATTGAAAAACAAAAGGGAAACTTAATGAGCCCCTGCCCTGTGTAAGTTTCTATGGTTCTATGAGGACAGCTTCCAGGAGGACCTGGAGAAAGTTTCTCCATCCCCAGGGAGGGTCCTCCTCACCTTGGGCCACAGGACAAGGGAGGCAAGGTATTTCTGGTTCAACCAGGAAGCCAGCTTCAAAAACTCTGGCTCTCTTATCTCCACTTATCTCGAAGCTATCATTGTAGTTTGCTACTGGAGAGGCAGTGGTTATCAAGGAGTTGTAGGTTCTTAGTTTTATTAGAAATCTGTAAAGAGTCACCAGATGGAACGGAAAGGACTTTGACCAGGGAGGGGTCGGGAAACTTAGGGAAGATACATAACCTTTAGGGGCATTGAGTAGATGACGTCTAAGCTCTCTTTTTTGTACTGCAAGGAACTATCAGAAAAAAATCTTTTCTAATCAAACTATTTTGTTGATTCACACATACACGTTGTGGGTTTGGTTTTTAACAGTTCTGAAATTGGGAATTGTCTCGGTTGAGACACTTTTACTGTGTTGTTTCTTCCTTCTTCCTCTTCCAACATAGTTATTAACTCAGGACAAGACTTCTATATGATCCACGCCATATTATAATCAAGGGCATTCTGTATATTTTAAGAGGGGGGCACAGCCCTTCTCTCTCTGCTGAGTGTGGAGTGTTTTTCCCTTCTCCCTCCTTTTGAGGAGAGAAGAGACAAAAGCTCTACTGGAGAATTCTTGAGAGAATAATAAGGTAAAGAGAAAAACCACCTCCAAGGGGGTTTGTCAGCTCAGGAAAGGCACTGAGGGCTCCTAGCAGTGAAGAGAGGAAGAGAGGAGAAAGGGACAGGGGGTCCAGATGCAGGGCCTCTTGCACGGGACTGAGATCCTTGTATGTCTGTTTGCACAGAAAAATGAAAGCCTCCTGGGAGTTTTGGGTGCTAGAAAATAGGATAAGCTGGAAGATTTTAATAAAGTCGAAGTCAAAATTCCTGATGGCAGTGAATTGACACGCAGGAGCTGCCTATCTCTAGGCTTCACAGGCCACCGTAGCATTCTAAGTGTAATCTCTGCTCTGCTGGAGCTGAGGTTGGTGAGGAGGAGGTGGGCGCAGGAGCAGAGC
This sequence comes from Lagenorhynchus albirostris, assembly GCF_949774975.1. Lineage (NCBI taxonomy): Eukaryota > Metazoa > Chordata > Mammalia > Artiodactyla > Delphinidae > Lagenorhynchus > Lagenorhynchus albirostris. Next base: position 75,072,380 of record NC_083110.1, read on the forward strand.
TGGCTTCCTCGCCCTTCTCTTCATCACACCCATGGCACCCCAGGGATGTGGGAATATGATTTGAAAGCTGCCGTGTTTCACCCAGGTAATCTGTCCGTGAGGCCATTTGGGAGACATTTTTTCAGGGCTTGGGAACAAGAAAACTAATGCCTCTAAGAACAACAGATGAGTTAAATTTTATACTGATCTTGTTTCCTTCTTTGCTTTGGCTGCTAGGAAGCTTAGAGCCATAATTCCAATTGCTCTCTAGCAACTAAGGTCTTTCGGTGGAGGACCTTATGGTATTTCTCAATTTTGTGTTGAAAATTTCCCCTGGCTTTGTTTTCTAACCTACCATTAGTTTTCATGGTCTTGTTAAACATTTCTCTCCTTGCTATTACACCATATGTGGTTTCGAAAATCGCATCAAACTGTTTTGGAGCAAGGCAGGTGCACACAAACTATGGGAGAAATATCACATCCCTTCAGGGAATCTCAGCCAGGGAGAGTATCATCAGGGAGCTTGTAGGATCTGAGTCAGGCAGTCGTGAGTTTGTGTCCTGAGCTCTCCCCACTCTGCTCACTTATTAAACTTGATCATGGGAGTAGGTACTTCACCTCTGCGAGCCTCAGTTTTCCTCATCTGTGAAGTGGGCTGAGTCTCACCTAAAGAGCATATGTGAGCCTTTGTGGTCAAGTACAGGGTGCCGAGAGCATGACAGCTTTTGCAACTTGTCCTCAAGTGCTGTTTGAGATCTTGCTGGGTATGCAGTGCTGGGGGAGTGGAAGCTGTGGTTCCTGATTTCACAAGGAGGACCCAGCTTGTGATACGCAGAATAATTAGGCCCCGTCCAATGTTGCATGTGCGCCAGAGGAAAACAGGGAGTGAGTGGGGCCACTGACTCCATGAGTGTGGAGAGAAAAGGCTTCGTGGAGAGAGGCAAGAGGGCTTAATCCGGTTTTCTGAGAATGTGTGAGGCAACCCCAGAGGAGGAGAGAGAATTCTGAATAAGTCTTTTGGCTGAATGAGAAAGGGTTAAAGCCCTCCCTATGCCCTGGTACTTTCGGCAAGAGGAAAGGGTTAGGCACCGGCTCGTCTACCAGTCCAGAGCCCCTCTTCAGAGCCCAGGCCTCCAACAGCTCGGAAGTGATCCCAGAGGTGGGGCAGGTCACGCAGCTCTCCCCCAGCCTTGGGTAAAGCCAGGCTGGCTCTCTTGGCCTGAGGTCAGCTCCCTCCTGGACTGGACTCTCTGGTGGTCAATTCTCAGCCCGATCAAAGGCTACGGCAAAAATGTGTTCATGCCATTAAATCCACCCAGACGGTTGGTCAGGCATCTCCTGGGGGATACTGCCCATGCGTGTGTGCAGCACACACACACACATACACACATGTGCACTGGCTCTCTGAGTCTTGTGTTGTAACAAGGAAGAAGGAAATATGGACGAAACATTTCTCACTCAAGGAACTAGCTGAGACCCAGTGAGAGCTTTGTGGAGGCCATCAATCACCTCGCCTTCTTCGCTGGCCGTGCATAAGAACTCCATTATGGCTGTGCTGTTTTTAAGGTACTTTTGTTTTCTTTGGTTGGGCTGAGTGTTATGTGCTTGTCATTGCCCTATACCCATTTAAGACTCTTTTCTCGTTCCAATTTCCTTGGAGTTTTATAGTAGGTGTTGTGGTTTTCAACACCACCTGTCAAGGCCACAACAAAGACTAACTTGAGGGTTGTTGATACACAAAGAAGCGGATTTGAACGACTGCCTCAAACTCAGCGTGAACCAGCTCTCTGGAGCCGAGCGGCCATGGCCGCAACGTCCCGGCCCCTGGGGCCACACCTGCCACCTGAGCTCACTTTGGGGCTACAGTGGGCTCTTCAGCCAACGTGGGCAACGGACGATCCTCCTTTTGTTAATAGAAAGCTTTCCTTTTGGGTGATAAGGGTCCTTCGGGATGCTCTTCTTTGCCCACCCTGATTGCTGTTTGGAACCACTGCCCTCTATCCTCAGAATCAAAATGAAAGGCTGGACACAGGTCTCATCTCCAAGACTGAGAGTGGTGGCTTGGGTCTGACGCCCTGCCCAAAGGTCCGATGGTGGTCCTGCTGGGCTCCTGCTAAGCGCTGGGCTCCCCTCATATTTCCCCTCCAATTCTGGGGCCCAGAGAGTGTGAAGATCCACAGTATTGGGGCTCGTCAGTCTGGGTTTGAATCTGGATCATGTATCACCAGTGTCACCCCCTCCTTTGATGCCCACATGGCTTTCCTCTTCTGCTTTGGTGTTGTTTCACTGGCTTGAAAGGCCCATACTCCCTGTTGAAGGAGAGAGAAGGGTGTGAGCAGAGAGTTCCAGATCCTGAGGGGGAAGGGCACGTGGTGTGGCCGAGGACAGGAAGGAAGGCCAGCCGGGCTGGAGGGGGCCAGATGTGGGAGGGTGCGGGGGCCATGTCAACTCATCCCAACCAGGACACTGGTGTAAATGGACGGATGCTCCAGCAATCATGGCTCTGGGATAAGAAGTAAGAAGCAGGGCTGTCCCAGGGAGACTGGACGGCCCCGGTCCCTCTCAGGCAGGGATGCTGCCCTGGCATCTGCCGCTGGCCCTCACCGCCGGCCCCCAGATGCTGACGTGTGGACAGCGCCACTAGGATGAAGAGGGACTGATCTGTGGCAAAATGAGAAAACAGGTCTCTTCTCAGGGAGGATGGTCCTTGAATCTGATCTTCTGTCATCCCCGATTCTTTTTGTTTAAACATCTATAAGTTTATGAAACAATGGTGATGAAAACTGGGCCTTAAAAACGTCTCCATTTACCAAATAAAACATGGCAGACTTGTGGGGACAAAAATGACCCCAAAAAACATTTATCTGAAAATTGATAGGGCTGTGAAAGCAAATGTCTGGGAACAGCAGGTCGGGGTCACGTTGAAGTGCAGAGTCCAGCAGCGCCGCGGTTCTTGGCCCGCTTCTGCCCGGTGACCTTCCTGTATCCCATGGCCACACCAGACCTTAGCAACTTGAAGAACTCAGCCTGATGTGCTGGCAGACACCACTCCCAGTCACGAGCCTCCACCCTCCCTGTCCTTAGTGCCTCCGCACGGATGGTGACAAGTCCAGGCCTCATTTCACAGGTGACCCCCAGGTTCATCTGCTGCACCCCCAGCCTTACCCCTCCTTTTCATCACGCCTTCCAGACCCCCACCTTGGAACCTCCCAACATTTTCCCCGCCCTGCCCTGGGTGGAGAGGACACCGCAGTCCAGGGGTCTGGGCTGCTGTCATCTGTGCTTAGTCTCGGCCACCCCTGCTGCTTGCCCTTCAGTGTAGTATCTTGTCTCGGGGCTCCTCTCCCATCCCCTCCAGGGCTGCATTGACTGAGGGTGCAGGTTAAGCTTTTGTGCAGGTGGAGGTGACCAGTGGGAAGTTCGAAGTGGGAGGGGGACGCAGGGACTGGGGAGAAAGGACTGGGATGAGTGCGTGTCCCATGAAGCCACGGGAGCAGATGGAGTCCGTCAGGAGGGAAGAGAAGAGACAAAGCGTTCATTGTCCCCAGTGCCCACCCTTCCTCCTGGGCTCCCTGTCCCACGTGGTGCCTCTTTCACCTGGAGGCCCAGAGACCTAAGCAGAACTGGTTTTCCTGGGCTCCCTCATCCCCTTTGTCCCTACGCCCTTGCCATCCAGTCGGCCCCCAGCTTACATTCCTGACTTCAGCTGCCATCACCTCTAAAATCTCCTTCCCCGCCACCACTGGCCCTGCTTTGTCCCTGCAGGTCAGGGCCCTGCTCTACTCACCTGGATGTCCCTGGCTGGGCAAGCGAGCCCGCCGCGTAGGCAGCGCTCCCCGCAGATTTGTGTGGTGCAGGGTGAGCCTCGGAGCTGCCGCAGGTTGCTGGGACCCACTCTGCAGCCTGAGACCTTGCAGTTCTAACAGGTGCCCAGATGATGCCGGTGCTGGGTGAGCACCAGTGGCTTTAGTGCACCAACTGGCCGGATGAACCTGAGCTAGTCCCTGAGGTATGGTCTGGTTCATCCAGAGGGAAGTGGGTTCTTCCTCATTCAGGCCCACCCCACGCCTGAGCAGCAATTAAGACGCCCTTAGATCCATTCACTTTCGGTGATGCCTTTTCCGGTCGATTCTAACGTTATCATGGTTTTTACACGTGTAAACACCCACCCCCACCCCCACCATCCAGGACTAGCACAGTTGATTTTTAGACTCAAAGACAGGTGTGATTTGGGTACATTTAATCATGGTTGGCTCGGCTGGTGGTTCAGTCTTTCTAGATTGTCATGCGTACGGGTGGTAACTTCTGTTTCTGTTTCATCCCTCCCTCTATGTTGTTGCCCAGTCATGTGTAAAGGTGTTGAAGGACCTGGGGATGAAGGATTCACCTGCGGCTCAGGAAACCCTTCAGTAGACCCATCATCAGCCCCTCTGGACCACAAGACTTCACCTAAAGTAGCTGAGCTCTAGTCCCTCAATTTAACAAAAAGACTGTCAAATGCCACCCTTCTGAAGCAACTGAATCGAACATGGAAAATCATGAAACGAACCAACTTGGCTGTGGCCCACGTTCACCCATGCTCTTGTTGGAGGTGGTCTATCTGAGTCTCCTGTGTCTCTTACTTACCAGGGGCCCCATGTCGGGGGTTTGGAAGGGCAGACAGGATGACAAGCATTTAGAGGAACCCCAAACGGTTCTTTATGCTGAGACTTCCCAAATGGGGTAATGACAGGCTCCATTATCTTAATAAGAGTTTCTTTTGGACACTGTCCAGTTTCCTTGTTCTCATTCTTTGCTCCCCAAGCAAACTACTGGCATATAATTTGATCCCTCAAGCAGAATAATTCTTTAGTCAAAGTATACTCCGACTGCAAATGAATGAATTTGTCTCCTGGCTCACCAATTAGTGTCTGGCGAGTGTAATTAATGTAACTGGATTTCCTAGAATCTGATCACACTGGGGCGAATTGAACTTGAAAAGGCTAACACTCCATGATGCTGCTACCCCGTCTACAGCCCCGCCTGAAGCAGCTGTCCCCGCTCTCCCCCACCGCCAGGCGCTCCCTTCACTTTGCTGTTAGACCTTCACTCTTGAGGCTTCCCTGGGGAAGTGCGCTGGGCTCCACCAACCTCATGTACCTTAAGGGAAAGTGTTAAGGAGTAAATAACTCCAGGGAGATGGTCACATCTCTGATGTTTTATTTTCTCACTTTGCTGTGAGCCTACTGGGCACTGTAATTTCGCCTATATCACTTCCAACCATGTTGGTCTAGATCTAGTGTTGCCTTTAAATATTCTCCCTTTACTCTTTCAGGGAGAAGCCACTTAGCATCCTTTGCGGGGCATATGCCAAAAAATTCTGTGCTTGTTCTGATGACCTTAGAGCCAGTTTTCCTTCTCTACCCATTCCTTTGAATGTTTCTGAATAGCAAGGCATCCTTCGGTGAGGGGCACTTAGACACAAGGCCTGCCATTTGAATGGAAACACAGTCTTCTTGGGGGAAGGGGAAGGCTTTGGGGTCTAGTGGAAAAATACCAGGCTTTGGAGTTAGACTTCAGTTCAAGCTCTGGCTCTGCCACTTTCTAGCTGTGTGACTTTCATAAGTTACTTAACTTCTCTGAGCCTGAGATGAGGAGTCTCTGAAGGAGTTATTGAGCTAGTGTGAGATTTTGACCACCCTATCCAAATAGCCCTCCCTACCACAGGTACTTGCTATTCTATCACCTTGCTCATTTCCTTCAAAATTCTTATCCCAATCTGAAATGTTTCTCCCTACATATTTATCTCTTGCCTATTGTCTGTGTTGCCCTAGTTTATAAAGCCCAGGAGGGCAGGGGTCATGTCTATCTGGCGTTAAACTTCAGCCCTATTACCTAGAGCAGTTCCTAGAACATCGTAGGTGCTCAGCACTTATTTGTTGACTGAACGAATGTATGGATAACATAATCCTCGGCACGTGGTTGACACCCAGTTAAGGTAGAACGCACTCAAACCATCTGGGTAGAGAGCGCTGGTCCTCCTCTTCCGATCGGCCCACACTCATTCAGTCCACTCATTCTGCACATATTTCCTGAGTACCTCCTGTGTGCTAAGTACTGTCCTAGATTCTGGGGATACAGCAGTAAACAAAACAGACACAAATTCCTGCCTCGTGAAGCTTAAGTTTTAGTGGGCAGACAGGCAAAAGAATAAAGAAGTCAACTATAAGGAAGCCAGACTGTGAGAAGGGCTGTGGAGTGGGTAGGGAGTGCTGGGGAGGGAGGGTCAGGAAAGTCTGCCCGGAGGAGATGATATGTCAGAAAAGTCCTGAAGGAAGGGAGGGGTGAACTCACAGATTTCTGGGGGAAAAGTCTTCCAGGCAGAGAAAACAGCAAGTGCAAAGGTCCTGGGGCTGGATGATTGCCGGAGTGGGCTGCGGGGAGAGAGGTCACGGGGGCTGGTTGAGTGGGCCCTCATAAACCACGGTGAGGGCTTTCTGCGTTGCCCTGAGAAAGATGAGAAGAATATGGTGAGCCTTCTATTTTCTAGGGTCATTAGAGGGCTGTGTTTGTTGCTGGAAGAAGAGAGCTGTGTCAGGCCTGTACTCTCCATCCTTCTCACGAGAGGCAGTTTCTGCCGCCCTGGACACTGGCCTGGCTCTGCGTGTCACTTCCTCTCCCTGGAGTGTCCCCTGCTCGAGGCTGTAGGTTACCCTGGAAGGCAGGGGCAGGGGGTGGTGCTGCTTTTGACAGCCACTTTCAAGAGCCAGTGCCGACTGAACACCTGATCGCCTTGAAGCTCCCAATTACAGAGGAGCAGCAGGAAAGGATGAGACTCAGCTTGGTCCTCAGGCTGGGGGCTGGGGTGGGGTGCGGGTCCCTGGGAACCCGGTTGGGAAGACAGGCTCTCTGAGGGCAAAGCTGAGTGATGTTGCAACATTGTAGGTGTCACATACACAGTGCCCAGAGGGTTGTTACAATGGTAACAATGGCTAACAATTATGTCAGGCTACTCAGCGACAGTAAAGTTAGATTTTAGGGGTCAAGCTGACACCCAAAGGGGAGCCACGGTCGCACAGACTCCTGGGACCCAGTACCTGGACGCATGATGTCTGAGAGGCCACAGCCCCCCAATTCTCCCCACCTAGGTCTGTCCCACGTCACGGGGCTCCCGGGCTCAGAGATCAGAGACCTCACAGGGTGGGAGGACCCAGGTGGCCGGCAGGGTGTAGAGCCAACCTCTGAGGAAAGGGGTTTAGATGACCCAAGCTGAGGGCAGGCGCCTGCTCTACGGCGTCCACTTGGGACCTGGCTCAGTATCAGGGCAGAGCCTCTGGCAACCGCAGGAGCCTCTCTGGGCCTCCAGTTCCTGGTCTGTAAAGGGAGGGGCTGGCCTCCATCAGGGAACCCCCAGCTCTGCCACAGGCTGCCCTCTAGGAGGACAGGGGCTGGTGGCACTGGCTGAGCTGGCAGGGACTCCCCTGCCACACTCAGAGCGGTCCCAGTGACGTTAATGTTAATATTTGGAGCTTCCCCACGACTTTCCATTTAGGAAAGTGTTCTGCCTCTTACAAAAAGCCGTGAGGGACCCCTACAGAGGATTCTCCCCAGTGAAGGCCAGGCCTCCCGCGTTGAGGCCCAGTGCTTGGTTCTGCGTTTTGGAGTTTTCAAGAGCATGTGGTCATCGGGACCATAATCACCCAGGGAAGGTCCTTGAGAAATGGGGTCTGAGGGCAGAGTCTTGGATTTTTTTTTTTTTTTTTTGCGGTACGCCGGCCTCTCACTGTTGTGGCCTCTCCCGTTGCGGAGCACAGGCTCCGGACACGCAAGCTCAGTGGCCATGGCTCACGGGCCCAGCTGCTCCGCGGCATGTGGGATCTTCCCAGACCGGGGCACGAACCCGCGTCCCCTGCATCAGCAGGCAGACTCTCAACCACTGTGCCACCAGGGAAGCCCTAGAGTCTTGGATCTTTAATGAGTTTTTCCTTCTCCCTACTGTTCTTAATGTCAGGTTTCATTAGGAAATGGAGTTCTGTAGCTCTGCTCTTTCTACCCAGACATGCTGTTGACATAGATGCTTCTAACCAGTGGGCAGGGGAAAGAATGGTTGGCCCTCTGAGAGGGGTGGGTCTCTCCAGTACCCTCTTCTCTACACAAGAGGAAGACCACTCTGAACAGGGTCTGATGAAAGGCCATGGGACACAAAGGGCCTTGGGACAGGGTGGGGTCCTGGTGATGAAGGACGCACACTGTGGTGGCAGGTGGCCTGCGCCCCCACTGTGTTCTTCCTGCACATCCAGGACCCCACCGCCTTCCTGCTCCACTGACATCGCCCACCTTTCCACCTGGACACCTCTCCAGCTGGCTTTGAAATGACAGGTACGTTCCCTCCTCTTCCTCCTTCCTGGTGTCTTCTGAACAAAGAGCTCACAAGCCCTTGTTGTGTTAGGATCCTTATGCTAACCACAGTGGGGGAGAGGACAGGGTCATCACAATGACAAAAATGAGGAAATGGTGCTGTTCTTTCTGCTCTGAGCTGAGCTATTGATGCGGTTTCCTCCACAGTCCCCTGGCAGGATCCCCACCACCCACTCCACTCTCACACAATCCTGAAAGGTTACTCCTGTTTCTCATCTGGTCTTCCCACCCTTGTTTGCCCGATGACCCCTGCTTATATTTCAAGTCTCACTTCCTTAGAGAAACTGCTTCTGCCATCTGATTGACGTTTTATTCCCTGTATTCTCCCATAGCAACTTGTATTAATACTCATGCCCTCTTGTAATCATCACCATGCAGGTCCGTCTCTAAGACCAGACAGTGTGTTTCTGTGGGGGAGGGACACTTCGTACCCCCTCCTCCCTCCTGGATATTTCGTACTCCTACCTCCATTTTTCTCTGCTGTGCTCAGGGCAGGCATTACGAATCAATCACAGCACTCTTTTTTTGATGATCCCAAACTCAGCGCTTCATAATAATTCTCAGCCCAGCACTTCAAGATCCAAACAATCATAACCCCGTAAGAGGAACCCACGGTGCTGTCTGGTCTTAGGCTTCCCTAGCAGGTGTGTATCCTGGTTCTCTTGTCACCTGACTCTCATCAACTGTTGGACTGAAAGTAGGAGAATGAAAAAGAGTGAGGTTATCCTGCAGAAATTTGCCTATTCTCATCAAGGGGAGAGAAGGAACTTGGGAATGATGGGAAGAGCTATAGGATTAAAAAAGAAATCCAAGGTTGAAAGTAACTTGCATGTGGATGAAGCCAGACGCAGACATCCAGCCCTAAATCCTGCTTGGTGGCTAATACAGGGCATGGGCTCCTAGTATACTTCCAGAATGAAGCACCAGGAGACTAGGGGTTAACAGCTCGTGGCAAGGAGGCCAAGGTGTCCTCTCACAGCCTCCACATCTCAGCTGAAAGGCGGGACATGGCTCACTCAGGCCACGATAACAGAGGCAAGTCCTACAAAGCCATATGCTTCTAAGCAAGAGTTACCAACCACCAATAGAGTTTTGATAAAAAATAAACGACAAGAAAACTTCCTGGTAGATTGTCGGGGTAAAACCAGAGTCTGGTGATAAAGAAAGACTGGGGGTCCCAAAGCGTGGGACCCTCTATGTAAGAGAGGGATTGCGGGCAAGGTTGGGGGCAGGTGTGGTGGGTTTGCAAAGCTCCAAAGGTCAGACAATGTGAATGCCAAGGCAAGAAATCAAAGACTGTGAGTGGTTGGAGGTGGTTCAGTTTGAGATCTCATGTTCTCAGCTGCTGGGTTATAGAATCCATGAGAGAGGCAGAAGGTGACGGCTAAAGCTAATATAAGCCTGTGGAATCCATGGGTATCACTCACGTCTTCTGCTCTCCAGTCATGTCTGCACTGACGCCATCCTCATTTCTCCAAGGCAAAGGGCCAACAGGAGACCTCCCCGCCAGGGCAAATCATCCCCAAGAGATGATTTTCCCCTTTGGCACCATGTCCTGTATTTGCTCAGCAGCCCACATCCTGCTCTGCCTCGAACCTTGGAGCAGTCTTCCCACAAATTCTTTCAAATTCTCCAAGATTAAAATCAATCCTATATTCAGGGAACACTTGAGAGACTTAGAGGTTCACCTAGAAGGAAGTGGAAATTGCATTGCTAATGTCAGTGCTTTTGTAGTTGGGCAATAGCCAGACTGTTCATATAACAATCAATCTAACACACCTAAATTGTTCCCACAGATTAACCATCGATTGTTAGAAAAGTCACTTACTTCCTTTATCTTTACGGCAGCAGTAGAAATAGAGTACCCCGGAAGACACGCCTCCTTATAGCTAGGAACTTATAAATAGCAAGGCATTTTTATTCAAATTGAGAAGAACCCAGAAAAATGGGGATCTCCACAGTCATCCTTGAAATATGTCTTTTATTGGGTCAAGTTCTATCTACAGGTATTATATCTAATTACTACATTTGTTAATTTCACTGCTCTAACTCCAAATCATGGCAAATTATATCTGTTTCTTGGTGCTAGACTTTCCATCTCAAGGGGAGTTTTCTATCAAAGGTGGGGGCAATTCTTTGCTAATCATTGTAATTGCAAGTATTTTTATTTTGTTTCTGGCTGAGAAATGCCATGGTTGTAGTTAGAAAAAGTCAATCATTATGTCAGTGTCTACAGTGAGTTACTCAACTAAGGAAATGATTGACTGGTCTTAGAAAAATTCCTGAAATTAAGGAAAAGTGTGCACTATTAAGAGGTCCTAAAACTTTGTCATCATTGGTTAAGCCCTTAGTTTGTGTACTGATGAAAATGGGCAGAAAAGATTGCCCTGGAAATGCTCATCATGTGACTTCTTTCTGCAGGTGTGTCTGGCTTATTAATTAATATTTACCGAGCAAAATCAGATCAAGTGGCTGAGCACAGATAAGATCATTAAGATAACAAGTTTGTGTCTGTCACTACTTTAGAGAAATGATTTTTTTTTATAAGATGTGGTTAAATTCTCTCTTTTTAAAAAATTATTTATTTATTTATTTTTGGTTGCGTTGGGTCTTCGTCGCTGTGCACGGGCTTTCTCTAGTTGTGGCGGGCAGGGGTTATTCTTCGTTGCAGTGCGCGGGCTTCCCCTTGTGGTGGCTTTTCTTGTTGCGGAGCACAGGCTCTAGGCGCATGGGCTTCAGTAGTTGTGGCACGTGGGCTCAGTAGCTGTGGTTCGCAGGCTCTAGAGTGCAGGCTAAGTAGTTGTGGCGCACGGGCTTAGTTGCTCCACGGCATGTGGGATCTTCCCGGACCAGGGATCGAACCCGTGTCCCCTGCACTGGCAGGCGGATTCTTAACCACCGCACCACCAGGGAAGTCCTAGAGAAATGATCTGAAGCTTAGTTAGTCAAGCATATCTTTGTGTTCTTAGAGTGTCAAGTGATAAAATGGACACGAAAGAGCCCTGGGCAAATCAGTGAGACCTTGAATCTCAATGTCATTTTACCGAGATGCTAAGTGAACAGGACAATTAGCCAGTCTGTCTATTAGTTCTCTCTTTTTTTCTCTCTGTCTCTCTCACTCTCTGTCTCTGCCCAGGAGCACGCTGACAGGTGACACCCACCTTCCCTTCTTGTCAGGAGGACCTCGGGGGGTACAGGCTCTGGACAATCTCGGGGCTGGAGATTGCGTCTGCATCAAAATATTTGAAAATGGAAGGCAGTGTTCTTAGCTCCAGGTTTTATGAGTGCGAAGTTAATCCCTGGACTTGCACTGGCTCTGAAAAGTGACAGGGGATTCATGTCAGCCCCTAAAGGACAGGGAGTGAATTGCCATGTCCTTATCTACAAAGGGGCTTAAGGCAGCTTCTACGCGTGGCTTGAGGGAACTTGTGGTTTGACATGATGTTATGTGCACACATATGCTATGTGCACACACATACAAGTGTGTCTGCATTTGTACTTTAGACGTAAGGATTAACTCTCTGCAAAGCGCTGGCTCTGTACCAGGTGCTCTGTGAGACAGGGTACCTATCTTCCCTTGTCTAAATCTGCTAACGAGTTAAGTATCCACATTGCAGATGAGGAAACTGAGGCTCAGAAAGGTTCTGTGTCCCATCCAAGGTCAGCAGTTGCTGCAGGCGGTGGGCCGGGATTTGAACCAGGAGGAGGTCTGCTGGCATTCGGGTAGCGCATAGCGGCTTTGGCCCATTAACCCCTGCTGTTCCTTGCAGAGGTCTGAGGACTGCTGGAGCCCCCCGGGGGGAGCTTTGTGCTGGGGGAACCCATGCAGCAGACACTCTTCTCAGCTCCGGTCTTTGCACAAATTCTTGAGAAGGAGTCAGTGAGCTCAGGTTTGTGCAGGGCTCTAGGGGCAGTGGAACCCCTGCTGCTCCTGGCAATGTCTTTGGTTCTACCATTTACCAGCCCTGGAGCCTCTGCAAGCGTCATTTTCTTCACTGGTAAATTGGGGTTGTGTTCCAGCTTCACAGGGTTGTATAGACCTGAGGTCACCCACGCGGTGTCTGGCACCTGGAGGGTGTGAGGGGGCCTGGGTGCCGTCCACTGTTACTCTCCTAGGCATTTTCCTCACATAACTTCCTAAATGCAAAGTGGTATCTTGGACTGGATCCTAGAAAAAGGAAAAACTGGTGAAATCCCAATAAAGTCTGGAGTTTAGTTAGTAGGAATGTACCATTGTTGATTTGGTAATTGTGACAAAGTTACCTCAGTCATGTGAGATGTTAGCATGAGGGGAAATTGGGTAAGAGTATATGGGAACTCTGTATTTTCTGCAACTTTTCTATAACTTTGTAAAGTTATTGCGAAAGAATTTCTTTTAACTCAACTTCCCTTGGTCCCATTTCTTCAAGGTCAATGTTTTGCAAAATAAGAAAGTAATAGTTGCTTACAAACTAATTCCTAGCAAAGTGTTAATGCCTGTACTTCCCCTTTTCACAGTTTATCAGGGGTTTTGGCAATGATTAACGCCATGAAAAAAAGGAGGAAATGGAATGGAAGGACTTTAAGGCGCTGCGAGATGCCCTTATGTGGGTGACATTGGACTGGGGAGGCACTTCCGTTATCACTTAAACAGACCTCACAGACGTCTAATTACTCCCTCGCCAGTTCTGTTGGCTGCAGCTCGTCTTTACTGTGCAAAATCCCCCCCTGGGCATTATGTCACTCAGTCCAGTCTAGGTGCAGAATGTTACAGAAAGGAGGTAAAGTCCAAGGCCATGCCCCGGGAACGAGTCCCAAAGCGTCACAGCCTGGCACCGGGACCCTGCGTTCCTGCCCGGCCATCCTCTCCAGCCTCCTGTGTCTCTCCAGACCCCCACCTGGGTTTCAGTTCCCACTTGCTCCCTGCTGTTTTCCACCCCATGATTTTATTTGTTCTACCTGTTTTCCAGGACACTTGGTAGCGGGATGTCTCACAGTACAAAGCAACCTGTCCTGCCCACCTCAGGCCCCGCAGTAATGCTGCCTCTTGCCATGGTGACTGCGCTCACGCTGTTCCCTCCACCTGGAACACAGTCTTATTCTTCCCCTCCTCTGGCTAAATCTAGCTGCTCTTTTTAAATACGATGGACACTGTCCCATCCAGGAACCCTGACATGTACTCTCAACACACACACACACATGCACACACACACACACGCACACACACACACACACACACACGCAGTGTGCCTATGGTTGCCATTCTTATTCTCCCATAACATCTTAACTCTTACACTAGATCATCTGTGGATTTTTCTAGAGATCCTGCCGGGAGTCCCTGGAGGGCAGGGACCACACCTTGTTCACTTAGTACAACACAGTGCATCACCAGGAGGCTACCAAAGGCTCCCGCTGATGGTAATGGAAGGGCAGGAGAGAGGGTGCTTGTGCCCTGAAACATCCCCTCTGTGCCCTGTGCCAGGTCCCGTGAAGTATTCCTCTTCCCTTATGTATAGTTTATGGGGAGCCAGACACCATATCAGGAACAATACTGACCACAGCCTCTCCATTACTAAATAGTATTATTTCAGACTGTGTTGCTTTCTGACAAGTTGAAATGGAATCTCAGTGTTTTCACTTGAATTTTGGGAAGCAGTGGGGCTGAGCTGTGAGCACACTTGCTCTGGGATCAGTGCACTCGACTTCCAGCATCAGTTTCACTCTGTCACAGCTGTGTGACCTTTGACGAGTTGTTTTCCTTCCCTAAGCCTTGGATTTCTCTTCTATAGAATAGATTGTGTAACAATTCTACCATAAAGGATATTGTGAAGATAAAATGAGATACTACAGGTAGACCACTTAGCTTAATGCCGGAATGTCCTAATTGCTAAAAGGTATGAGCATCTCCCCTCCCTACCTCTCCCCTCTCCCCTCCTTCTTTTTCTCTCCTCTTCCTGCCTCTCGGCTTTATCCTTAGCATCATTTTTTCCTTATCTTCTTTTTCTTTTTCATCCTTGTTCTTTTCTTTTAGGCTACAACCCCATTTCCCTAAAAGATTCTTTCCCTAAAAGAATCTGCCTCTTACCTTACCTGCCACCTCATTTCATGCCTTCCGCCTCAAACCACAGCTTTTAATGCATAGTTAGTGTGGAAAATGTAGGAGCTAGAGAAAAACAGAGAAAAGGTGAAAACTCTCATCATCCTATCACTCGAGATTACCTTTGTTAAAATATGTATTTCTTTCCAATTATGTGCGTATGTAGTGATATCATTTTTTCTGGCTGCCACTGTGCAGCATGAGGGATCTTAGTTCCCTGACCAGGGATCGAACCTGTGCCCCCTGCAGTGGAAGCTCGGAGTCTGAGCCACTGGACCACCAGGGAAGTCCCTAAGTGATATCTTTTCATATACAGTCTTTCTATAGTTTATATTCTGAACATTTTAACATGCAGTCATGATTTTGGAGACTGACTTTTTTCAGGTTTTCTCCTTTTTTTTTTTAATTTCAGCTTTATTGAGGTACAATTGACCAAGAAATTTATAGGATATTTAAAGAGTATCTCGTGGTGATTCGATATGCATATGCATTATGAAAATATTCTCCCCCACCTAGTTAATGAACATATCTATCACCTCACATTTTTATCTTTTATTTTGGTGACAGCATTTAAGTTCTACCCTCTTAACAAATTCCAACTGTACAATAAATACAGTGTTATCAACTATAGTCCCTATGTTTTACATTAGATCCTGAGAACTTATTCATGGTATCAGTGAAAGTTTGTACCCTTTTACTAACCTCTCCCTATTTCTTCCACCCCCTTTCAGGTTCTTTCTGTAATTATAATGGCTAATACTGTGAAGATAATGTTTGTTCATGCATCTTTGTCCACATTAAGTAAATTATGATTTCCTTTGGCTAGGTTCTTAGAAGTGGAATTACTAAGTCAAACAACAGTGAGAGGCCCGCATACCGCAAAAATCTTGACTGAATTGTTGGGTGAAAAACGGTGTACAGTCATTTTAATTTGCATTTCTTTGCTTACAGTGAAGGTGAATGTGTTTAAGCCATTTACATTCCTTTTCCTTGAAGTGTCTGTTTATATCCTTTATCCATTTATTTTGTGTGTGTGAAAGCTAGTATCATTTTTGTTGATTTATATAAACTCTCTCTATAATTTGGATGTTAATACTTTGTCCATTACATTGATGACAAATATTTTCCCAGTTTGTTGTTTGCCTTTTAATTTTGATTTTCTTCCACACAAATATTTTGTATTTTTACAAAATTAAATTTATTGCTATTTTCCTTTGTGATTTCCTGTTGATTTAACACCTAGAAATTTCACAGAAATCGGATAAACATTTAATTCGTTTCCTGTCTTGGTGTGTTTAAAAAAATCTAGTTCTTCTGTTCTGAAAATTATTTTGCTTTCTGGTGTGAAATAGGTATCTAAAATAATTTTTAAATTATTTAAAAAACTTTGTTTTAATTTTATGGCTTTATTTTGAATATTTTGGAGCTAATAATAATTTTTTGAATGCTGACTACATGGCAAACACTATATTAAGCACTTGATATATTTTTCTGATTTTGTCTTCACAATAACCTTGTGAAGTAGGTTAGTGTAACTACCTTTTTGCAGGTGAGGAAACTAGGACTGAGTGAGAATTAATGAATTGCCCAAGTTTAGAGACCAAATAAGCAGCAGAGCTAGAATTTGAACCTAAGTCACCTGTCTCCCAGGTTCATAGGTGGACAAGACCTCCCAGCCCCACTCTCACTGCCCCTACCCCTGCCCCTGCCCCATCAGTATTTTTTTCTTTTTCAAGAACTTACCAGTAATTTTTAGCCTATTTATTTTTCCTGATAAACTTCAGAATCTTTTTTTTTTTTTTTTTGTCGTGGTAAGCAGGCCTCTCACTGTTGTGGCCTCTCCCGTTGTGGAGCACAGGCTCCGGACGCGCAGGCTCAGCGGCCATGGCTCACGGGCCCAGCCGCTCTGCGGCACGTGGGATCTTCCCGGACCAGGGCACGAACCCGTGTCCCCTGCATCGGCAGGCGGACTCTCAACCACTGCGCCACCAGGAAAGCCCCCAGAATCATTTTTTAAAGAACCAATCAATCCAAGAAAAACCTTTGGATGGAAATTATATCAAACCTATGAATTAGTTTAGAATGACTCATTTTCCTATATTCAGTCCTTCTATCCAGAAACCCGATTCATCTCTTCATTTGCCAGGAGAGAGCCACGAAGCTTCACATAGAGTTTGTAGTTTTATTCTCATGAGTTTATTTCGAAAGGAAAGTTTATTCATTACGTCTTAACTTCCTCGGACCTCATTTTCACCCACATCTTCCCCTCTGCCTGGCGCACATCCGCTTGGACGTCCAGGTCCCGTTCCAGGAAATCTCGCGTGATCTTCTGCCGGACTCCTGGAAGTCCGGCAATCAGAGCCCTGAGTCCCCTGTCCTGTAATTGCTTACCTGCAGGCCTCGACAACTAGAGCCAATTACCAGTGGCGGCGGCATCATGTAATCTCAGCATTCCCCCGGCTTCCTGGAGTCTAGCATGCAGGAGGTGCCAGTAAATGATTGTTGAATGAATTATTCCATCTATCACTGTGTCGAAACGCTCTTGCTGCAGGACAGCGAGCGGTTTTCAAACCTTAGTGTGTATCAGAATCACCTCGAATGCCTGTTAAAAACACATATTGTTGGGCACCACCTCCAGGGTAAATTCTTAAGTCTGGGGGAGGCCTAAAAATGTGCATTTTGTAGAGATGCCCACATCCTGGATGGTGCTGCTGATTCAGGGAACCGTTTTAAGAGCCGTTGTTCTAAAGGAACACTTTTCTAACGTGACTGGGTCCGGTAGTTGGTTGGTTTTTCAAAAATGTTGTTTAAAATGGGGAAATCATAAAATATGATACAGACACATTTTAAATGTTTCATTTTATCTTAAAACATATAAACACACTTTGATTTGCCAATTTGTGGCTGTAGGCTTTTCTCTCAGTAGGGATCTTCTGCAATTCTGCAATGTCTTTCTTACATAAACTACGTCCATATGGCATTATCTATAATTTCTAATTTTAGTTTCTCTAAAGTAGAGCATGAAATGAAAGACATTTGCAAAGCAGTATGAGGGGAGAAGTTCTATTACTTTACATATCCTTCTACTTTTTGCTGTTTAACCCACCTGATTTCTTTTAGCAACTTGATTTTATTTTATTTCCAAAGCATTCAGCCTTATTTTTTTTAAAGGCATCTTTCTTTTTGTACCCATATTTGATCAATTTACTTAATATTTAATCTAATGCCAGGTACAACCAGCATAAACAGGTTCAGGACTCATACCTGCCTTTAATCGATCACACAGCTTGGTTGGAGTGAAAGATGCCAAGTGTACTAGATATTAGCATACCAGCCCTAGTGTTCAGTAGGTTTACAGAGAGGATGGAGAGCCTCAGTGGATCTGGCTAGTGGGTTACATATAGGGTAGTTAAGACAACTTCTTGTCTACTGCCACCTATGAGATGCGTTTCATCTAGAGTAGCCGGATATTGTAAGTAACAATACAATACACCCAGTTAAATTCGAATTTCAGATAAAGTTTTTTCTTAAGTATACATATATCCCATGTAATATTGCAGACATACTTATATTAAAGCAGTATTCATTGTTTATCTGAAATTCAAATTTAACTGGGCATCCTGTGTTTCATCTGGCAACTCGACTTCCACCCTGTTTTCTTCTGATGTATGTCTATGTCTTCTTCTAAGCCTTGTTGAAATATCCTCTCCTCTCTGGATTCCTCCTGCCCTTCTCCCAAGCCCAGGAATTGTTTCTTTTGAGATTTCCATTCCCCTTCCACTGTGTTCCTCATTGGCCAAGATGGAGAGTTACTGGTTAGCAAGTCTGGCTGCCAGGTGGCCTCTGAGCTCCAGAGGACTACACCTTACCCTCTATGATGGATCCCTACTGTCCTGTGCCCCCTGTGCAGTCAGAGCCTGGTCCATATTCCCTGAGTGAATCAATTAATGAATGATGGGTCCAGCTAGCCTCCAAAGCAAAGAGTAATGCAACTTTCTCCCCTGCTTGAATTAGATGGTGGGAGAGTGGGTCCGGGTTTAATTCTTGTTTTCGGAAGACCTCTCATTTGGCTATTTTTCCTTGTATTTTCAGCAACATCAACAGTGAGTGACACCAGAGAAACTGCTTTTTGGGAGACACAGACACTCAGCTCTGGTAACTCTATCAAACTTGGGAGCCAGGCGATTGTGGTGCCCAAGGCCACCCCCAAGAACTCAGGAGGGACTGCTGCGGAGAGTCCTGCTGGGTTTTAGATGTAGGACAGGTCCTCTGAGGGGGTCCACCTGGACCCTTAGCTCCTTCCTTGTGAGGTACCATACTGACCATAAGATAGACCCCAAGTTTCCGTGCAAGTCTCTGTCCAGCCACACTTCTTTCCTAAGGTCTCTGTCCCCCAGACTGCCCCACTGGGTGTCCAGCAGGGGTCACAGACAGCAGGGCAGCAGGGGCAGACAGGGACAGCAACATCTAACTGAGCCTCTCTGGATATAATCACATTTCTCTTCTTTTCTAGAACTGTTAACAGGTCTTGGGGAAATAGTGAATACCCCTGCCTCAGTCAATGCTTTAAAGGCTAACTTCTGCTCCCTAATTCCTCTTTTATTCTAGTCCTGTACACCCATGAGCATTCCTGCCTGTGCAAAACTGCAGACCATGATTTGGGCCAAATAATACAAACTTTAAGATATATATATATACTGGGAGGCAGAATAGTGAAATGGTTAAGAGCAAACTGTCTGAGCACAAATCCTGCCCCGTCACTTACTAGTCAGTTGATTTGGGTCACCTGCCCAAGCCTCAGTTTCCCTATGGGGTTGTACGAGGATTAATTAAAATGACACATAAAACTCTTGAATATGACCCCAGGTCCCCAGGTTAGAAAATGTACAGAATCTTCTGCCATGATTAAGCTGTTAAGAATCAGCACCCTTGGGTGCCTGTGAAGGAGGAGAAGAGATGGCACAAGGGTGGACTTTTGAGGCATTTTAGAAGCAAGCCTAGACCTCTCATTGCACTAGAGCCTCAAGAAATCTTTTCAATTTGGATTAAATTTCAAAAACAGATTCCAGATTTGTTGATGTTGAGTTACATGTGGTTGTTACAGCGTTAGTTCAGAGTCAACTATAAGGAAAGCAATGGCTCAAAGGTGGATTTCTTGCTTAGGGTTCCCTGTGCGTGAAGCATGCATGCGTCTGATTTTTCTTTTATTCCTTTATAGTTTCTGAATCAGATCTTCCCAGAACAAGTGGTAAGTACTTTGAAAACAGCATCCTGTATTTGGTTTAAAATTTATTTATCCTTCTATACAGTTATTTATATCTTAAAGAATAAACACTGCCTCACTGGACTTCAATGAATGGTATGAGGGTTGCATAAGAATATGATTTGTGTCCTTTACGGAAATACAAGGGCAATAGAAACTTCCTTCAGCTACAGCATAAATGGACCATGTGGTTATCTAGTTAGGTTCTTCTTCCATTTTAATTTGCCTTTGCCTCAAACTTCAGTGCACATCAGAATCAACTAAGATATGTGGCTGAATGCAGGTCCTTAGAGTTCACCTCCCCACTCCAGACACTCGGATTTGGCTGGCGTGGGGTGGGGCTCAGGAATCTGCATTGTTATATAACCGAAAATAAGGATGGTCTGCAGACCACACTTTGAGCAAGCATGCTGCATGGCCCAGGACTGAATGAAGTTTTCATGTTTACAATGTAATTATGGGACTTGGCTAAACATTTCCAAAGCAAGCAACAGAAGATACGTGTATATAGTTTAAGGGCTACCTTTTTAAACTTATTTTTTCTTAACATCTGTATTTTGCTTAATGTCAAGTAAATGCAGGTTTTTAACATTTTCCCAAATGGTTATTGGCTCCATCCTAAGTCTGACTTGTTGCTGTAAAGACTTTCCCATAAGTGAATTGCTGAGATTGAACTTTTACACATCTTGCACAATGGCTTCCACATCCATGCCACCTCACGTGGCCAGAAGAGGTCCTACCAGGGATCCTTCTAAACAGGAGAAGTCCCTGCAGGGACTCAGGGTCCAGAGGAAAGATAGACATTAATCTCTGAGCACACAGTTACAACTACAGCTGTGACGGGTGCTGCAGCAAGAGGTCCAGAGCGAGAGAGACATGCTCAAGCCATCAGAGAGAGCAGCCCCGAGGAAGCCACAGGTGACCTGAGGTCCGGGGCTGATGGTGGCGTTAGCCAGACAGAGGAGGAAGGGTGTTTTCCTGTTACTCATTGGCACTGTTGCCAGGAACTTGAGGGAACAGATACAGACTTAGGTTGACAGTAGCTACCCTCCCCCTGCAGTCAGATACTCCCCCCTCCCCATGCTTAGCCATCCGTCTATCGTGTAGCTAACCAGCATAGTGTGCTGATGGGAGGTTATCTCTAGGTCCCATTCCCCAAACTGTGCCTTTGATACATTTTCTGAAGCTCTAGAAAAAAAAAGCCTTCTGATCAACAAAGTTTGGAAGGGTCACCTGCCATTGGTGGTAGAACACCGTTTGTCTTTTGGGGCAAATGGGTGAAGAGCAGGTGTGTGGGCAGCTGCAGTCAGACTCGGTTCTTGTCTGCTTTCTAAGTCCTCGTCTAAATCTGCGTGGAGATGATGGAGGCAAATCCAGAGATGTACCCATGAGCACATCTCCCGGATGCTCATCCTTGGGCATGTCTCAAACTGACGCGTCAAGCAGTGAGCAGCCTGGCACAGTCTCCACTTTGTGCTATCCTGTCCCTCCGTACCATCCCCTTAGGCCGGACATCCTCCCCTTCGTCCACGGAGAGGGCTCAGACAAGGCTCCCATCCACAAAATCCTTCAACTTCACTGAGGTGGATGCATTCTGTATGGCGGAAAATACAGTACCTGAGAGCATGAAATAAGCTGGGTGCTTCCCGAGCATAGATCACATCCTGGGACTATAACTGGTGTTAGAGGGCCCGGAAAGGAGACACGTACTTTATTACATCTCATATTACTGAACACCCCAGATCCAACCCACTTGTTTTCAAGGTCTATTGCAAAACCCCAAACACTTTCAGCAAGAACACTGCAGACACAGAAACCCAACACTGAACCACAGCACCCCGTGGCATGATCGTGAGGTGAGCGTCAAGCCAGTTTCTGTGTCTGTAGACCATTTACCAACAGCAGAATCGCCTAAGATGAATTTGATTTCTTTCTAGATCCGTGGGTTCTCCACACCACAGATGATGGTAAGATATTTTTTCTTTAATTGTCCTCCCTGGGGTTTTGCTCGCTGGCTGGGTTGGCCAGGGTTACTTGAGGCTGAGTGCAGTCTTGGCCACAGAGCAAGTGCCTGCCCTTTAGAACGCAGGGATGGAGAGGGAGGGGTCAAGGGTTCAGAGGTCCTCTGCGTGTCCCAGACACATGCTCAGCCAGGTTCGTCTGCCATTCTCCTTCCTTCTTCTCTCTGCCTCTCAGTTATTCATTGCATGAGATTACCTTCAGCTTGGTGTCAGGAGAGAGAGGTGAAAAACAAATCAGTGTCTCTTCTCACCATGAATGTCAGTTCTATCAAAGATAGCTAACATCTCCCAAGCATTTGCTTTGTACCCTGCACAAAATTATTTTCATACACCAAATGACTTACTATATAAAAAAGCATTTAAAAGACTGGCTGCGGGCTTCCCTGGTGGCACAGTGGTTGAGAGTCCGCCTGCCGATGCAGGGGACGTGGGTTCGTGCCCCGGTCCGGGAAGATCCCACATGCCGCGGAGCGGCTGGGCCTGAGAGTCATGGCCGCTGAGCCTGTGCGTCCGGAGCCTGTGCTCCGCAATGGGAGAGGCCACAACAGTGAGAGGCCCGCGTACCGAAAAGAAAAAAAAAAAAAAAAAAGACTGGCTGGCACATAATAAGTGCTCACTAATGCACATAGTAAGTGCTATTATCATGAAATCTTCCCAACAACACTGAGGGAAGTAGTATCATCACCTTCCTTGTGCAGATAGGGAAACCGGGGCATTGTTAGGTAACTTGTCAAGTTTGTGTCTAAGGTCACATGGTGGGTCAGTGGCTGGGTAGAGATTTGAACACAGAACAGGTGGCTTTGCCTCTGTCCAGGATTCTTTCTAACTGTATCATCTCTTCTCCTCTGCTCAGTGAGAATACACACACTTTGCACCAAATTTGATCCGTCAGGGTCCTTCATGTGCTCACTTAGGGCAGCTGACCCTGCCATTGGGGCTTAGCTGTTTTGAGGCCAATGCCTGCCCTTTCAGAGCATGCCCTGAGAGTCCAGAAATGTCCTGGGAGGGACTTGAGGGACAGCTTTCTGGTGATTGACCTCCAGCAAGGCACAGGCCGAGGCTGAGATCTCTTCTGCAGGGACCTTTCACAGGAGTGACCAGAAGGGGACAGCAGGAGGGGCTAAGGGAGCCCAGAATGCACCTTGGGAAAACCCAGCAGATAGTCCATTTGGCCTTTCCTCTCTCTTTCCCCGACCCCTACCCTGACAACAACCAGGATAGTGAAATGGTTAAGAGCAAACTGTCTGAGCACAAATCCTGCCCCGTCACTTACTAGTCAGTTGATTTGGGTCACCTGCCCAAGCCTCAGTTTCCCTATGGGGTTGTACGAGGATTAATTAAAATGACACATAAAACTCTTGAATATGACCCCAGGTCCCCAGGTTAGAAAATGTACAGAATCTTCTGCCATGATTAAGCTGTTAAGAATCAGCACCCTTGGGTGCCTGTGAAGGAGGAGAAGAGATGGCACAAGGGTGGACTTTTGAGGCATTTTAGAAGCAAGCCTAGACCTCTCATTGCACTAGAGCCTCAAGAAATCTTTTCAATTTGGATTAAATTTCAAAAACAGATTCCAGATTTGTTGATGTTGAGTTACATGTGGTTGTTACAGCGTTAGTTCAGAGTCAACTATAAGGAAAGCAATGGCTCAAAGGTGGATTTCTTGCTTAGGGTTCCCTGTGCGTGAAGCATGCATGCGTCTGATTTTTCTTTTATTCCTTTATAGTTTCTGAATCAGATCTTCCCAGAACAAGTGGTAAGTACTTTGAAAACAGCATCCTGTATTTGGTTTAAAATTTATTTATCCTTCTATACAGTTATTTATATCTTAAAGAATAAACACTGCCTCACTGGACTTCAATGAATGGTATGAGGGTTGCATAAGAATATGATTTGTGTCCTTTACGGAAATACAAGGGCAATAGAAACTTCCTTCAGCTACAGCATAAATGGACCATGTGGTTATCTAGTTAGGTTCTTCTTCCATTTTAATTTGCCTTTGCCTCAAACTTCAGTGCACATCAGAATCAACTAAGATATGTGGCTGAATGCAGGTCCTTAGAGTTCACCTCCCCACTCCAGACACTCGGATTTGGCTGGCGTGGGGTGGGGCTCAGGAATCTGCATTGTTATATAACCGAAAATAAGGATGGTCTGCAGACCACACTTTGAGCAAGCATGCTGCATGGCCCAGGACTGAATGAAGTTTTCATGTTTACAATGTAATTATGGGACTTGGCTAAACATTTCCAAAGCAAGCAACAGAAGATACGTGTATATAGTTTAAGGGCTACCTTTTTAAACTTATTTTTTCTTAACATCTGTATTTTGCTTAATGTCAAGTAAATGCAGGTTTTTAACATTTTCCCAAATGGTTATTGGCTCCATCCTAAGTCTGACTTGTTGCTGTAAAGACTTTCCCATAAGTGAATTGCTGAGATTGAACTTTTACACATCTTGCACAATGGCTTCCACATCCATGCCACCTCACGTGGCCAGAAGAGGTCCTACCAGGGATCCTTCTAAACAGGAGAAGTCCCTGCAGGGACTCAGGGTCCAGAGGAAAGATAGACATTAATCTCTGAGCACACAGTTACAACTACAGCTGTGACGGGTGCTGCAGCAAGAGGTCCAGAGCGAGAGAGACATGCTCAAGCCATCAGAGAGAGCAGCCCCGAGGAAGCCACAGGTGACCTGAGGTCCGGGGCTGATGGTGGCGTTAGCCAGACAGAGGAGGAAGGGTGTTTTCCTGTTACTCATTGGCACTGTTGCCAGGAACTTGAGGGAACAGATACAGACTTAGGTTGACAGTAGCCACCCTCCCCCTGCAGTCAGATACTCCCCCCTCCCCATGCTTAGCCATCCGTCTATCGTGTAGCTAACCAGCATAGTGTGCTGATGGGAGGTTATCTCTAGGTCCCATTCCCCAAACTGTGCCTTTGATACATTTTCTGAAGCTCTAGAAAAAAAAAGCCTTCTGATCAACAAAGTTTGGAAGGGTCACCTGCCATTGGTGGTAGAACACCGTTTGTCTTTTGGGGCAAATGGGTGAAGAGCAGGTGTGTGGGCAGCTGCAGTCAGACTCGGTTCTTGTCTGCTTTCTAAGTCCTCGTCTAAATCTGCGTGGAGATGATGGAGGCAAATCCAGAGATGTACCCATGAGCACATCTCCCGGATGCTCATCCTTGGGCATGTCTCAAACTGACGCGTCAAGCAGTGAGCAGCCTGGCACAGTCTCCACTTTGTGCTATCCTGTCCCTCCGTACCATCCCCTTAGGCCGGACATCCTCCCCTTCGTCCACGGAGAGGGCTCAGACAAGGCTCCCATCCACAAAATCCTTCAACTTCACTGAGGTGGATGCATTCTGTATGGCGGAAAATACAGTACCTGAGAGCATGAAATAAGCTGGGTGCTTCCCGAGCATAGATCACATCCTGGGACTATAACTGGTGTTAGAGGGCCCGGAAAGGAGACACGTACTTTATTACATCTCATATTACTGAACACCCCAGATCCAACCCACTTGTTTTCAAGGTCTATTGCAAAACCCCAAACACTTTCAGCAAGAACACTGCAGACACAGAAACCCAACACTGAACCACAGCACCCCGTGGCATGATCGTGAGGTGAGCGTCAAGCCAGTTTCTGTGTCTGTAGACCATTTACCAACAGCAGAATCGCCTAAGATGAATTTGATTTCTTTCTAGATCCGTGGGTTCTCCACACCACAGATGATGGTAAGATATTTTTTCTTTAATTGTCCTCCCTGGGGTTTTGCTCGCTGGCTGGGTTGGCCAGGGTTACTTGAGGCTGAGTGCAGTCTTGGCCACAGAGCAAGTGCCTGCCCTTTAGAACGCAGGGATGGAGAGGGAGGGGTCAAGGGTTCAGAGGTCCTCTGCGTGTCCCAGACACATGCTCAGCCAGGTTCGTCTGCCATTCTCCTTCCTTCTTCTCTCTGCCTCTCAGTTATTCATTGCATGAGATTACCTTCAGCTTGGTGTCAGGAGAGAGAGGTGAAAAACAAATCAGTGTCTCTTCTCACCATGAATGTCAGTTCTATCAAAGATAGCTAACATCTCCCAAGCATTTGCTTTGTACCCTGCACAAAATTATTTTCATACACCAAATGACTTACTATATAAAAAAGCATTTAAAAGACTGGCTGCGGGCTTCCCTGGTGGCACAGTGGTTGAGAGTCCGCCTGCCGATGCAGGGGACGTGGGTTCGTGCCCCGGTCCGGGAAGATCCCACATGCCGCGGAGCGGCTGGGCCTGAGAGTCATGGCCGCTGAGCCTGTGCGTCCGGAGCCTGTGCTCCGCAATGGGAGAGGCCACAACAGTGAGAGGCCCGCGTACCGAAAAGAAAAAAAAAAAAAAAAAGACTGGCTGGCACATAATAAGTGCTCACTAATGCACATAGTAAGTGCTATTATCATGAAATCTTCCCAACAACACTGAGGGAAGTAGTATCATCACCTTCCTTGTGCAG
Organism: Lagenorhynchus albirostris; assembly: GCF_949774975.1. Classification (NCBI taxonomy): domain Eukaryota; kingdom Metazoa; phylum Chordata; class Mammalia; order Artiodactyla; family Delphinidae; genus Lagenorhynchus; species Lagenorhynchus albirostris. The sequence goes on from NC_083110.1 coordinate 75,098,605, forward strand.
ATAGGGAAACCGGGGCATTGTTAGGTAACTTGTCAAGTTTGTGTCTAAGGTCACATGGTGGGTCAGTGGCTGGGTAGAGATTTGAACACAGAACAGGTGGCTTTGCCTCTGTCCAGGATTCTTTCTAACTGTATCATCTCTTCTCCTCTGCTCAGTGAGAATACACACACTTTGCACCAAATTTGATCCGTCAGGGTCCTTCATGTGCTCACTTAGGGCAGCTGACCCTGCCATTGGGGCTTAGCTGTTTTGAGGCCAATGCCTGCCCTTTCAGAGCATGCCCTGAGAGTCCAGAAATGTCCTGGGAGGGACTTGAGGGACAGCTTTCTGGTGATTGACCTCCAGCAAGGCACAGGCCGAGGCTGAGATCTCTTCTGCAGGGACCTTTCACAGGAGTGACCAGAAGGGGACAGCAGGAGGGGCTAAGGGAGCCCAGAATGCACCTTGGGAAAACCCAGCAGATAGTCCATTTGGCCTTTCCTCTCTCTTTCCCCGACCCCTACCCTGACAACAACCAGGATAGTGAAATGGTTAAGAGCAAACTGTCTGAGCACAAATCCTGCCCCGTCACTTACTAGTCAGTTGATTTGGGTCACCTGCCCAAGCCTCAGTTTCCCTATGGGGTTGTACGAGGATTAATTAAAATGACACATAAAACTCTTGAATATGACCCCAGGTCCCCAGGTTAGAAAATGTACAGAATCTTCTGCCATGATTAAGCTGTTAAGAATCAGCACCCTTGGGTGCCTGTGAAGGAGGAGAAGAGATGGCACAAGGGTGGACTTTTGAGGCATTTTAGAAGCAAGCCTAGACCTCTCATTGCACTAGAGCCTCAAGAAATCTTTTCAATTTGGATTAAATTTCAAAAACAGATTCCAGATTTGTTGATGTTGAGTTACATGTGGTTGTTACAGCGTTAGTTCAGAGTCAACTATAAGGAAAGCAATGGCTCAAAGGTGGATTTCTTGCTTAGGGTTCCCTGTGCGTGAAGCATGCATGCGTCTGATTTTTCTTTTATTCCTTTATAGTTTCTGAATCAGATCTTCCCAGAACAAGTGGTAAGTACTTTGAAAACAGCATCCTGTATTTGGTTTAAAATTTATTTATCCTTCTATACAGTTATTTATATCTTAAAGAATAAACACTGCCTCACTGGACTTCAATGAATGGTATGAGGGTTGCATAAGAATATGATTTGTGTCCTTTACGGAAATACAAGGGCAATAGAAACTTCCTTCAGCTACAGCATAAATGGACCATGTGGTTATCTAGTTAGGTTCTTCTTCCATTTTAATTTGCCTTTGCCTCAAACTTCAGTGCACATCAGAATCAACTAAGATATGTGGCTGAATGCAGGTCCTTAGAGTTCACCTCCCCACTCCAGACACTCGGATTTGGCTGGCGTGGGGTGGGGCTCAGGAATCTGCATTGTTATATAACCGAAAATAAGGATGGTCTGCAGACCACACTTTGAGCAAGCATGCTGCATGGCCCAGGACTGAATGAAGTTTTCATGTTTACAATGTAATTATGGGACTTGGCTAAACATTTCCAAAGCAAGCAACAGAAGATACGTGTATATAGTTTAAGGGCTACCTTTTTAAACTTATTTTTTCTTAACATCTGTATTTTGCTTAATGTCAAGTAAATGCAGGTTTTTAACATTTTCCCAAATGGTTATTGGCTCCATCCTAAGTCTGACTTGTTGCTGTAAAGACTTTCCCATAAGTGAATTGCTGAGATTGAACTTTTACACATCTTGCACAATGGCTTCCACATCCATGCCACCTCACGTGGCCAGAAGAGGTCCTACCAGGGATCCTTCTAAACAGGAGAAGTCCCTGCAGGGACTCAGGGTCCAGAGGAAAGATAGACATTAATCTCTGAGCACACAGTTACAACTACAGCTGTGACGGGTGCTGCAGCAAGAGGTCCAGAGCGAGAGAGACATGCTCAAGCCATCAGAGAGAGCAGCCCCGAGGAAGCCACAGGTGACCTGAGGTCCGGGGCTGATGGTGGCGTTAGCCAGACAGAGGAGGAAGGGTGTTTTCCTGTTACTCATTGGCACTGTTGCCAGGAACTTGAGGGAACAGATACAGACTTAGGTTGACAGTAGCCACCCTCCCCCTGCAGTCAGATACTCCCCCCTCCCCATGCTTAGCCATCCGTCTATCGTGTAGCTAACCAGCATAGTGTGCTGATGGGAGGTTATCTCTAGGTCCCATTCCCCAAACTGTGCCTTTGATACATTTTCTGAAGCTCTAGAAAAAAAAAGCCTTCTGATCAACAAAGTTTGGAAGGGTCACCTGCCATTGGTGGTAGAACACCGTTTGTCTTTTGGGGCAAATGGGTGAAGAGCAGGTGTGTGGGCAGCTGCAGTCAGACTCGGTTCTTGTCTGCTTTCTAAGTCCTCGTCTAAATCTGCGTGGAGATGATGGAGGCAAATCCAGAGATGTACCCATGAGCACATCTCCCGGATGCTCATCCTTGGGCATGTCTCAAACTGACGCGTCAAGCAGTGAGCAGCCTGGCACAGTCTCCACTTTGTGCTATCCTGTCCCTCCGTACCATCCCCTTAGGCCGGACATCCTCCCCTTCGTCCACGGAGAGGGCTCAGACAAGGCTCCCATCCACAAAATCCTTCAACTTCACTGAGGTGGATGCATTCTGTATGGCGGAAAATACAGTACCTGAGAGCATGAAATAAGCTGGGTGCTTCCCGAGCATAGATCACATCCTGGGACTATAACTGGTGTTAGAGGGCCCGGAAAGGAGACACGTACTTTATTACATCTCATATTACTGAACACCCCAGATCCAACCCACTTGTTTTCAAGGTCTATTGCAAAACCCCAAACACTTTCAGCAAGAACACTGCAGACACAGAAACCCAACACTGAACCACAGCACCCCGTGGCATGATCGTGAGGTGAGCGTCAAGCCAGTTTCTGTGTCTGTAGACCATTTACCAACAGCAGAATCGCCTAAGATGAATTTGATTTCTTTCTAGATCCGTGGGTTCTCCACACCACAGATGATGGTAAGATATTTTTTCTTTAATTGTCCTCCCTGGGGTTTTGCTCGCTGGCTGGGTTGGCCAGGGTTACTTGAGGCTGAGTGCAGTCTTGGCCACAGAGCAAGTGCCTGCCCTTTAGAACGCAGGGATGGAGAGGGAGGGGTCAAGGGTTCAGAGGTCCTCTGCGTGTCCCAGACACATGCTCAGCCAGGTTCGTCTGCCATTCTCCTTCCTTCTTCTCTCTGCCTCTCAGTTATTCATTGCATGAGATTACCTTCAGCTTGGTGTCAGGAGAGAGAGGTGAAAAACAAATCAGTGTCTCTTCTCACCATGAATGTCAGTTCTATCAAAGATAGCTAACATCTCCCAAGCATTTGCTTTGTACCCTGCACAAAATTATTTTCATACACCAAATGACTTACTATATAAAAAAGCATTTAAAAGACTGGCTGCGGGCTTCCCTGGTGGCACAGTGGTTGAGAGTCCGCCTGCCGATGCAGGGGACGTGGGTTCGTGCCCCGGTCCGGGAAGATCCCACATGCCGCGGAGCGGCTGGGCCTGAGAGTCATGGCCGCTGAGCCTGTGCGTCCGGAGCCTGTGCTCCGCAATGGGAGAGGCCACAACAGTGAGAGGCCCGCGTACCGAAAAGAAAAAAAAAAAAAAAAAGACTGGCTGGCACATAATAAGTGCTCACTAATGCACATAGTAAGTGCTATTATCATGAAATCTTCCCAACAACACTGAGGGAAGTAGTATCATCACCTTCCTTGTGCAGATAGGGAAACCGGGGCATTGTTAGGTAACTTGTCAAGTTTGTGTCTAAGGTCACATGGTGGGTCAGTGGCTGGGTAGAGATTTGAACACAGAACAGGTGGCTTTGCCTCTGTCCAGGATTCTTTCTAACTGTATCATCTCTTCTCCTCTGCTCAGTGAGAATACACACACTTTGCACCAAATTTGATCCGTCAGGGTCCTTCATGTGCTCACTTAGGGCAGCTGACCCTGCCATTGGGGCTTAGCTGTTTTGAGGCCAATGCCTGCCCTTTCAGAGCATGCCCTGAGAGTCCAGAAATGTCCTGGGAGGGACTTGAGGGACAGCTTTCTGGTGATTGACCTCCAGCAAGGCACAGGCCGAGGCTGAGATCTCTTCTGCAGGGACCTTTCACAGGAGTGACCAGAAGGGGACAGCAGGAGGGGCTAAGGGAGCCCAGAATGCACCTTGGGAAAACCCAGCAGATAGTCCATTTGGCCTTTCCTCTCTCTTTCCCCGACCCCTACCCTGACAACAACCAGGATAGTGAAATGGTTAAGAGCAAACTGTCTGAGCACAAATCCTGCCCCGTCACTTACTAGTCAGTTGATTTGGGTCACCTGCCCAAGCCTCAGTTTCCCTATGGGGTTGTACGAGGATTAATTAAAATGACACATAAAACTCTTGAATATGACCCCAGGTCCCCAGGTTAGAAAATGTACAGAATCTTCTGCCATGATTAAGCTGTTAAGAATCAGCACCCTTGGGTGCCTGTGAAGGAGGAGAAGAGATGGCACAAGGGTGGACTTTTGAGGCATTTTAGAAGCAAGCCTAGACCTCTCATTGCACTAGAGCCTCAAGAAATCTTTTCAATTTGGATTAAATTTCAAAAACAGATTCCAGATTTGTTGATGTTGAGTTACATGTGGTTGTTACAGCGTTAGTTCAGAGTCAACTATAAGGAAAGCAATGGCTCAAAGGTGGATTTCTTGCTTAGGGTTCCCTGTGCGTGAAGCATGCATGCGTCTGATTTTTCTTTTATTCCTTTATAGTTTCTGAATCAGATCTTCCCAGAACAAGTGGTAAGTACTTTGAAAACAGCATCCTGTATTTGGTTTAAAATTTATTTATCCTTCTATACAGTTATTTATATCTTAAAGAATAAACACTGCCTCACTGGACTTCAATGAATGGTATGAGGGTTGCATAAGAATATGATTTGTGTCCTTTACGGAAATACAAGGGCAATAGAAACTTCCTTCAGCTACAGCATAAATGGACCATGTGGTTATCTAGTTAGGTTCTTCTTCCATTTTAATTTGCCTTTGCCTCAAACTTCAGTGCACATCAGAATCAACTAAGATATGTGGCTGAATGCAGGTCCTTAGAGTTCACCTCCCCACTCCAGACACTCGGATTTGGCTGGCGTGGGGTGGGGCTCAGGAATCTGCATTGTTATATAACCGAAAATAAGGATGGTCTGCAGACCACACTTTGAGCAAGCATGCTGCATGGCCCAGGACTGAATGAAGTTTTCATGTTTACAATGTAATTATGGGACTTGGCTAAACATTTCCAAAGCAAGCAACAGAAGATACGTGTATATAGTTTAAGGGCTACCTTTTTAAACTTATTTTTTCTTAACATCTGTATTTTGCTTAATGTCAAGTAAATGCAGGTTTTTAACATTTTCCCAAATGGTTATTGGCTCCATCCTAAGTCTGACTTGTTGCTGTAAAGACTTTCCCATAAGTGAATTGCTGAGATTGAACTTTTACACATCTTGCACAATGGCTTCCACATCCATGCCACCTCACGTGGCCAGAAGAGGTCCTACCAGGGATCCTTCTAAACAGGAGAAGTCCCTGCAGGGACTCAGGGTCCAGAGGAAAGATAGACATTAATCTCTGAGCACACAGTTACAACTACAGCTGTGACGGGTGCTGCAGCAAGAGGTCCAGAGCGAGAGAGACATGCTCAAGCCATCAGAGAGAGCAGCCCCGAGGAAGCCACAGGTGACCTGAGGTCCGGGGCTGATGGTGGCGTTAGCCAGACAGAGGAGGAAGGGTGTTTTCCTGTTACTCATTGGCACTGTTGCCAGGAACTTGAGGGAACAGATACAGACTTAGGTTGACAGTAGCTACCCTCCCCCTGCAGTCAGATACTCCCCCCTCCCCATGCTTAGCCATCCGTCTATCGTGTAGCTAACCAGCATAGTGTGCTGATGGGAGGTTATCTCTAGGTCCCATTCCCCAAACTGTGCCTTTGATACATTTTCTGAAGCTCTAGAAAAAAAAAGCCTTCTGATCAACAAAGTTTGGAAGGGTCACCTGCCATTGGTGGTAGAACACCGTTTGTCTTTTGGGGCAAATGGGTGAAGAGCAGGTGTGTGGGCAGCTGCAGTCAGACTCGGTTCTTGTCTGCTTTCTAAGTCCTCGTCTAAATCTGCGTGGAGATGATGGAGGCAAATCCAGAGATGTACCCATGAGCACATCTCCCGGATGCTCATCCTTGGGCATGTCTCAAACTGACGCGTCAAGCAGTGAGCAGCCTGGCACAGTCTCCACTTTGTGCTATCCTGTCCCTCCGTACCATCCCCTTAGGCCGGACATCCTCCCCTTCGTCCACGGAGAGGGCTCAGACAAGGCTCCCATCCACAAAATCCTTCAACTTCACTGAGGTGGATGCATTCTGTATGGCGGAAAATACAGTACCTGAGAGCATGAAATAAGCTGGGTGCTTCCCGAGCATAGATCACATCCTGGGACTATAACTGGTGTTAGAGGGCCCGGAAAGGAGACACGTACTTTATTACATCTCATATTACTGAACACCCCAGATCCAACCCACTTGTTTTCAAGGTCTATTGCAAAACCCCAAACACTTTCAGCAAGAACACTGCAGACACAGAAACCCAACACTGAACCACAGCACCCCGTGGCATGATCGTGAGGTGAGCGTCAAGCCAGTTTCTGTGTCTGTAGACCATTTACCAACAGCAGAATCGCCTAAGATGAATTTGATTTCTTTCTAGATCCGTGGGTTCTCCACACCACAGATGATGGTAAGATATTTTTTCTTTAATTGTCCTCCCTGGGGTTTTGCTCGCTGGCTGGGTTGGCCAGGGTTACTTGAGGCTGAGTGCAGTCTTGGCCACAGAGCAAGTGCCTGCCCTTTAGAACGCAGGGATGGAGAGGGAGGGGTCAAGGGTTCAGAGGTCCTCTGCGTGTCCCAGACACATGCTCAGCCAGGTTCGTCTGCCATTCTCCTTCCTTCTTCTCTCTGCCTCTCAGTTATTCATTGCATGAGATTACCTTCAGCTTGGTGTCAGGAGAGAGAGGTGAAAAACAAATCAGTGTCTCTTCTCACCATGAATGTCAGTTCTATCAAAGATAGCTAACATCTCCCAAGCATTTGCTTTGTACCCTGCACAAAATTATTTTCATACACCAAATGACTTACTATATAAAAAAGCATTTAAAAGACTGGCTGCGGGCTTCCCTGGTGGCACAGTGGTTGAGAGTCCGCCTGCCGATGCAGGGGACGTGGGTTCGTGCCCCGGTCCGGGAAGATCCCACATGCCGCGGAGCGGCTGGGCCTGAGAGTCATGGCCGCTGAGCCTGTGCGTCCGGAGCCTGTGCTCCGCAATGGGAGAGGCCACAACAGTGAGAGGCCCGCGTACCGCAAAGAAAAAAAAAAAAAAAAGACTGGCTGGCACATAATAAGTGCTCACTAATGCACATAGTAAGTGCTATTATCATGAAATCTTCCCAACAACACTGAGGGAAGTAGTATCATCACCTTCCTTGTGCAGATAGGGAAACCGGGGCATTGTTAGGTAACTTGTCAAGTTTGTGTCTAAGGTCACATGGTGGGTCAGTGGCTGGGTAGAGATTTGAACACAGAACAGGTGGCTTTGCCTCTGTCCAGGATTCTTTCTAACTGTATCATCTCTTCTCCTCTGCTCAGTGAGAATACACACACTTTGCACCAAATTTGATCCGTCAGGGTCCTTCATGTGCTCACTTAGGGCAGCTGACCCTGCCATTGGGGCTTAGCTGTTTTGAGGCCAATGCCTGCCCTTTCAGAGCATGCCCTGAGAGTCCAGAAATGTCCTGGGAGGGACTTGAGGGACAGCTTTCTGGTGATTGACCTCCAGCAAGGCACAGGCCGAGGCTGAGATCTCTTCTGCAGGGACCTTTCACAGGAGTGACCAGAAGGGGACAGCAGGAGGGGCTAAGGGAGCTCAGAATGCACCTTGGGAAAACCCAGCAGATAGTCCATTTGGCCTTTCCTCTCTCTTTCCCCGACCCCTACCCTGACAACAACCAGGATAGTGAAATGGTTAAGAGCAAACTGTCTGAGCACAAATCCTGCCCCGTCACTTACTAGTCAGTTGATTTGGGTCACCTGCCCAAGCCTCAGTTTCCCTATGGGGTTGTACGAGGATTAATTAAAATGACACATAAAACTCTTGAATATGACCCCAGGTCCCCAGGTTAGAAAATGTACAGAATCTTCTGCCATGATTAAGCTGTTAAGAATCAGCACCCTTGGGTGCCTGTGAAGGAGGAGAAGAGATGGCACAAGGGTGGACTTTTGAGGCATTTTAGAAGCAAGCCTAGACCTCTCATTGCACTAGAGCCTCAAGAAATCTTTTCAATTTGGATTAAATTTCAAAAACAGATTCCAGATTTGTTGATGTTGAGTTACATGTGGTTGTTACAGCGTTAGTTCAGAGTCAACTATAAGGAAAGCAATGGCTCAAAGGTGGATTTCTTGCTTAGGGTTCCCTGTGCGTGAAGCATGCATGCGTCTGATTTTTCTTTTATTCCTTTATAGTTTCTGAATCAGATCTTCCCAGAACAAGTGGTAAGTACTTTGAAAACAGCATCCTGTATTTGGTTTAAAATTTATTTATCCTTCTATACAGTTATTTATATCTTAAAGAATAAACACTGCCTCACTGGACTTCAATGAATGGTATGAGGGTTGCATAAGAATATGATTTGTGTCCTTTACGGAAATACAAGGGCAATAGAAACTTCCTTCAGCTACAGCATAAATGGACCATGTGGTTATCTAGTTAGGTTCTTCTTCCATTTTAATTTGCCTTTGCCTCAAACTTCAGTGCACATCAGAATCAACTAAGATATGTGGCTGAATGCAGGTCCTTAGAGTTCACCTCCCCACTCCAGACACTCGGATTTGGCTGGCGTGGGGTGGGGCTCAGGAATCTGCATTGTTATATAACCGAAAATAAGGATGGTCTGCAGACCACACTTTGAGCAAGCATGCTGCATGGCCCAGGACTGAATGAAGTTTTCATGTTTACAATGTAATTATGGGACTTGGCTAAACATTTCCAAAGCAAGCAACAGAAGATACGTGTATATAGTTTAAGGGCTACCTTTTTAAACTTATTTTTTCTTAACGTCTGTATTTTGCTTAATGTCAAGTAAATGCAGGTTTTTAACATTTTCCCAAATGGTTATTGGCTCCATCCTAAGTCTGACTTGTTGCTGTAAAGACTTTCCCATAAGTGAATTGCTGAGATTGAACTTTTACACATCTTGCACAATGGCTTCCACATCCATGCCACCTCACGTGGCCAGAAGAGGTCCTACCAGGGATTCTTCTAAACAGGAGAACCTATGAACAGCATCACAACCATCCCTGGCCTCGGATGACCAAACACCTTCCTAAGTGGTACCTTCTCATCCTTTTAAATGCGAGGAAGAAGGACTGGGGAGTTTTGGTGTTTAAAACTTAAATCTATATCAAAAGCAAACTAAGCAGTAATGAATATGTTCTCTTTATCGGTGATTAAATGACAAATGAAGGATATGTACAGCCTCTGTGAAGAAGAGAAATGCTCCCTGACTTAACCTAGCAAATCTCAACATTTCTCCTTTATGCTCAGAGTGCTGGTGGGTCTTCTAGCACCCATGGGTCCTTTAATCCACAAAGAAGCCTCTAAGGATGTCACCCGTCTTGTGTGCCCCAAAGGGGAGTTTCTAGTCAAATTATCCATCTTTAGAGAAACCTCTGGCATTTACTATGTGGACTGCTGTGTGTACATACATGTCACTATGCACAGGATGTGACCATGATAACCCAGCTGTCACATGAGAATGTGTTCCCCAGGACAGCATGTCTGTCCAAGCAGTCGCTTTGCAGCACATTATTTTGACATTTGGGGCTGCATCTTTGGAACCTGCCTTTCCTCCTAGCTGGGGCCACATTCAGGCATATCTCAGTGATGGTAGGTATTATCATTTGAGACTACGTTTGAGCCATAGAAATAGGCAGTTGGTATTTGAAGTTTAATCTTGTGGATAGATTTGGGCTGTTCATCAAAGGGTGATATTTGGGATGGACATTGTGGAAGCATAGGAGGTGGTGAATGTCCAGAACCAAGAATGTCCCTGGTGGCCTCCAGCATTGAATGAGGGCCGACAGAGTGACAGAGAGAGAGGTTCTCAGCCTCTGGGCAGTGGGCAGAGCTTCCGGATCTTTGCATCCAGCCCCTTTTCTGAGCCAAGGTGCAGAGGGTCGACCCTCCTGGAGGAGAGCCGACATCGAATGACCTTTCCTTCTCTCCACTCTGCAGCTTTGCTTGTCACGGAGGAACCCTCAACAGCAAGTACAGCAGGAGGTAACGTTTGTTATGTGGGATCCCTGGGGGCTCATTACCTTTCTGCACCCAGAGGTCCATCTCTGATCCAGAAGAGGTGCAGAAGCTGTAAGAGATGGGGATGCTCAGCTTTCAAGGGTGGGGACTTCTGAACAAGCCCTCAGGTCTGAAAAGGTATCTCTTCCATGGACCTTGACTCTGAGAGACGGGAGGAATCAACCTGCAGAGGTATCTCCAGGGAGCTCCAAGATGGAGCTTGGTGTTCTGTCTCCAAGAGAGTCTTATTGCCCATGCTCAGAGCCTACCGTGTGGTCCTCACCAATGCATGTTGACCTCTGGTCAGGCTAGGGTCCTGGGTCTCTGGCTGCACAGCCTGCAGAGGCAGGTGCATACCTGTTGAGGGGGCCACCTTGTCTGTGCCCTTTGCTGAGCCCATATGAGGCCACATTGATTTCTTTGCACTATACAGGAACTATGACCCTTCAGCCTGTGGACATCAGAGGTCCCGTAAACCCCCATGGGGGTGCCCCAAGTAGGAGAGCTGGGAGGTCAGCCAGTAGAGCCTGAGCTTCTGGTAGCCTGGGCTTGGGGAAGGAAAGTCTCTGTTCATTTCCCTGTGATGAAGGTTAACTCATGGCCATGTTCAAAGTGACCCCCTGCCCGGGGAGCTGTGGCCATTAGAAATGGTGTGAGTCTGGAAACTGCCTTAGGCCTGTGACCTCAAGAGAGACATGAGGCGGTGTCCTTGTGCCGTCCTCATCCCCCTTTGCCCCTGTGGTGCCCCTTGTGTGCAAGGTGTCTGATCTGCCTTCTCTCTCTCCCAGCTGCCACGCCCCAGTCCACGCTCCTGCCAGGTGAGTCCTGTGCCTCTTGACTCCGGGCTGTCCCCTCCCTCCCCACCCACCTCCACAGACTCCAGCCAGGAGCCCCAGGCGGGGCGAGTGGACGTTTGCCCCCTCTCAGTACCTGCCCTGGTCACTCTAGAGCGAGCAGAAGTTTCCAGAGGAGCCATAGCACAAGGGTCCTCGGGTCTGACTCAGCGATTTAAGGACATTGTGGCTACACAGTGTCTCCCCAGAGCTTTGGGTGACAGGGAGGCCTGTCCTGGGTCATTTCTGCCTGAAAGCATTGTCTAGACCGAGAGTTCTGTGTGCAGGGAGAACAGGGCTTTTTCATGTCCCACACCCCCGGCGGAGTCTAGGGGATGCTGTTACCAAAAGGGAAAGGTGCCCTTGATGGCTTACAGACTGGGGTTCTCTCAGGGCTGACTCAGTCAACAGAGTTCCAGTGTAAAAGGCGCACGTATGAGTGTGGTGAACACGGTTGAGAAGGCGGAGGGGTACGGGAGCGGGTGGCTGTGTGGACTGGTAACGAACCTGCTAGGACACGGGGGCAGGAGCTGGACCCCAGGCAGAAACTCTGGGGCGCCTGGAGGAGCCTCACCCTCATTGCAGCTGGGCTGGTGGACTTGGGGTCCTACCCTAACCACCGGGGCTCCTCCTTGCTGTTCCCACAGGGAGTTAAGGCGGTAGCTCCGGTGGCTGGTCGCACTGGTGGCCGGTCGCAGGCATGCCAGGGACTTTCATATTCAGGAAAGTAAGCCCTGAGGTCCAGGCGGTCAGGCACAGGAAGTGAGACAGAACGAGGGGCCCCAGTGGACTGAGTCGTTGATGGTGGGCACACACTCCCCACGCGGAGGTCCTAAGAAAAGTGTCAGCAACGTGTGAAGGCTGAGCCTCTTCCCCCTGGGATCCCAGTGGGACCCCTGTGTGCTTTGTGTCTGCCTTTCCGTGTCTTTCTCGCAGCTGCTCGGCCCCAGTCCACTGCCTGGCCCAGTGAGGCTCAGGCGACCTTCCTCCGGATGTCCCTTTCCTCCCTGCCCATGCCCCACTCTTCTCCCCTCTGGGGGAATCGCTGTACTTTGCAGAACCTGGGAGGTTCTGTCCCCTCCCCTGCTCAGTCTCCCAGCTGGCTCTTCTTAACTAGACCTGGGGTTTCCAACACTCCCGTCTTCCCATTGATCCATCTGAGTTGTCACATCCTGTCCTTGATACTGTCTCAGAGATTGTCACCTGCAGGTTCAGAGAACCAGGAATGTGTTCCACCACTCTAGGCCCTGTTACATCCCAGCTGAGGAGAGTTTTGTGGGAGAAGGAAGGTTGATAATCACTGACCTTCTGTTGATGGGACATGAGAACAGGAAGGAGTGCCTGCATCCCTCACTCTGGGCCACGCCTCAGATCCAACAGGGCCACACCTGCATCCGGAAGTGGCAGGGACAGTGCCCAGGAGATGGTGGGTCATAAGGGACTGCAGTGCTCTGGGTGCCAAGGACCATGATTGGCTCCAGCTTCACCCCCTGACTTTTCTGTCCACTTCTGCCTCTGGACAACCCCTCAGAGTGGCTCGTGGAAGGGAGGCGGCCAAGGTTTTCTCACGGGAAGGAGAACACGCCAGGCTTAGAGAGGTGGAGGGAGCCGGCTGACCTCAGACTGGGCCATTGTCCCAGAGGAGCTAGCAGAGCAGGAGGTTTGCTCAGCAAACACAGGTAGCAAGTGGCAGGATCCAGATGTGGAACTGGTGTCATCATGCTGGGTAAACGTTTTGCCACGGCTTCCTTCCTGTGCTGTCTAACTCTGACCTTTCCCTTTGCTGCCACTTCCAGCCTCCTGGCAGACCGTATCCTCACATGCTCCGTCACGCATAGGTAAATATTCCTATCCACCTCCCTGGGGCTTAGTTTCCGCTTCTGGATAAACTGGGGGTTTGGATGTGACAGGAGGAGGTTCAGGGTGTGGCCGTCCATATCCTTGTGCCTGTGAGTGAAGCAAGAGTCTCTGGAGGCCAGGTCTGAGGTCCGATCTTAGTGGGCTGGTGAGCTGTGTCCAGTGGGATCGGGTCCAGATGCTCAGGAAAGATTTTCTTCCAGGCGGTCAGTGTAGGCCCTGCATGCATGTCCATCTTGCTGGTACCTCTACTGGTCTCTCAAGCCATGGATGGCTGTCCAGCCCGAAGGGTTGGGTGTAAAATGCCTGAACCCGGTCCCGTCATCTCCAGGGGTGCGGCCAGAGCCCAGGGAGAACCACCCGGGAGCCAACAAGCTACCAACAGGGGGATGGTCTTGACTTTCCTCCTGCAACCATGGTGCACTAGCCTGGGTATATCTTGGGTGGGTAGGATTACCTTCGTGCTCGCCTCCTCTTGGAGTGATGGGCTGTGCCTCTGCATTTGAGCATCTTCAGACTTGGGCAGAATAGCAATCTCTACTGACTTCCCTGTGATGAAGATTAACTCCTGGGCATAAAAGAAAGGTGATTCCTGCCCAGGGGAGACTCACCGACAGGAAGTCCCCTGAGTCTGGAACGGGCCTTAGGCCTGTCACCTCAGGAGAGATAAGAGGAGGTGTCCTTGTGCTGCCCTCTAGGGACTGAATCAGGATTGGCCCTGAGGCTGGTGAATGGAGGTGACAGGTGTGAGGGCCGGGTCGAGGTCCTGTACCGAGGCTCCTGGGGCACCGTGTGTGATGACAGCTGGGACACCAACGACGCCAACGTGGTCTGCAGGCAGCTGGGCTGTGGCTGGGCCATGTGGGCCCAAGGAAATGCCCAGTATGGTCAGGGCTCAGGGCCGATCGTCCTGGATAACGTGGGCTGCTCGGGGCAGGAGAGCTACCTGTGGAGCTGCCCTCACAATGGCTGGAACACACACAACTGTGGACACAGCGAGGACGCCGGTGTCGTCTGCTCAGGTTGGTCTCACATAAGCTGGGTGTCCCTCTCTAGGGGCGTGGTTTCCTTCTGACACTATGGTCCCCTCTCAAAGCATTTTCTAAACTTCTCGCTTCCTTACATCACCTTGTCTCTCTGCTAAGAATTAGTATGAACTCTTTGACAAGCTGCCAGGCATGTAGCTGGTGATTTGGAACAAAGAACCAAACTGAAAGTGACTTGAAGCCCTTTTTGTCCATATGCCACAGTGCAAGCCAGAGGCAAGAGAGGCTAGTTCTGTCACAGGGTCTCTGAATGGAGGTCATGGCCTAGGACTGCAGGTGGCCCAGGGATTGGTTCCTGTGTCCTGCACGGTAGCCCCTGCAGGGAACTGGGATGCACTGTCTGGGCAGCAGGTCTGCCGTGTGCAGGGCAGTGAACCCTGTGTGGCCTGCCGGGCACAGCCTTGTCATCACTTACGCTCGGGCCTGACAGATCACACATGGGATTTAACTTGAACCTGAACCCCTCAGTGTTGCTGCCTCAGTGGGCCCGTATATGCTGTGAGGCTGATGTCTGGTTTGGGTCCACTCGGTCATCTAGACACAGAGCTAATCACCTTGACATTGGAAATAAGGGATGCTGGGCTGCCTGGGCCTCTCAGGAGAGCCTCTTTGGGGGGTGAGGATGGCAGAGGTCCCACCACACGTGGCAGGGCTCAGGCATGGACGGAGCGCCTCACCTGCTCAGCTCCGTCCCCCATTGCCCCTGTGGTGCCCCTTCTGTGCAAGGTGTCTGATCTGCCTTCTCTCTCTCCCAGCTGCCAGGCCCCAGTCCACGCTCCTGCCAGGTGAGTCCTGTGCCTCTTGACTCTGGGCTGTGCCCTCCGTCCCCAGCCACCTCCACAGACTCCAGCCAGGAGCCCCAGGCGGGGCGAGTGGACGTTTGCTCCCTCTCAGTACCTGCCCTGGTCACTCTAGAGCGAGCAGACGCTTCCAGAGGAGCCATAGCACAAGGGTCTTCGGGTCTGACTCAGCGATTTAAGGAAATTGTGGCTACACAGTGTCTCCCCAGAGCTTTGGGTGACAGGGAGGCCTGTTCTGGGGTCATTTCTGCCTGAAAGCATTGTCTAGACCGAGAGTTATGTGTGCAGGGAGAACTGGGCTGTTTCGGGTCCCACACCCCCCCGCGGAGTCCAAAAGGGATACTTTCCCCCGAGAGCACTCAGTCAGGAGAGCGTGCTAATTGCTCCTGTGGAGCGGGGCGCCTCATCGCCATGCCTTGGACATTGGAGGGCATGGTCCGGCTCACGGCCGGCTCTCAGAAAAGACCTATTCCTCCCCCAGGCAGTGGAGAGTCTCAGACCCCACATTCCCTGATGTGAGTGACAGGTCACTAGAGCAACCCTGACTGTAGACACCTTCTCTCTAATCCTGCTGTGCTTTCCCTTCAGGCTGGTGGACGCCCACAGCTCCTACCGAAGGTAAGCCTCACTTGGGTCCTGCAAAACACTCCACTCATCAGGCCTGGGTGCAATTCCTGACTCTTGGTTTGAGCCTCTGAGCTCACCGCCTCATCTAATGTGGAGGGTTCCTTTCGCGTGCCCCGAGTTGTGGAGAACCTTCACCTCCCAGTTGTGGCATACATTACTCAGAATGCTTTGGTTGCCAAGTGGCAGGATCCCAACTCACACTGTCTTGAGTTGGGGGTGGGACTGGGGGCCGCAATGGCTTCCATAGGTCAGTGGTAGGACGGTCTTGAGGTAGAGCTGGATCCAGAGGTTCCAGTACAGCTTTTCCCCTGCACTTTTCTTACCCCTGTTGTCTCATGTTTACGGACTTCACTGTCAGCTTTCTTCCTGCCAAGGGACAGTTGTCAGCCTCAGGTGTACATCCCGGGAGGGGAGATAGTCTTTTTTTTCTAGCTCTTCAGCTCACAAGCCCTGGAAAGACTCTGAACAGCCTGCTACCTATAGATGCCTTCTTTGTAATGAAGTCCATGGGCTCTGATGATTTTCAGTGGGTGCACGGCTTGGTCAAGAGTCAGCACAATTTTGGGGTTAAAAAATGACATGAGTGAGTGCTCAGCAGAAAAGTAGTCTTCAGAATAACCTTGGGCCTGATGGAGTGGGTTCCCATGTGGGAGTGAACATCCGAAGGTGGTTCCTTGGCGGGGTCTGGGAAGCTGTCTCTGCTGGGCTCCTGCTACAGGGGCTCAAGTTCATCCCAGCGGTCCCTGCGGATTCAGGCTGTGGGCTTCCCCTCTTCCCACCTCCTTCCCAAGCCTGGGATTAGCCACTGAATTGCTGGGCCTTGTGGGGAACCCATCAGAGAACATGCGTTCCTCTGTCCACTGCCAAGGGTTCTATCAAACAGCCCCGTGGGGATAAATGATGATGACCGGGCTCAGTCAGGTCCTCCGGAAGGAAAACATTACCTTGAACTCAGAAGTCTTTCCCTGGAAGGATTCTGAATCGCGTTTGGTCCTCAGGACCTGTTCCTCCGGAAGACACAGGAGAGTGCATTTTCCCGTGTCCTTCCAGGAACTGAATCAGGATTGGCCCTGAGGCTGGTGAATGGAGGTGACAGGTGTGAAGGCCGGGTCGAGGTCCTGTACCGAGGCTCCTGGGGCACAGTGTGTGATGACAGCTGGGACACCAACGACGCCAACGTGGTCTGCAGGCAGCTGGGCTGTGGCTGGGCCACGTCGGCCCCTGGAAGTGCCCGGTACGGTCAGGGCTCAGGGCCGATCGTCCTAGACGATGTTCGCTGCATGGGGCACGAGAGCTACCTGTGGAGCTGCCCTCACAATGGCTGGAACACACACAACTGTGGACACAGCGAGGACGCCGGTGTCGTCTGCTCAGGTTGGTCTCACATACGCTGGGTGTCCCTTTCTGGGGGTGTGGTTTCCTTCTGACACTCTGATCCCCTCTCAAAGCATTTTCTACATTTCTCGCTTCCTTACATCACCTTGTCTCTCTGCTAAGAATTAGTATGAGCTCTTTGACAAGATGCCAGGCATGTAGCTGGTGAATTGGAACAAAGACCCGAACTGAAAGTGACTTGAAGCCCGTTTTCTCCATATGCCACACTGCAAGCCAGAGGCAAGAGAGGCTAGTTCTGTCACGAGGTCTCTGAATGGAGGTCATGGCCTAGGACTGCAGGTGGCCCAGGGATTGGTTCCTGAGTCCTGCACGGTAGCCCCTGCAGGGAACTGGGATGCACTGTCTGGGCAGCAGGTCTGCCGTGCGCAGGGCAGTGGCCCCTGGGTGGCCTGCCGGCCACAGCCTTGTCACCACCTACAGACAAGCCTGACAGATCTCACACGGGTTTTGCACTTTGAACTAGACGCCTCAGTGTTGCTGCCTCAGTGGGCCCATAAATGCTGTGAGGCTGATGACTGGTTTGGGTCCACTCGGCCATCTAGACACAGAGCTAATCACTTTGACGTTGGAAATAAGTGATGTTGGGCTGCCTGGACCTCTCAGGAGAGCCTCTTTGGGGGGTGAGGATGGCAGAGGTCCCACCCCGCGTGGCAGGGCTCAGGCATGGACTGAGCGTGTCACCTGCTCAGCGCCGTCCCCCTTTGCCCCTGTGGTGCCCCTTCTGTGCAAGGTGTCTGATCTGCCTTCTCTCTCTCCTAGCTGCCAGGCCCCAGTCCACGCTCCTGCCAGGTGAGTCCTGTGCCTCTTGACTCCGGGCTGTCCCCTCCGTCCCCACCCACCTCCACAGACTCCAGCCAGGAGCCCCAGGCGGGGCGAGTGGACGTTTGCCCCCTCTCAGTACCTGCCCTCGTCACTCTAGAGCGAGCAGACGCTTCCAGAGGAGCCATAGCACAAGGGTCCTCGGGTCTGACTCAGCGATTTAAGGACATTGTGGCTACACAGTGTCTCCCCAGAGCTTTGGGTGACAGGGGGCCCTGTCCTGGGGTCATTTCTGCCTGAAAGCATTGTCTAGACCGAGAGTTATGTGTGCAGGGAGAACTGGGCTGTTTCGGGTCCCACACCCCCCCGCGGAGTCCAAAAGGGATACTTTCTCCCGAGAGCACTCAGTCAGGAGAGCGTGCTAATTGCTCCTGTGGAGCGGGGCGCCTCATCGCCATGCCTTGGACATTGGAGGGCATGGTCCGGCTCACGGCCGGCTCTCAGAAAAGACCTATTCCTCCCCCAGGCAGTGGAGAGTCTCAGACCCCACATTCCCTGATGTGAGTGACAGGTCACTAGAGCAACCCTGACTGTAGACACCTTCTCTCTAATCCTGCTGTGCTTTCCCTTCAGGCTGGTGGACGCCCACAGCTCCTACCGAAGGTAAGCCTCACTTGGGTCCTGCAAAACACTCCACTCATCAGGCCTGGGTGCAATTCCTGACTCTTGGTTTGAGCCTCTGAGCTCACCGCCTCATCTAATGTGGAGGGTTCCTTTCGCGTGCCCCGAGTTGTGGAGAACCTTCACCTCCCAGTTGTGGCATACATTACTCAGAATGCTTTGGTTGCCAAGTGGCAGGATCCCAACTCACACTGTCTTGAGTTGGGGGTGGGACTGGGGGCCGCAATGGCTTCCATAGGTCAGTGGTAGGACGGTCTTGAGGTAGAGCTGGATCCAGAGGTTCCAGTATAGCTTTTCCCCTGCACTTTTCTTACCCCTGTTGTCTCATGTTTACGGACTTCACTGTCAGCTTTCTTCCTGCCAAGGGACAGTTGTCAGCCTCAGGTGTACATCCCGGGAGGGGAGATAGTCTTTTTTTTCTAGCTCTTCAGCTCACAAGCCCTGGAAAGACTCTGAACAGCCTGCTACCTATAGATGCCTTCTTTGTAATGAAGTCCATGGGCTCTGATGATTTTCAGTGGGTGCACGGCTTGGTCAAGAGTCAGCACAATTTTGGGGTTAAAAAATGACATGAGTGAGTGCTCAGCAGAAAAGTAGTCTTCAGAATAACCTTGGGCCTGATGGAGTGGGTTCCCATGTGGGAGTGAACATCCGAAGGTGGTTCCTTGGCGGGGTCTGGGAAGCTGTCTCTGCTGGGCTCCTGCTACAGGGGCTCAAGTTCATCCCAGCGGTCCCTGCGGATTCAGGCTGTGGGCTTCCCCTCTTCCCACCTCCTTCCCAAGCCTGGGATTAGCCACTGAATTGCTGGGCCTTGTGGGGAACCCATCAGAGAACATGCGTTCCTCTGTCCACTGCCAAGGGTTCTATCAAACAGCCCCGTGGGGATAAATGATGATGACCGGGCTCAGTCAGGTCCTCCGGAAGGAAAACATTACCTTGAACTCAGAAGTCTTTCCCTGGAAGGATTCTGAATCGCGTTTGGTCCTCAGGACCTGTTCCTCCGGAAGACACAGGAGAGTGCATTTTCCCGTGTCCTTCCAGGAACTGAATCAGGATTGGCCCTGAGGCTGGTGAATGGAGGTGACAGGTGTGAAGGCCGGGTCGAGGTCCTGTACCGAGGCTCCTGGGGCACAGTGTGTGATGACAGCTGGGACACCAACGACGCCAACGTGGTCTGCAGGCAGCTGGGCTGTGGCTGGGCCACGTCGGCCCCTGGAAGTGCCCGGTACGGTCAGGGCTCAGGGCCGATCGTCCTAGACGATGTTCGCTGCATGGGGCACGAGAGCTACCTGTGGAGCTGCCCTCACAATGGCTGGAACACACACAACTGTGGACACAGCGAGGACGCCGGTGTCGTCTGCTCAGGTTGGTCTCACATACGCTGGGTGTCCCTTTCTGGGGGTGTGGTTTCCTTCTGACACTCTGATCCCCTCTCAAAGCATTTTCTACATTTCTCGCTTCCTTACATCACCTTGTCTCTCTGCTAAGAATTAGTATGAGCTCTTTGACAAGATGCCAGGCATGTAGCTGGTGAATTGGAACAAAGACCCGAACTGAAAGTGACTTGAAGCCCGTTTTCTCCATATGCCACACTGCAAGCCAGAGGCAAGAGAGGCTAGTTCTGTCACGAGGTCTCTGAATGGAGGTCATGGCCTAGGACTGCAGGTGGCCCAGGGATTGGTTCCTGAGTCCTGCACGGTAGCCCCTGCAGGGAACTGGGATGCACTGTCTGGGCAGCAGGTCTGCCGTGCGCAGGGCAGTGGCCCCTGGGTGGCCTGCCGGCCACAGCCTTGTCACCACCTACAGACAAGCCTGACAGATCTCACACGGGTTTTGCACTTTGAACTAGACGCCTCAGTGTTGCTGCCTCAGTGGGCCCATAAATGCTGTGAGGCTGATGACTGGTTTGGGTCCACTCGGCCATCTAGACACAGAGCTAATCACTTTGACGTTGGAAATAAGTGATGTTGGGCTGCCTGGACCTCTCAGGAGAGCCTCTTTGGGGGGTGAGGATGGCAGAGGTCCCACCCCGCGTGGCAGGGCTCAGGCATGGACTGAGCGTGTCACCTGCTCAGCGCCGTCCCCCTTTGCCCCTGTGGTGCCCCTTCTGTGCAAGGTGTCTGATCTGCCTTCTCTCTCTCCTAGCTGCCAGGCCCCAGTCCACGCTCCTGCCAGGTGAGTCCTGTGCCTCTTGACTCCGGGCTGTCCCCTCCGTCCCCACCCACCTCCACAGACTCCAGCCAGGAGCCCCAGGCGGGGCGAGTGGACGTTTGCCCCCTCTCAGTACCTGCCCTCGTCACTCTAGAGCGAGCAGACGCTTCCAGAGGAGCCATAGCACAAGGGTCCTCGGGTCTGACTCAGCGATTTAAGGACATTGTGGCTACACAGTGTCTCCCCAGAGCTTTGGGTGACAGGGGGCCCTGTCCTGGGGTCATTTCTGCCTGAAAGCATTGTCTAGACCGAGAGTTATGTGTGCAGGGAGAACTGGGCTGTTTCGGGTCCCACACCCCCCCGCGGAGTCCAAAAGGGATACTTTCTCCCGAGAGCACTCAGTCAGGAGAGCGTGCTAATTGCTCCTGTGGAGCGGGGCGCCTCATCGCCATGCCTTGGACATTGGAGGGCATGGTCCGGCTCACGGCCGGCTCTCAGAAAAGACCTATTCCTCCCCCAGGCAGTGGAGAGTCTCAGACCCCACATTCCCTGATGTGAGTGACAGGTCACTAGAGCAACCCTGACTGTAGACACCTTCTCTCTAATCCTGCTGTGCTTTCCCTTCAGGCTGGTGGACGCCCACAGCTCCTACCGAAGGTAAGCCTCACTTGGGTCCTGCAAAACACTCCACTCATCAGGCCTGGGTGCAATTCCTGACTCTTGGTTTGAGCCTCTGAGCTCACCGCCTCATCTAATGTGGAGGGTTCCTTTCGCGTGCCCCGAGTTGTGGAGAACCTTCACCTCCCAGTTGTGGCATACATTACTCAGAATGCTTTGGTTGCCAAGTGGCAGGATCCCAACTCACACTGTCTTGAGTTGGGGGTGGGACTGGGGGCCGCAATGGCTTCCATAGGTCAGTGGTAGGACGGTCTTGAGGTAGAGCTGGATCCAGAGGTTCCAGTATAGCTTTTCCCCTGCACTTTTCTTACCCCTGTTGTCTCATGTTTACGGACTTCACTGTCAGCTTTCTTCCTGCCAAGGGACAGTTGTCAGCCTCAGGTGTACATCCCGGGAGGGGAGATAGTCTTTTTTTTCTAGCTCTTCAGCTCACAAGCCCTGGAAAGACTCTGAACAGCCTGCTACCTATAGATGCCTTCTTTGTAATGAAGTCCATGGGCTCTGATGATTTTCAGTGGGTGCACGGCTTGGTCAAGAGTCAGCACAATTTTGGGGTTAAAAAATGACATGAGTGAGTGCTCAGCAGAAAAGTAGTCTTCAGAATAACCTTGGGCCTGATGGAGTGGGTTCCCATGTGGGAGTGAACATCCGAAGGTGGTTCCTTGGCGGGGTCTGGGAAGCTGTCTCTGCTGGGCTCCTGCTACAGGGGCTCAAGTTCATCCCAGCGGTCCCTGCGGATTCAGGCTGTGGGCTTCCCCTCTTCCCACCTCCTTCCCAAGCCTGGGATTAGCCACTGAATTGCTGGGCCTTGTGGGGAACCCATCAGAGAACATGCGTTCCTCTGTCCACTGCCAAGGGTTCTATCAAACAGCCCCGTGGGGATAAATGATGATGACCGGGCTCAGTCAGGTCCTCCGGAAGGAAAACATTACCTTGAACTCAGAAGTCTTTCCCTGGAAGGATTCTGAATCGCGTTTGGTCCTCAGGACCTGTTCCTCCGGAAGACACAGGAGAGTGCATTTTCCCGTGTCCTTCCAGGAACTGAATCAGGATTGGCCCTGAGGCTGGTGAATGGAGGTGACAGGTGTGAAGGCCGGGTCGAGGTCCTGTACCGAGGCTCCTGGGGCACAGTGTGTGATGACAGCTGGGACACCAACGACGCCAACGTGGTCTGCAGGCAGCTGGGCTGTGGCTGGGCCACGTCGGCCCCTGGAAGTGCCCGGTACGGTCAGGGCTCAGGGCCGATCGTCCTAGACGATGTTCGCTGCATGGGGCACGAGAGCTACCTGTGGAGCTGCCCTCACAATGGCTGGAACACACACAACTGTGGACACAGCGAGGACGCCGGTGTCGTCTGCTCAGGTTGGTCTCACATACGCTGGGTGTCCCTTTCTGGGGGTGTGGTTTCCTTCTGACACTCTGATCCCCTCTCAAAGCATTTTCTACATTTCTCGCTTCCTTACATCACCTTGTCTCTCTGCTAAGAATTAGTATGAGCTCTTTGACCAGATGCCAGGCATGTAGCTGGTGAATTGGAACAAAGACCCGAACTGAAAGTGACCTGAAGCCCGTTTTCTCCATATGCCACACTGCAAGCCAGAGGCAAGAGAGGCTAGTTCTGTCACGAGGTCTCTGAATGGAGGTCATGGCCTAGGACTGCAGGTGGCCCAGGGATTGGTTCCTGAGTCCTGCACGGTAGCCCCTGCAGGGAACTGGGATGCACTGTCTGGGCAGCAGGTCTGCCGTGCGCAGGGCAGTGGCCCCTGGGTGGCCTGCCGGCCACAGCCTTGTCACCACCTACAGACAAGCCTGACAGATCTCACACGGGTTTTGCACTTTGAACTAGACGCCTCAGTGTTGCTGCCTCAGTGGGCCCATAAATGCTGTGAGGCTGATGACTGGTTTGGGTCCACTCGGTCATCTAGACACAGAGCTAATCAGCTTAACACAGAAAATAAGGGATGCTGGGCTGCCTGGACCTCTCAGGAGAGCCTCTTTGGGGGGTGAGGATGGCAGAGGTCCCACCCCGCGTGGCAGGGCTCAGGCATGGACTGAGCGTGTCACCTGCTCAGCGCCGTCCCCCTTTGCCCCTGTGGTGCCCCTTCTGTGCAAGGTGTCTGATCTGCCTTCTCTCTCTCCTAGCTGCCAGGCCCCAGTCCACGCTCCTGCCAGGTGAGTCCTGTGCCTCTTGACTCCGGGCTGTCCCCTCCGTCCCCACCCACCTCCACAGACTCCAGCCAGGAGCCCCAGGCGGGGCGAGTGGACGTTTGCCCCCTCTCAGTACCTGCCCTCGTCACTCTAGAGCGAGCAGACGCTTCCAGAGGAGCCATAGCACAAGGGTCCTCGGGTCTGACTCAGCGATTTAAGGACATTGTGGCTACACAGTGTCTCCCCAGAGCTTTGGGTGACAGGGGGCCCTGTCCTGGGGTCATTTCTGCCTGAAAGCATTGTCTAGACCGAGAGTTATGTGTGCAGGGAGAACTGGACTGTTTCGGGTCCCACACCCCCCCGCGGAGTCCAAAAGGGATACTTTCTCCCGAGAGCACTCAGTCAGGAGAGCGTGCTAATTGCTCCTGTGGAGCGGGGCGCCTCATCGCCATGCCTTGGACATTGGAGGGCATGGTCCGGCTCACGGCCGGCTCTCAGAAAAGACCTATTCCTCCCCCAGGCAGTGGAGAGTCTCAGACCCCACATTCCCTGATGTGAGTGACAGGTCACTAGAGCAACCCTGACTGTAGACACCTTCTCTCTAATCCTGCTGTGCTTTCCCTTCAGGCTGGTGGACGCCCACAGCTCCTACCGAAGGTAAGCCTCACTTGGGTCCTGCAAAACACTCCACTCATCAGGCCTGGGTGCAATTCCTGACTCTTGGTTTGAGCCTCTGAGCTCACCGCCTCATCTAATGTGGAGGGTTCCTTTCGCGTGCCCCGAGTTGTGGAGAACCTTCACCTCCCAGTTGTGGCATACATTACTCAGAATGCTTTGGTTGCCAAGTGGCAGGATCCCAACTCACACTGTCTTGAGTTGGGGGTGGGACTGGGGGCCGCAATGGCTTCCATAGGTCAGTGGTAGGACGGTCTTGAGGTAGAGCTGGATCCAGAGGTTCCAGTATAGCTTTTCCCCTGCACTTTTCTTACCCCTGTTGTCTCATGTTTACGGACTTCACTGTCAGCTTTCTTCCTGCCAAGGGACAGTTGTCAGCCTCAGGTGTACATCCCGGGAGGGGAGATAGTCTTTTTTTTCTAGCTCTTCAGCTCACAAGCCCTGGAAAGACTCTGAACAGCCTGCTACCTATAGATGCCTTCTTTGTAATGAAGTCCATGGGCTCTGATGATTTTCAGTGGGTGCACGGCTTGGTCAAGAGTCAGCACAATTTTGGGGTTAAAAAATGACATGAGTGAGTGCTCAGCAGAAAAGTAGTCTTCAGAATAACCTTGGGCCTGATGGAGTGGGTTCCCATGTGGGAGTGAACATCCGAAGGTGGTTCCTTGGCGGGGTCTGGGAAGCTGTCTCTGCTGGGCTCCTGCTACAGGGGCTCAAGTTCATCCCAGCGGTCCCTGCGGATTCAGGCTGTGGGCTTCCCCTCTTCCCACCTCCTTCCCAAGCCTGGGATTAGCCACTGAATTGCTGGGCCTTGTGGGGAACCCATCAGAGAACATGCGTTCCTCTGTCCACTGCCAAGGGTTCTATCAAACAGCCCCGTGGGGATAAATGATGATGACCGGGCTCAGTCAGGTCCTCCGGAAGGAAAACATTACCTTGAACTCAGAAGTCTTTCCCTGGAAGGATTCTGAATCGCGTTTGGTCCTCAGGACCTGTTCCTCCGGAAGACACAGGAGAGTGCATTTTCCCGTGTCCTTCCAGGAACTGAATCAGGATTGGCCCTGAGGCTGGTGAATGGAGGTGACAGGTGTGAAGGCCGGGTCGAGGTCCTGTACCGAGGCTCCTGGGGCACAGTGTGTGATGACAGCTGGGACACCAACGACGCCAACGTGGTCTGCAGGCAGCTGGGCTGTGGCTGGGCCACGTCGGCCCCTGGAAGTGCCCGGTACGGTCAGGGCTCAGGGCCGATCGTCCTAGACGATGTTCGCTGCATGGGGCACGAGAGCTACCTGTGGAGCTGCCCTCACAATGGCTGGAACACACACAACTGTGGACACAGCGAGGACGCCGGTGTCGTCTGCTCAGGTTGGTCTCACATACGCTGGGTGTCCCTTTCTGGGGGTGTGGTTTCCTTCTGACACTCTGATCCCCTCTCAAAGCATTTTCTACATTTCTCGCTTCCTTACATCACCTTGTCTCTCTGCTAAGAATTAGTATGAGCTCTTTGACAAGATGCCAGGCATGTAGCTGGTGAATTGGAACAAAGACCCGAACTGAAAGTGACTTGAAGCCCGTTTTCTCCATATGCCACACTGCAAGCCAGAGGCAAGAGAGGCTAGTTCTGTCACGAGGTCTCTGAATGGAGGTCATGGCCTAGGACTGCAGGTGGCCCAGGGATTGGTTCCTGAGTCCTGCACGGTAGCCCCTGCAGGGAACTGGGATGCACTGTCTGGGCAGCAGATCTGCCGTGCGCAGGGCAGTGGCCCCTGGGTGGCCTGCCGGCCACAGCCTTGTCACCACCTACAGACAAGCCTGACAGATCTCACACGGGTTTTGCACTTTGAACTAGACGCCTCAGTGTTGCTGCCTCAGTGGGCCCATAAATGCTGTGAGGCTGATGACTGGTTTGGGTCCACTCGGCCATCTAGACACAGAGCTAATCACTTTGACGTTGGAAATAAGTGATGTTGGGCTGCCTGGACCTCTCAGGAGAGCCTCTTTGGGGGGTGAGGATGGCAGAGGTCCCACCCCGCGTGGCAGGGCTCAGGCATGGACTGAGCGTGTCACCTGCTCAGCGCCGTCCCCCTTTGCCCCTGTGGTGCCCCTTCTGTGCAAGGTGTCTGATCTGCCTTCTCTCTCTCCTAGCTGCCAGGCCCCAGTCCACGCTCCTGCCAGGTGAGTCCTGTGCCTCTTGACTCCGGGCTGTCCCCTCCGTCCCCACCCACCTCCACAGACTCCAGCCAGGAGCCCCAGGCGGGGCGAGTGGACGTTTGCCCCCTCTCAGTACCTGCCCTCGTCACTCTAGAGCGAGCAGACGCTTCCAGAGGAGCCATAGCACAAGGGTCCTCGGGTCTGACTCAGCGATTTAAGGACATTGTGGCTACACAGTGTCTCCCCAGAGCTTTGGGTGACAGGGGGCCCTGTCCTGGGGTCATTTCTGCCTGAAAGCATTGTCTAGACCGAGAGTTATGTGTGCAGGGAGAACTGGGCTGTTTCGGGTCCCACACCCCCCCGCGGAGTCCAAAAGGGATACTTTCTCCCGAGAGCACTCAGTCAGGAGAGCGTGCTAATTGCTCCTGTGGAGCGGGGCACCTCATCGCCATGCCTTGGACATTGGAGGGCATGGTCCGGCTCACGGCCGGCTCTCAGAAAAGACCTATTCCTCCCCCAGGCAGTGGAGAGTCTCAGACCCCACATTCCCTGATGTGAGTGACAGGTCACTAGAGCAACCCTGACTGTAGACACCTTCTCTCTAATCCTGCTGTGCTTTCCCTTCAGGCTGGTGGACGCCCACAGCTCCTACCGAAGGTAAGCCTCACTTGGGTCCTGCAAAACACTCCACTCATCAGGCCTGGGTGCAATTCCTGACTCTTGGTTTGAGCCTCTGAGCTCACCGCCTCATCTAATGTGGAGGGTTCCTTTCGCGTGCCCCGAGTTGTGGAGAACCTTCACCTCCCAGTTGTGGCATACATTACTCAGAATGCTTTGGTTGCCAAGTGGCAGGATCCCAACTCACACTGTCTTGAGTTGGGGGTGGGACTGGGGGCCGCAATGGCTTCCATAGGTCAGTGGTAGGACGGTCTTGAGGTAGAGCTGGATCCAGAGGTTCCAGTATAGCTTTTCCCCTGCACTTTTCTTACCCCTGTTGTCTCATGTTTACGGACTTCACTGTCAGCTTTCTTCCTGCCAAGGGACAGTTGTCAGCCTCAGGTGTACATCCCGGGAGGGGAGATAGTCTTTTTTTTCTAGCTCTTCAGCTCACAAGCCCTGGAAAGACTCTGAACAGCCTGCTACCTATAGATGCCTTCTTTGTAATGAAGTCCATGGGCTCTGATGATTTTCAGTGGGTGCACGGCTTGGTCAAGAGTCAGCACAATTTTGGGGTTAAAAAATGACATGAGTGAGTGCTCAGCAGAAAAGTAGTCTTCAGAATAACCTTGGGCCTGATGGAGTGGGTTCCCATGTGGGAGTGAACATCCGAAGGTGGTTCCTTGGCGGGGTCTGGGAAGCTGTCTCTGCTGGGCTCCTGCTACAGGGGCTCAAGTTCATCCCAGCGGTCCCTGCGGATTCAGGCTGTGGGCTTCCCCTCTTCCCACCTCCTTCCCAAGCCTGGGATTAGCCACTGAATTGCTGGGCCTTGTGGGGAACCCATCAGAGAACATGCGTTCCTCTGTCCACTGCCAAGGGTTCTATCAAACAGCCCCGTGGGGATAAATGATGATGACCGGGCTCAGTCAGGTCCTCCGGAAGGAAAACATTACCTTGAACTCAGAAGTCTTTCCCTGGAAGGATTCTGAATCGCGTTTGGTCCTCAGGACCTGTTCCTCCGGAAGACACAGGAGAGTGCATTTTCCCGTGTCCTTCCAGGAACTGAATCAGGATTGGCCCTGAGGCTGGTGAATGGAGGTGACAGGTGTGAAGGCCGGGTCGAGGTCCTGTACCGAGGCTCCTGGGGCACAGTGTGTGATGACAGCTGGGACACCAACGACGCCAACGTGGTCTGCAGGCAGCTGGGCTGTGGCTGGGCCACGTCGGCCCCTGGAAGTGCCCGGTACGGTCAGGGCTCAGGGCCGATCGTCCTAGACGATGTTCGCTGCATGGGGCACGAGAGCTACCTGTGGAGCTGCCCTCACAATGGCTGGAACACACACAACTGTGGACACAGCGAGGACGCCGGTGTCGTCTGCTCAGGTTGGTCTCACATACGCTGGGTGTCCCTTTCTGGGGGTGTGGTTTCCTTCTGACACTCTGATCCCCTCTCAAAGCATTTTCTACATTTCTCGCTTCCTTACATCACCTTATCTCTCTGCTAAGAATTAGTATGAGCTCTTTGACCAGATGCCAGGCATGTAGCTGGTGAATTGGAACAAAGACCCGAACTGAAAGTGACCTGAAGCCCGTTTTCTCCATATGCCACACTGCAAGCCAGAGGCAAGAGAGGCTAGTTCTGTCACGAGGTCTCTGAATGGAGGTCATGGCCTAGGACTGCAGGTGGCCCAGGGATTGGTTCCTGAGTCCTGCACGGTAGCCCCTGCAGGGAACTGGGATGCACTGTCTGGGCAGCAGGTCTGCCGTGCGCAGGGCAGTGGCCCCTGGGTGGCCTGCCGGCCACAGCCTTGTCACCACCTACAGACAAGCCTGACAGATCTCACACGGGTTTTGCACTTTGAACTAGACGCCTCAGTGTTGCTGCCTCAGTGGGCCCATAAATGCTGTGAGGCTGATGACTGGTTTGGGTCCACTCGGTCATCTAGACACAGAGCTAATCAGCTTAACACAGAAAATAAGGGATGCTGGGCTGCCTGGACCTCTCAGGAGAGCCTCTTTGGGGGGTGAGGATGGCAGAGGTCCCACCCCGCGTGGCAGGGCTCAGGCATGGACTGAGCGTGTCACCTGCTCAGCGCCGTCCCCCTTTGCCCCTGTGGTGCCCCTTCTGTGCAAGGTGTCTGATCTGCCTTCTCTCTCTCCTAGCTGCCAGGCCCCAGTCCACGCTCCTGCCAGGTGAGTCCTGTGCCTCTTGACTCCGGGCTGTCCCCTCCGTCCCCACCCACCTCCACAGACTCCAGCCAGGAGCCCCAGGCGGGGCGAGTGGACGTTTGCCCCCTCTCAGTACCTGCCCTCGTCACTCTAGAGCGAGCAGACGCTTCCAGAGGAGCCATAGCACAAGGGTCCTCGGGTCTGACTCAGCGATTTAAGGACATTGTGGCTACACAGTGTCTCCCCAGAGCTTTGGGTGACAGGGGGCCCTGTCCTGGGGTCATTTCTGCCTGAAAGCATTGTCTAGACCGAGAGTTATGTGTGCAGGGAGAACTGGGCTGTTTCGGGTCCCACACCCCCCCGCGGAGTCCAAAAGGGATACTTTCTCCCGAGAGCACTCAGTCAGGAGAGCGTGCTAATTGCTCCTGTGGAGCGGGGCGCCTCATCGCCATGCCTTGGACATTGGAGGGCATGGTCCGGCTCACGGCCGGCTCTCAGAAAAGACCTATTCCTCCCCCAGGCAGTGGAGAGTCTCAGACCCCACATTCCCTGATGTGAGTGACAGGTCACTAGAGCAACCCTGACTGTAGACACCTTCTCTCTAATCCTGCTGTGCTTTCCCTTCAGGCTGGTGGACGCCCACAGCTCCTACCGAAGGTAAGCCTCACTTGGGTCCTGCAAAACACTCCACTCATGAGGCCTGGGTGCAATTCCTGACTCTTGGTTTGAGCCTCTGAGCTCACCGCCTCATCTAATGTGGAGGGTTCCTTTCGCGTGCCCGAGTTGTGGAGAACCTTCACCTCCCAGTTGTGGCATACATTACTCAGAATGCTTTGGTTGCCAAGTGGCAGGATCCCAACTCACACTGTCTTGAGTTGGGGGTGGGACTGGGGGCCGCAATGGCTTCCATAGGTCAGTGGTAGGACGGTCTTGAGGTAGAGCTGGATCCAGAGGTTCCAGTACAGCTTTTCCCCTGCACTTTTCTTACCCCTGTTGTCTCATGTTTACGGACTTCACTGTCAGCTTTCTTCCTGCCAAGGGACAGTTGTCAGCCTCAGGTGTACATCCCGGGAGGGGAGATAGTCTTTTTTTTCTAGCTCTTCAGCTCACAAGCCCTGGAAAGACTCTGAACAGCCTGCTACCTATAGATGCCTTCTTCGTAATGAAGTCCATGGGCTCTGATGATTTTCAGTGGGTGCACGGCTTGGTCAAGAGTCAGCACAATTTTGGGGTTAAAAAATGACATGAGTGAGTGCTCAGCAGAAAAGTAGTCTTCAGAATAACCTTGGGCCTGATGGAGTGGGTTCCCATGTGGGAGTGAACATCCGAAGGTGGTTCCTTGGCGGGGTCTGGGAAGCTGTCTCTGCTGGGCTCCTGCTACAGGGGCTCAAGTTCATCCCAGTGGTCCCTGGGGATTCAGGCTGTGGGCTTCCCCTCTTCCCACCTCCTTCCCAAGGCTAGGATCAGCCACTGAATTGCTGGGCCTTGTGGGGAACCCATCAGAGAACATGCGTTCCTCTGTCCACTGCCAAGGGTTCTATCAAACAGCCCCGTGGGGATAAATGATGATGACCGGGCTCAGTCAGGTCCTCCGGAAGGAAGACATTACCGTGAACTCAGAAGTCTTTCCCTGGAAGGATTCTGAATCGCGTTTGGTCCTCAGGACCTGTTCCTCCGGAAGACACAGGAGAGTGCATTTTCCCGTGTCCTTCCAGGAACTGAATCAGGATTGGCCCTGAGGCTGGTGAATGGAGGTGACAGGTGTGCAGGCCGAGTCGAGGTCCTGTACCGAGGCTCCTGGGGCACAGTGTGTGATGACAGCTGGGACACCAACGACGCCAACGTGGTCTGCAGGCAGCTGGGCTGTGGCTGGGCCACGTCGGCCCCTGGAAGTGCCCGGTACGGTCAGGGCTCAGGGCCGATCGTCCTGGACGACGTGGGCTGCTCAGGGCATGAGAGCTACCTGTGGAGCTGCCCTCACAACCCCTGGAACACACACAACTGTGGACACAGCGAGGACGCCGGTGTCGTCTGCTCAGGTTGGTCTCACATAAGCTGGGTGTCCCTTTCTGGGGGTGTGGTTTCCTTCTGACACTCTGATCCCCTCTCAAAGCATTTTCTACACTTCTCGCTTCCTTACATCACCTTATCTCTCTGCTAAGAATTAGTATGAGCTCTTTGACAAGATGCCAGGCATGTAGCTGGTGAATTGGAACAAAGACCCGAACTGAAAGTGACTTGAAGCCCGTTTTCTCCATATGCCACACTGCAAGCCAGAGGCAAGAGAGGCTAGTTCTGTCACAAGGTGTCTGAATGGAGGTCATGGCCTAGGACTGCAGGTGGCCCAGGGATTTGTTCCTGAGTCCTGCACGGTAGCCCCTGCAGGGAACTGGGATGCACTGTCTGGGCAGCAGGTCTGCCGTGCGCAGGGCAGTGGCCCCTGGGTGGCCTGCCGGCCACAGCCTTGTCACCACCTACAGACAAGCCTGACAGATCTCACACGGGTTTTGCACTTTGAACTAGACGCCTCAGTGTTGCTGCCTCAGTGGGCCCATAAATGCTGTGAGGCTGATGACTGGTTTGGGTCCACTCGGTCATCTAGACACAGAGCTAATCAGCTTAACACAGGAAATAAGGGATGCTGGGCTGCCTGGACCTCTCAGGAGGAGCCTCTTTGGGGGGTGAGGATGGCAGAGGTCCCACCCCGCGTGGCAGGGCTCAGGCATGGACTGAGCATGTCACCCGGTCAGCACCGTCCCCCTTTGCCCCTGTGGTGCCCCTTGTGTGCAAGGTGTCTGATCTGCCTTCTCTCTCTCCCAGCTGCCAGGCCCCAGTCCACGCTCCTGCCAGGTGAGTCCTGTGCCTCTTGACTCCGGGCTGTCCCCTCCGTCCCCACCCACCTCCACAGACTCCAGCCAGGAGCCCCAGGCGGGGCGAGTGGACGTTTGCCCCCTCTCAGTACCTGCCCTGGTCACTCTAGAGCGAGCAGACGCTTCCAGAGGAGCCATAGCACAAGGGTCCTCGGGGCTGGCTCAGCGATTTAAGGACATTGTGGCTACACAGTGTCTCCCCAGAGCTTTGGGTGACAGGGAGGCCTGTCCTGGGGTCATTTCTGCCTGAAAGCATTGTCTAGACCGAGGGTTATGTGTGCAGGGAGAACGGGGGCTGTTTCGGGTCCCCCCCCCCGCGGAGTCCAAAACGGAACTTTCTCCCGAGAGCACTCAGTCAGGAGAGCGTGCTAATTGCTCCTGTGGAGCGGGGCGCCTCATCGCCATGCCTTGGACATTGGAGGGCATGGTCCGGCTCACGGCTGGCTCTCAGAAAAGACCTATTCCTCCCCCAGGCAGTGGAGAGTCTCAGACCCCACATTCCCTGATGTGAGTGACAGGTCACTAGAGCAACCCTGACTGTAGACACCTTCTCTCTAATCCTGCTGTGCTTTCCCTTCAGGCTGGTGGACGCCCACAGCTCCTACCGAAGGTAAGCCTCACTTGGGTCCTGCAAAACACTCCACTCATGAGGCCTGGGTGCAATTCCTGACTCTTGGTTTGAGCCTCTGAGCTCACCGCCTCATCTAATGTGGAGGGTTCCTTTCGCGTGCCCGAGTTGTGGAGAACCTTCACCTCCCAGTTGTGGCATACATTACTCAGAATGCTTTGGTTGCCAAGTGGCAGGATCCCAACTCACACTGTCTTGAGTTGGGGGTGGGACTGGGGGCCGCAATGGCTTCCATAGGTCAGTGGTAGGACGGTCTTGAGGTAGAGCTGGATCCAGAGGTTCCAGTACAGCTTTTCCCCTGCACTTTTCTTACCCCTGTTGTCTCATGTTTACGGACTTCACTGTCAGCTTTCTTCCTGCCAGGGACAGTTGTCAGCCTCAGGTGTACATCCCAGGAGGGGAGATAGTCTTTTTTTTCTAGCTCTTCAGCTCACAAGCCCTGGAAAGACTCTGAACAGCCTGCTACCTATAGATGCCTTCTTCGTAATGAAGTCCATGGGCTCTGATGATTTTCAGTGGGTGCACGGCTTGGTCAAGAGTCAGCACAATTTTGGGGTTAAAAAATGACATGAGTGAGTGCTCAGCAGAAAAGTAGTCTTCAGAATAACCTTGGGCCTGATGGAGTGGGTTCCCATGTGGGAGTGAACATCTGAAGGTGGTCCTTGGCGGGGTCTGGGAAGCTGTCTCTGCTGTGCTCCTGCTACAGGGGCTCAAGTTCATCCCAGTGGTCCCTGGGGATTCAGGCTGTGGGCTTCCCCTCTTCCCACCTCCTTCCCAAGGCTGGGATCAGCCACTGAATTGCTGGGCCTTGTGGGGAACCCATCAGAGAACATGCATTCCTCTGTCCACTGCCAAGGGTTCTATCAAACAGCCCCGTGGGGATAAATGATGATGACCGGGCTCAGTCAGGTCCTCCGGAAGGAAAACATTACCTTGAACTCAGAAGTCTTTCCCTGGAAGCATTCTGAATCACGTTCGGTCCTCAGGACCTGTTCCTCCAGAAGACACAGGAGAGTGCATTTTCCTGTCTCCTTCCAGGAACTGAATCAGGATTAGCCCTGAGGCTAGTGAATGGAAGCGACAGGTGTGAGGGCCGGGTGGAGGTCCTGTACCAAGGCTCCTGGGGCACCGTGTGTGACGACAGCTGGGACACCAACGACGCCAACGTGGTCTGCAGGCAGCTGGGCTGTGGCTGGGCCATGTCGGCCCCAGGAAATGCCCGTTATGGTCAGGGCTCAGGGCCGATCGTCCTGGATGACGTGGGCTGCTCGGGGCATGAGAACTACCTGTGGAGCTGCCCTCACAACCCCTGGAACACACACAACTGTAGACACAGTGAGGATGCCAGTGTCGTCTGCGCAGGTTGGTCTCAAATAACCTAGGTGTCCCTCTCTGGCGGAGTCGTTTCTTTCTGACATTCTGAATCCCTTTTACAGCATTTTTACATTTCTTGCTTCCTTAAATCACCTTATCTCTCTGCTAAGAATTAGTATGAGCTCTTTGACAACTGCCAGGCATGTTGCTGGTGAATTGGAACAAAGACCCGAACTGAAAGTGACTTGAAGCCCGTTTTCTCCATATGCCACAGTGCAAGCCAGAGGCAAGAGAGGCTAGTTCTGTCACGAGGTTTCTGAATGGAGGTCATGGCCTAGGAATGCAGGTGGCCCAGGGATTGGTTCCTGTGTCCTGCACGGTAGCCCCTGCAGGGAACTGGGATGCACTGTCTGGGCAGCAGGTCTGCCGTGCGCAGGGCAGTGGCCCCTGTGTGGCCTGCCGGCCACAGCCTTGCCACCACCTACAGACAAGCCTGACAGATCTCACACGGGTTTTGCACTTTGAACTAGACGCCTCAGTGTGGCTGCCTCAGTGGGCCCATAAATGCTGTGTGGCTGATGACTGGTTTGGGTCCACTCGGTCATCTAGACACAGAGCTAATCAGCTTAACACAGAAAATAAGGGATGCTGGGCTGCCTGGACCTCTCAGGAGAGCCTCTTTGGGGGGTGAGGATGGCAGAGGTCCCACCCCGCGTGGCAGGGCTCAGGCATGGACTGAGCGTGTCACCTGCTCAGCGCCGTCCCCCTTTGCCCCTGTGGTGCCCCTTCTGTGCAAGGAGTCTGATCTGCCTTCTCTCTCTCCCAGCTGCCAGGCCCCAGTCCACGCTCCTGCCAGGTGAGTCCTGTGCCTCTTGACTCCGGGCTGTCCCCTCCGTCCCCACCCACCTCCACAGACTCCAGCCAGGAGCCCCAGGCGGGGCGAGTGGACGTTTGCCCCCTCTCAGTACCTGCCCTGGTCACTCTAGAGCGAGCAGATGCTTCCAGAGGAGCCATAGCACAAGGGTCCTCGGGTCTGACTCAGCGATTTAAGAACATTGTGGCGACACAGTGTCTCCCCAGAGCTTTGGGTGACAGGGAGGCCTGTCCTGGGGTCATTTCTGCCTGAAAGCATTGTCTAGACCGAGAGTTATGTGTGCAGGGAGAACTGGGCTGTTTCGGGTCCCACACCCCCCCGCGGAGTCCAAAAGGGATACTTTCTCCCGAGAGCACTCAGTCAGGAGAGCGTGCTAATTGCTCCTGTGGAGCGGGGCGCCTCATCGCCATGCCTTGGACATTGGAGGGCATGGTCCGGCTCACGGCCGGCTCTCAGAAAAGACCTATTCCTCCCCCAGGCAGTGGAGAGTCTCAGACCCCACATTCCCTGATGTGAGTGACAGGTCACTAGAGCAACCCTGACTGTAGACACCTTCTCTCTAATCCTGCTGTGCTTTCCCTTCAGGCTGGTGGACGCCCACAGCTCCTACCGAAGGTAAGCCTCACTTGGGTCCTGCAAAACACTCCACTCATGAGGCCTGGGTGCAATTCCTGACTCTTGGTTTGAGCCTCTGAGCTCACCGCCTCATCTAATGTGGAGGGTTCCTTTCGCGTGCCCGAGTTGTGGAGAACCTTCACCTCCCAGTTGTGGCATACATTACTCAGAATGCTTTGGTTGCCAAGTGGCAGGATCCCAACTCACACTGTCTTGAGTTGGGGGTGGGACTGGGGGCCGCAATGGCTTCCATAGGTCAGTGGTAGGACGGTCTTGAGGTAGAGCTGGATCCAGAGGTTCCAGTACAGCTTTTCCCCTGCACTTTTCTTACCCCTGTTGTCTCATGTTTACGGACTTCACTGTCAGCTTTCTTCCTGCCAAGGGACAGTTGTCAGCCTCAGGTGTACATCCCGGGAGGGGAGATAGTCTTTTTTTTCTAGCTCTTCAGCTCACAAGCCCTGGAAAGACTCTGAACAGCCTGCTACCTATAGATACCTTCTTCGTAATGAAGTCCATGGGCTCTGATGATTTTCAGTGGGTGCACGGCTTGGTCAAGAGTCAGCACAATTTTGGGGTTAAAAAATGACATGAGTGAGTGCTCAGCAGAAAAGTAGTCTTCAGAATAACCTTGGGCCTGATGGAGTGGGTTCCCATGTGGGAGTGAACATCCGAAGGTGGTTCCTTGGCGGGGTCTGGGAAGCTGTCTCTGCTGGGCTCCTGCTACAGGGGCTCAAGTTCATCCCAGTGGTCCCTGGGGATTCAGGCTGTGGGCTTCCCCTCTTCCCACCTCCTTCCCAAGGCTAGGATCAGCCACTGAATTGCTGGGCCTTGTGGGGAACCCATCAGAGAACATGCGTTCCTCTGTCCACTGCCAAGGGTTCTATCAAACAGCCCCATGGGCATAAATGATGATGACCGGGCTCAGTCAGGTCCTCCGGAAGGAAGACATTACCGTGAACTCAGAAGTCTTTCCCTGGAAGGATTCTGAATCGCGTTTGGTCCTCAGGACCTGTTCCTCCGGAAGACACAGGAGAGTGCATTTTCCCGTGTCCTTCCAGGAACTGAATCAGGATTGGCCCTGAGGCTGGTGAATGGAGGTGACAGGTGTGAGGGCCGAGTCGAGGTCCTGTACCGAGGCTCCTGGGGCACAGTGTGTGATGACAGCTGGGACACCAACGACGCCAACGTGGTCTGCAGGCAGCTGGGCTGTGGTTGGGCCACGTCGGCCCCTGGAAGTGCCCGGTACGGTCAGGGCTCAGGGCCGATCGTCCTAGACGATGTTCGCTGCATGGGGCACGAGAGCTACCTGTGGAGCTGCCCTCACAATGGCTGGAACACACACAACTGTGGACACAGCGAGGACGCCGGTGTCGTCTGCTCAGGTTGGTCTCACATACGCTGGGTGTCCCTTTCTGGGGGTGTGGTTTCCTTCTGACACTCTGATCCCCTCTCAAAGCATTTTCTACATTTCTCGCTTCCTTACATCACCTTATCTCTCTGCTAAGAATTAGTATGAGCTCTTTGACCAGATGCCAGGCAAGTAGCTGGTGAATTGGAACAAAGACCCGAACTGAAAGTGACCTGAAGCCCTTTTTCTCCATATGCCACAGTGCAAGCCAGAGGCAAGAGAGGCTAGTTCTGTCACGAGGTTTCTGAATGGAGGTCATGGCCTAGGAATGCAGGTGGCCCAGGGATTGGTTCCTGTGTCCTGCACGGTAGCCCCTGCAGGGAACTGGGATGCACTGTCTGGGCAGCAGGTCTGCCGTGCGCAGGGCAGTGGCCCCTGTGTGGCCTGCCGGCCACAGCCTTGCCACCACCTACAGACAAGCCTGACAGATCTCACACGGGTTTTGCACTTTGAACTAGACTCCTCAGTGTGGCTGCCTCAGTGGGCCCATAAATGCTGTGTGGCTGATGACTGGTTTGGGTCCACTCGGTCATCTAGACACAGAGCTAATCAGCTTAACACAGAAAATAAGGGATGCTGGGCTGCCTGGACCTCTCAGGAGAGCCTCTTTGGGGGGTGAGGATGGCAGAGGTCCCACCCCGCGTGGCAGGGCTCAGGCATGGACTGAGCGCCTCACCTGCTCAGCGCCGTCCCCCTTTGCCCCTGTGGTGCCCCTTCTGTGCAAGGTGTCTGATCTGCCTTCTCTCTCTCCTAGCTGCCAGGCCCCAGTCCACGCTCCTGCCAGGTGAGTCCTGTGCCTCTTGACTCCGGGCTGTCCCCTCCCTCCCCACTTACCTCCACAGACTCCAGCCAGGAGCCCCAGGCGGGGCGAGTGGACGTTTGCCCCCTCTCAGTACCTGCCCTGGTCACTCTAGAGCGAGCAGATGCTTCCAGAGGAGCCATAGCACAAGGGTCCTCGGGGCTGACTCAGCGATTTAAGGACATTGTGGCTACACAGTGTCTCCCCAGAGCTTTGGGTGACAGGGAGGCCTGTCCTGGGGTCATTTCTGCCTGAAAGCATTGTCTAGACCGAGAGTTATGTGTGCAGGGAGAACGGGGGCTGTTTCGGGTCCCCCCCCCTGCGGAGTCCAAAAGGGATACTATCTCCAGAGAGCACTCAGTCAGGAGAGCGTGCTAATTGCTCCTGTGGAGCGGGGCGCCTCATCGCCATGCCTTGGACATTGAAGGGCATGGTCCGGCTCACGGCCGGCTCTCAGAAAAGACCTATTCCTCCCCCAGGCAGTGGAGAGTCTCAGACCCCACGTTCCCTGATGTGAGTGACAGGTCACTAGAGCAACCCTGACTGTAGACACCTTCTCTCTAATCCTGCTGTGCTTTCCCTTCAGGCTGGTGGACGCCCACAGCTCCTACCGAAGGTAAGCCTCACTTGGATCCTGCAAAACACTCCACTCATGAGGCCTGGGTGCAATTCCTGACTCTTGGTTTGAGCCTCTGAGCTCACCGCCTCATCTAATGTGGAGGGTTCCTTTCGCGTGCCCGAGTTGTGGAGAGCCTTCACCTCCCAGTTGTGGCATACATTACTCAGAATGCTTTGGTTGCCAAGTGGCAGGATCCCAACTCACACTGTCTTGAGTTGGGGGTGGGACTGGGGGCTGCAATGGCTTCCATAGGTCAGTGGTAGGACGGTCTTGAGGTAGAGCTGGATCCAGAGGTTCCAGTACAGCTTTTCCCCTGCACTTTTCTTACCCCTGTTGTCTCATGTTTATGGACTTCACTGTCGGCTTGCTTCCTGCCAGAGACAGGTGTTAGCCACAGGTCTACAGCCCAGGAGGGGATAGAGTACGTGTTTTTCTAGCTCTTGCGCTCACAAGCCCTGGAAGGACTCTGAACAGCCTGCTACCAATAGATGCCTTCTCCGTAGTGATGTGCATGTGCTTTGATGATTTTCAGCGGGTGCACGGCTTGTTCAAGAGTCAACATAAGTTTGGGGTTTAAAAATGGTATGAGTGGGCTTCCCTGGTGGCGCAGTGGTTGAGAGCCCGCCTGCCGCTACTGGGGACGCGGGTTCGTGCCCCGGTCCGGGAGGATCCCACATGCTGTGGAGCGGCTAGGACCGTGAGCCATGGCCGCTGAGCCTGCGCGTCCGGAGCCTGTGCTCCGCAATGGGAGAGGCCACAACAGTGAGAGGCCCGCTTAACGCAATAAAAAAAAAAAAAATGACATGAGTGAGTGCTCAGCAGAAAAAGTAGTCTTCAGAATAACCTTGGGCCTGATGGAGTGGGTTCCCATGTGGGAGTGAACATCCGAAGGTGGTTCCTTGGCGGGGTCTGGGAAGCTGTCTCTGCTGGGCTCCTGCTACAGGGGCTCAAGTTCATCCCAGTGGTCCCTGGGGATTCAGGCTGTGGGCTTCCCCTCTTCCCACTTCCTTCCCAAGGCTGGGATCAGCCTCTGAATTGCTGGGCTTTGTGGGGAACCCATCAGAAAATGTGCGTTCCTCTGTCCACAGCCAAGGGTTCTATCAAACAGCCCCGTGGGGATAAATGATGATGACCGGGCTCAGTCAGGTCCTCCGTAAGGAAAACATTACCTTGAACTCAGAAGTCTTTCCCTGGAAGGATTCTGAATCGCGTTCGGTCCTCAGGACCTCTTCTTCCGGAAGACACAGGAGAGTGCATTTTCCCGTGTCCTTCCAGAAACTGAATCAGGATTGGCCCTGAGGCTGGTGAATGGAGGTAACAGGTGTGAGGGCCGGGTCGAGGTCCTGTACCGAGGCTCCTGGGGCACCGTGTGTGATGACAGCTGGGACACCAACGACGCCAACGTGGTCTGCAGGCAGCTGGGCTGTGGCTGGGCCATGTCGGCCCCAGGAAATGCCCGGTACGGTCAGGGCTCAGGGCCGATCGTCCTGGATAACGTGGGCTGCTCGGGGCATGAGAGCTACCTGTGGAGCTGCCCTCACAATGGCTGGAACACACACAACTGTGGACACAGTGAGGACGCCGGTGTCGTCTGCTCAGGTTGGTCTCACATAAGCTGGGTGTCCCTCTCTGGGGGTGTGGTTTCCTTCTGACACTCTGATCCCCTCTCAAAGCATTTTCTACATTTCTCACTTCCTTACATCACCTTGTCTCTCTGCTAAGAGTTAGTATGAGCTCTTTGACAAGATGCCAGGCATGTAGCTGGTGAATTGGAACAAAGACCCGAACTGAAAGTGACTTGAAGCCCTTTTTGTCCATATGCCACAGTGCAAGCCAGAGGCAAGAGAGGCTAGTTCTGTCACGAGGTCTCTGAATGGAGGTCATGGCCTAGGACTGCAGGTGGCCCAGGGATTGGTTCCTGAGTCCTGCACGGTAGCCCCTGCAGGGAACTGGGATGCACTGTCTGGGCAGCAGGTCTGCCGTGTGCAGCGCAGTGAACCCTGGGTGGCCTCCCGGCCACAGCCTTGTCATCACCTACGGTCGGGCCTGACAGATCACACATGGGATTTGGACTTTGAACTGGACCCGTCAGTCTTGCTGCCTCAGGGGGCCCATAAATGCTGTGAGGCTGATGACTGGTTTGGGTCCACTCGGCCATCTAGACACAGAGCTAATCACTTTGACGTTGGAAATAAGTGATGTTGGGCTTCCTGGTACCCTCTGTCTGGGCGCCTGTAGAGCAGTTCCCACAGCAGTTGGAACTCCCACAACTGTGGGCACCACGTGGCCGCCAGTTTCATCTGCTCAGCTTGGCTTCCAAGTCATTGAGCTTCAATTTTAGTGTGGTTTTCTCCAGAAAAGCGCTCTTTGTGCTGGGCTCCTCTCACCCTGAACTTCCCTGAAAGATGGGCAGTTTCCCTGAATGCATCACCCATATTCCTTGGTCCCTGAATTTCTTGGGTCTGGTGTAGTACCTTTCTTAGTGGGCCACCAGGGCAGAGAAGGGTGAATACAGGTTGCAACAACAAATTCCCCCCAAACCGTTTTTATTGTGGAGACTGATATATGAGTTTGAGGTTTGCTATTCAGCTCTCCTGGACAACTCCCAGGCCGCTCTTCTCACGCCCTGGAGGGTAGGGGCCAGGCACTCAGCGTCTCTCTCTCAGGAACCTGCTAGGTGTGTTTCAGCACGTACTGGGTGCTGAGGCTGATCGTGTTTCCTCTTTCTTGCAGGCCCAGAAATCTACTCTACTACCACAGGTGAGTCACTGCAGCGCAACCCAAGACTCCTCTCCGGAATTCTACCCTCTCGGGTTTCCAGAAATAGAAGGAGAAGAGCAGCCTCCTCCTATGGAGTGCTTTCCCTCTGAGGACTCTGGAATCTGTTTTAGTGATAAGCTGAGTCCCCCAAACTATGGCTGTTACTCATCTCTGGCTGGAGGGCCCCTCTGGTCTCCTGCCACCGCTTGCTGCCAGCGCTCCTTCAGAGACGCTGTGGGGGAAGAGGTTTGGTTTTCTGGTTGTTTCCAATGAAAATAACTCGTAGTCATTCCATAGAGAACTGTGACCATGCTAGAAACATGGCCGAGGAACACTGCTACAAACGTTTGTCTGTTAAAGAATGCTTCACATTGAGAGCAATCCCTCAAATGATTTTTATGATACAGAGAAAATATCTGGTGCTAAATATGTTGGGAAGTGCTATATACTCCGACCCTTTTTGGCCAGTCACAGTGTTAAATTGGAATGGTCAAGGCTCTGAGAAGTCCTGCAGTAAGGAAAAGGATTTATTTTCTCCATCAAACTGATGACCATGGAATTAAAGAATGATGCAGCAATATCCTAAAATCACTTCATTTTCTTTCTAGAAACTGCAACCACTCAGAGTAACTATCATATTTCTCCACCTGACCGAGAGGGCACAGGTTCCTTCTCCCCAGCTTTGCCTGCTGGTCCCCGAGCTGCAGTCACGGTGCTCGCTCTCCAAAGCGTTTGCCTCTCCTGCCTTTCCTGGCACGTGGCAACGCCTGCAGCTGATGTCCCAGCCCCAGGAGGGCTGGGCCTCTCTTTAGACTCCTCTTTGCCCTTTAGTAGCCTGGCCAGCCTAAGATTCGGATCTCTGGTCAGTCCCTAGGCGAGGCTGCCCCCCCTCCCCCGTGTAGATCCCACCCCTCCCCTTGGACACTACACCCCGGTCAGCGCTGGCTGGCTGGAGCCCGCTTCATCTCGGAGCTCGGTGTGTGATCAGCAAGAGCTCCTGACCGGCTGCTCTCGAGCTGCTGCTGAGCTCCCCCTCTCCCCCCACCCCTGAGACCTTTCCTCTCCGTCCCCACCCTCCCCTCCTCCCCACCTGGCTTCCTGAAGCCGCAGCAGCTTCAGGCTGCCCCTCCCCTCTGATCCATTCTCTGCAGTGCAGCTAGGGGCATCTTCACAAGATGCCAAGGTCAGTCCCAGTCTCGGGGACTGATTCTTCAGGGCCTTCTGGTCACAGATCCTCACTGCTCAGGACAACCTCTAGGGCTCTGCACAGTTCTCTCCTAGTTCCCGCCATCCCTCCCGTCCCTGCTGCATGCACACTGAGGTTCCCCAAATGTGCCACGTACACCTAGGTTCCTTGGCACACACTGTTCTCTCTGCCTGGAACACCCTTTCTCCCTTTCTGCCTTGCCTCCCTGATTATCCAACCCCCTTTCCCTGCTCAGTCTGGGTCAGGAGCCAAAGCTCCAAGCTCCCACCACCTCCTGGGCTTTGCTCCATCGCAGTCCCAGCCCACGACGCTGGGATTTGCTCTTTTCCATCCTCTCCTCCAGGCTGTGTGGTCCCCGAGGGCAAGGCCTGTATCCAGCATTCACTGTGAACCCAGGGTTGGCACATTTCCAGGCACAGAGCCAGCAAGGACTGAACAGTGTGTCAAGGGTACCAGGGAACTGATCATTATGTTTTCTCTTTGTCAACAGATCCTGTTTCCACCCCCACCCGCCCAGCCAGTAAGTTCTGAGCTCCCTGACAAGTCCCCTTTCCCTTCTCCTCAGTGACAGGGACACCGGGGAGGGATGAGGAGAATGGTGAGGAGATGTTTTCCCTAAGGACAGTCTCTGTGGAGGGGCGCCCCACTGACCATCAGTGTGTAGCTGGGGTCTCGGCACCGCCTGGTGGGTTTCTGTCTTGGGAATTGTTTAAAAAATCTCCCCCAGGTGACTGTGCAGTGTGCATTGTGGGTCATCAGTATATCCATTTTATATCCATTTTATCCCAACAGCAAATTATTCCTGTGGAGGCTTCCTGTCCCAACCTTCAGGGAGCTTTTCCAGCCCATTCTACCCTGGCAAGTATCCGAACAATGCCAAGTGCGTGTGGGACATCGAAGTTCAGAACAACTACCGTGTGACTCTGGTCTTCAGAGACGTCCAGTAAGTGTGTGCGAGGGACCTTGCAGACATGTAGAAGGGGATAAATGGTACCTAGCACTTCAGGAGAGATGTTTGCCCCGTTGACATTTTTTCTTATGGGTTCCATTTTCGACCGAGCACAGAGGTGGCACCAGGACCAGAGCAACTGGTTTCAAGTTGCACCTATGTCACTAATTTCCTGTGTGACCACGGGAAATCACTTAATTCACCTTAGCCTCAAGAGAGGAGAATAAAATAACTGCTTTCCTACCCTTGCTGGTTACTGGGAAGGTCACGAGAAATATATGAAAATACTTGGACAATGTTATCCAGTGGGATTATTGTTAGGAGTAATAATAATTATTATTATTACAGTATTTATTATAATAGTAATAATAATAATTGTTAGCAGTAATAATAACAAGAATCCTATTAACAACCACACCAGTTTTTCTGAACCCTTTTCGCTCTACTCCCTCCTTTTTTTGGGTGAGTTTCGGGCAGAGGAGGAGAAATCCCTGCAGCAGAGGTTAGGTTATCTGTTCCTCATCCAATGAAGAGTGGGAATCCTTGTTTTAAGTGGAGGAGGCTTCATCAGAATGACAGTGGTACATGATTGGTTCAAGGAGGGGTGACCACAGCGAGTCACCAGTAGTTTCTAGAGTCCTGGGAAGGGGCGTCCATAATTCCTCCTCTAACAGCCACCACTGAACAAAGTAGTTTTCTCTCTTGGTTGCAGTGGCCTTGGGAGTCTCTGCCTTAGAAATTTGTGTGGGGTTTTGAGAAAGGTACAATATTATTTTAATCTCTTCATCATTACAATTCATACTGGATTGTGGGGACCGTATGAAATCCTTTGGAGGAAGGTTGACCGTGACTGGCTCTGAGTCAGCATCTTAATAACAATGACCACCATTTGTGACATTTTATGAAGCACTTCTCCATATATTACATCGTTTGAGCCTCACGACGGCTTTCTTCAGTATACATGGGTAGGGAGATTTCACCTTCGTAAATAAGAAACCTGAGCTGCAGAGAGGCTATTTGACTTGCCCAGTATTTTTTTGTTCAATTATTTGTTTCTATCACTATGAATTCATGGATTTTAAAAAATTCTATGGGAAACTGGGGTCTCTTTGATCAAAGAAAAAGTCTAAGGTAGGATGTGATCCTTTCTCATGTGATGCAAAAGGCTGTCAGGAGAGGGGCTGTAGATCTCATATGTGTGACCCCAAAAGGCAGGACT
Source organism: Lagenorhynchus albirostris (assembly GCF_949774975.1). Classification (NCBI taxonomy): domain Eukaryota; kingdom Metazoa; phylum Chordata; class Mammalia; order Artiodactyla; family Delphinidae; genus Lagenorhynchus; species Lagenorhynchus albirostris. The sequence goes on from NC_083110.1 coordinate 75,142,934, forward strand.
AGAACCATGTATGGAGGTCATGGGAAGATGAATCTCCGCCCGATTTAAGAAAGTCTCACAAACTGGTGGTGACCAGTGAGGAGAGGGATTGGAGGAGGGACGGTACAGGGGTAGGGGATTAAGAGGTAGAAACTATTATGTATAAAATAAGCTGCAAGGATACATTGTATCAATACAGTGCAGGGAATATAGCCAATATTTTATAATAACTATAAATGGAGTATAACCTTTAAACATTGTGAATCACTATATTGTACACCCGTAACTTGTATAATATTGTACATCAACTATACTTCAATAAAAAAGGAAATCCATTACTTTCAATTATTAATTTTGTCACAGTTTCTGGCTTAGAGGTGTGATGCCTCTCACGGAGATCAGACCCCCTGCAACAAATCCTGGTTAAAAGTGAAGCCAGATCCCTGGTGGCGCAGTGTTTGGGAGTCCGCCTGCCGATGCAGGGGACGCGGGTTCGTGCCCCGGTCCGGGAAGATCCCACGTGCCGCGGAGCGGCTGGGCCCGTGAGCCATAGCCGCTGAGCCTGCGCGTCCGGAGCCTGTGCTCCGCAACGGGAGAGGCCACAGCAGTGAGAGGCCCGCGTACTGCAAAAAAAAAAAAAAAAAAAAAGTGAAGCCAGAACTGTGTGCTGTGTCTCCGCAGGCTTGAAGGCGGCTGTAACTACGATTATATTGAAGTGTTTGACGGCCCTTACCACAGCTCCCCTCTGCTCGCCCGGGTTTGTGATGTGGCAAGGGGCTCCTTCACCTCGTCATCCAACTTCATGTCCATTCGCTTCATCAGCGACGGCAGCGTCAAGATGAGAGGGTTCCAGGCTGAATACTACTCCAGCCTTTCCCCTGGGAGCACAAGTAAGTCCCCGTCTGTCTGGGTGGGGCCCCTCGGAGTGACTTCTGCTGCTCAGCCATCCCATGGCTGTGAGATGAGAAGTGATGGCCGCCTTTTCAGGTCACCAAGGCTCGATCCGGTGCAGAAAGGGGCCAAGGGCAGTGGGTCTTGGGACTCTGCCTCCCAGACATGGCCGATGGGTGGCGCGTTGGCCTTTCTGTGGTCAGCAGAGATGAAGTAGAAGGGCAAGGTGTTGCTTTCAACAGATAGTGAGATGTCAGTGTCAAGGGCAGAGGGGATCACCTGGCTTGAGGCCTTGTGGCCTTCCCAGAGTGTGGGACACTGTGACCTTGTCCTGAGACCTAGCACATTCGGCTGCTGCCTGAAGACAGTCTGAGCTGGCCGCTCAGCCTCGTCCAGCAGAGGCTGATGGCCACGGTTTGAGCTGTTAAGTGGACTGATGTACAGATTGGCCAGGGGCCGGGCAAGGTGAGGTACTGGCTCTCTTTAAAATCCTGAGGTCAGGATTTTAAGCACCGACCTGCCCCTTAGCTAAAGGACCTATGTTTACGTCCATAGCTAAGGATGTTGATTTTCCGACATCCCCTCAATTCAACCCGAGCGTTACTTTACTATTTGGATAAACGGCAACTTAGCAAAACATTTTGCTTTTTTCACACCCTGCCTTCACTTCTCCATCAGAGAAATCCTAGTCCCTGGGCCCTCAAGGGGTCTCATGAGAGTGAAACTGACTTGAGCCCCAGGGCACCTGGCGCGGTGGTGAGCTGTGTCCGCAGGCAGACCATCTGCCAGCCATCTCAATCTCTGCACCTTCCTGTGGGCTTGGGGGGGGCGCTGACACTGACCGCACTGTCTGCCCTTGGCCCCCAGAGCTGCTTTGCCTGCAGAATCACATGCGAGCCAGTGTGAGCGTGGGCTACCTCCAGTCCCTGGGCTACTCTGCCAGGGACCTTGTCATTCCCGGCTGGAACAGGAACTACCGGTGTCGGCCCCAGATTACTTCGAGCCAGGTGACCTTCACAGTTCCCTACTCTGGCTGTGGCACCATCGAGCAGGTAAGCCTGGAGCTTCTTCCTCTCCCTCCTGCTGAGCCAGCTTTCTTACAGTGCCCTGCGCTGTGCTTTTTGAATTCTGGGGACCCAGAAAACACGATTATGGTATAACCAGAACATAATCGGGCTGAAGATACAAATCCGTCCCTTGGTGCCGTGACGCAGCTGCAGCCGTGTCCAAATAGAAGGAAGGAAAGTCAGTGGGGAGGTTTTCCCACACTGTCCACTAGAGAGGGTGCCTGGCAGGCTGCTATCACTTCGGCAAGAGCGATAGCAGCTCCCAGGGCCAGCTCCAGGTTCTGAAGGGCCTGGAGCTGATACAGGTTGGTGTTGGGGTGGGCAAGAGAGGCAGGTGCCTCGTTCATGGAAAGAATGCAAGCATATCTTAGTTTTAGAAATCTTACAAAAGCACATGGCTGAGCCAGTGCATTGCTGAGCCCCGGAAGAGCCTGTGCAGGGGGGCCCTGAAGCTTAACCTCCATTAGCTTCACAGTAAATTGGCCTCTGCAGCTATCGTTTGTTGAGCTGTCACCACCTGGGGTGACCAGTTGTCTTGGTTGACCTGGGACTTTGCAGATTTTAGCATGGAGAAATCTCATGTCCCAGGAAACTCCTTAATCCTGTCCCCCTACAAGTGGCAGACACTGAGATTAGTCTGTGTCAAACTCCCCCAAATCCCCACCAAGATGAGGCAAGTCTCCCCTCATTGTCATCCTGCTTGAAAAAAGGGAGACTGGGCTTTGAGGGGTCAAGCAGGTTGCTGAAAGCTACTTAGCCAGGAAGCGGTAGGGCCAACGCCAGACTCTGAGAATCTCAAAAATGTGGCACTGAGTGAAAGAAGCCAGGCGCTACCCACCCTGTGATGTCATTTCTATGAAATCTGTGTACATAGTGAGCCGACCTGGTGGGAGGGGACTGCCTGCAAAGGGGCAGGATGGAGCTGTTTGAATTAATGGGAGTGTTGAGTCTTTTACTGTCAAACCCCACCGAATGGTAAACTTAGAGTTGTTGCATTTCATTGTATGTAAATTCATTTAAAACTCTGCACTCTAAGTTCTGAATTTTTGGCTGACACCTAAGTAATCACTTCAAGATTTTGTCTGTCAGGGAACAGACACAGTGCAAATACTTTTATTAGGTTTAGGACCTCAGTATAAATGTACAGCACAAAAGGCTCAAATACGTACAATGTGTGTGACACACGCGATCAGAGGGTCTGCCCGTCACCAAAGACGTACCGTACATTTGCCGCGTGCCCGGCTAGGTGCTATGAGCGTGTGTTCATTACCTGGCAAGGTCACAAGGAACCGTGAGAGAGGGAGGGGACACTCGTTTAGCTAACCAGATGGGCCTGTCAGCCACAGGTGGGTGCCTGGGCCCGAGGGTCTGCCGTTGCCACTGTGGCCCCCCAGCTCCCATTGGACAGTCCCTACAGACACCAGATCTCCTTCTGATAGAAGCTGAGTGGGTCAGGGAGGCTTACATGCAGAGGAGGGTACAGATGGGTCACGCCCTGCAAACGTTCTAGTCGACCTGGCTTTTACATTTCGCACTGTCAGTCAATCGTGTTGGATTCTGGTTTGTCCTGAGTTTAGTCAGTGGGAATCAGTCTGCCAAAGGTGACCCACCCCTCCCAGTTCCAAATATGCAGCCTGGAGCCTCTGACATCGAGCCCTCCTATCTGTGTTCCTTCATCTCCAATAGGAGCTGCCCAAGCCACGGGCCAGCCCTGATCTTCTAACCTGGCTGGTCATGGGCAGCACAGGCTACATTCTGATTCCTCTGCTTACTTAAATACCTGTATCCCCTAGTAAACCGTGCCTCCAGGGCAGGCCAATGTTTCATTCATCTATGCAACTGCGAGTGCCCCTGGTGTGGAGCCTAAGCCTTTATAATCATATTATTAGGGACTAGTATGCGTGCCAGGCACTGAACTAAGAGTTCCACGGGACTTTCAAAATTCCCGAGACAACTTTTATTCCCATTTAATTGTGAGGAAACGGAAGTTTGCAGAGGTTAAGCCACTTGCCCTAGGCCACATGATCATGAACTGTGGAGCTGGCATTCAAAGGCAGGACGGTATGATCCGTAGCTGGGACTTTCTGCATCTCCTCCAGGTGCCCCGTTTAGTGGGTGTCTGACAAACGTTGGCTCGTGTGTCTGAATAGGCAAGGTCTCCCCACCACAGGAGTGGGATGCCAGGCGGAAGAGGCCGGGTCTCTATGGGATAGCCGTTGACGTGTCTGCCGGAATCCCACTCCATCCCAAGTGCCTTGTACGCTGAGCAGACGTCTAATAATGAATTTTAATTTAAAATCAGAACAGCTTCTGATGATCAAGAAATACACCGGCACCCCACTTTCATTGTTTGGCGTGCATTCAGAATCTAGCTTGACCGCGGAAACCACAGGCAGATGTGGATTCAAGAACACTGTCATGTGAATATACAGAGTTCAACTGAAGGCACCTCAGCTTGTCTTTGAAGGAGTAACAAGGTGGCAACATTTATATGGTTTATTGCGATAACCACTGGCACTCCAATATAAAGCTCCCCCCGCTTTTTTAAAGAAAATATAAAGGCGGAAAATACAGTGTACTTCCCATGAAGGAATGGAAGGCATAGAGCCCATCCTAGGCCCTTTGCCAGACCTGAGTCCAAAGTGCGGGCTCTGGCGCCCCCTGCAGGCCAGAGCCTCCCTCTGACGGGAGAAAAGGGAAACCCACGGTCAGAGAGTAGGCAAGGGTCCCAGGGTGGCAAGACCACTTTAGATAGTTGTTAAACTTGTCTCTTTTCACATGTCTTCCTGGAAGGGACAAACTCAGAGCTGAATTTTGCAACTTTAGACATGAAGTTAAAGCCTCTCCGACACATGCTGCTCTAAAGAATAATTATATTTAGTTGTACAAGTGCTGGCTTCAGAAGGGAACTTGTCTGATTTCCCAAATGGCCAGGAATGAACTTTTGCTCCTGACAGGGTATATAACTAAATGTCATATGACATTTAGTGACAGTGACAAACTTGCTTTTTTTTTTTTTTTTTTTTGCGGTACGTGGGCCTCTCACTGTTGTGGCCCCTCCCGTTGCGGAGCACAGGCTCCGGACGTGCAGGCTCAGCGGCCATGGCTCACGGGCCCAGCCGCTCCGCAGCATGTGGGATCTTCCCGGACCGGGGCACGAACCCGTGTCCCCTGCATCGGCAGGCGGACGCTCAACCACTGCGCCACCAGGGAAGCCCCTATATATTTTTTTAAGAGTAAGGTTGTCTTGCATTTTAGGGCTTCTGTTTAGGCCGCTATGGTGTTATTTCTGCACCTGTTCTTGCAGAGGCACCCACGGCTGGTGGGAACTCGTACCAGGCAAGGACAAGTTTGCTTAGGACCATCACAGCATTTGGGAGGGAAAGAGGGCACCACCCCCAGTCTCCACCTGGGGATGCTGCTCTTGTGCTCACCTCCCCTGCGGCCAGATGATCATGACCATGGGGCCTGCAGGGGCACTTGCTCACCTGTGTCCTCTTGGCCATTTGGGCTGGTTGCTCCTGGCACCATCCTTCTTTCATCACAAGTACTTTTGCTGGACTTCCGTCCCCTGGACCTTTCCTCCATTCCACGGATCTTTATTGATGCTACTGATGCTATAGTTAACACCAAGCCCTGGGAAAAGAGAGATGCTTAGACATCACCCTTTCCTTGAAATGCTTACAGACCACCAGGTGTGAGACTCTTGTCTCTGGAAAGGTCACTCTTACGAGACGGTAGGCACATCAAACAGCGTGAGAGACCAACGTTCTTATGAATTTGCTGCTTCATGAAAGGCACAGCAGGAAATGGTCCTGTGGTTTGGGGAGTGGAGAAGCAAAGCGTGACAGGAAGTGCTCCAGCATTGCCATGGCCTCCACTCCAACCCCCACACACACCACCACCACCTTGTTGTCCATATGAGCCTCTGGGGAATTTCCTGCCCCAGAGGTCAGAGACCTGCCGCAGCCATAACTCTGGATCTCTGTTGCTTCAGGCTCCAGCAGCTTCAGACACCAAACTGCAGTAACTACTGACCCATCCAAACAGCACAGTGAAAACGAATCCTACTAGCCCCTCCCATGACTGCCTCCCCTGATTTCTCCCAGCAAGAGTGAGAATGAAATAGAACAAGCCAGAAGGGTCCTGAGCCATGGAGACCAAACTCAGCTTAGTCATACAGCAGGGGTAGGGGGTCATCCAGACACCCCCATCTTTCCATAAGCAGCAGCTCCTGGGAGGCACCAGCACACTGTGGTCCCCATCACGTGGCAGAGGAAAGGGGATGTGTGAAAGGAGGGAGTCTAGCTGGTGAAGTGTATCCATCCCAGGGAACGGTAGCCATGGTGATAGGCATGTGCCGTCTCTGTGTGGTTCTGGGAAGGTTTTGAAATCTTGCAGCATCATTTCAGTCTCATTCTCACCCAAAGCAGCAACGAGATTCCCTTAGTAGGTGACGTTTGCCTGACTCTGCTCGCCTGCCTGTCTCTCCCAGGTGGATAATGATACCATCACCTACTCCAACTCCCTCAAAGCAGCTGTTTCACGTGGCATCATCAAGAGGAGGAAGGACCTCAACATTTACGTCAGCTGCAAAATGCTCCAGAACACCTGGGTTAACACGATGTACATTGCTAATGACACCCTCGAGGTCAAGAACATACAATACAGCAATTTTGACATGAACATTTCCTTTTATACATCCTCTTCGTTCTTATATCCCGTGACCAGCAGCCCATACTATGTGGACCTGAACCAGGATTTGTACCTTCAGGCTGAAATCCTCCATTCTAACGCCTCCCTGGCCTTATTTGTGGACACCTGTGTGGCGTCACCATCTCGCGATGACTTTACATCTTTGACTTATGATCTCATCCGGAGTGGGTAAGGAGTGTCTTCATGGGGTGGACTTCAGCCTCTACCTGATAACTCACACACAACCAGCCCAGAGCTCAAGGAAGGCAGACTGGGCTCCCGGTAGCTCCAGCTTAACTAGCCAGGCTGTCACCTCTGGGCACCTGGAGAACTGAGTGGCCATCAAGCAGGTTAGCTATAAAGTAAAATTAGACTGAGTGACTAAATTCCAGGCAAGCCTTAATATGAAAAAAGACATGCCTGTAGTGGGAAAACGTTGATTTTGAAGCAGATGGAGGTTGGGATGCCTGCTCTGCCCCGTCCCAGCTGCATCATTCTGGACAGGCAATAGCACCTCTCTGAGCCAGTTTCTGCAGGCATCAAATGAGCGTAGTGGAGCCCATATCACAGCCTGTTGGAAGGATTAAACAAGAAGGAGGAGATGGGGTGCCGCACAAAGAGCATGCCAAGCAGGTGGTCCACAAGGAAGGCTGTGAAGGCAGCAGGTGGTCCCCTGACCGCCACCCTCTGAGGAGGGTGCACAGCCCACGGGGTGGGTGGCATGAGGAGTGCAGTGCCTTGTTGAGAGCTGACGGTGACTCCTCTCCTCCTCCAGGTGTGTGAAGGATGAAACCTACCGATCCTACCACCAGCCCTCACCCAACGTCCTCCGCTTCAAGTTCAATTCCTTCCACTTCCTGAGCCGCTTCCCCTCCGTGTACCTGAAGTGCAAGATGGTCGTGTGCAGGGCATACGATGCCTCATCCCGCTGCAGCAGAGGCTGCATCGTGAGGGCCAAGAGGGGCGTGGGCTCCTACCAGGAGAAGGTGGATGTCGCCCTGGGACCCATCCAGCTGCAGGTCCCGCATGCTGAGAAGAGGAGCCTGGGTAGGTGGCCATCTCCCCACCCCACCATCTGCCGGGGCCCAGGCCCGTGCACCATGGGGACTTGGGTTGCTTCCGTGGGTGTCCCGTTTCCCCTCGAATAGGGCTCCTGTGCTACTCTGGGCGATATGAAGTGGAGCTAGACCTGGTTCTCACCTTCCTCCAAGAGCTTCTGGTCTATGGGGGATGCACGTGTAGGGTTTGGTCAAGACAGTTCTAATGTGGGACACAGAACACCTGACAGTTTTACCCTCTGGGTTCTGAATACCCAACCTCACACTCATCTGTAAAACAAAAACGTTAATACTTACCTCTTAGGACTGTTGAGGGGGTTACACAAAATACTGTTAGTTGCACTGCTCTGGCCCTTGCCTGGTATAAGCCACTGGCTGCAAAGAACGGTGATGTTGTTACTATCGTTATTGTCACCAATGTTAACGTTAATCATCACATTATTACTTATAATGATGATGACAAACTGTAGCCCTGGAGTAGCGCATGCAATCAGGGTCTGGGCAGGGCCGTGTAGGTCCAGGCAGGACTGGTTTATTCTCACGGCTCCCAGGGGTTGATCCTGGAAAAGCCATTTCATTTTCCCCATCTAGAACGGGGAGCAGATTTCCCACTGTGCTGTTCCGTTGTGCATGTGGGTGAGGAAATGTTTGCCGAGGGAGTCCCATGATTTCTGGTCCAGGCCGGGCCAGGTCAACAAATGTGGTGGCCTTGGTGACAGGGGCAGATGTGGGGCGGCGCTAGAGTCATAAATCCTCCCGCAGTCACAGGCTTCACCCTACAAGGATCTTTGACAGCTCTCTCCCCTCAGGGCCCAGATCCAGGCCCTCCCCTGGAAGTCTGGCTTGCTTCCAGGCTCTTTCCTCCCATCTGCAACATTCCAGGCACCTTTGGAAGACCTATTATGTGCCAGGAGACAGAGAACTAAATACATCAAAATCCTTGCCCGGAGGAGCTTCCATTCCAGTGGGAGGGGACACAGTGCGGTACCACCTGCATGGTACCCGGGGGCTGGAGCTACAAGAGAGAAGGAAGGCAGGGCAGGGGGAGGGGCAAAGGCGGCCGATGGGTACTCTGCTCATGTCTCTCCTTTCCCTTCTCTTCCCACCGGCACTGCAGTAGCTTAAGTCCAGTGTCCCTCCTGCTGGGACCTTTGTGCCCATCTCCCAAATGGACTCAAATGCCCCAACTCACTCTCCTCCCGTCCATCGGGAGCCTTCAGCCAGATCTTATGCCAAAGGCCAGCTCTGACTTCCTGTTCACAAACCTTTGCTCCTGTTGGCTGACAAGACACTGGGAAATCTGCCAGGGCTGACACTCAGCTGCTCCTTGGGGTCTGACCTCAGTTTCCTGAAAGGCACTCTTTTCTCCCTTCTTTTCCCCGCCCACCAAACAGTTCTGATTGCCATCACCCTGCCCTCGGACCCCCGTCCTTACTTCTCTCCCCTCTCCTTCCCAGACCGGACAGAGGTTGACCTGGAAGAGGAGGCCAGCGCCCAGGGGAGCTACCACAGCACCACCATCCTTGCTGGGGTCTTCCTGGTCGTGCTCTTGGCTGTAGCAGCCTTCACATTGGGGAGGAGTACCCGTGCTGCCCATGGCCAGCGTCTGAGCTCTAGGATGTGAAGCAGGAGATAACGCGCGATGCTCAGACACAGGCCCCCATGCTCTGGAGCCTGTGAGAGGAGGGAAGAAACCAGTGTCCAGAGCTTGGCACATAGAGCACCCAACTCTGGCCCAGGTGCACAGTGGTGGGTGGTGGAGGAGGGGGTGAGAAAGATGGGAGCAGGTTTTCCCAGAAACACAGACTTGGTGCTGGGACAAAATGTCAGTCAAGCGGGTGCTGGAACCTGAAATCCCACGTGAGGCAGTGAGCCACACGCTAGAAGCAGCAGCGCTTTTTCTAGATAGAATTTCTTTTCTGACTTTTTATGAACCAGCTTCTTTGGCCTGTGGTGTATATCTTAGTGTATATCTTAGCCTTTTCTTATTATAGGACAAGCCAAATAAAGAACTTTTTCAAAGCAAGTGTCGGTTTGGTCACTGTTTCCAGCGTCACATCTAAGCACTAATCCCTTCATGTTAGGTAGGTAACGTGGGCTCCCACAAGGAGTGAGAAAGGCCACGGGGCCCTGCCCTGTCGTGCCCCTGAGGCAGAGGAGAGTGCGGAGTGAGCAGTGGACAGATGGGGCTGAGACAGCTTCACCGCATCCTCCACGCGCAGCCCCTGGGGGTCTTCACGGGCAAGGCGGCTGTGATGGGCAGACAGCCATGCCCACATCAACCTGCCTCCCCTCCCTGGACCCATTACAGCCTCCATACACAGGGCATGGGAGGCAAAGTTGGGCACATTCCCTTCTTGTACGTGTCCTCAATGGAGCAGGTAGTTGTAGGAGGGCTGAGGTTGGCCCGAGGGGCCTGGGGTGGTGTCAAGCTTGGGGTGTTGGCTGAGAGGGTGAAATGTCAGGAGCTCATGGGGGAAACAGGACAGAAAACTCTCGACCGAGACCCGCAATGACCCATGACATGTCTGCTACCTCCCACATGGCCTCCCGTGAGGTGTGAAGTGTGGAGTAGACTTGGTGGCGGGTCAGGAAGTACAGGAAGTTGGAGCCTTTAACATCTGTGTGAAAGCATCTCCCACTAGGTTGACAGGAGACCTGCTTGACACCACTGCATGCGGTTGGCCATCTGACCACTAAAACCTCTGTCCCCTGTCCTTTGGCCACTGGAGCCTCATTTATATCACCCTGGTTTGGGAGGGGACCACTCACCCTTATTTTCCTGGGACCTTCTTGGTTTGGCACTGCTGCCCCTTGTCCTGAGAACCCCCTCTGTTCCCCGACTAACCAGGAGGGTTGGTCAGCCTAAACTTTGGGCAGCAGGGCTAGCGGGGAGCTGGGGTCTAGGTTCCCATGACAACCATGCAATGTAGCAGACAGGATGGAGAAGCAGGCAGGAGACCAGGCCAAAGTGCAGCAGCCGAGGTGGCTGCTACCTGCCTTGATGCCCCGGACACAGGATCTGGGAGACGGCCCTTAGCTCAGGTGAGTGTCTGGTCTTTTTTTTTTTGGTCTCTAGGGGCCAAGACCAGATGGGTGAGAAGACCTCAGGTTTTACTCAGGACTGGATCAAGACCCTGAGTTACGAAAGCATATGGGCCTTCATGACGTGTGTGTGCGTGTGTGCGTGCGTGTGTGTGTGTGTGTGTGTGCACGCGCACATCTGGGGTGGGCTGGATAACGTCTTCCAGCACCATGTGAGGAGCTAGGCCAGCACCACTGATGTTCACTCTCCAGTGTGTGAGCACAGTGACGTCTCTGCCTGCGGGAGAAGTGGAAAAGGCAAAGTGTCTAGTGGGGAAGGGTCCCTGGTGGCTGGAGTCACAGGACCCCATTCTAACAAGATGTCCGTTTCAGGAAGAGATTCCTAGAAGGAAGGCTAGTCCTGCTTTGACTTCTCTGTGGAGGGAAGGTCTAGCTCAGAGAGAGAAGAAGCCATTTGGGAGTTGTCTGCCCTTTTCTGGAGGACCAGCTGGAAACTGCAAACGGGCTGCCTCCGCAAAGCCGCGGGCACTGAGCCCACCCTGGGGCTGCGCTTTGCAGGAACGGAGAGCAGTCAGATGAGGCCCAGGGCTTTTCCTTGCACTTGTTCTCAGTTTGTAACTGCATCTGTAATGTGCCTGACTCTTTTCTCTAACACAGGGAAGCAGACTGACGTCCTCCCTGGAGACAAAGGCTGCTGAACTGGAATTAGGTTTGGCTTGTAGTGGTCGTGGGGGGGCAAAAGCTTATCGTTACCCTCTTAGGGTTTTATGCGGCAGGGCTGCGGCTTCAGTTGACAGAAGACAACTCAACAGGAGGAAAACATACAAGTTTATTTAATGCAAGTTTTACATGACATGGGGAGAGACTTCATAAGAAATGGAAACCCCCCAAATTGGGAAACCTACTCGCTTTTATATGTGTTTCAACAAAGAGAAACAACGGTGGAAAAGTAATTACACTATGTGAGGAAGACAAGATAATTAGAATTATTTTACCAAGGTCTCTGTGTATAGAATGCTCTGGACTCAACTTTATGTCCTGATGATAAGGATGTTATTTCCTTCTGGCATCAGGAGGACGCATTTCAATGGCAACTTATCTCCTGTTTTTAAGAAAAAGAAAGAAGGTCAGAGTGCGCGTGAGTGTGTTGTTGCTTTGGATTTGTCTTTTTTCAAGTGTCTTTAAGTCAACACAGTCAATATGCCACATCAACATACTTTCTGGTGGCAAGTTCTGAATTCCTTCAGGGTAAACATGAAAACAGGTTCAAGATTTTAAATAGGCTCAATTGTTTTAAAGCTAAGTCATTTCAAACTTTAGAGTCACTCAGGAGCCTCTCTGGTTGAGCTGGTGCAGGGCAGTGATCTATAGTCCTCCCGTTCCCAACTGTGATTCTTACAGAGTTGGCTCACCAGTCACTTTGAGAAATGTTCCTTTGCCTTTGCGTAAAAACCTCCCTGAAATTCAGCACATGACTATATGGATAACATAGGAAAAAATCAAAAGCTCACATGGGTTCAAATAGAAAAGTAATGTTTCTAAGATCTGGAAACACTGATGACACAAAAATGGGCAGTATGTTGAAGCTCAGGGGTCAACTGAGAGCTGGGAGCCTCCGTGTCCTCCACTGACATGACCTGCTGGGAGGGCCAGGAGCCGGCCAACCACATGGGGACTGACGTGCATCCACCCACCCAACGACCACCAGCTAAGGGAGGCTGATGAAGATCTTCTGCTGGACCTGGGGCCCCGCTGTGGGAGACAGAAGGTGGACACAGCGCAGGCACTCCTGGATCTCTGACTGGATCTCCAACTAGATCTGCAGTATCTCTGCAGGAGATCCAGCTGGCCAAGGAAAGAGCCACGGGGAGGTGACTGTGAAACCACTAGGACCAGGAGAGGAGAGTGTGGGGATGGAGGATGGGGAGAGGGCTGCGGGAGACACAGAGATCATGAAGATATCCCGCTCCAAATGGACCTACAAAACCAAGTGGCAACACATTTATTGAAGGAAATGCTAAGCATGTTGGCCAAGGAAATCAACAACTAGCACAGAAGTTTACTCTGGGTTAGTGTGTTTGGGGAGATGGTTTTTTTGTTTTTTGTTTTGCCTCACGTGTCTAAATGACCAACTTTATTTAATCAGTGACAAGTTTCCTCAAAGGTGTTCTAAAAGCCATTTGGCTCTTTTATGGGTTTTTTTTTATATTTTATAATTTTATTTATTTTTTTATACAGCAGGTTCTTATTAGTTGTCCATTTTATACATATTGGTGTATATATGTCAATCCCAGTGAACTGGGAGATTGAGATTATTTTTAACGACGTCAAATTTACATAACATAAAATGAACCATTTCAAGGGTACTTCAGTGGAGTTTGGTGTTATCACCGTGTTGTACAGCCACCAAGTCTATCTAGTTCCAACGCATTTTCATCAGCCCTAAATGAAGCCCACAGCATAAATGGTCATCTCTTTTCCCCTCCATCCTGTTGGAAGACTGACACTACCTTGCCACCATCCGTCTGCTTCTGTCTCTACGGATTTACCTCATCACTCCAGATTAATTTTTAAGAACACTCCTGCAAAGACTGTAATAGGAATCTTGAAGGAGATCAATGGTATCTTGAAGGCATAACTTCTGACAGTTAAAAAAATAATAATCTATTTTGAAATAATTTCAAAGCCATATGGGCAAGAATCTTCAATAAAGTGTTAGTATGTTGAATCCAATAGTGTATACACACAATCATGTGGGATTACTTATGGGTATGTAAGGCTGGTGGAACATTCAAAAGTCAATTATTGTAATCCAGCACATCAATAGGGTGAAAAAGAAAAATCACATGATCATAACAATATATGCATGAAAACATTTGACAAAATTCAACTCATTCATCATCAGTATTCAGGGTAAAATAGGAACAGAGGGAAATTTCCTCAACTTCAGAAAGAATATGCATAAAAACCCCATAGCAGGCATCATACTTAATGATGAGAAATCCAAATCTTCCCATGAATATCTGGTACAGGGCACGTATATTCCCTCTCACCACTCCTTTTCAACATCATACTGGAAAGTTTTGCTTCCAGTATGCAATAAGGCAAAGAAAGTAAGTAAAAAGTATTCAGATTGGTAAGGAAGAGATTAACTTTGTTCACAGATGACATGATCGTCTCTTAGAGAATATGAAAGAACTGTTAAGAAAAAAAAAAAAACCTCTTGGAAGTAATACGTGATTATACCAAGGCTGCAGAATAAAAAGGTTAATATACAAAAGTCAATTGCTTGCCTATATATTAGCAATGAACAAACAAAATTTGAAGTAAAAAACACAATATAATTTACATTAATACCCCAAAAGTGAAATGCTTAGGTTTTAATCAAACAAAATTTTTACGTGATCTACATGAGAAAAACTACAAAACTCTTTTGAATTAAATCAAAGGTTAGCTAAGTGAATGGAGAGATAATCCATGTTCATGGGCAGGAAGACTCAATATTGTCAAGATTTTAGTTCTTCCCAAATTGATCTATAAATTCAATGCAATCCCATTCAAAATCCCAGCAAGTTATTTTGTGGGTATGGACAAGCTGACTGAAAACTTTATATGTGGAGAAAAATGACACAAAATAGACAAGAAAATATTGAAGGAGAAGAACAAAATTGGAAGACTGACACTATCTGACTTCAAATTTTCTATAATGCTACAGTTATCAAGACAGCATGAACAACTCATACAGCTTAATATAAAAAAAAAGCTCAATCAAAAAATGGGCAGAAGACCTAAATATCAATAGAAATTTCTCCAAAGAAGACACACAGATGGCCAACAGGCACATGAAAAGATAATCAATATCACTAATTATTAGAGAAATGCAAATCAAAACCACAATGAGGTATCACCTCACACCAGTCAGAATGGCCATAGTTAAAAAGCCTACAAATAACAAATGCTGGAGAGGCTGTGGAGAAAAGGGAACCCACCTATACTGTTGGAGGGAATGTAAATTGGTGCTGCCACTATGGAGAGCTGAATGGAAGTTACTTAAAAACCAAAAATAGTGTTAACATATGATCCAGAAATCCTGCTCCTAGGAATATATCTGGAGAAAACTCTAATTCAAAAAGATACATGCACCCCAATGTTCATAGCAGCACTGTTTACAATAGCCAAGACACGGAAGCAACCTAAATGCCCATTGACTGATGAATGGATAAAGAAGATGTGGTATACATATATATATATATATATATATATATATATATATATATACACAATGGAATACTACTCAGCCATAAAAAAGAATGAAATAGTGTCATTTGCGGTAATGTGGATGGACCCAGAGATTATCACATTAAGTGAAGTAAGTCAGACAAAGACAAATATCATATGATATCACTTATATGTGGAATCTAATCATGTATCATGGTATTTACACAAAAATAATTGAAAACTTATGTTCACACAAAAATCTGCACTCGAATGTTATGCAGCTTTATTAATAATTGTCAAAACTCAGAAGCAACCAAGACGTCCTTTGGTAGGTGAATGAATCAATAAAGTGTAGTACAACCAGGAATGGAACATTATCCAGCACTAAAAAGAAATGAGCTATCAAACCATGAAAAGGGACTTCCCTGGTAGTGCAGGGGTTAAGAATTCACCTGCCAATGCAGGGGACATGGGTCCAATCCCTGGTCTGGGAAGATTCCACATGATATGGAGCAACTAAGCCCATGCACCACAATTACTGAGCCTGTGCTCTAGAGTCCACGAGCCACAACTACTGAAGCTTGCGTGCCGCAACTACTGAGGCCACATGCTGCAACTACTGAAGCCTGTGCACCTAGAGCCAGTGCTCCACAACAAGAGAAGCCACCACAATGAGAAGCCCGTGCACTGCAATGGAGAGTAGCCCCTGCTCACCGCAACTAGAGAAAGCCCACGCACAACAATGAAGATCAAACACAGCCGAAGAAACAAACAAACAAAACCAAAAAAAGAAAAGACAAATGGAAGAAACTTAAAGGCATATTGATAAGTGAAAGCCGCCAATCTGATAAAGCTACATACTTTACCATTCCAGCTATTTGACATTCTAGAAAATGTAAAACTATGAAGACAGTAAAAAGGTCAGTGGTTTGCAGGGCTTAGGCAGGAGTGATGAATATGTGGAGCACAGAGGATTTTGAGGGCAATGAAAATACTCTGTGTGATATTATAATGATGGATATATGTCATTACACATTTGTCCAAACCCACAGAATGTTCGAACACCAAGAGTGAAGTCTAATGGAAACCACCGACTTCAGATGATTATGATGCTTCAATTTTGATTCATCAGTTGTGACAAATGTACCACCCTGATGAGTTATGATGATAATAGACTAGGCTATGCATGTGTGGGGCTTAGGATATGTGGGAAATCTCTGTGACTCCCTCACAATTTTGCTCTAAACCTAAAACTGCTTTTAAAAATAGTCTTATGACAGGAATTTCTTGGTGATCCAGTGGTTAGGACTCCGAACTTCCACTGCTGGGGCCTGCGTTCAATCCCTGGTTGGGGAACTAAGATCCCACAAGCTGCATGGCATGGCCAAAAAAAAAAAAAAAGGTCTCATGAAAACAAGGTTAATGAGACAGATTTTTAAAATAACTATTTTATCCATTCATCCATTCATTAATTCTTTGATTCAATAAATGTTTATTGTTTGCCCAAAAAATGGTATTAGTAATTCAAAGTGTCCTGCATCAAAAAACCATAGTTTTTTAAAGAAATATAACTCTCACCAAAATGGGTATAGAGGGAACACACCTCAACATAATAAAAGCCATATATGACAAGCCCACAGCTAATACCATACTCAATGGTGAAAAGTTGAAAACATTTCCTCTAATATCAGGAACAAGACAAGGAGGCCCACTCTTGCCACTTTTATTCAACACAGTATTGGAATTCCTAGCCACAGCAATCAGAAAAGAAAAAGAAATAAAAAGAGTCCAAATTGGAAAGGCAGAAGTTAAATGTCACTGTTTGCAGATGACATCGTAGTATACATACAAAATCCTAAAGATAAAACCCAAGAACTACTGGAACTCATCAATGAACTTGGTAAAGTGGCAGGATACAAAACTAATATAAAGAAATCTGTTTCACTTCTATACACTAAACACAAACTATCAGAAAATGAAATTTAAAAAACAATCCCATTCACAATCACATCAAAAAGAATAAAATACCTAGGAATAAACCTAAGGTGGTAAAAGACCTGTACCAAGAAAACTATAGGACACTAATGAAAGAAACTGAAGATGACACAATCAGATGAAAAGATATACCAAGTTCATGGATTGGAAGAATTAATATTGGTAAAATGACTGTAATATCCATGGCAATCTACAGAATCAAAGCAATCCCTATCAAAATACCAATAGCCTTCTTCACAGAACTGGAACAAATAATTCTAAAATTTGTATGGAAACACAAAATACCCTGAATAGTCAAAGTAATCTTGAAAAAGAAGAACAAAGCTGGAGCTATCTCTCTGCTGCCTGATTTCAATCTATGTTATAAAGCTACAGTAATCAAAACAGTCTGGTACCAGCAGAGAAACAGACACATAGATCAATGGAACAGAATGGAAAGCCCAGAAGTTAACCCACACATATATAGGCAATTAATGTAAGATAAAGGAGGCAAGAATATACAATGGGGAAAAGACAGCCTCTTCAATAAACTGTGTTGGGAAAACTGGACAGTTACTTGTCCAGCAAAAGAATGAAACTAAACTACCCTCTTATATTGATCACAAAAATAAATTCAAAATTGATTAAAGACCTAAATGTAAGACTAGAAACCATAAAACTTCTAGAAGAAAACATAAGCTCTTTGACATTGGTCTTAGTAATATTTTTTGGATATGTCTCCTTGGGCAAGGGAGACAAAAGTAAAAATAAATAAGACTACTTCAAAGAAAAATCTTTCACACAGGGAAGGAAACTATCAACAAAACAAAAAGACCACTTACTGAATGAAAGAAGATATTTGTAAATGATATATCTGCTACTGAAATAAGGAAGATATTTGCAAATGATATATCTGCTACTGAACTGAACTTGGGTCCACATGCCTGATGTGCAGCAAAGCCAATATATTGACACTGGGTTGTGGTCAAGGAAAGTACAGCATTTATTGCTGGGTGCTAAGCAAAGAGAATGGGCAACTTATGTTCATATGGCCTGAAATCTTGGATGATTTTCAGGGGAGGGTTTTTAAAGACAGTGTGAGGGAGAGGGTCACAGGGTGTATTTCAGCTCATGCACAATTCTCTGGTTGGTTGATGGTGAGGTAACAGTGTGATGTTTCAGGAATCTCAATCATCAACCTTCTGGTTCAAAAAGGTCTGGGGTCTACATACTGGTGGTCAGCATACAGTTAACTTCCTTCACCTGGTCGGGGTTTTAGTACCTGCAAAACAACTCAAGGATATGGCTCAGGATATTCTCTATAGCCCTTAAGGAGGAACTAAAGGTCCTTGACTTTGTTTTATGGTTAAGCTTTTATTATGTTGTCTTGCTTGATTGCTTTCCTTTGTTTCTGCATATTCTCACTTCTCTGATTAAATTTGTTCTTTGGAACTCAGGGAAGGTGTAGGATGCTAAATCTTCTCTCCAAACAAGAGGAGGGAAACAGGAGGGCGTCTGTCCTCAGGAAAGCCCTATAGGGTCCTATTCTATTTCGTGTCCTAAAAGGGATTAATATCCAAAATTTACAAAGAACTCATACAACTCAACGTGAAAAATAAACAATCTGATTAAAAGAGAGGGTCTGAATAGATATTTTCCAGAGAAGACATACAGATGGCCAACAGGAACATGAAAAGATGCTTAACATCACTAATCACCAGAGAAATGCAAATCAAAACCACACTGAGATATCACCCACACGTGTCAGAACAACTATTTCCAAAAGAAAAAAGATAACAAGTGTTGGCATGGATGTGCAGAAAAGGGAATCCTTGTGCACTGTTGGTGGGAGTATAAGTTGGTGCAGGCACTATGGAAAACACAATGCAGATTTGTAAAAAAATTAAAAATACAACTACAATATTAACCAGCAGTTCCACTCCTGGGTATTTATCTGAAGAAAATGAAAAGATATATGCACTCCAATGATCATAGCAGCATTATTTACAATAGCCAAGATATGGAAGCAATTTAAGGGCCCATCAATAGATGAATGGACAAAGAAGAGGTGGTACATACATACAATGCGATGTTACTAAGCCATAGAAAAGAATGAAATTTTGTCATTTGCAAAAACATGATAGACCCAAAGGGTTTTATGATAAGTGAAATAAGTCAGACAGAGAAAGACAAATACTGCATGATTTTGCTTATAGGTGGAATCTAAAAAACAAAACAAATGAACAAACATGATGAAACAGACAGAATTACAGACATAGAGAAAAAACAGGTGATTGCCAGAAAGGAAATGGGTAGGAGGAGGAAAGAAATAGGTGACAGAGATTAAGAGGTAGATACTTTCAGTTACAAAATAAATGAGTCACAAGTATGAAATGTACAGTGTGAGGAATACCATCAATAACTAAGTAATATCTTTCTATGGTGACATCATAACAAAACTTTGAAATGTACAGGAATATCTCTTCACTATGTTATGTAGCAGGAACTAACAGAGTGTTTAAGGTTGTTGTACTTCAAAAACAAACAAACAAACAAACAAACAAACTCACAGAATAAGATATCAGATTTATGGTTACCAGAGGAGGTGGGTGGGGGAGGGAGAATTGGATGAAGTCAGTCAAAAAAGACAAACTTCCAGTCATAAGAAAAATTAGTACTAGGCATGTAATGTACAACATGATAAATACAATCAACACTGTATGTTATACATTAAAGTTGCTAAGAAAGAAAATCCTTAGAGTTTTCATCACATGGAAAAAAATTTTTTCTATTTCTTTAGTTTATAACTATATGAGATTATGGATGATCACTAAACTTATTATGATAAATATTTCATGATGTATGTAAGGTAAATCATTATGCTATACACCTTAAACTTATACAGTGCTGTATGTTAATTATATCTCAATAAAAGTGGAAGAAAAAATAGGAATTCAGAGATTATTTAATAAAATATGATGGCGGATGCCCTGAAATTATCCAGAGTGAAAAAAAAAAAGTTTTCTGCTCAAAGGCCACAGTTTCAGGCAATTTTACAAGGAAATATCACTGTTTTCAATCATCTTTATCTTTTTTTATATATAAAATTATTTTATTTATTTATTTTTGGCTGCATTGGGTCTTCGTTGCTGCGCGCGGTGTTTCTCTAGTTGCGGGAAGCGGGGGCTACTCTTGGTTGCGGTGCGCGGGCTTCTGACTGTGGTGGCTTCTCTTGTTGCAGAGCACGGGTTCTAGGCGCACAGGCTCAGTAGTTGTGGCTCGCGGGCTCTAGAGCACAGGCTCGGTAGTTGTGGCGCACGGGCTTACTTGCTCCGCGGCATGTGGGATCTTCCCGGACCAGGGTTTGAACCCGTGTCCCCTGCATTGGCAGGCGGATTCTTAACCGCTGCGCCACCAGGAAAGCCCAATCATCTTTACCTTATTCAAAATATCTTAGAGGAAGTAAAAAGGCTACCGAAATCGTTTTAAATTTAGAATAATCTCATAAAATTATGATCTGATGTGAGTAATAGGCAAGGACAGTACAGGAGAGGAAACTAGGCAAAGTTATGAACATAGATGCAAATATAAGATAAAAGAAAATGGAATAGGATAGAACTTTAGGGAACTGAATTTAGTAGTTTATAAAATATTCTTAAAAAGTAAGGTTTTACATAGATATAGTTGGATACTGCTACTAACCACTTCTTATTTAAATTTATTTAAATTTATCAGTAGATGAGATAATTTCCTTCTTTGTTGGTTTTTAAAGTTTTATTTTTTGTGTGTGCAAGGACTGAATTTGAATAAAATTAGTAAACAAGGGGGAAAAAAAGTAAGGTTTTACCCTAAGAATGCAAACATAATTTGAAATCAGAAAATCTATTAATGAAATTTCTCATATTAATAGAATTAACACTAAAATCCATATTAACACCTCAATGGATACAGAAGCAAATTCAACAAAACTGAATAGCTATTAATGTTGTAACAAAACGCTTAGAAACTAGTCATTGAAGGAAACAAGTTTAAGTTCATAACTCACAACAAGAAAGAACATACAGCAAAACATATAATTTATAACTGAGACGTCAGGAGCAAGCCTAGAACACTACAGAATGACTGTCATCAAGTTTAGTCAACATTGGATTGGAGGCTTTCCTCCAGTATAGCCAATATAGCCTTTCCTCTAAAGAAAAGTGAGATGGAGCAGGTCTGCTCAGCTTGGGGGGCCCAAACAGAAGACAGCTCTTGTTCTTCTGAGTCTCTAAGGAAACTTAGAAGCACTTTCTGTCCTTGGATTCATGAGACCTTAAATGGGTGAGGATGTTTCCTGCCGCGTGTGATTGAAACCCCATCTCAAATGCCTTCAACAACAAGGATGGGGATGACTCCTGGGGCTGGAAGAGTGGAGGTTTTGGAGGTGAGGTTGCCCAGTGGCTCTGGACTGGCAGCCCCACCCTCCTCTTGCCTTGTGACTTGACTTCACTCTCAGTTGGGAGGAAGTGGAGAGCAGACCTCTCCCACCTCCCCTGCAGCCAGACCTTTCCTTTCACTTCAGTGGCCCATTTAGGGGACACGCTCATTCCTGCACCATCACCAACCAGGACAGGGAGTCCCCTGGTGACACTCACACCACCTCTTCCACCACTGAGGCCAGTTCTCAGAGCTGGGTCTGGGATCAACCTCTCCCAAAGCCCATGGGACATTCAGGGGGGAAGAGAAACTGAATAAACCTGTGGTTCTCTGTCAACGAGGAGGGAATCCATGCTGGGGAGGCAGCTTACAAAATGCCCAAGAGACCCTTGAATGCTTCCGTGAGAATAAAGCCTGGGTGCTCAGCAGGAGATGACGCCCATCTGGAAAGAGAGTAGATGGAAAGTTCTGATGGGGTGGAAGGCACATAGGGGTCTGTGAGCCAGGTGGAGACAACTAGTACATCTCATGGAGAAGGAGAGGTAAGATGTGCCGTGGAGCAGTCCACAGGGAAGGAGCTTAGAAGGGGGGAGACCAGGCTTGTTTAGAAACCAGGTGTGACCTTTGGGGACAGAATCCGAGGGGCAAAAATCCTCAAAAACTGCTGTTAACCCATAAATTTCCTCCAGAGGACGTTGTGATTTTAGGAACCTTGAATTTCCCTGGAAAAGGGACCGTGCTTACTTTTTCTCCCCAGGCAGCCACAGCCGTGCTTGGACACTGCTGGGAGGACAGCCGGCCTGACACTTTGGAGTTGAAGGCAGGTGCTTGGGCTGGGATGTGAGATGAGGAACTGCCTTTTCCCCAGGGTTCCCGTGTTGACTCAATTCTTGCATTTATATCCATTGGGGAGCTCATCCGTCCTCTCCACAGACCAGGGCTGGGTAGTATTCTGAGTAAAGGTGGCTGTGAGGGGTAACAGGGAAAGATTAGGAAAGGGATATTCTAGACGGAAGGAGAACTGTGAGGAAATATTATATTTTATATTGGTAATAACCAGGGAGCTTAACGACTGAAGCAGAATTCCCACTGTATCCTGAGAGGGAGAAACTGTCCAGTGTGCTTCCTCCCCCATTCATCAGCCAGGAGAGCTTGAGTGACCAGATGGCTCAAGGCAGCTTCCCTGGGTTCTGCTTGGGGTGGAACGTTTCTCCACACTGTGAACCCATTAGGGCCTCTATGAAAAGAGACAGGGATTGGAAAGGACGGGAAGTTTCTACAATCCATAAGAAAAAGATGAGTGATGCAACAGTAATAGAAAACTGGCCCAAAGATACGTATGAACAGGCATTTCACCAAAGAGCTGCAGTTGCATTAGAAACATAAAAAGAGACCAACTCCCCCGGCAATTGGAGAAATAACAATTTAAAAAACTAGATATTAATTATAGGATTTTAGATCAACAAGAAATTTTGACAGATTTGGTAAAATCCAGAGATGTTTATTTTTCAGGGAACTGGACTCTCATGTTTCTGTTTGGTTTGTAGTTGCTAATACTCCTTCGAAGGCAGTTGGGCTGCCATTTCTCTTTATGGCTGAATGACTTCTATTGTATGGACAGATCACGTTTCATTTACCCATTCATCAGTGGTTGGACATTTGGGTTGTTTCCACACTTTGTCTCTTACAATAATCCTGCTACGAATATTCATGCATACTTTTCTGTGTGGACACACATTTTCATTTCTCGGGTAAATACCTAGTGGAAAGCTGGGCCACATGGAAACTCCTGTGGAGTCTGGTGAGAACCTGCTAGGCTGTCTTCCACAGGAAGTTTCCCTGGGTTCTTATAACTGTGACACTCCTTGGACAGAGCCATATGGTATTGGTGTCATAAATATAGAAGGAATTCTGACGTGTGTACCCATGTCATCCTTGTGGAGACACCACACACGGGCTGGTATGTACTACAGCTGCTCCACCAATCCTGACCCACACCTGGAGCAGACTGGGGGCTGTCTATGCGCCTTTGCCCTGAGTGACAAAGGAGGGCTCTCAGAGAGACCAGGCAGCCAGGAGGTCAGACCTCATCCCGCTTCTGCCACTGTCACCCTGTGATGTTGGGCAAGTCCCTTGATCTCTCTGGGTCTCAGTTCCCATCCTGTCCAAAGTGTTGTGAGGCTCCTGCAAGTTACTAGAGGTAAAAGTGCTGTCACTTAACCCCAGGCAGGAGGTGCTGCCCAAACAAGAGTTCCATGTAGCAGGTGGGCAACTTGCCACCCTTCATCCAGGACCACAGGAAGAGGAGAGGAAGAGAAGAAACTGCCCATTATTTCCCAGTCTGGGTGAGAAAGGACACAGAAGTGTCTGAGAAAGACAAGGGGTAAGTAGCAGGCAGCCTCCCTCCCTCTAGAGAGCCCGAGGCTCCTGCAGCCCTGCTGGCCTGGCCTCCAGAGGGAGGGAGGAGATCAGGTGTCAGCGGCTGTCTATATAGCCCCAGGCCTCCAGGGCCAGGCTCATTCCTGAGGCTGCTGCCAGGCCTGCTAAGATGAAGCTGTCCAGCGCCATCCCTTGGGCCTTGCTGCTCAGCACAGGTAAAGCCTGGCCCCGAGCCCCTTACTCCTGGGCCTCTCTCTCTGCTTCCTGTTCAATCTAGAGATTCTATGCAGTTTGCTTGTTGCCAGCGAAGACAGTCTGCAAGATACTCTCCTCCAACGAGATGTCTCCCTCACCCTGGGCTGCAGGAGGAGGGGTCCAACAGGATGGCCATGACCCTGCGCTGAGACCACCTTGATTTTTAAACATTCTCTGGGCTCCCCTGTCTTTGTTCTGAGATGTTTTCTTGGGTCTCCCTGCCTCCCCCCTCCCTCCTGCCTTAAGCCAATGTCCCTGGGATGCACTGCGGGGCAGCCAGGGCTCAGCCCAGACCTGGATGAGGGGAACCAGACGTGTTTTCGCTTTGGAGGGGTTCTTGGAGCTGTGACTGTGTGGGTGCTTGGAGGGGGGACCCTGGCTGGACCTGAGCTGGAGGGGGTGACCAATGGGGAAACGGGGGCCCCTGAGGAAGCCCCAGGACAGGTGGGTGTGCTCTGCACCTGCCCCCAGGGATTGAGACGTGGCAGCAACACAAGTTCGGGAACGAACAGCAGGAACAGCAGCTCCCCCCAGGGGCTGAGGATGTCCTGACAGGGAGAGCCTAGCCCTGCCGCTGGGACTGCCCTTGACCGCAGGAGGGAGAGCAGCGCTGATTCCCGATGCTGGGAGGGGAAAAGAAGCCGTCATTTCTTCAGGGAGACCTCTGTCTTCTTCTCCCTCATTCTGTATCTCTGTCTCATTCTGTCCTTCCCCCTGCTGTCCCCCTTTCTGCTCCAGCTCCTCTTCAGCTCTGCTCACTCTGCTTCCCTGCCCTCGACCTATTGTTCCTCCCCTGCTCACCTTTGCCCCTCACACTTCAGGGCAGGACAGCCCCCATCACTAGGCTCTCCCCTCCCCTCCTCACTGCTCTCATCACCTTCAGGCAATGCGGGTCGGGGCTAGGAGATGCAGGTGGTGGCAAGTGGAAGGACAGGTCAGTGCGGTCAGTGTGTGAGCACAGACCCCTGTCAGTGTCCATCCCAGGCTGCTGTGAGGACCTTCCTGTCTGCCTGGTCCAGCGGGTGCGCCATTCTGATGGGACATTTTGTGGGCAGCTTGTGGGTAGAAATGCGTCCATCAGAGCCCTTCCTGCATCTGCTGTTTCTCAAGTGCCTTCAGTTCAAATCATCAGTATGCCAAGATGGCATGTTTCAGGAATGAGATATTTAATGCACAAATCAATAATAAGGATAAAAATTAAAATAGTTACTAAAAAATAGTGGAAGAAAGTCCACTAAGAAGATACAACAATCACAAATGGCACACTTAACATAACTGCAAAGCAAAAACTGGTCGTGGTAGAAGGAGAAATGAATGCGGTGGGTGATTTTACCACAAAGTGTGAATATTTAAAATTTTGATCTAAAAGATGAATATAGGACTCGTACCCTAGAACTCATGAACTGTCTTTTCAAGGACGTGTTGAACATTCACAAAAATTAATCGTGTCATAGATTAATTTTTAAATCCAGTAATTAAAGATGTCATATACAACATGTTTATAACTTCAAGGCAATTAAATAGTAAAATAAAAGTATTAAATTATTTGTAAACTTCGAAAATGAACTCCAAAATAAAATAATTCTTGAGAGGGAGGTAAAATGGTAATAGAAATTATTAAATGTTTAGAATATAATGATGACGGGGCTTCCCTGGTGGCGCAGTGGTTGAGAGTCCGCCTGCCAATGCGGGGGACACAGGTTCGTGCCCCGGTCCGGGAGGATCCCACGTGCCGCGGAGCGGCTGGGCCCGTGAGCCATGGCCGCTGAGCCTGTGCGTCCGGAGCCTGTGCTCTGCAACGGGAGAGGCCACAACAGTGAGAGGCCCGTGTATGGCAAAAAAAAGATAAAATAGGATAGAATGTTAAGAAATCGAATTTAGCAATGTAAAAAATAATAATGAAAATACAGGATTTATTCCAAGTACACAAGGATAATTTAAAAAAACAAAATCTATGAAGGGTAGCAGAACAAGCCACCCCAAATATGCCCCTTTGGCATAAGGATTATTTTGAGCTGGTTATCTCTGAGAAACTGTAGATGCAGAGAATGTACCCTTCTGTAAGGGAAATCTACATTCATAAAGGAAATTTCCACTAGAAAGAGTATTTGTAAGGGAGGAGAGCTACTCCCAGAGATCACTTTTTTTTCACCTGAGATTTACCTGCCTGGAAGGGTAAGAACTTTTGTTTCCCATACATTTTCTCTTCCCACCTGTCCTTGGATTGCCTTCTCTTCACCTACAATTCCTATCCTTTTCCTTAGCTCAGGATGGCTTATAAGTCCCAATCAGCTGGCCACATTTTGAGTCCCATATCTTTATGGGGCTCCATAAATACATCGATAATTAAATTTGTTTTTCCCCCCAGTGGTTAATCTGTCTTATGTCAGTTTAATTCTTAGAGCAGGCACAGAATCTAGAAAGGGTAAAGGGGGAAATTTTTCCTCTCCCACACTATGTGCACAGACAGCTGGGATGTAGGGGCAACTGAAAAACAGGTGTATGAGTCCTTTCTTCCTTCAGCTACTAGAGGAATAGTTTCTATTGTTATAATATTTACCATTTGATGCTTATAAACCTGGTACTCACTAGGATGAAAATAAAATTAACTAACATTTCCCCCCCTCATATTTCAAGCCCTTGAATACCACCATGATTTTGAAACCAAGAACGCCATATGTCTCTTTAAAAGCAATAGTGTTTCAGGTTTAAATGGAAAATTTTCTCCCCTAAACAGGAAAGAATATCTTATACCCTCTATTTCAAAAATTGCTAAAGTAACACCTGATATGGGTGACGAGTTGAACTGTCAAAAGCTGAGATGGAAAGGATGTCAGGGTAATGTATGGCTTAGAAGCTAAAAGCTATACTATTCACCAGTAAGAGCGCTTACCAAATGGTAAGTAATGAAC
Source organism: Lagenorhynchus albirostris (assembly GCF_949774975.1). Classification (NCBI taxonomy): domain Eukaryota; kingdom Metazoa; phylum Chordata; class Mammalia; order Artiodactyla; family Delphinidae; genus Lagenorhynchus; species Lagenorhynchus albirostris. Next base: position 75,169,823 of record NC_083110.1, read on the forward strand.
CTAATTGGAATGTCTCGAACATTCACTGGTGCATTAGGGTACTTTTGTGGATTTTAAATCTTTTGCTTAATCTCTCAGGAGGCAATTACCACAGAATACAAAAGAAAAAGAGAGATGCAATCAGGGCATGATTTAATCTATCTAGGAGTTTGGGTTTTTGCACTAAAAAGCAAGCCTTTTGAACTTCCTGGGTTTTTTCATATGAAGAATTCTGAGTTTGTACCGAAGATGAACAATAATTACTCAAACTGGTATTGAGGCTCTTTTATTCAATGTGAATATGACAATGTAGCTCAGGGTAGCAGTATGGGAGCCACTGTTCTAATGGTGTCACAGTTTCCATGATTTGATTTTTCCAGTCAAAAAAGTTTAAGAATCGTTTCACGTAAGAATTGTTCTACGTAAACCTTTAGGATGGATGTTTCCAAGCATTATATTTTGCATATTTCCCTCTGATTATCCTTGATATTTTTATCAGGTTGTCTTTTCTGACAGCTTTGCTGGCTTTTGGAGACTTTGATGAAACACTGAACTGAAGTAGCAGACATGCATATTGTAGGGGAAGAAAAATTTTCTTCGACTTCCTTAGGATCCCTGGTTGGGTCTAAAAATTAAACTGACAGATTAACAGGAGAAAAGCATATACATTTTATTGAATTTTTACATGGGGGGCTTCAACCAGATTGAACTCAATAATAATAACAGAGATTCAGATATTATAAACTCTCAGCTGATATGAAGTAGTTACCAAGCCTCATGCTGAATTAACTGTTCTTAGTGTTTCCCACACATTTCCTCATTTAATCCTCCAACATCCCTGTGAGGGAGACACATTATTGCTCCCATTTACAGGTGAGGAACCTGAAGCTGAAAGATGTCTGGAACTTGACCTAGATCCCACAGATCACCTCATAATGGAGCAAGGACTTGAACCCAGGTATGCCCACCGCCATAGCCCAGGTGGTCCTTGAACTCTCAGCATCTCCTTCAGGGCAGAATCTGAAGGCCTGTTTCCTGAAACTGGAGATTCATGGTGCTGAGAGGAAGATAAACTTGGATAGGTGGGGCTCCATGGTATTAACATTTTTGAATATTTGTCTCATTCTTTAACCAGTTTACAAGCTTGTTGAGGGTGGAGTCCAAGTCTTCCTTTTCATCGCCACCTGGGGGTTTTATGTGGTCCCTCTACCCATGCACCCTGCCGTACTCCATCTCACTAGCTCCTCCCTCCTCTCTCTCCCTTCTTTCTCCCTTTTTCAAGAGGAAATTGAGAATTCCTCTCACTTCCCTGTGAAGAAGGCTTACCATTCTTTTGTTTTGTTTGGGGCGCTCCTCAAGTATCCCGTTGCAGCTCAAAATGGATTGGAAGGTTATTTTTCCCCAAGAAAGACAATTTACCCTAAGATACATCCTGGTACCAGCTCTTAAGGAATGTAAATGTCACCTCATTACAGTGATGTAATGATTTATGGAGTACAGAAGGTGTGCTAGGCACTAGGGCTGCCAGAATGATTAAGCTGAACCTAGGCACTGGGGTCACACAAATGGCTCATCAGCCAGCGGGTTATACATGAGTAAATAGGAAACAGGGAAGGTGGAGCAAAGTCAGATTGCTATGGGATCCCAAAGGGGGGCAACAGACACAGTCTAGGGGTGAACTATAGCAGGAAGCACCCAGTGTCTCTTCAGGAAATGGAGCTGAAGGTCTGGCCATGTCCAAAGTGCTAGCCAGATATTTCACCCCAGAATCTTCCAGCTCATTTGGTCACCTTCTTCAGACACCATCCTCGTAAATGAGCCCTCTCTGACACCACAGGGCTCCTGTGTTCGGGCAAGAACAGATTAAAATCTGTACTGGTTCTAAGAATGGAAAAGACAATGAGGTCTGTTTCCATAAGTAATTCAAAATAAAACTGATACTAAACTGTAAGTTTAAGGAAGTCCAAAGAAGTTCTGACTTTTTCCAGTAATGATGACACTAAGCTTATGTGAAAATCAACTATCAGATTCTTTTTTCCTCTGAAATATCTACCTATCATCTATCTATCTATCTATCTATCTATCTATCTATCTATCTATCTGTCATCTATCTCTTTTTGCCTCTGTATATTGAATAACCAATACTGGACTTTTGGGAAAAATTTAATCTATCACTTGTCCTACAAGGCTACTTTGTATCAGAGTTCTCAAGGAATAAAGAATTGTTACAAATTTCAGATTAAATTACTCCTTACCAGAACTCTCTTTGGGCTGATGCCCAAAGGCTTTCTAAGTTCCACCATAGTTCTTTAAAAAGTAAAAATAGACTTACCATGTGATCCAGCAATCCTTCTCCTGGGCGTATATCTGGAAAAGATGAAAACTCTAACTCAAAAAGATACATGCACCACAATGTTCACAGCAGCGCTATTTATAATAAACAAGATATGGAAGCAACCTAGGCGTCCATCGATGGAGAAATGGATAAAGAAGATGTGGTACAAATATATAATGGAATACTACTGAGCTAAAAAGAAGAATGAAATATTACCATTGCAGCAACATGAATGGACCTAGAAATTATCATACTAAGTGAAGTGAGTCAGACAAAGACAAATATCATATGATATCACTTATATGTGGAATCTAAATAAAAATTGATACAAATGTACTTATTACAAAACAGAAACAGACTCCCAGACATAGAAAATAAACTTATGGTCACCAAAGGGGAAGCGGCGGGGAGAGATAAATTGGGAACTTGAGTTTAACAGATACATACTACTATATATAAAATAGATAAACAAGGACCCACTGTATAGCACAGGGAACTATATTCAATATCTTGTAATAACCTATAATGGAAAAGAATCTGAAAAAGAGTATAAATATATATACATATATATACATATATGTAAATATATCACTGAATCACTTTGCTGTGCACCTGAAACACTGTAAATCAACTATACTTCAATAAAAATATTTTTAATTAGAAATAAATAAATAAATTTTTAATTAAATTTCACCATAGCCTAAGGCTCTTGCAGGGCTCTTCAGGTCACTTGTCTTTTTATCAAATATTATCATCTGGGTGTGTTTATATAACTCCAGGTAAGCAGTTAGAAGCAATCCATACTTCATTCAGAGATTTTTCAGAAACCTTTAATAGTAAATAAATCTAAGTTTATTTTCATATATACTTCCTAGAAGATAGCACACAGATACACAAACCTGTATGGTTAACTGTGGGTTATTTCTGGATGACTCCAAGTAATTAATGTTTGTTGTAATTAAAATGACACTATCAACAAGGTTGTTGACACCTTCCCTGATCTATTCTCAGAGGTGACTACTGGACTCAGTGAAAATGTCTCCAGACCAGCACCACCTGGTGCTGTAACACAGTTCTTAGGTTGTGACACTAAGCAGATGGTGAGCAATGCAAACTCCACTGCAAACAGCTAGTTAAATGAATCCCAGCACTGGACCTTGGTGATGCTCTAGTTGATGAGCTCATTTAACTGCTGAGGAAGCTGAGTCACAGAGAGCCTTGTGGTTTACCCACACTTCCCAGCTGGTTGGTGGTAGATCTCTAAGAGGAGCACTGGTCTCGCTTCTCATGCAAAGAACTTTCTACCACATTGCAGAGCTGATCTTGAGCAATGTTTAGGATCCAGCTAAATAGCTTTCAAATGTTTTCAAACCGGTTTGAGTTTTCATGTGTTGCTTTGATATTCACAATTTTACAGCCATTGGAGAAGTTATATCAATATTGGAAATAATATTTTCCTTCTCCCTAATTTCCAACTTTGCCCCAGTTGAAAAGTTCGAGCATCCCTTTGGTTTATACTGATTCTTCCACTGATGACTCTGGAATTATGCTACCTCTCCCTAAATCGCTCTCTTGGCAATAGCTGCTACCGATACAATACTTCCTCTTAACCTCTGGCTATGGCCAATGGAGTTCTCCTGGAAAATGGGAGAGGGTCAGCCTCCCGCCCATGACTGCCCCTCTGCTTGGAGGAGAGCTGTGGTTCTGAAAGAGCCAATTGCGAAAAATCCACGGAGAGGAACGATCTAGAAAGAATGCTGGCCTTGTCCCCGGAAGCTGTACCTGTGGGCAAGCTCAGTGTCTTTCCAACTGTGCGCAGAGTTGCCGAGGACAGCGTGTGATTAACCGGGGGATCCTTCTGGGTTTCAGATGCAGACAAGAAACGAATGTGTCATCTTCTCAAACACTGAAATATCTCCCAGATCTGCCACCTTGGGGCCGAGGCAGGGCCTTCATGGGAGTAGCAATAACTGACCGCAGGGACCTTGGATTATCCTCCTGACACATCCAAAGGAATTGTGTCTGCTACAGCCTGGCGTGTCCCGTGCCTGAACTTGACTTGATGGGGAGGGTGTAAGTCACGTGGCTGTGCAGAAGAGGAAGGCGGCAGAGATCAGGCCGGGAACAGGCTGGCTCTGCCTTCCAAGGTAGAAGCTGCATGTCTAGGCAAGAAGTGGGGAGCATGGAACAGACCTCTAGCCTTTAGGCCTGGGCAGCCTCTTTCCTGAGCAGGGTTCTTTCCCCCGATCTGGGCTACAGGCTGGTCCCAGCTCCAGCCCCAGGGGCTCTGGGGCAGACCGACTGCAGCCACAGTCCTGTCTGTACCAGCCTCCCTGAGCTCATGCCCTTTTGCAGTACGACTTTCCACCTCCTCCCAACAAGAGGTGAAGTCCATTTACACACCCTTGCATCTGGACCTGGCCGTGTATCTTGCTTTGGCCAACAGAGTGTGGCAAAGTGGTGGTGTGCCGGTTCTGGTCTTGGCTTCAAGAGTCCTTGCAGACTTTTGCTTGCTCTCTCGGCTCCTGCAGCAGCCCCGTGAACAAGCCTGGGGCTGGCCTGCTACAGCTGCTGGAAGAGGAAAGATGTAACCCATCACTCCCACTGACCCAGCTGATAGCTCTCCCCCGAGAAAGAGAACCACCCAAATGACCCGCCGTTGACTGCAGACACAGGAGGAACTCAGCTGAGACCAGCCCAAATTGCTGACCCACAATTAGAATGATAACCTAAATTAATGAAAGTTGGTGTAAGCTGTTAAATTTTGGGGTGCCTTCTTCACCGAAGCAGGTAACTGATGCAGGTCCCATGGGAGTAGATGAAAAGGAGGAGTCTGCCTCCTGCGAAGGCCTGGGCTGCTTGGGTCGGGGGAGCAGCTGACAGCCAACAGCTGCCTGACACCAGGAAGCCTCAGCAGCTAGGTCTTACCTTGAGGACGCCCTGGAGATCGGGTCCTGTAAGGAGAAAAGGAGGGAAGCCACCAAACAGAAATAGACTCACAGAGAAAGAACTTATGGTTACCGGGGGGGAAGGGTGGGGGGGATGGATAGTTAAGGAGTTTGAGATTGACATGTACACACTGCTATATTTAAAATAGATAACCAACAAGGACCTACTGTATAGCACAGGGAGCTCTGCTCAATACTCTGTAATAACCTAAATGGGAAAAGAATTTGAAAAAGAATAGATACATGTATAACTGAATCACTCCGCTGTACACCTGAAACTAACACATTGTTAATCAACTCTACTCCAACATAAAATAAAAATCTGGGGGCTTCCCTAGTGGCGCAGTGGTTAAGAATCCGCCTGCCAGTGCAGGGGACATGGGTTCGAGCCCTGGTCCGGGAAGATTCCACATGCCGTGGAACAACTAAGCCCGTGCACCACAACTACTGAGCCTGCACTCTAGAGCCCACAAGGCAAAATTACTGAGCCCACGTGCCACAACTACAGAAGCCCATGCGCCTAGAGCCTGTGCTCAGCAACAAGAGAAGCCACTGCAATGAGAAGCCTGTGCACTTCAAAGAAGAGTAGCCCCCACTCACTGCAAATGCAGAAAGCCCGTGCACAGCAACGAAGACCCAACCCAGCCAAAAATAAGTAAATAAAATAAATAAATTTTAAAAAAATTAAAAATAAATAAAATTTAAAACTTTTTAAATAAAATTTTTTTAAAGCTAAGAAAAGAAAAGAAAGAAAAAAAGAGAAAGAGGGAAGCCACCTGGGGCAGAGCTGCAGGAGTAATAAGGACCAGGGCACTCGGTTTCCATGGGGAATAAATAAACTTTAATAATGGTGGGAAGCAGCTTTGTGCATGTACTCTTTCCAGGCGCTGCCTTCTTCCAGGCAGCTGGCCTTTGACACGTCACTGGGGTGGATTCCCCGTGATATAAAATCCTGACTCAGCAGCATTAGGTCTCCAGGGAATTCGGCCAGGTGCAAAAGATTTCTGTTCGTTAAGCCAGCAATGGATCTTTCTGCTTTTTTTGGAGGGAGGAATGGTTTCAGATCATTTGGATGGTACGTCACACATTTTTTTGGTCCTTCTGACTTGAAAATTACGTTCATTTTTATTTCCTGTCTTTTCGTGGTTTTGCTCTCTGCCTCATCTCTCTTCTCTTGATGGGCATAGTCGCAGGGATCGGCGTCTCGGTCATCCTTGCCTTCCCCAGGTTTGTCCCTTGCCGGGAGGCCCAGGCCCCCTCCAGACAGAAGCAAAGAGCTCCTAAATCTTTCAATGTAGGGTAAAGGCTGCTTATTCCTCAGGGCTCGAGCGAGCTGCATTCGTTCTACGTGCTTGCTGACGTTCAGCCTCTCCCGCTGTGGCATTTTGAACTCCTCTGGGGGCACCATCACCTTCGCCGTCCATATTTTTTCTAGGGGTCCACAGGTGGCACAAGGAGGGGTGAGTTGCTTCCTATATTCCACCGCCCTTTTATAGTCTGAAGACAGCACCTGTAGTTCCTTGAGCATTTTCCGTTCTTCTTCTTGCTTATAAGTCAGAAACCTCCTGGATGCTATGGTGTGAACACCACCTAGACGCTGACAACGGGAAAGGGATGGTTAAAATCTCAACGGGACAGGAGTAGGGGGGACCCACAGGAACAACTACCTAGTGGCACCTTCACCCTCCATCGCTGAGGGTGCCCGAGCCCCTGGGTAGTGAGAAAGAGCACAGATCTTTGGGGTTAGACGAGCCTGGGTTCAACTCCTGACTCTCCTTCTTACCTACTATGAATTTGAAAGAATTTTATTGATCTTACAGGCCCCTGTGAGGTCTCCGTAAGATATACATGAAAGCAACTAGTGCAAGAAAAGGGCTTGAGAAAAGGCAGCTTCCGTGACTTGTTATCACTTGTAGTTATATTCCTACTTGGGACTTCGAAATTAGAGAGTATTTTGCTTTGGCTATGCAGGTGTGGAGGCCACTAGCTCACAACGGCCAAGTAGTGGCCAACTCCAGTCTGCTGTTTGGGAGACTTACCTCTCTATTGCTGGTGGTTTCTGAACCTCTGGCTCCCCTAGCCTAACTGCCTGGCTTCCATGGGGCTTCCCTGTGTATAAATTTCACAGCACTTACTAGGATCTCTTTTTCCAAGGGGGAGTATTTTCCGAGGGCAACGCGTGGGTCTGATTTGCAGAATTTGGTCCATATCCTGGAAGGCAGAGAGGTGTATTAGAACTCGGAAAGGGTCCTCCTAGTTTCCCCTTTGGAATGGGAAATCTCCAAAGGGTGATTCTACATTAGTCAGGGTAGGGTCACTGTGACCAGGGTTTCTACAGCCTTAGAGTGGGCTCCTCCACTTGGCCTGGTTCTGACATGGGTGGGAAGGAATAGACCAGAAGCACAGGTCATACTCACCCCAATGGTGAAGCAGAACATGGATCCCCCTGGCAGCACAGGGAGTCTTTATCCTGAAAGGAATCGCTTATATTGAATACCTGGATTGGTATTCCATGCTTATTTGACTTCCCCTCTGTAGTCATCCTTTCTTGGGCCCTTGAATCTCTAGCCCTCTGTTTTCCAGTCTTCTGACAGCCATTCTCCCATTCTCTGATCATACTCTGGCAATAGGCTAAGATGGGAGGTGTCAGTGCCTGGAGTTTCTTTGTAAGACAGTTTTAATGGGAACCCAAGGGACAGTCACAAACTTCTTGCATCATAACTGGCCTACGTGGAGCTATTGTGAGGTCTGAGTTTAGGCAACAAATGACCCCTCGGGGTGAAATGGATGCACACTACCATGCTCCTGGCGTGTTGGAGTCTAAAGGAATAGAGTGGGCAGAGAGTGTGGCTGGGAGATGATCTGACCACGTCACTGCCACTTATGTGCCCATAAAGACTGCTCAGTTCTTTCAGGATGAAGGCTCATCAGCTAAAGTCTCTCCCTGTTGTTGGCTTGCCTCTCCAATCTTAGCTCCAGTCTTAGTTCCTCATGCTCCATCCATGAACTCTATCTATGGTTCTTGGAATCAGCTTCTAGACATGCTCCCCGCTGTCTCAAATACCTCTCTCCCCCTAGACAACTTGCTTATCTTTCAGGGCCCAGCTTAACTATTGCTTCCTCTGAAGATTTCCTTGCAGAATAAATTATCCCTTGGCCCACATTCTCACAGCACTTCCTGTATCATGCTATAGTGCTTTGTCACGTATTGACTTGCTTGTCCAATAAATAGGTCTGTCTCTCCCTCTGCTCAAAAGCAGGTGCCAATAGCATCTTGTTCTTTGCACTGGGGCTGTTTATCATGGGATCTAGTATAGAGCAGATGTTCAGCCTGTTGACCTAATAAGCAATCATCTTGGGTTCCTGCCCAAAAGTGGGGTCAAGAGTGTTGCTGCTGGGAATGTATATTGGCATAATCCTGTAGAAAGTAATTAGGCAATATATACCAAAAGTTACAAGTGTGTTTACCCTTTGACCCAGCAATTACATGTATAAAATAAAATATACACAAGTTTGTTAGTGCAGCCTTGTGTGAGATGACAAACCTAATGGGAAACTCAAATGTCCATTAACAGGTGGCTGGCTAGAGAGTTATGGTTGACCATATAATGGAATACTATATAGGAGTAATAGGACTATAGAAGTAATAAAAAGATCTTTAGTTATTTGGAAATATCGCTGAGAAATATTGTTCGTGCAAAAAGCAAGGTGCAAAAGTATATAAATTGTAGATGACTTTTTTGTGTTGGAAAGGAAACTTGTATTTGCATAAAGAAACTCTAGAATAATACATACCAAAAAAATGATAAAAATGGTTACCAGAGGTGGGTACCTGGCAGATGAGGAAGAGGTGGGAATGAGCCTTTTCACTGTGTACATTATTATTTCGTCTTGAATATTAGAACAATGTAAGCATATTACCTATTGAAAACATAAGTTTAAAAAGTAAAGAAGCAGCTTATGGAAGAAGTTGTCTCTGACAAGTACTGGTCCTAAAGCTTTCCTTTGCTTCTACCAGGAAACATCCCCAAATGGGGATATTTAGAGCTCGGTCCAGTGCTCGTACCGATGCCAGCCACCCAAAATACATTGGTGCTCCTCTTACCTGGGCAAGTTCAGTTACCTGGAACAGCTGTGAACCTGGAAATAGCAACAAGTGCCTCTGAGCCTCCTGCCCTGTATTCATTGACTCACACATTTGTCCTACAGTCAACTGCTTGCACAAGCCACACAACACCTGGCACATTGCAAGCACTCAACAAATATTTGTGGAACAACCAATGAATGATACATGATAGAATATTATGGGCCTATCAAAAAATCAAGTCTTTGTCAAATTTCCAATAATATGCTCATGATGTAATATGATATTTTAAAAAGACAGAATACAAAACTTTATATATAGAGTATGATCCGGATGCTGTCAATATACAAATATGCAGGAGGAAAAAAGACTAGAAGGAAATTCACAGAGACATCAGCAGTGGACTGTGGGCTGATGGGGGATATTCTAGGGCTGGCCATGTACCAGCAGCCTGGTTACCTCCAGGTATTGAGATGGAGAAGCTATGGCCTTGTCCCAGCAGGTCCAGGTAGAAAAGGGTGGCACTGTCAGGACTCAGCTCCTCCAGGCATCAGGGAAAAGGAGAGTGAGAAAGGGCACCCTGCCACTCTGCCCAGAAGTGATGTCACCATGGCAATGATAGGTTTGGGGTGGGATCTGGAGACAGAGAGAAATTTATTTTAAGGAATTAACATACATGAGTGTGGGCTGGAATATCCAAAATCTGCAGGGTGGTCCAGCAGGCTGGAGACCCAGGGAGAGCCCATGTGGAAATTCAAGTCCACTGGTAGAATTTCCTCTTGTTCAGGGGACGTAAGTCTTTGTTCTCTTCAGGCCTGATTGGATGAGGCCCACCATCATTATGGTGCAATGGCCAATCTGCTTTACTCAAAGTATGCTGATTTAAATGTTAATCTCGTCCAAAAACACCTTCACAGAATAGGATTTCCCTGGTGGTACAGTGGTTAAGAATCCGCCTGCCAATGCAGGGGACACGGGTTCAAGCCCTGGTCTGGGAAAATCCCACACGCTGTGGAGCAACTAAGCCCGTGCACCACAACTACTGAGCCTGCACTCTAGAGCCTGTGAGCCAAAACTACTGAGCCCACGTGCCATAACTACTGAAGCCCGAGCAACTACAGCCTGTGCTCTGCAACAAAGAGAAGCCACCTTCTCTTCAAAGAGAAGACTCATTTATTAATCAGTCTTCTGTTGTTTACATTTAGGCTGTTTTTTTTAAAATTTGGGGCACATTCTTGTCATGTTTCCTTGCACTTATTCTGTCAGGTGCATACCTAAGAGTGGAATTGCTGAGCCCTAGGATACGTGTAGCTTTGATTTCCTAGAGAATTCTCAGCTCTATTCCAAAGTGTCCCTACAATTCACCATTCCACCAGTAAAGTATGAGAATTCCCTCTTGCCAACACTAATGGGTGTCTTGTGATATCTCACTGTGGCTTTAATTTGCGCTTTCTGATTACAAATGAGGTTGAACACTTTTTCTATTGCCCGTTGAGATTACCCTTAGTGAAATGTCTATTCAACAAGTCTTTCGTCTATTTTTTCTAATATTTTTTTTTCTTATTGATATGTACAACTTCTTTACATATTCTTGATATAAGCCCTTTGCCAGTAACCTATGTTGCAAATATCTGCTCCTATTCTAGACTGGCCTCTCTCCTTTCTTACTTTTATGCCAGCTACACTCCAATTTATGAGTCTTTTCCTTGATGGTTAGTGCTTTTCATGACTTGTTTAAGAAATCATTTCCTATCCTAGGTAGGAATGATACTCTACTATATTATATTGCATATATATTTATGAGTTCTCTTATATTATTCTCTAAAAACGTTTTTCTTTTGAACTTTCTTAACTTCCTACCCTCATCTTATTAACTTTAATGTTCACTTTCTACCTCTTTTTCTTTAAGTACATTTTCCAATTTATTATTATAATGGCTATCAAGGAGTATGTGTACATGTGTGTGTTTGTGTGTGCAAGTCGTACACAAGAAGTCCGGGCTTCTCCTCCCCCCTTGCCCTGTCTGTCCCTTCAGTCACCTCCTAGGCTCTGGCTCCCTCTGGTGGATCTTACCACTCACTGAAAGGTGGCTCTGCAAAGCCCCACCAGCCACCCCCCTACTCCTGGGCTAAGATTTCCTATGGAGATAGCCCCCTTGGTTATGAGAATGGTGCTCCTTTCTAACACTGCATTATATCCAGACTTTATATGAGCAGCTGTGTGCCTTAAAATCATAGTTCCCATTACAAAGCCGTTGGCTCTGGGCAGACCAGCCTCCTGGACAGGTCTTCTAGGTCAGTGCTTCTCCAACGTGAATGTGCATATAACCCTCCGGGGAGATCTTATTAAAATGCAGAGATTCGGTAGATTTGGGGTGGAACCTAAAGATCTGCACCTCTAACAACTTCCCAGGGGAGGCCAATGCTGCTGGTCCAAGAGGAACAAAGTTGCAACTCAGTGTGTGGGACTCCTCAGCACGAGGTGCTACTCCAAGTGTGGCCAGGGGGCCAGCAGCAGTGGTATAACCTGGGAGCAGGTTAGAAATGAAGCATTTCAGGCCTTGTCCCAGATGAACTGAGTCACAATCTGCAATTCAACAAGCTGCCCAGGTGAATCCCACACACAGAAAAGTGCGACAGGCAGCTGGTTGGCCCCGTGAGGAATCAGATGACACACACCCTCCACACGGACCCCCATGGAGTCAGCCCAGAGGACTTGTGGTCAGGATTCACCTGCTGTGCACCAACCTGTTTCTAACATCCAGTTTCCCAGACTTACAGATATTGAAAACAAACTTATGTTTACCAAAGCAGGAGCACGAGGGAGAGGGATAAATCAGGAGCTTGGGATGAACATACACACACTACTATATAGATAGATCTATCTATATATCTATAGATATATATCTATATATAGGTATATATAGATATAGATATCGATATCTATATCTATATATCTATCTATAGATAGATAACCACCAAGGACCTACTGTATAGCACAGGGAGCTCTACTCAATATTCTGGGATAATCTACATGAGAAAAGAATCTAAAAAAGAACAATTGTATGTATATGTATAACTGGACCACTTTGCTGTACACCTGAAACTAACACAACATTGTAAATCAATTATACTCCAATAAAATTACAATTAAAAAATCAATCCAGTTTCCAGCTTCCTGTCTGCTTCCTCTTGGCATAAGGATTGAGGAGATGCTGGCTCAAGCAGAGTTGTTACAAATAGTTACTTAGGAATAAACAGGTCCACTTTTGGAGCCTCTGTGGGAGGTCCACCCAGAACAGTGGAACCTATGGATAAGGCGAGGCCTGTTTCCATTTAGACCTCTGGGGAATGCTTGGTCACATGGAGGTGTCAGAAGCAGGGTCTCTAATTCTTTTTTTCTGACTGAGGGGGAACAGATTATTATCTGGGGAAGGTCAAGTCCCAAAAGGGTGATCTAATCAGACCTCAGAATCTAGGCCAGGATGACGATATTCCTGCCTGCATGTGTTTTTTATTTTTTCCCACCAGAATTTCAGGCCCACCAAGGAGGACTCCCCCACCCCAGTGGAATCTGTCCCACGGAGGTGAGTTGAGGTAACAGACACCAGGGCACAAGAAGGAGGGTCTTCCCTAGCCCTTCCCTCACCGATTAACGCAGACCACTGTGCAACACCACCTTCTCAGTCTGAAAGGAGGCTTTGAGAATTCTCCTTTGGCTGCCTGTCTTGCTATTAAGATCCTACCCAAGAGAGTCTGATAGGGTGTGGCCTGGACATTGGGATGTTTGGATGCCCTCCAGGTGGTCCTACCATGTGGGTTAAGAATTACTGTCTTATAGCGATCTGTAGTTATCTTTATTACTATCTCACTCCTCCCATTAGAATGTAAGCTCCAAGAGACCAGGAACTTTTAAAATCTTATTTATTGCTATTTTCACAGTCCCAGCATGGTCTGTGACACATAGAAGGCACTCAATAAATATTTGTGGAATGAAAAAAAAAATAGCTAAGATAGCACTGTAAGTGAACCAAGAAGCCCTGGGCCATAGGATATACTTTACCTACCATAAAATTTGCCTGTTTTAGACATGCATTTCAATGAGTTTTAATAAATTTGCTGAATTGTATAATTCACAATTCAGTTTTAGAATATTTCCCCGAAAAGATCTCTCATGGTCGCTTATAGTTAATCCCCTGGCAACCACTAGTCAACTTTCTATCTCGACAGATTTGCGTTCAAGTGTTTTCTTTTTTCTTTTTTTTTTTTTGCGGTACACGGGCCTCTCACTGCTGTGGCCTCTCCCGTTGCGACGCACAGGCTCAGCGGCCATGGCTCTCGGGCCCAGCCGCTCCGCGGCATGTGGGATCTTCCCGGACCGGGGCACGAATCCGTGTCCACTGCATCGGCAGGCGGACTCTCAACCACTGCGCCACCAGGGAAGCCCAAGTGTTTTCTTTTTAAAATGACCCCTTCCTAGCTTCAAATTACCCTCGCCTCCTTGGCTTTCTGCTGTAGGATGAGTTGGGTTTTTTTGTTGTCCCTCTGTCACCACTAGAGGCACTGCTAAACCCGTGCTCAGGAAACCTGCCCTCTTCCCATGAAGCCGGAAGTACCTGCCTAGGCTTGTAGCTGGGATAATGCCTGAACTCACTTGGAGAATCAGGCTGAAGATCATCTTACCTTTCCGTAGGCTAATGCAGAAACAACTCAGCAGTTCCAAGACTCTATCAGATTATGGAGGGAGGGTGTTAATTGTGGTTTCCCTTATCTTTAAATAACAACTTCCTGTATTAGCCTGGCGTGCAGATGGTGCCAGGCAAACCAGACCATGATTCTGCTGGTCCCACTGCAACCAGACAAAGCAGGAGACCAGGGGATGGACAGCTTCCTGTATCTGGAACGCTCCTTCCTGCCTGTCACTCCTTGTGATCTAGTGGCAGAGCTGAGTCCCCAGGGCAAGGAGGAGCCACCAAATACAGAGGCAAAGACCTGGCACATTTAGGGTCGGGATATAGTGATGGAAAGAGACTGGCATTTGACTGGTAGGTGGACAAACTTTTCACTTTTTCTTCTCTTATGCACAGAAGCCCCCTAGACAGTGGACTAACCATTAACTGTCTGCTCTGCACATTTTGCAAGTATTGACATTACTGGCAAAAGCTGCCCGTTATAGATGCATGTTACAGGGGTATCAAAGCAGGGTACTTAGTCTACTTAAATGTCTGCTTGAATGTAACACTCTGTAGGGAGAACATTTTTCTCTGGGTATGCTTTCTTTGGTACTCACACATGCATACATATGTTCATGTGTGCCCGCATGCCTCCACTCAAGCACGCCATGAGCTCAACTCTGCTAGATGTTGAGGAAACAGAGGAAAAAGACAGGACAGGGTCTCTCTTTTGCAGAAGATCTCACAAAATGGGGTGACACAGGTATACAGAAGGTCAGTGTAGAATGTAATAATGCACATTATAACTGGTGCAAGAAAGGTGGTATTCTGGCAACACTGGGAAGATTCTTAACAGCCAGGGGCTCAGAGAAACTTCCCATGGGGCAAACTATGGGTGTTCAGAGATAAGGTGCATGAGAATTTGGGGAAAGGCTATGCAAGTTTATCCACCTCTCGGGCTTTCTATTAATTTTTGGCCTGGAATAGACTCTACAAACTGCAGCGGGCCTGGAGCAGTAGAGGAGATGGGTGAAGAGAAGCAGGTTGATGGCATTTGCTGAGTGGGGTGAGTCAGTGTTGGCGAGCGGTCTCTGCCCTACTGCAGGGGAGAGTTGATCTCTCACACGGGCCTCTCCCTTCTGCAGTGGAACAAAAGTAGGAATGAGATTTGCCAACAGGAGGAAGGAAGTAAAATTTGCCGTTGTCCCACGGGGGTTTCCGTCATCCTAGAATCCCAGAGTCTTGCATCTGCTCGGGGGCCTCTCTGGAGCACTCACCGCTGTCGGACCCCAGCACCAGACAGTCTCAGCTGGAGACGCCAGGTCTGGCCACTCAGCTCCTCTCTGCCCTGTCCCTCCAGAAGAGTCCCTGGGGCCAGTGCTCTACCCCCAGGGGGACTTCACAGTTGAACTTCCCAGTTCCCAGCCTGACTTGGGGAAGGAGCAATCTCACCTTTGTATCCAGTATGTAACTTTATGCCAGGAACCTAAAGAGACAGAATTTGGGTAGACCCAGGGTCCTGTGGAACAAGATGGAACCAGATGAAGGAAGAACTGTGAAGGAAGAGCTCTGCGTTGTCTCTATGTCAGAATTTGCTAATCCTGTGTTACTCCGGGATTTATCTGGGTGGGGATGTGTCAGGATCATTTTGAACATGGAAAGTGGTGCTCGTCTACAGCACTGGCGCTCAGACTTGGAAAGTGCAGATTCTTTGTTACAACAGGAAACATATGAGAATTGTTCTTGGCTTAAGGTGAGGGTGAGGGTCCAGCAGGTCTCAGACATCAGACAAGGAAGGTAGAATGCGCCTTCAGCTCCTCTCAATGCAAACATCGCTCACATCTCTTTCTGGCAGGACTCTTGTTCTTTGTCTCTGTGACTCAAGATGATGGTAATATTTTAAATGGGTCTTTTCATATGCATGTCACTCATTGCATCTTTCAAGGTGGCATATAAACAATGTGACATTTGGAGAGAAGTGGAAAACAGAAACAGGCTTTTTAAAAAGTACGCATACAGGGCTTCCCTGGTGGCGCAATGGTTGAGAGTCCGCCTGCCGATGCAGGGGACACGGGTTCGTGCCCCTGTCCGGGAAGATCCCACATGCCCCAGAGCAGCTAGGCCCGTGAGCCATGGCCGCTGAGCCTGTGCATCCGGAGCCTGTGCTCCACAACGGGAGAGGCCAAAACAGTGAGAAGCCCGCGTACTGCAAAAAACAAACAAACAAAAAAAACCAACCACTTAGTTGTCTGTCACGGCTTTGTGGGGCAGGGCTTGGCTGGGAGAGTCTTCCACTCCACACAGCACTGAGCAGGGTCACCTAGTGGCTGGTTTGGAGAGTCCAGGACAGCTGCACTCCAATGCCTGGGGTCCTGGTGGAGCCCTGGAGGGCTCAGCCAGGGGCCCTCTTCCTTTCCAGGCAGTCTCAGGGCCTCTTCACATTCCCAAGGTCTCTCCAGGTAATCAGACCTCTTACGGGGTGGCTCAGGGTGCCACGAGCAAGCCACGGTTCCCAGAGACAGGAAGTGGAAGCTGCCAGTGTCTTAAGGCACAGCATCGCTTCTGCCATACTCTGCTGGTCAGACCGTCAGAGAGCCCACCCAGGTTCAAGGGAGGGGACCCACCTCGCGACGAGAGGCATGTCCGAGAATCTGTGGCCTTCTTTAACCTACCACAGGAATTCTCTCAGCACCTTCAGACTTTTCTCAGTTTGCACTAAGTACACGGACATTTCTAAGGAGACCCTTTACATTTTGCTAACCTAGTAGATGAGACTATTTTCCCCTGGAGGTCATCAGTATCTTTTTTTTTTCCTTCTGGGTCTTTCCACAGCTTCTCAGGATCGCGTAACAGGTAGCCGCTTGTTTTAAATTGACATGGTAATAACTCCATGCCAAGAGGACCATCATAGGAGATGCCAGGCGGTGTGCTCAGGAAAAGGCACAGAGAGGCTGGTGTGGCGTGGCTGAGGTGCTGCTTCCTTGCTGCTCAAGCCCATCCTGTTGCAGCCCCTTCCACAAGAAGGCAGGGCAGCCGGGACTCAATCGGAGGAGCGTCTCTGTCCTCACTGCAGCCTTGCCGAGGGGCGTGGCATTAGTACTTCTAATGCCTGTAAATGCTGACTTGTTGTTTTATGATTTTTTAAAAAACTTTTGTTGAAGTTTAGTTGATGCACAGTATTATATGTTACAGGTATATGATAGAGTGATTTACAATTTTTTAAGGTTATACTCCATTTATAGTTATTATGAAATATTGGCTATATTCCCCACACTGTGTAGCTTATTTTATACGTAACAATTTGTACCTCTTACTCCCCTACCTGTATATTGCCCCTCCCCACTTCTCTCTCCCCACTGGTAACCACTACTTTGTTCCCTCTATCTGTGAGTCTGCTAAGAAGCATGTTTTTAATGAAAATAACTGGATAGAAGTAGCAGAATAAATGCCGACATCCATATATAATGAAGGGGAACAATAAGTTTTGTATAAAATTGTAAACGCTGACTTTCAGGCTGGGAAGGGGGCGTGTGGATTTGCCCAGGTCAGAGTAGGCAGGAGGGTGACAAGGGACTTGAAGAGAATGTGGCTCGGTCTGTCTGGCTGTTCTCAGCCTGCTGCCTCTGGGCACCATCCAGCAGCGGACACCCACGACGGGCACCAGCTCATCACCCCCTGCCAGCTCCCCGGGGTTTCAGCATCAGCGTGATGAGGCCCAGTTATTGTAACCTACAAGCGCAGTCAACACTAGCGCTCTGTGCCCGTCACCACTTCCCACCGTCCATCGTGGGAAAGGCCAGGAATCTGTGCGATTCCAGGAGGAGGTGGGCAGGGGAGAACAGAAAGAAGAAAGTTAAGCATCTTCATAATTTGGCTACAAGGTCAATAAAACATTATGTTTTCAAATTTCCTCTAAAATAATTTGACAATTCTAAGTTTTCTGCTTTTTTGTGTGGCATGCTGCTTTACATATGTATGTTTGTGTGTGTGTATCAATTGATATTAACATGACAACTAGTATGGAAGAATTAGATTTTACTTGTATAATTCTTTTTTCTTTTTATAAAATTTATTTATTTATTTATTTTTGGCTGCGTTGGGTCTTCGTTGCTGCGCGCGGGCTTTCTCTAGTTGCGGCAAGCGGGAGCTACTCTTTGTTGCAGTGCATGGGCTTCTCATTGCGGTGGCTTCTCTTGTTGCGGAGCATGGGCTCTAGGTGCACAGGCTTCAGTAGCTGTGGCACGTGGGCTCAGTAGTTGTGGCTTGCAGGCTCTAGAGCGCAGGCTCAGTAGTTGTGGTGCACGGGCTTAGTTGCTCCACGGCATGTAGGATCTTCCTGGACCAGGGCTCGAACCCGTGTCCCCTGCATTGGCAGGCAGATTCTTAACCACTGTGCCGCCAGGAAAGCCTCTTGTTTAATTCTTATAAATCCAAAACCTGTAAGTTCCAGTTGCAGTAGATACTGAGTTGAAGAAAACACAATCTACCCAGAAAAAGTGATGAAAAAGTAGTGAAAGGGAGGTCATAACCTCCAGTCATAACCTCCCAAAACAGTCCACCCCACCCCCATTCCCTCCATCTCAGATTCCTCAGACCCAAACCTCGTCAGACTCACCCCTTCCCCAGGCATGTCCAGCCTCAGTCTCTGTCTCTCTTTCCCAAACCCTCATGTCGATCTGCTCTGCCTCTCTCCCAGCAAGCGAGAACCCTTCCACTTTAGAAAGAGCGAGGAGAGAGTAAACAGACAGGACAAAGATAATATTTTCTTCATCAGATGATAGAGGGAGGGAGAAAGGCAGGGAGCTCTCGCGCATTAATACTTTTTGACCCATAAGAATTAGATTGAATGGACTCTCCTTCCCAGGAGACATTTAGGCTAAAGATCCATCCGACGGCAGCCTGACTCCACCAGGCCGCTGGCTGTGAGGCAGTCGTTAGTGAGGCGATGGAGGCACCTCCTGGCGTCCTTTATCCTGTCATTTCAGGAGGAAGTAACTCTCGTGGAGGGGTGATTTCTAGTGTCTCTGGCTCATTTTCCAGTCCGCTGCATCCAGGAGACTACCCAACAGACGTCCAGTGTGTTTGGGAGATCCACGTGGATAAAAAATTCCGCATAGAACTCATGATTCCAACTTTGAAGTAAGAAAACAACTTTTAAAGGGAAGAGTCCACCTAAATAAGAGTATGGCCTTGTGAAATCATAATAAAGATGTTTCTTTTAGTGGGAAACATTTAGGGGCAAAACGAGAAGAATGCCAAATTCTTTCCAGTTTGAAGCTGGAGTTGCTTTTGTAGTGCTATCCAATGAGCTACTTCTAGCTTGAAAAATTCAATAAGTGGTTTATTAACATATTCGACTTAACATTCCTATGATGGTTTTTCTTTTGATTTTTTTCTAAAAATATCCTTATCAGCTTTGCCCTCACTATACACTGGGTACCAATATTTATTCTCTTAGACTTTCTTTTTCTTTACATTTTAAACAAGCTTAAAAATTAAGAGGCTTTCCATACACATACATTAGCTGGCTACTCCAGCCTTGAGCCCCACATCCTCTAAATGTTGCCACAGAGTGAAAGGGGATGGTAGAGTCATTGCCTCATCTCTGATATAAAAAGGATAGAATTTCCTAAGTCATTGCCATTTTTTAACCTTCAGGACATAAAGTAATAGCTGACTTTTTTTAGTGTGCTCAGATTCTGTACTATGTATTGTATATGCTTTGTCATGTTCCAGCATCACTTTAGCCCTACGATAGATGTCCTTCTCATCCCAATTAGAGACAAAGAAGCTGAGGCTCAGAGAGGTTAACTAACTGGCCCAAGGCCAACCTTCTAGTTCTGTTGGATGTAGATGGCCTAGCTCTTCACCAGTATATGGTTCTGTAAGCAGAGTCTGTACAAAGCCCTTCTTCTTGTTGTCTGTGACACACATCATGCTACAAACACAACAATACTGTGAAATGCTATGAAAATCCCCCTTTATCATGCACTGAATTGTTGCTCGGTCCACGGAGTCCAACATGCCCTGTGACAAATGATATCCTAGAAACACGTTATCTTTGTTGACTAAAACCCTAAGGACACAGCCCACAATGAAGTGAGAGCCTTGAACCCAAACCTCTAAAGCCTGTCATGTTATCAGTTATCCATTTCTTCAAAATCAGCTCTCATACACATCCTTTTGGATAATTACCAAAGTGCAAATACTCTTCTACATGCCGACATTATTTTAATTTTATTTTTTTAATATCTATTTATTTATTTATTATGGCTGCGCCGGGTCTTAGTTGTGGCACGCAGGATCTTCCTTGCAGCATGCGGGCTCTTAGTTGCGGCATGCGGGATCTAGTGCCCTGACCAGGGATGGAACCTGGGCCCCCTGCATTGGGAGCACGCAGTCTTAACCACTGGACCACCAGGGAAGTCCCTGTTTTTATTTTAAAATCAAGTTTTTTCTCCCCAAGAATTTGGGTATGGAAAATGTTGTGAAATACAGAGGTAGGAAAATCAGGCTGTGATGTTGGTTACATGCTGATCACTGGGATGATTTTACTGTTCAGATTTTATCTGCAGTGTATATTCGCATTTCCTAATGTTCTGTGTAAGTTGTGATTGGCCAAAACCGTTATGATTTTTAAATTTCTATTACTAAGTTGTAACCATAAGCCTCACACATTACTCAGACAAAGATAATAAGAGTTCTGTTAATAAGGCATCTGAAAAAGTTAATTGATATTTTATATATTAATATGCAATTTAAAGTATAATCCAACTATTTAATCCTGTGATTGTCATACTTTTCAAACTTTAAGATCTAGGATGCCCTAACCTGCCGCTAACCCTCCGCTGTGATTCCCCCAGGCTGGAAGACATCCTTGGATGCCCATATGACTCACTTGAAATCTCTGACGGCCCCAGGATTGCCTGCTGTCCATGGGCAATTTCTGTGCCTCAGTAGCTGTGATGTTTTTCTCCTCCTCTGACATCAGGACTGTGGTGTTCTGAAGTGATTCTGTGATCACCAACAGTGGCTTTTATGCTCTTTTCAATGCAATTCCGCAGGGCGAAAGAGCGTCAGGTAGGAAGCTTCAAGCAGGTTTTTGGCCCTAAAAAGACAGAACAGTTTTCTAATTTAAGGGATTCCCCTCTTAGCAGAGGCCTGGGATTCAGTTTTAAAAGCACACACACACACACACACATAAGCCCTGCTGCATCGCTGCTAGATTTTTCCATTAAGAGGGCCTCATGAGCGATGAAATAAGGCAGTGACGTGCAGCCTGTATGTTGAATGGGCAGGCGGCTCCTCTCCACAGCTGCATCCGGCACTGCCGGCTGCCTGGGAACTGTCCAGGGTGCTGAAATGTAAAAGTCAAACTTGCAAGAATTCTCTTCCCTCCACCAGCTGGTTCACTCTACATCTTGCCTGCATTGGACCCTAGACTCACCCAAATAAGAGGCTTGGGGACTCCTTAATGGATGGACGCTATAGCCTGTCATTCCAGGACCAGGTCCAGTTTGTACCCAGAAAGCATACTTACCTGCCGATTGTGGGGCCCCAGTAACTCAGGTCATTAGGAATTCGGATGGAAACTCTCTGGGTGTATTTTGAAGCTGGGGGGTGTTTGTTTCTGAGTAAGGGAATTCCTTATATATTTTACCTTCAAAAGCATGCTTGAGATCTTGCCCTGGGGAGGCTAAGGTCCAGCATTTGAAATCCAGACCATTCATTGACTCAAGATCATCATTTTCTCATCCAATAATCTTCACTAAGGTCCTACTCTGTGTCAGGCCCAGTTATAAGTGCTGGGGACACAGTAAACAGTACTATGTCCTTCCCTCGTGGAGTTTACAGTAGCGTGGATTTGGGTGAGTGGGGAAGGATCAAGACATAAGAAACAAGTAAATAAATAAGATGATCTGGGGGGTAGTGATAAGGCTGGGAATACAGAGCCAGATGGGATAGAAGACAGTGCCTGGGGTGGAGGAGGTGCTATTGTGGATTGAATGGGGATGGCGGCCTTGCTGAGGAGGTTATATGTGATGAGTGCCCATGAAGGGGCATTCTAGGCAGAGAGAATAGCAATGCAAGGGCTGCTCCCAGGGAGGAAAGAGTTGGACATATTAGAGAAACTGAAAGAAGGCCAGGGTGGCAGAGCCTGTGGACACAGTAAGGGAAGACTGTCCCTAGGGCGTCTCCAGGAGACCACAGGTGACTCCAGCTGGACACAGCCCGTCAGTCCAGAAAAAGCCATTCCCTTTGGGCTTTATGAAGTCCTAGACACCCTTGTGACCAAGTGCCTTCAGGGGACTACATCTACACTTATCCAAGCACTTATCCAAGACATGTCCAAAGAAGCAGCTGGGAACCCATTTCCCCAGGAACCCAGCTTTACAAGATCTGCAGAACCCAAGGTGTGCTGGGGCTAAGCACTGTGCCTTATAGTCACACTCTTGTTGGCTTGTCACCTCTGAGATACATGCTGCTAGAAGCCCCATTTTACAAATGAGGAAACTGGGGCCCAGGGAGATGAAATAACTTGTCAAAGGTTACACAACTAGGGAGAAGTAGAGCTGGGATCCAAACCCGCCTCTGTCTCACTCTTAAGCCCTTCAGCCCAACGTATTACGGAATCAAGACAGCCTTAAGGCTTCATTCTTGCATTTATTTCCCTTAGCCACAAATACAGGAGCTAGAAATCCTTCTTACTTAAAACTCCCTACACTCAAAAATAAAATCCTGGGCTTCCCTGGTGGCGTAGTGGTTGGGAGTCCACCTGCCAATGCAGGGGACACGGGTTCACACCCCGTTCTGGGAGGATCTCACATGCCGCGGAGCGGCTGAGCCTGTGAGCCATGGCCGCTGAGCCTGCGCATCCGGAGCCTGTGCTCCGCAACGGGAGAGGCCACAGCAGTGAGAGGCCCGCGTACCGCAAAAAATAAATAAATAAATAAAATCCTGCTTTGTTTAGAAGATGGACCGGAGCTGCGGCTGGTGGGTGGTTCTGGACAGTGCTCAGGACGCCTGGAGATCCTCCATGAGGGGCCTGGGGCACCGTGTGTGACCACCTATGGGACCTGAATGAAGCTGAGGTCGTGTGCCGACAGCTGGGGTATGGAAGGGCCGTCACTGCCCCTGGAACGGCCCACTTCAGCCTGGGCTCTGGAGACATCCTCCTGGACAACAGTCAGTGTTCGGGAAGCGAGAACCACCTTGGCCAGTGCCCCAGCTCTGGCTGGCAGACCACAATTGTGGTCACCATGAGGATGCTGGCGTCATCTGCTCAGGTACCTCTCCTCCTGTGGCAGGTTCTTTCTGGTCTTTCAGCATCTCGGGTGGAAGGTGTGCACAGAGCAGGGCCAGGTGACCAGACAGATGAATGTCCCTTCAGCCGGGCTGGCAGAGAACGCTGAGAGCCACGCTCTCTTCTGAACACACACTCCAGGGCCACACAATTTTCTGGTCCTATTCCTTGCAGCCTCTCTCAGGTCTGGAACTGCTTCTCCAGAGTCTAAACATGCCCTGTTCTTGCTTGTGTAAGACGAAGCCTGCCTGTTTGGGACTTGCCCACACTAGAAAGCCACCACTTGTCTTTATAAAATTTAACTTAGATTTCCTAAATTTACCTCTTTTTAATGCATGCAGATGCAGGGGACTGGGTTCCAGATGTGATTCCTGCACCCCCAGGTAGGTCTGACACCGAACCCATTATCTCTGCAAAGTGAATAAGAAATTTAACCTTGGGACTTCCCTGGTGGTGCAGTGGTTAAGAATCCGCCTGCCAATGCAGGGGACATGGGTTCGATCCCTGGTCTGGGAAGACCCCACATGCCGTGGAGTAGCTAAGCCCGTGCGCCACAACTACTGAGCCTGCGCTCTAGAGCCCGCGAGCCACAACTACTGAGCCCATGTGCCACAACTACTAAAGCCTGCGTGCCTAGAGCCCGTGCTCCCCAACAAGAGAAACCACTGCAATGAGAAGCCCATGTACCGCAACGAAGAGTAGCCCCCGCTCGCCGCAACTAGAGAAAGCCCGTGCATAGCAATGAAGACCCAATGCAGCCAAAAATAAATAAATAAATTTACATTAAAAAAGGAAAAAAAAGAAATCTAACCTCTGTCTGGACCCAGACACTGGAATCACCCAGAGAGCTTTAAAAACTTCCGATGCTCAAGCTGCACCCCAGACCAGTCACATCAGCTCTTCTGGGGTCACAGCCAGTCATCGGTGGTATTTAAAGCTTCCTGTGTGATTCCAACATGCAGCCAAGGCTGAGAACCGGGGGCATGGTCAACGAGCTAAAAGTCACATTTCCCAAATGAAATGGCATCTGAAACTCTCCTCTCTGGACAACAGATCACAGAGCGGCAGGAGGGGACGGAGAGAGGATGGTTCCATCACAGTGGCTGAGAAGAGGGTTGATACAGAGAGGAAGGAGGAAAGGTTTACCTCTCAGGGATACGAATTAGAGAGTGAAAGCATGCAAGTAAACAAAGCAGCACTGAATGTCGAGCTCTCCCAGTGGGTAGAAAGCAGACTGGGGAAGTGAAAACATTTGGGGCTCCTCTGTGGGCCTCCTGGCTTAGCCAACACAGCAGGAATAGAGAAAGGTACACCTTCTTCAGGTAACCTACTCAAAGTCGATGTGCAGCAGTGACCTCCTAACTCAGACTCCTGCTGCATCAGAGCACCTACGGTCCTGCCTCCTGCCTCTGCCTGCCTCTCCAGGACAAGTTCTCAGCCGCTTGCTTCCCTGCTCACTGGCACCCTGGGCCCCACACACCCTCCTCCCAGCCTTACCCAGTGACTGGTGCCACTCTCTGCCCTCAGTGGTGGCCTGGGTCGGGAAAGTCGGGGTCAGGGGTGCTCCTTGCAGTGTCTGGGGGCCAGGTGAGGTGGCTGGCAGCTGTCCCTACCTTGGGCTGGCACCACTATGGTGCATTTGGAGGGACACGCGTTGGGAGCCTCTTACCCACTCCAGTCCAGGTTCCGAGGGCGTCCCAGGTGGAGGTTGCCATCCCTTGTAGGTTGCCCTTTTGGTGCGGGTTGCAGAGGCAGAACTATGGGAAGGGGCCCGTCTTACTTCATTGGAATACTTGTCCAACCTATGGCTTTCCCCACCATGGCTCTCACTCAGCTTTCCGGGTCTGAAAGCTGCATTGTCCCTCTGCATTTTGGCACCTGATAAATTTCTACAGGCACTGTGGCATGTTCATAAGCCCAGATGTTACTGTAGGTGATGCCTCATGACTGGTCAGTCTCAGGACAGCCCTTGGGTTGGTGGACCCCAGCACAGAAGAGAAAACAAATCATGTGACTGTGTGTTGTCTGTGATTTCCTGGTGAATCACTGCAAGAAGGGGAGAGGTTGCATCTCAGATCAGGGAGAAAAGAGGAATGAGTGTGTCCACACCATATATTAAGGTTCAACAGTAGTAGCAGCTTCATTCATTTGTACCTAGGTATTGATATAAGGTGATGTTATCGTGCCAAGCTTTTTCCTGATTGTTTTGGTTCTGATTTTTGCAGCTGCCATTCCCCAAGCACCTATCGCACAAGGTAACTCTCTTCTGCTGAAAGTATAACCTATAAAGGGTGGAATCATGGTGATAATTCATGAAAGTAGAACAGACGTCTGCTGTCCTGCCGGCATGAGGGGAAGGAGGTGGTGGGACGGAGCCCTCACAAGTAGGTGGATTGTCTGCATCTTAGATGGGCTGGTTTGCACGGCAGGAAGCTGGGGAGAGCATTAAGGATGTGTCACTGGACACCCCACACCTGCCATGTACGTATCCAATCCGTTTCCAGTCTCACCTACAGTCGTAGGGTCCTGCCTACCTGTCATACATCTCTCCTCCTCCCTCACCCCCTCTCAGGGCACAGCCACACACCAGCCAAGCCACAACCGCGTCTACACCAGCCAAGCCACAACCGCGTCTACACCAGCACGATCCCCTCCCAGTTTGTGACTCACTTCCGAGCTTGCTGGAGTTCTGGATTCTGTACTCGGGAAAATGCACGTTGCGTGCCTGAAGAACCCAGCCCCGGCTCTCTCGTTTGTTTTCACAGGAGGAAGTCACTTTTGTGGGGGAGTCATTTCAAGTCTGTCAGGCTCCTTCTCCAGGAAGAGTGTATAACCACAAAATCATTTTTGTGGGTACATTTAACAATGTAACATGTCCCAAAGCAAGATCCCTATGCTATTCATCTATTCTTTCACATCCCTGTTTAGACACATGCCAAGAAAACCCAAAACCAACATGCTTGGTATTTTTGGAGGTTGAATTCATTCAAACCACCTGCATGATGCTAAGTGACCACTTCAACTCCACACTTCGCAGTTTGTCTCTTTGGTTGTGTAGACCATGGTCTTTCTTATCCCTTTCGCTCTAAAAATTCTAGTTTTCATCTCAGAGGTTTCTGCCCCAGAAACCATGCTGGAAACCCCCGGGTGTCTGGGAGGAGAGCAGGCCCCAGACATTTCCAGGCCAGCAGGGAGAGCCCTGCAGCTGTCCTCTCTAGCCTTGGCTGGCCCAGCTCCCCCTGCAAACCTCATGTGCTGACCACAGCGCTGGGGCCAGAGGACACAGAAGTCAGGAACCACCTGCAGTGGTGACCAGCCCCAGGCCACCTATGGGAAAAACAGCACTATAAAAAGGTCCTCCTGTATCTGATTTCAGGGTCAGTGAATGAGCAACCTTTTAGGTGCTGAGGACACAGCAGCCAACAAGACCGACAGGGCCACAGCTCCACGGCTCTTACATTCGAGAGAAGGGAGAGAGGCACTGGATAAACACACAAATGAGAGTCCTTTATAGTGAAAAGGGTTAAGAAGATAATCAAACGAGGAAGAGGCTAGAAAATGCTTTGGGGCCACTTTGAACAGGGTGGTCAAAGAGCTGAGGCCTGAACAAGGAGCTGGAGCCAAGTACAGAGGAACAAGGGCTCCAGGCAGGGGGTCGGCCAGTGCAGAGCCCCCAAGCCGACAGCCAGCTTGGAGAGCTCGAGGGAGAGACTCAGGCCCAGCAGCCACGGGAAGCCCAGAGTTCGGCTGGAAGTGGGCAGGGCCATGTGGTCCTGGAGTTTAGCTTTCCTTCTTAGCTGTGTCCTCTCAACGAGGGTGACATCCCCTTCAAGGGGGAAGAGAGACATTGATTCTTAGAAGCAAAAAAGGAAAACAAGGCAGATCAGTGAGAAACACTGCTGTAAGCTGACAGGGCAGTCCTTGGAGGGTTTCAAGGCAGACTGTCACTGGATCTGAGTTGCACAAGCCAACGCTTCCTTGAACAAACGTCCCTGGGCAGAGTGAGTCTCTGGTGACCCACCAGGCTACAGGAAGGAGGCTGCCAGAGGCAGTGGCCCCTGCTCATCAGCCTTCAGCACCCCCTCGGCCCCTTCAAGTCATGTTGGATTTAAAGGAACATGGCTGAGCATGAAGGTCAGCAGGGCCAGGCCCACAGCTCACAGGGAGCCAGGGCTGACCTGGGGTCAAGAGCAGGGAGGAGCAGTGGAAGAATCCAGCAGCCAGCGTGGACCTCCCACCCCACTTCACATCCCACGGCCTGGCCCTCGCAGGAGGGAAGACGGGAGTCCAGACTCACACACTAGGGGCTCGCTGCATGCACCCCCAACTCCCAAAAACAAGGACATAAGGTCACCCATCATGGCCTCAGGTACCTGCAAGGTCATGCCCGAGGACTCGTGCCCTCCAGCTTCTCAGAAAACTGGCTCCAAGTGGGGGACATGAAGCAGAGGTCTCTGCTCATGAAGAAAGTACTTGTCAGGGAGCCAGGAGCACTGGTCACCAACCTGCCTCTCTCCTCCCAGGAAAGCCTCGGCTCTCTCAGCTACTCCAACTCCATCGGAGGCCAGACACAGGGCCACCCTGGCCAAGTCATTGTACGGCACAAGGTGCCTCAGCTCACATTCACCTGCAAGGTGGATGGCCCGTTAGCAGTTGAAATTGTCCCTGGGGCTGACGTCCCAAAGGAGAATGCCAGCTACGATGTGTCCATATCACTTCTCGAGTTGCCCACGTCCCAGCACGTGGGGAGCATGGGGCCGCACTACGCCAGCCAGAGCAAAGAGGCCTTCCTCCAGGTCACACTCCGTAGCCCCAATCCCTGCCTGCGGCTCTCTGTGGAAACCTGTGTGGCTTCTCCAGATCCTGGTGATTTTGCAACTGTCAGGCATGATTTGATCCAACAAGGGTAAGGAAACTAGAAGGCCCTCGCTGGTTGAATATTATATTCACGTGGCATTCTTTTGGGGACCTGTGGCTTCTTAACTGGTAGTCCTAAATCATAACATTGTGCAGAGAGTCCTCATCATGCCCCAGAAGCAGAGCCCGGGCCCTCACCATCCCTCTCATTCTAGTTGGGGACAAATAATCATAGGAAGTCTAGACAACTTCCCTTGAATCCCCAAAGAGTCCTGGGCAGAACCCTCGCTGTCTCAGGCTCTGCTGTCTCATCCCAGCCGTTCATACCCATGCCCCGCTTCTCTTTAAGTTTTATAACTGTATTACACTCCCCATTCCTCAGGATATTTGGCCTACACTGATGGGCTGGTGGGTTACCCCAGGCTAGGCTCTTACAGTGATGAGATTTATTCTGGTGCCTTTGGTTAAACAAAGGATTTGCCAAGTTAGAACTCTGACAAGTTGTTTGCCTTTATAGCTCCCATGTCCCCCAACCAAGGCAAAATGCTTATGGATGGGTAATTGGCAACCAGTGTGAAGATAACAAAACCCATCACTTACTGATGGCAGCTGCAGAGTAGTGAGAGCCACAGCAGCCTAAAGCCCATGAGAAGCATCATGGTGCCTGTTTCCAAAAAGCCAGTGAGGGGCAAGAGGCAGCACCTTCCAGAGGCAGTGTGAGCCATGGTGCAGGAGGTGCACAGATGTGGCACTAAACTGCACTGAGTCAGAGTGAGAAAGCTCTTCCCTTTTCAATTCTCCCTTTTCAAAATATATCAAGGAGAGGGAGTTCCCTGGAGGTCCAGTGGTTTAAGAATCAGCACTTTCGCTGCCATGGCCCAGGTTCAACCCCTCGTCAGGAAACTAAGATCCTGCAAGCCACGTGGCACAGCCAAAAAACTATTATACACATATAGGAGCGAGGCTGGAATTTAACAACTGACATACTTTTCTTCTGCTTATTTTAGGTTTAATTTGCTCTCCTTTCTCTAGTTTCCTAAGGTGGAAGCTTAGATTATTGATTTTAGATCTTTCTTCTTTCAAATACACTAACTTAATGCTATAAATCTCCCTCTACACATTGCTTTAGCTGCATCCCACAAATTCTGGTAAATTGTATATTCATTTTCACTTCGTTTGAAAGATTTAATTTCTCTTGAGATTTTTTCTTTGATCTTTGGGTTACTTGGTGTTGTTTAATTTCCAAATATTTAGGAATTTTCCAGCAACCTTTCTGTTATTGATTTCTAGATTAATCCCAAAGTGATCTGAAGATGTATTTTCTGTGATTCCTATTCTCTTCAATTTGTTATGGTGTTTTTTTATGGTCCAGAATGTAGTCTATCTTGGTGAATGTTCTATGTGGGCTGGAGAAGAATGTGTATTATGCTGTTGTTGAAGTGTTCTATAAATGCCAATTAGGTCTGGCTGACTGGTGGTGCTGTTTGGGTCATCTGTATCTTTCCTGATTTTCTGCCTGCTGGATCTGTCAATTAGTGACAGAATGGTGTTAAAGTCTCCAACTATAATAATGGATTTGTCAATTTCTCTTTGCAGTTCTATCAGTTTTTGCCTCATATATTTTGATGCTTTATTGTTTGCCACATATACATTAAGGATTGCCACATCTTCTTGGAGGACTGATCCCCCTTCATCATTATGTAATGCCCCTCTTCATCTCTAATAATTATCCTAGCTCTGAAGACTGTTATGTCTGAAATTAATGTAGCTAATCCAGCTTTCTTTTGATTGATATTAGCATGGTAAATCTTTCTCTATCCCTTTACTGTTAATTAATCTTTATCTTTATATTTAAAGTGGGTTTCTTATAGCCAGCATATAGTTGGATCTTGGTTTCATTTTATCTACTCTGGCAGTCTCTGTCTTTAAATTGGTATATCTAGTCCATTCATGTTTAAAGTGATTATTGATATAGCTGGATTAAAATCTACCATCTTAGTAACTGTTTTCTACCTGTTGCATTTGTTCTTTGTTTCTCTCCCCACTCTACTTTTGCTGCCTTCTCTGGTTTCTGGGTTTTTTTGGCTGCATTAGGTCTTCGTTGCTGTGTGTGGGTTTTCTCTAGTTGCGGCAAGTGGGGGCCACTCTTCATTGCGCTGCGCAGGCTTCTCTTTGTGGTGGCTTCTCTCGTTGCAGAGCACAGGCTCTAGGCACACAGGCTCAGTAGTTGTGGCTCACGGGCTCTAGAGCACAGGCTCAGTAGTTGTGGCACATGGGCTTAGTTGCTTTGCAGCATGTGGGATCTTCCTGGACCAGGGATCGAACCCGTGTCCCCTGCATTGGCAGGCGGATTCCCAACCACCGCACCACCAGGGAAGTCCCTTCTCTGGTTTTAATACAACATTTTATATGCTGGTTTTAACTGAGCATTTTATATTATTCCATTTCATCTCCTCTCTTGATATATCATTTACTTCTTTCTTTAAGTTTTTCAGTAGTTGCACTAGGGTTTACAAAATACATTTTAAAATAATTGAAGTTCACCTTCAAATAATGCAGCCACCACCTTTAATCTCCCCTTTTGAAAAAAGTAGAGCAGGAAACAGCTCTAGCTATAATTTAATTACTTTGTCTTGTTTTTATTTTATTTTACAGTTCCCTTCTGTTTCTGGCCAAGAATGGTGGTTTGGCCAGGAATGGTGGTTTTTCCCCTCATGGTAGTATTATAAGGTTTTTTAATAAACGAAAGGAAGAGTGGGTTGTGGGGAGAACTCCAGTTGAAATTCAAAGGTCTGTGTCCAAGCCTGATTATTTGAGCCAGAATTAATTCACACCATGCTTTAAGTTAATCCTCTTGGCCTGGGGTTTTTCTTGCCATCAGGTGCATCAAAGACAATACTTATGCCAACCTCCACTCCCGACAGAAGAACATAGCTCAGTTCAAGTTCAACGTCTTCAGCTTTCTCACCAGCTATGATGTGATCTATCTGCAGTGTAAAGTTGCCGTGTGCAAAGTGCGGGACCACGCCTCCCACTGCTCCCAGGGCTGTGCAGGGCAGAGTAAGAGGGGGCACAGGCCCCATGGAGGCCACAGTAGAGCACACTGAATATTTCCAAATGGTGGGGCCACTGGAGATCCACAAAGGAACTGATCGAAGAAAGACCCTTGTGTGATTTCTCCAAGTTTCACGTCAATCTGTTAGAAATTAGAAGTAAATTCTATTCCTGCTCAGCAAAATAAAGTTTGACAAATCTGAGGTTGTCCATGTAGAGACAGGTAAAAGAAATAGCTAAAGAGGTTCTCTCTGAGGTTTGTTGCTAAGTAAGTCTTCTTCTCTGGTTATTCAACTTCTAAGGCAGTTGCTCTCTTTGCAGCTAGAAGTCTTGCATTTTATAATTCTTCACTATCAAGAACTTGATCATTGTCTTAAACAGTGCAACATATTATAAAGAAAAGTTATCTCTTGATACCACATTGCCAACTTAAAGATATCTTTGACTCCTTAATGTTTAGATGCTAGTAGGTGTATCTTTTTGTTTCTGTCCCTCTGATGCTGTGAGAATTTATTTTCAGATCTTGTCAAGGGTCTTGTGAAGAATAAACTAAGTGTCTGTCAGAAAGTCGCTGGGTTTTTTTTGTTTTTTCTTTAAACTACAATAATTGGTCAGTTGAATCAGATGTCATTTACTCAAAACAAGCTTTATTTGTCTGTTTGAAAGGGAACAAATTGGGCCTTGGCTTTGTTGAGTTTGGGTTAAGCTTGCAAATGAGACACTTAACGACAATCACGACAACCCCTCAGGACTGCTCTGTGAGCTACCACGCACTTAGTCTGTTTCCCAGATCTTCAAAACATTACAGGAAACCTGAAAAGCACGCAAAGAAAGATTAGCATATTCCCACACGCTCCCAGAAAAGAAGGGCAGCACCCACTTAATCTAATCTTTTTATACCTTAACAGAAAGAGGCCTGCACTAGGCTCAGTACCCTCAAAGTTGTCTTTAAAGAAACAGACTTGGACACAGCCAGATTTTTTTGTTGTTGTTTTTCAATAAATATTCAGTAACTACATTAATGCATATATGTGGAATCCGAAAAAACTGGTATAGACGATCTTATTTACAAAGGAGAAGTAGAGACACAGACGTAGAGAACAAACGTATGGATATCAAAGAGGAAGGGGGCTGGGGGGGGGATGAACTGGGAGATTGGGATTGACATATATACACTATTGATACTATGTATAAAATAGATAACTAATGAGAACCTACTGTATGGCACAGGGAACTCTACTCAGTGCTCTGTGGTGATCTAAATGGGAAGGCAATCCAAAAAAGGAGGGACATATGTATACATAAAGCTGATTCACTTTGCTGTACAGTAGAAACTAACACAACATTGTAAAGCAACTATACTCCGATAAAAATTTTTTAGAAATATTCAGTAACAATATTTAAAATATGAGCCCTCAAGTCCAGGGTATTGTTCCCATCTTTGTCAATAAATAGCATGTGTGAGATGAGAATACAGTATTGTCAAGTCCCCCAGGGAGGAGGCAGGGTTTGGTGGGGCCTGGGAGTGAACCCCAAATTCCTGAGAGGTGAAAATCTGACAAGTGACCCAAGGAGGGACACTGCCTCTAAAGGGAGACATGTCAGTTTGATTACAAACATGCCCTTCACCAACAACTGTCTTGGTAAAAGTAAGTTTCCTGCTGATACATAGTCAAAGTTGATGATATGTAATTAACGGTCAATTTGATGAAGATGGCAATCTTTGTATCAAAAGTTAATTATCTCTCATGAGTAGCTTCTCAATCACACGAAACAATGATTTTAGCATCTGGCATCTATTTCATGCAAGTGCTTCAGATGAAAAAAGGAATTTTTCCAAGTAACCAAGAGCTGCTAGAGTTTCCACTTTGAAAAGTTCATCTGCCCATTAACTGGTACCTATCCAAATCTTGTTGAGAAAGTGGGAGGGTAATAGTTTCCAAAATTAGCATCTTATGGCTTTTAGCAAATCCCTAATGTGAAAAGTGTTGACAATGAATGGACTGAATTTTTAAGAATAAATAAATAAGGGTCCAATGAACTTCCATTTCAGGTACTCTGGGTGTAGTTCAGTGGATGGGAGCCAGGAAGCTGCCCTTTCCAAAAGCACCCAGGTGATTCTTAGGAATCATGAAGTTTGCAAACCAAGGCCACTGTTCAGCATCTTATGCCCCATGGATCAAAATGCACTTAACAGGGAAAAGTGTGCAACCCGGAAACTCCAATGGGTGCAGAAAAAAAACAGCCCAAGAGAAGCCTGCTCCCTCTAGCCAAAGGACCAGCAGCAAAGGGGCAGCCAGCCAATTCAGAAAACTTTTAGGCAATAACCTACCTGCTCTAAACACCATAGGTAAAACTATGCCCCACCCCCAGCCCAGGCAGCAAAGGTGAAGTAGGGAGCCTAGACTTCCACCTGCTCTCCGTGCTCCACACCCATCTCATCCCCTGTCCTCCCCTCCCTTCCCTTCCCCAGGGTGATGTCAGAAAAGGCAGAGTGAAGAGCTGGGACTTTCATCACCTCCAGGCAGCAAGGAGGGCCACCCTGCACCCCCAAGTCAGGTGGAGGCCAGGTGGGGAGCTTGGACTTCCAGCTCCACCCATCAGGTCTAAGGCACCCCTTTGAGTCTGCTAAGACTAAAGAAAAAACAACATTGATATTATATATTATTATATGCTGATAGTGCATCGTATGGCTCAATAGCTGCACTACAAAGTTTTTTTAATTCCTGGTTATATGATTTTACACTCTCTAGTGAGTCACAGTATTTGACAGTTTTCTTCGTATTACACTATGGCACCTGACGCACCTCTGAATACGCCCCTCGCATGGCCACCAGTGGATGTTTAGTCAGTTCCTGACAGAGGGATGACTGATGGGCCAGTGACCAGATAATTTTTCAGCGCTGTTTTTAAATACTTAATTTGATTTGCCCATTCTAAGTAAGTTCTTAAGTGTTTTCACATTGGGTTAGAAAAGATCTCATTCGTTATATGAACGAATGCAGAGGAGATTCACCCGCATGGCCACTGGGGCAAGTATTTGGAAGATCTACATGGAAATATTAAGAAGAAAATGGGGGAAATCTGTTTTGATTTGGAGCTGGAATGCAATCAGGCCCCTAAGAACTTGTTCGCTGAGGGCAGAGATGCTGTTGTATCCATGGTGTATCCCCAGCATACTGTATACGCATACACAGGAGTAAAGAGAGGGCCTCTGGGCATCAGGAATGTGGCTGCCTGTTTGGCAGCCCCCAGCCACCAGGCTCAGAGAAGTTAAGAAACTTCTCCAGTGGCACTAGCTTGTGAAAGGCAGAGTTGGATTGGAACCAACTGTGTCCAGTTCTAAAGTCCCTGTGTTACACTCTGTCCGTACTGCCAACCAGAGGGGTTTGTCTCAAAGACCCCTTACTCCATCTTGCCTCCCTCAAGGACCCTGCGATGCCTGGACTTATGGCATATTCCCCACATTTGGAACACACTTGTGCAGGGCCTCCCAGATGCTGGGCACTGAGCTGCCCACTGGGTGGGGTTCAGAGGGAAATTGGACGTGCTCAGGGGCTTGCTGGCGACAAGAGAAAATAGAACTGCATTTGAACTCCTAAGAAGGGGCAGAAAGCAGTAGGTGCCAGGAGAGGGAGGAAGTGCTCCAGGAACTCAAGAAGGACGCTTCACGTCCGGCTGGAAGGCAGGTTCCAGGGAAGGTGCAGCCTTGAATTTGCCTCTTGAAACTCTTACTGAGATTGGGGACACTCACCCTCCATCGAGTTTCCCAGACATTCCAAGGGCTACTGTGTGACAGCAGCTCCAGCTCCCACATCCCTCTGGCAAATTTCACGAGCACTAAAGCGCTGAACACTCCCTCATCAGCCAAGCCCTCTGCTGAGCACTGAAACTCAGCCAGGAGGTGGCCTCTTCCAAATGCTTAGTCCTACCATTGTTACCTCCCTGTTAGCCTAGAGATAGTAGCCGTTTCCTTCATTATTTCCTGTTACCTTTTCCATCCCTTTTAGCAGGTAACCAACCACCTGTTACGAGTCAATTCTTTACCTTGAGTAAAACACATGATGCTCACTAAGCAAGGGTTTTGTTAATGA
Source organism: Lagenorhynchus albirostris (assembly GCF_949774975.1). Taxonomy (NCBI): domain Eukaryota; kingdom Metazoa; phylum Chordata; class Mammalia; order Artiodactyla; family Delphinidae; genus Lagenorhynchus; species Lagenorhynchus albirostris. Next base: position 75,205,150 of record NC_083110.1, read on the forward strand.
AAGAATGAATTGCGGGGACTTCCCTGGTGGCGCAGTGGTTAAGAATCTGCCTGCCAAGGCAGGGGACACGGGTTCGAGCCCTGGTCTGGGAAGATCCCACATGCCGCGGAGCAACTAAGTCCGTGCACTACAACTACTGAGCCTGCACTCTAGAGCCCGCGAGCCACAACTACTGAGCCCTTGTGCCACAACTACTGAAGCCCGTGCGCCTAGAGCCTGTGCTCTGCAACAAGAGAAGCCACCGCAATGAGAAGCCTGTGCACTGCAACAAAAAGTAGCCCCTGCTCGCTGCAACTACAGAAAGCCCACGCGCAGCAATGAAGACCCAATGCAGCCAATAAATAAATAAATAAAAATAAATTAAATATGTGCTATCAACATTTCAAATGTTTTTTTTTTAAAAAAAAAGAACAAATTGTGGTTACAAATGGAGAGTCTATGGTTAGAAGGGGGTTCCAGAGGTTCAGAGGAAAAAGCAGGAACAGAAGGGAGCAGACGAGCAGGAGTGACAAGGGGTGCACCCTCCTGCCTACTGCTGAGACCAGGAGGATCTGGGCTTCACCATTCAGCGGGAGGTTCCTGTTTGCAGTTAAAGACACTGACAGCTGAGTCAGCAATAATCAGTGTTAAAGTGATCCAAAAAGAAGAAAAAGATCTGCTTCTGAAGATTTGGAGGATAGCAGGAGGAGGAATCTCAGGTTTTTAAAATGTCCTTTTGACACCACAGAGCTCAACCCCATGATTGCACATATCAGGCAACCTCAACCCAGAGGTAGCCCATCTGGCTGTTCTCCCTCTGGGATGAATGGAGTTTCCCTCCAGGGCAGTGTAACAACTGCCCATGGTAGAGTAGCTGGATGAGAGTGAATGAAGCCCTTAGAAGGAGGAGGGCCGACCGTGGGAAGTTTAGCAGGGTCTGAAACTAGAAACACTCTAAGGTCAATATTTTTTTTCTGGGGTTGGATATATAGGTGTATTTTCTACTCTAACTCTCCTTACATTGCAGTATAACTTTATAAGCTAGTTGCCCCAAGTCCCAAAGTGGGTACTACACAAATTTAAGTACTTTTATAACTAACAACAACAATACTGGAGGCAGAGAGGATTATTTTCAATATTTCAGTTATTCAAAAGTACATAAATATGTTACATAGTACATGATATAATGTAAACAGTATAAAACTTGACTTGAATAATAAAACATTCTACTAATAAAGAAATATCGCTCACAAAGATATTTGTGCCCACCCAAGTCAGAGTCCCTCGTTTGCATCACAGAAGCACGGTGGCAGGGCATCAAAGCCAGCATACAAGTTACATTCATCACAGCACTGGAGGCTGGGATAAGACCCAGTGGTGATGGCCGCAGTGACCCTGTCCTGGGTGACCATGTCTGGATCATCTTTTAAGGCTGAAGAAATAGGTACCTTTGGAACTCTTAAGAAAAGACATACACAGAGCATAGGATTAGAATTTTTCTTCTCAGTCCATTTGTTACAACTTGTCAGAGGTATCTCAGAAGCTTAGGACTGGAGCCAATGAAACACATGATACCAGCCCAAGACTAAAGTGCTCTGCCCCCGTCCCAAGTTCCTGTCTAATCCCTTTCTCTCCTAAGATTGCCAGAAACGTAAAATCAGGTTACAGCAAATAAGGGAGAGTGAATTGCAAGTGTGGGTCACGAGATGATCACTGCAAGTCCTCCAAGTGCAGAGCATGACAGGTGCCAAAGTCAGCCGTCCCCTGGGTGCTGGGATTCACCTTCCAGCATACAGGCCTAACTTCCCTAGAATGGGAAAACCACTGCTTTTTTGCTTGTTTTTTCTCTCCATTATTAGATAAAGAATCTGAGACATGGAGAAACACAGTGCCTTGATCAAACACATACAAGCAGAGGAGGAGCTGTAAATAAAAGGCAGGTCATTGAAAGCTTGATGCAGGACTCTGTTCAACAACTTATGCTGCCTCCTTGGAACGTTAATGAATGGGAAGACCACTGCTTCTGGCAACCAATCTCTCCCATATTTGAAGGTTCCTTTCCCCAAAATCGAATGCTCACTTTTCTGATCTACACTCCCTTGTTAGGCAAACCCCAGGATCTTCACACAACTCAGCTTCCCCAAAGTCCTATAGGCCCACCTCACTGTCCCCAAGGCCAAAGACACACTGAGAGCTCCCCAACTCAGGCAAGAGAAGATCAACTCAGCCCGTCCTCTGAGTGAACACAGGCAGAGAGACTCATTCACACAGTCTTCAGTCTGCAGTGTGTGGAATTAGCCAGCTGAGGGTAAACTCAACGAGGCCAAGTAACAGCAAAGCAGCACAGAGCTACCTGGCTGAGAACATTCTACTTATGAGCTCAGAGCCCCAAACAGGAAGGCGAAGAAACCAAGATTCTACACGCACTGCCTTTGTCGTCTCAAACCCTCCCGCTGTTCCTGACCTCACCCGGCGTGCGGCCATGGGGCAAGGAATGATCCTACTCAAGCACAGAGCCCCAGGATCCCATCTGAGGGAGCGTTAGCCACTCTTACCCACATCACTCACTTCAATGCGTTGGCTACTTTGTAGTAAAGACAGATGACAGCAGCCATCAGCACAAGCACAGCCAAAAGGATACCGCCACCAATGCAGAACGTAATTACCGTGTTAACTTGGGAAGCTTCACCTAGGCAGAGAAGTGCAGGCAAGCAGTGAATGTGGCTTCCCTCCCCACAGCCACCGAGCAACCTCAATATGCTTCCTTCAGTGGAGGAAGAATGAACCCAAACCACAGATCCTTATGCGTGTAAAACACAAATGAGTCTTCCTAGCGGGGGCCCAGGACCCTAAGCTGGCCCAGAGACGGGGGAAAGGGTTCATTTCTAAATGAGATGGGACTGAAATGCAAAGTCCAGATAGAAGGAAGGAAAGAAAGTGGGAAGAATCTTTTTCTCTCTTTCACGTGCAGTAAAGTGCAGCTGTAAATAACCAGCCTGCACTCGAGCAAATGGTTTTATTCCCAAACACCTGGGCCTCCTGAAATAAGTTCCCTTTCAGAGTCAGAATTAAACCCTTCCCTGTACCTCAGGCTTAAAAATCTTCTACGGCAATTATTAAGGGAATGACTTTTTTTAAATGTTATGTTCAAAAATACTAAGAATACACTAATCTATTTTGTGATATGTGTTTCAGGAAAAGGAAGCTTTCAATTCTCCCTCTGACTACTGCCATTTTTCCTCCTAAACGCTAAATCTTTCCAGGAAGCCCCATTTGTGTGGAATAAGCAATTTGTTTAATCTGACTCCCTGAAACTGGGGAAAAGTGAGCCAGAAGAGAGGAATAAACAATCCAACTGCCAAAGCATACTTACGAGTATCTAAGTTACCAGAGCTGGATAAATGCTGACAGTTTAAAAAAATTACAATTAAAATCAACTTTAGGGAACAGTACATCTTATCAGGAATTTCTCAAACCCTTAATCTGAGAAAGAAAATTCTAATTATCCTTGTTAGGAGTAATTGAGATGTAAGTTTGAAGAGCTCGCTTTTAGAAGCACAGTCTCCACCAGTGCGACCAGAATGGACAACCACTGTCCAGCTCCAACTTGTACGCCTATCAGGCCTTAGGCTGTGTGACATCAACTCTATGGACACCAGCTCTCTTTCATGGAGTTCTGAATTCCATTCCATGTTCAGATATATTTTAGCACCAATGGAAATGTGAATGCCCAAATACTATTTTAAATCATTTAATTTCAATCTCACCTTTTCAGATTTTGTTTCTCTCAGAGGACCATTTAAGGTTTGACTGCTAATCAAGAGCAAATTTGGGGGGGGAAAAAAAGCAAATTTGGGATTTCAACAAAATAAAAAGACAGTGATGTGGGGAGGCTAATATCTAAAAATACTCGTATCTAAAAGTACAGTCATAGAAGGCTGGTTAGACTTTATGTTTTAGTAACACAATGAAATAGTATATACTTGTAGCTTTGAACAGGATTTGGATATAGGTTCATTGACTTCAGAATATTATCATAATTTATAGTTAAGACAAAAAGATTTCAAATAGCAATTTGAAGAGGATATCTGTTTTAAATCGGGCTTCTGTGATTTCAAGGTACTCACACCAGCAAAGCTGGTTCCATTAAATGAGGGAATTACTTTAACTACAAAGGGTTATTCCTTGCTGCTCTGGCCAAACCCTGGGTGAGGCAAACTGCAGGGGAGATATAACCCAAAATGGTGGCATAAGATCTCTGAAAATTCTCTCCTCTGTAAAAGCAATGAAAAATGTGGCAAAAAAAGAAATTGTCAGAATCAGGTTTTTCTGACTCTGGATACTAACTATAAGCTTTCAGCAGCTCAGGAAACATTTATTTAAGAACAACTGAATCTCAGTATTGAACAGCATGCTTTGTGGCACTGTTCCATCATTCACTCTCCAGCTCCATGGTAGCCTTATTTTCAACAGCCTAGATTCCAACGCAGCCACGAGAGGGAGCAGAATAGAGGTAGAGCCCTTTCAGAGTCTCATTCCCAAAGAACTGTCATTAGCTGACTCATCTGCTGGTTTTCTGGAAGACGTCACTTGCTTGCAAAGCTATCTGCATTTGACCTAACTTGGAGTCCACTCAGTGCAAAAAAAGTCTTCTCCTCACAGAACTTTTGGCAAAACTTTTGACAAAATGTTTTAACTTCCTGGCTCTCTGAGGCATTGGATTATTTGGGGCAACTGACAGACTAGCCAAAAAGCTTAAAGGAAAAGCTGGTAAATTAGATGTCCATAGGGGTTCTGAACAGCTCTGACATATCCGTAGGCGTCTAGAAGTCCACGCACATGTATAGAGCCGTGTGCATGCAGGGTTGTGAGCATGCTCAAGAAAGACATGAGATGGCCCTATGCATTCAACCCCGGCTGACCTTGAAGCTTTTCCCAAGCAGGAAGTGAAGGTGAAGGCAGAGTTTTCAACTGCTTGGCTGATACTGTTGAAGACATGCCCCAGTAGGCACACAGAGCCCCTCATGAAAGACTGGGAGGTATACTGGTTCCAGGCATTTAAGGTAATCTTAAATGCTTAGTAGCCAATCATTAGCTGACTACTAAGCTAATCAGTAGAGACTTCAGTGTCCACACACAATAAAGAATACAGACTTTACAATGAATTAGTTAAGAAAAGTCACTAAACAAACAACAACAACAAACCTTGGAGAATGGGGAGAACCTGATTTCTAGAGTTGCCATGTTATATTATTTTTTCTTGCTTTTTTTTGGCCGTGGTGTGTGGCTTGCAGGATCTCACTTCCCCAACCAGGGACTGAACCCAGGCTATGATAGTGAAAGCCTGGAATCCTAACCACTAGGCCACCAGGGAACTCTTTATTATCTATATTATTTTAAATGTGCAGTTCTCAACAAAAGAATGTAAGATATGCAAAGGAACAAGAAAGTATGGCCGATAAAAAGGGGGAGGAGGGAAGCAAGCAATAAAAACTTTCCCTGGGGGAGGGGGATAAATTGGGAGATTGGGACTGATATATACACACTACCTTATAGAAAATAGATAACTAATAAGAACCTGTGGTATAGCACAGGGAACTGTACTCAATACTCTGTAATGGCCTATATGGGAAAAGAAATCTAAAAAAAAAAAAAAAGAAAAGAAAAGAAAAAAGAGTGGATATATGTATATGTCTAACTGATTCACTTTGCTGTACACCTGAAACACAACACTGTACATCAACTATACTCCAATAAAAATTAAAAAAAAAAACTTTCCCTGAAGAAGCCCAGACGTTGGCTCTACTAGACAAAGACTTTAAATCAGCTATTTTAAACATGTCCAAAGTAAACCAAAGTAAAACTTCTTTTTATTTTAATATTAATTAATTTATTTATTTGGCTACACTGGGTCTTAGTTGCAGCACACAGGATCTTCATTGCCGCGTGCAGGATCTTTTAGTTGTAGCATGTGGGCTCTTAGTTGAGGCATGCGGGATCTAATTCCCTGACCAGGGATCGAACCCGGGAGCCCTGCATTGGGGGCGTGGAATCTTAACCACTGGACAACCAGGGAAAACCCCAAAGTAAACCACTTCTAAAGAACTAAAGGAAAGTATGAGAATAATGTCTCCAATAGAGAATATCAATAGAGAGAGAAATTATTTTTTAAAAGAACCAAATGGAAATTCTGGAGTTGGAAAGTACAATAACTGAAAAAACAAATCACTGGAGGGGCTTAACAACAGATTTGAACAGGGAGAAGAAAGTGAAGACAGGTCAATTGAGATTATCCAGTCTAAGGAACCGAAAGAAAAAATAAATAAAAATAATCATGGACCTTCCAATTTCCATTCCAAAATGTAAACAGCTCGGGAACTGTCATCCTCAAAACAAGAAAAAACAATTGGAACAAATTGAAAATCAACAAGTCTTCTTAAGTTAACAAGAGAATTGAAGTCACATGGAAAATAGCCACCCCCAAAAGTTAAGAGACAGGGGAATACAGAGAATCATGGCATACAGTACACCAGGAGAAGAAGTCACTGCTGGAGCCAGCAATGGGTAGGAACAATTAAATAGTAATTGATGAATTACTGAATGAGGACTAGCTTAAGAGAGAAAACAAACAAAACAAAAAACAAAACAAAAACAACAAAACAAAACCAAAAACCTCCTGGAGGCTCAGTTTTGTTTTGTTTTGTTTTTGGTGGTGGGGGGCACACTTGTTACCTCTAGGTACTCATGATTGTTACCTCTAGGAACTCAATTAGGTTCTTATGGTAAAGACTGAAGAAAAAAACCCTCGTGCTTTGGTCTCCAATGACACCACATTGGAGGTGGCTTTATTACTGCTGGGAGATAAAGTCTTGAATTTCCACTAGGCTTCTTCTGGTATCACTGCATCAGTTAGGTGGAACAGTGCCTCATCTCCACCAGATGAGGACGGAAGTCCAGACTTCCCAAGGTCTCCACTGACACCACAGGGGCTGGGAAGGGATGCAGGTCTCAGCTCTACTCAGGCTTCTCGGGCACTAACCTGGAGAGAGGGGGTTGGGACACCTCTTTAGAGCCTGGTGATAATGGAAGTCTAGTTTCTGCATGTAGTCTCTGCTGTGGGGGACAGAAAGGGGAGGAGAAGTGAGACCAGTTTTTTCTGTGGCATTTGGCTGGAACACAGCAGTTATTTCCTTCTTTCTAGGCTGCCTGTTTCCTGGTCCTTTGGCTAGAAACAGCAGGCTTTTGTTGGGCTTTTTTTGTCTGCACCCACTGGTGTTTCCAGGTTGCCAGCTTCTTTGGCTCCAAGTCTGGAAATATGAAGCAAAAACAAAATCCAGGGGACTCACCACCATGTTTCCTTGGATCTCAAGGTTACTAAGCTTGTCTGTTTTCATCTCTCCATCTGTCAGAGTCTTATGTTTGTTTTATATGTTCAGGGTTTTTAGTTGCAGTTAGTGGGAAGCGTAAGGAAAGGTACATCTACTCCATCTTACCAGAAGCAGAAGTCTCTCATGTGGGAAATTTTGACATCAACCCTCTACTTAATGACCAAAGCCACTGTGCCAACCCCGCTTGTCCGACCCTGAGAGTGAATGCCTCCTTAAATTGTGCACCCCAGGCACCTCACGTGTGTCATCCTAGACCGGGCCGTGTCATCTCATCATAGCTTATCTTTCCAGCCTCATTCCCCACTGCATTTCCCCACACCCAATGGATTTTCATGCCTGAGTTTTGGCTAGATGGCTCTCCAGTCTCTCTCCTCCTCTATCAGCTGAAATACTAATCCTGCAAAGCTTCATTAAAATGCCATCTCATCGGTAAACTTTTCACTGATTCCCGTCTGCTCCCCACCCCATGTTAATTGCTCCTTTCCCTCTGTATCATGACCTTTGTTTGTACCTCTCTGAAAATTTGACTTCTGTTTGCCTTAAGGTTTTCCAGCTCCTGCTTTAACTCTGAACAGACATTTGCCTTGAGTAAAGGAACCTACTATGCTCACACTCACTGAACCCAGTACTTTGAGTTAAATTAACTGTGGGTTTCCTTCTGCTTTTTATCTCACTCAAAAATGTCTTATTTTTCCAAGTTTCTTTTCTATTCCTTCCTATTGAAGCAGTAACGATTCTGAGGGACACAGTCTTGAATATGGTAAGTCATGATTAAGGAGGCAGGCTATGTTGACTTTCTTTACAGAGCTGACCACTTCATCTCTTGGTTTCCTTCTATTCCTGTAGTTACTTGACTGTTGAGTTACTTGATGACTCTGTACTTACTTGACTGTTGAGTTACTTGATGACTCTGTACGTTTAGAGTGTGTTTTTGCAAGGTGTAAGTTTCATGAGGAACGAACTCTAGATCCCCAAGCATCAAAAAGAGAGCCTAGAATCCATTAGGTGCTAGCACATGTCATGGACGATGACTCAAATATGAATTTTATCAATCTGGTAACACCTTTCCCCACCTGAGCCTCTAAATTCAGACACAGCAATAAATTCAGACATAGCAGTAAGCCCTAACCAGTATTATTTCATTTATTGATAAGGATATTTCACATTGTGTTACCAACATTAAACTACTGGCCTGACCATTTCTAACGTGTTTTAGTAACAGCTTTCTAGAGATGACTAGGAGGAAATAGCTAAAACCTCTGTTTGGCAGATGAGGAAACTGAAGCTCAGAGAACAAATGACTCCCTTGGATCACTTAGCACGTCACTGGCAGGACTGGAACTAGGGCCTGGTTCTGTGATCTTTCCCTCCAGCCCCTGTCCTCCCAGGTCCAACACCTTTCCAGCCCCCTGCCTTCTGAAACGGTTTGAAATGATATGTTGTTTCCTATTTCCAGTCCCCCCACGTCTATTATCCAGAGACTTTGATTTTGACTCTGAGCTGAAAGATGGGCAAAGAAATCCAGCTGCATTTCATTTAGGGAAAGGGGCTGGTTATCATCATTATGTTTTCAACCTAAGAGCTATCTCATTGGCACACATGGCATGACTAGTCAAGAGTACTCGGACCGATGGGGACCAGGGGCCGTGTGTTCCAGATGACTAAGGGTAAGCAGTAGCTGTATTCAGAATCAGTGAGCTGAACGCTGTGATGTGATTACAGGGGCTTGTTTTCTCTCTGTGGGAAATTCTTTGTAATTCACACTCAAGGCCTTTTACCCAGGTCAGTTATTTTGCCAAGTGCCCATCCTGTGACTAACACCTGGGTCAGCTGGTTGCACACCCTCATACCTGCAAATTGTATCTATGGTGGCAGAAAGCAGACCAGATGCCAGCCTACTGGGAGTAACCCTGCGAGGCCCCCTTACTTGGCCCAAGTTCCAGCCCTGTGCCCCTTCCACAGCTCCTTCTGCTCTGCTCCTGGGATTCTCAGCTTTACCTTCAGACACCTGTGTGGCTGAGGACCTTGCTCATGCTGCAACATCCTGTCCACAAACAAGATGACGGTTATATTAATGAGCAATGGAGGAGTCCAAGACCAGGGAGTTTTTGGTGCAACACAGTTTTCCATGAGGTAAAAATTAACTCGTGTAGATTTTTCCATTCAATTTTTTGTTTAATTCATTTTAATTTAGCTTAAGGATAAATGTTTATTGAACTCCTAGTATGTGTCAACACTGTTTTAAGATGGGGATAACAGTAGTGCCAAAAAAAAAAAAAAAATCAGCAGCCTTCTCCCTGTATCTTCATGTGTTCCTTTCTCTGTGTTTGTGCCAATCTCTTCTTATAAGAACACCAGTCTTATTGGATTATGGCCCACCCTAATGCCCTCATTTTAACTCGATTACCTCTTTAAAGGCCCTATCTTCAAATACATAATATTCTGAGATACTGGGGGTGAGGACTTCAACAAGTGAATTGGGAGAGAGGGGACACAATTCAGCCCCAAACAGATATTTTCATGGGTAATTGACCTCCTTTATCATTTGAAATCCAAAGCTGTTGTCAGGTGAAGTAACTCTTCTTGCATGGCTACCCTGAGACTCTTGCAATTCCCTTGCCCAGGTTAATACCTGAGAGGTAAATCATTTAAATAGGCCATTTTCATCCAAATATGGGTAAAGCAAGACTTAGCGTCTCCCCAGTTCCCACATCACCACTTTCACATTCTTAAAGATAGTTCCATGCCACGTATTAGACAATTAACCCAGAATTTTAGTTTTCTGCTCATTCTGACAGGGTCTCTCCAAATGCCCTCCAAACACACATTTCCAAGGTGGTTTTGAGGAAAAACCACAAGCGTAGACAAACCTGAATTCTTATCCTACCTTAGTCACTCTATACCTTTAGCTAAGTGACTTAACATCACTCGACTTCAGTTTTCTAGTCTGTAAAATGCGGACATCACAGCCTACTTCGTACTATGGCATGATGACATTCTGAACATGAAGCACCTGGCACAGGCCTGGCACACAAGAGGTGCCCAGTAAATGCTAAATGTCAATTTCCTCTTCCCTTGTTCTTCCCATGCTCTGATCTCTCTCCTCTACTTAAAAGAGCAAAAATATTTTGTATTGACCCTAATAACATCACCATTCCAGAATATTTGGAAGCCCCTCTTCTCTTTTATTTCCTAGTTTGAGAGTCAAATGGAGGTCACTTCAATAACATTTAATTAAGATAATAATATAGTGGTTCTCACAGTGTGCCTGAGGCCAGCAGCATCAGGAGCCGTATCTGGAACTTGTTAGACATGCAAATTCTCAGGCCTCAGCTCAGAACTTCTGAGTCAGAAACTCTGAAGTGGGACCCAGCCATCCGCAGTTACACAGAGTAAGCCATCTGTGTTTCATCAAGCCCTCTAGCTCACTGGAATGCAAGCTTATTTAAAGAACCACTGATCTATGTTTAAGAACATGGACTCTGGAGCCAAGAGTGCTAAGATTTGATTCCTCTTCCACTTTTCATTACTATGTAACTGTGTCTTAAGTGACTTCTCTGGTCATCAATTTTCACATCTACTGAATTGTAAGACTTGTAAGACTCCCTATCCAATAAACCATTAACGTCTCTGTGTCGCTGTCTCCGGGCTCTTTCTTCAGTCTCTCGGCTGGGCAATTACAAGGTCTGCAGGTCTGGAGGGCGCAGCCTAACAACCACGCAGCTAATGTTGAAGTGTACTTATGTCCTCACAAAGTAAGCCACCAAAATTGATTTCTCCTTCCTAGAGCCCTTGGGGAGAAAAGCATTTATGATTTCTCTATGTAAAGAAAGATGAGTTTGGGACTTCCCCGGCGGTCCAGTGGTTAAGATCCCACATGCCGCACAACCAAAGGGGGAAAAAAAAAAAGAAAAAGAAAAGATGAATTTACTAGAAGATTCTTTAACTGCATTTAAAAAAAATCTGTAATGAAACCTAACTTGTGATTTGTAATCAACACATATAAAAAAACAATCATTTTTTTTTTTTTTTTTTGGGGCCACACCACGCGGCATGTGGGATCCTAGTTCCCCGACCAGGGATCAAACCCGTGCCCCCTGCCTTGGAGACATGGAATCTTATCTACTGGACCACCAGGGAAGTCCCCCCATTTTATTTTTCTTTCTTATTTTTGGCTGAAGGGTAATGCCTTGAAGATAAGGGCTTTTAAATTATTTACTTACTTAAAATCAACTCTTATCATAAGAGCAATACATGTCTGTTACAGAAAAATAAGAAAGCAAAGACAATTAAAAGAAAAAAATTCCATAATCCAATCTACTTATGGAAAATAGCTGTTAACAACTTCACATATATATATATAAAATCATGGGTATCTTTCCTATAAATATGCCTCAATTAAAGAATTAACTTTGGGGCTTCCCTGGTGGCGCAGTGGTTGGGAGTCCGCCTGCTGATGCAGGGGACACGGGCTCATGCCCCGGTCCGGGAGGATCCCACATGCCGTGGAGCGGCTGGGCCCGTGGGCCATGGCCGCTGAACCTGCGCGTCCGGAGCCTGTGCTCCGCAGAGGGACAGGCCACAGCAGTGAGGCCCGCGTACCGCAAAAAAAAAAAAAAAAAAAAAGAATTAACTTTGGAGTAATCCTTTGTATGGGTTGTATGGGTTTACAAATGTGTGTTCTCTTTAATATTTTACAATAATAAGCATGCCATAATTAACACTTTGATACACAAGTTTATGCATATATCTGATTATTTCATAAAGATAAATTCTTAGAACTAGAATTACCAGGTCAAGTTCCACATATTTATATAGTGTCGAACTGCTCTGAAGAAATGTGGTACTAACATAATCTTCCACTTAAGAGTGTATATAACAGCAAATGTTTCTCCATATTATGTCCAGCAGTGGATAATTTAATTTTAAAATTTCTGGCTGTGGGCTTTTGAAAGGAGAACTTAACTGATTTCATTTGAAACCCTGGTTAAATTTTTTTTTCCCTCAGCCTCAGTCAAATTCATTTGTCAAACATGGTAAAATGAAAAGGGGCAAAGGGACAAGGCTTCTTAACGCCTCCATCATGACAAATGGCTTGGCAGCTCTGAGGGCCAGCAGTCTTATAATTCTGGTCTCTCACACCATCTGATGAATAAGTTTCCTGCTGGCCTCCAGGGATACATATCAATTCCAGCCATACACAGATGTATGTGAGAATACCGCAGCTGTATGACTGGTTTATTATCAGCGATTCCCAAAAAGGGAGTGTTCCCTTTACCCCACTCGTTCACAGAAGGTTTATAGAGAGTACTATAACTAAAGCCCTTCGGGATATCTCAATACACAGCACAGAGTAGGCACTGAGTAATTAATTACTCATGGAATTGATAAGACATTCTTGCTTTGCAGTTCTGTTTGTCAAGATCATAAATGAGTTGATTAAACCTTCTCTGCTCTTCCCCCAAAATGCAAATTCTTAAGAGTCAAAGGACTGACCTGGATGAAGGTGAGTAGTAGGGTACTGTCACACACCCATAAGACAGGGTGAGACCCGACTGATTCTGCTGGTAAAGATAAAACAATCCACTTCTAGATTCAGACAGTTTATTATTTACAGAGACAGTGGAAGATGCGCCAAATCCCTGTTCCACACTCCAAAAAGGATGAGACCAAAGCAAGAGAGGCTGAATGCCTGCAGTGCAAGTTGTGGAGTATTTCGATGCTGAGGAGTCAGTTCTAGCCTGTAGCTAAGTGGTTTTATATTCTGAAGTTTTATTTTGGAGGGGGGAAAGGGGCGGGGAGGGGGCAAGGCAGAAAGCCTCAGAACTCATCAGAATCCAGAGACAATGAGAAACTGTCTCACGACAACCTCCCAGAGGAGAGAAGGAAGTGACAGAAGGTCCTATAACGATTCCTTACAAGCCTCTCATCGTCTCTTGATCTAGGAGGAATACAAAGCATTCCGCCAAAACTCAGAATAGCCTTTGCTTGCATGGCCTATGTGGAAAGGTGCAAGGATGCCAAGACACAATGACAGTGGGATTGTTTTCTTAATTTCTCTTTAATGGTACAAATTGTAATAGTACAAAGTTAACAGTACAGAATAGTAAAAATTCTTTTTAGTACAAATTCCATTTGTAAGTACAAGCCCACTGTTTAGTATGGTCCATGAGCTAAGAATGGTTGAGCTAAAATTCAAAATAATATTTCATGACATGGAAATTACATGAAATTCAAATGTCAGTGTCCATAAAGATTTTGGAACACAGTGATACTCATTTGTTTAGAAGTTGTCTATTTTTGCTTTCATGCTACAACAGCAGAATTGCGTAGTGTCAACAGAAAGTGGCCCGCAAAGCTTAAAAGATTATCTGGCCCTTTACAAAGTTTGCTAATCCCTGTCTAGCACCAGATATATCTTCTCAAATTGCTACACCTCCTCCTTTAATTTCTATTCAACCTGTTCTTTTGTTGTGATTTTAAACCAGCTGTCTCATATATACACTACTATGTATAAAATAGATAAATAATGAGAACCTACTGTATAGCACAGGGAACTCTACTCAATGCTCTGTGATGACCTAAATGGGAAGGAAATCTAAAAAAGAGGGGATATGTCAGTATGTATACGTATAACCGATTCACTTTGCTGTACAGCAGAAACTAACACAACACTGTAAAGCAAATATACTCCAATAAAAACTAAAAAAATAAAAAACCAGCTTCATATACATATGAAAAAATAAATAAACCAGCTGTCTCAAGTCCCAAAGTGGATAATATTAAAACTTTTAAAATAAAAAAGTAAAAGAAACGTCACCAGAAAAGGATACAAGAGTCAAAGAAATTTTTTCCATAATTGCATATTTACTGCAAAATACATCAGAGGTAACGTAAATATGACCTTCTAAAGCAAATGAAGAAATAAGAATATACTTTAACTGAAATTCTAAAACATTTTACTAAAAAGAAATTAAATGTAAACCATAAAGATATTATGAAGTTATCTGTTCCCAGCATTTCCAGGTTAGACTCCTTCACTTTGGTCACAGAAGCATGTCAGGAGGTAATGGAGCCTGGCGTAGACAGTACATCCTTCACACAAATGAATTGTGGCAGGGGGCGGCACAAGGGAGTTCACCTGTATTTGGTGAACTGCCACAATATTATTCTCTAAGGCTATATAACAAGTATCTAACAACTAAAGGGTTAGGAGATATCAGATTTTTCAGGATTATCTTCTTCCAAACTCTGTTATATGCCTTTTGTGTCAAAGTCATTGCTTTCAATATTTTTCTTCAGTGCTCTAAAGATATATTTTTTAAAATTAGATTTGTGGAGTTTTTTCTAAGTCTATTTGTTACATTCATCAGGGGGTTCTGTCTGGAAGTTTTCTACTGAGGCAAATCATACCATGTGACCCCTCTCAATTCCTATCCAATCCCTTCCTCCCCTAACTGTTTTATAAAATGCAATGAGGCTAAAATAAATCAAGGAGAACAAACTGCAAACTTGCCACCATATTGCCACTTTCTGACCTCGTCAGTGACTAGCCAACTAGACCTTAAAGGCTTAAAAGGTGCCTATATTCTACCATGCCCTAAGATAGTGGTGGGAAGATGGACAGTAATAGAAGCTCTTAATCTTTTTGTGTCATGGAGAAACTTAGTTTGGTGAATCCCTTTCAGAATAATACATTGAAGTATTTAACATAAAATACATAGGATTACAAATGAAATCAAGCAAATTGAAATCATCACAAAATATTTTAAAAACCAAATGTATAATATAGTAGTATATGTGCTTCTTTACAATTAGATTCAATGCCCAGAATACTGACGGGTCTAATAACTACCACACACAAATCATGGCATTGTAGAGTTCATTATATAACTATATGTATTTGTCAAAAGGCAAAGAATTATACACTAAAATTTGTGACTCTTTATGTTGACTATACCTTAATGAAGCTGACTTATAAAAATAAAAATTTACAGTGGTAGTCTAATAACTATAAGTTTGAGGTTTTGATAAAATTTTGAGACAGCTCTAAGAATACTGTGATGTGAAAATGTCATTTATTTTAGTGACAAGGCGATAGGTGTTTCTAAGTCTACTAATTCTACTGTGGCTAGTTTTACTAATCATTAAACTGTTACATTTCATTAGGAGGTTAACAAAAATAAAGATGGGAATATCTTTCTCAATTTGGGTTGATGGCCCCCATGAAATATATACACGGAATGTATACACACAGTACACAGAAGGTAGTGAAACTAGAGAGTAGTGAGACTACTTGCAGAGCAGAGATAAACAGAGTATCTGGACGTAGCTGAGGACAAGCAAACCTTAGGAATCAGAAGGGTCTGCATGCCGTAGTTACGCCTCCTGCTTGCTTACTCTCACGAGGACATCCAGTCCTCAACTTGTATACAGCCAGCCCAAGAATTCTCCAACAGTAAAGAACCAAGGGAAGTTACAGAGGTCTACTTCCAAGCTTCCAGGTTCTTCACGGGCATGACATTCCCCTGTATCACAGGTGCTAGCTTTGCCATGGCAACACCAAGCATGCTGCCAAACACCTGGCTACAACTAGGAATGGATCCTCCTGGTTCAGTCTAGGACCATATCCTTCCCCCAAACCCCAACGTCCCATAGTCCAGTAAGGAGTCAGTGGAAACAATGGGCATAAAAGTGACACAGGGGTGTTGGGCCAACAAGGAAGGGCTTCTATTGTTATCCCTATCAATTCCATACAAAAACCCTCTACCAGGTGTAAAATACTTCCTAATTTCCATAAGTATACACATGGTAGGAAACACAAATGTGAGAATTATTTTATAAAGTCCCAAACCACAAGAGAATTATAGTACCTAAAAAGTGTAGTTCAGAGGAATTAGTGATTAATTCTGTAGCACGGTGGAGGTCTGTACTTGCTTTTGAATATGAACAGAATTTTCTCTGCTATCCAAAAGGAAAAGCATTGCAGATAGAGGGAAAAGCATGTGCAAAGGTGGAGGAGAATGGGAGGCAGGCAGGAGTAAGAGTACCAAAGGCTTTGTATGCCATGCTAATGAGTGATGTGACTCAGTCTGGCGCAGCAAACACCAGAAGGATCAGAGGGCAATGCAGAGGATGAAATGGAGGTAATTAAAATGAAGGTTCGGGAATTTCCTGGCAGTCCCATGATTAGGACTCCCCGCTTTCACCGCCGGCGCCCGGGTTCGAGCCATGGTCAGGGAACTAAGGTCCTGCAAGCCGTGTGGTGCGGCCAAAAAAAAAAAGGCTAAAAGACCAATAAAGAAAATCCTGGAACTTTTCAGCTGAAAGTCAGTGCTGGAAAACAGAGAAGGCAGAGATGGAGAAAAAGAGGAAAGTTTTCCTTAAAAAAAAAAAAGGAGGGGGGAAATCAAGACAGTGATTTATTGGATATATGGGAATAAAAGAGGGGGGACTACAGAAGTCTTTAGTTTTCTGACCTATGGTCTTTCAGCTTTATTTAAGGAAGCCAACATCCAGTTGGTAATACTGATCTTGCGCATAAATTGCAGATTGGTATTTCTGAAGAAGAGCCAGTTTTCCTTCGGACTGTGCAAACAGTCTAACATGGATCAAAGTTACCTTACGACCACAAGAGGCAGGAAATACATGACAAATACACTGCTTACCGTTAAGTCTGGGGGACTCATCTTTGCAATCACTGAAACCAGAACATTTACAGTTAAGGACTTTTAACTTTATAAATTCTGTACCTATCAAATCTGTGGTAGGTTTCTCTTTCAATCTTCCTAAGTCCATCTAACAAACACTCTGGATAATCACTTATCGGAAAATACATTAATAATTTTTCTAGCACCACTCCACAAGTACGTACAAAGAAGGCAAAAGAGCACTGCATTCTCATTAGGTAAATATCCCAACATAACAACTCAGATGAAAACTTAAGAAAAAGAAAATAAATATTACTTTGCCCAGAAAACCCATAGTAGGAAGTACTAAGACAAAATTAACGTGAGGAAAGATTTCTTTTTCTTTCTTTCTTTTTTTTTTTCTTTTTTTGGCCACGCCACACGGCTTCTGGGATCTTAGTGCCCCGGCCCGGGATGGAACCCAGGACACCGCAGTGAAAGCACCGAGTTCTAACCACTGGATGGCCAGGGAATTGCCGTAGCAGAGTTCGATGTCTATTTCCTACACAGAACACCACCAGAACTACAGAAGTGACAGGTCAAATTTGCAGAATGCTGACATTACAAGTGTATTTTACTCTACTATGCACTTCTTCACAAGGTGCGGTTGAAAGGGGGAGAAAGGCATCATAGGCCTTCCTATCCCGGGGGCATCTGGAAAGAGCCACCCGCTCCCACTTCCCCGGACCCAACGCTTCAGGGTCTTTCAGGTCCAGCTCGCATTCTGCTCCACCGCAGACCCGAGGCCGCCGTCCTGCTCGCTTTTCCCGGGGCCGGGAGAGCAGACCCCACCCCCCTTCAGGCCCAGGCCTTTCTCCACCTTCCACCCGGCCCGGGGGACACGAGGGCGGCCAGGGCCACAGACCTTCCTCAGACGCCACTCGCCCCGGCCCCACACCAAGGGCGACACCGTCCCAACCTCCTCCTCAGCTAAAGCCGAACGACCGGCACCCACCTGAAACCCTCGGAGGAGAGAGCGCGTGTGCGGAGCGGGCTGAGGACTTTCTGAAAAGCCGACTCCACCGCCCGGCCGCCGCGTCCCCAGCCCCCCGCACCCCACCGCAGTCCGCGGAAAGGCTCCGCGTCCGCGACAGAGACAGCGAGGGTCGGGACGAGGTCCTTCACGTCTCGAGAGCCACGACATCACACCTACCTCACGACGTACTCTCCTCACCGGACCAACCCTGCGGGTAGGTCCAGACACCGGCATTCACACGACATCTCCGGGGCCAACGTCAAACCACCACTGGGTTCCCACGCGCACCGCATCGCGCCTGCGCACGGCCCAGCAGCTGGACCAGGCTGTCAGTGCGCATGCGCCGGACTCCAGCTCTCCCCCCCATACCGATGATTTTGAACCCTCCGCCCAAACCGGCTGGCGCGCGCATGCGGGTTTACAGTAGCTGGTGTCTCCCCACCCCGGCGAGAAGCTGCGGCTCTGGGGTTTGCAGCCGAACGAGGCGGAAGTCGTTCTGTTCCTTTACAGTCCCTCAGTCTGGCGGAAATTAAAGAGCTGTAAGGGAGGTTCCGGAGCTGGCCTGGCGTGTAGGTGGCCAGATGGAGACCGAGACTGTACACCCGCCGCTGACCCGCCGCCCGCCGCTGGCCTCTTCCTGGGATGTCGCGTGCGGAGCCCTGGCCCAGAGTCTCCATCTCACCCGGTCTGATCTCGGCGCCCGGGACGCCGACTGGGAGGAGCTGCTGGCGTCGCCTGCCACCGGGTGCGCCGGGCCGGCGGGGACTGGGGTTGTGCTGGGTGCCAGCCACGCTCCTGGGGGAGCCTGGAGGGGAGGCGGGGGCCGTGAGGGGAGAGGGTCTGGACCCGGAGCCGAGCCGGTGACGGGTCTGTGCGGGCGGCGAGGGCGAGGGGGCAGGTCCCGGGTGGCGGGAGGGTGGGGGCGGGCCCGCGGGAAAGAGGAGGCGACTCCGGCATGAACGTCGGGCGCAGGGGACGGGGGGCAGGTGACCTGAAGACTCGGCGTTTCACCCCCTTCCCCCTTGTGTCCGTCACGTCGGCTCCTGAGGCCCCCTGTCGGGATCAGAACCGCCTTTCTATCCCGAAACAAAAACCTCCTGTCGTCCAAAATAGGCATTAAAAAAAAATCCAGATGTCGAAAATCTTCCTCAGCTTAGTTTTGAAAATGGAACACTTTGGTCCTTTATTCCATTCTGCACCCCGCCCCACCCCCACTTCTGAACTGTTTTTTAATTTACACTAGCTGCCCAGTACATATATTTCATTAACTGGACAGGCAATTATAGGAAGTCGCTTAGAATGTATTACAAAAGTCAAGGGAAAAGAGAGTGGAGAGCCCTCATGTCTAAAGCATCATTTCCTTGGGAATTCTGTATTGAGCATTTCGTCAGTGCTTTGCAAGGCGCTTGGTCTCCAAATGCAAATGTAAATGAGTAGGATAACATGTCAACCCCTGTGGCCATGAAGTGGGTTAATGACAGTGTTCAGAGAACTGTATAATATTCTTCCTTTTCTTTTCAGCCAGGATCTGGTGATTTTGAAAAGGAGCGTGAACAGCCAAGATGAAAACCCCTGCTTCCTTTACCTGCGATGTGACCCTCCTGGAGGTGAAGAAATCGTTTCTATTGGCATTTTAAGTTCAGCAAGAAATATGGAAGTATACTCAGGAGAGGAGTACTGTGGAACCAGTAGGGGCAAGAATGTTTGTAATGTTCTGGATAACAGGTTTGTGACGTATGCGTGTGGAAGTGTTCTTCTGAAGTAGTGTTTTATTTTCTTGAGCTTTTGTGAAATTTATTGATTCTCTGACATTGGTGCCAGATACTAGGGGAGAGAAGATAAAAACATACCAGCAGACATAAAAGTTTAGACCTTTAGGGATCTTAAAGACAGTCTAGATCAGCCTAGTTGTTTCTATAAACGTGGAAATTGAGAGCTAGTGGAAGAGAGAGCAGTTGGTAAAAGATCATAGCTAGTTAGTGGAAGACTATGATCAGATGAAGTTCCGGTAAGTGTTTCTTATCTGTTTTCTTTAACTCACAGCGATCTGTTTTCCAAAAATTAAGTTGTCTATCAGTCTGGAACTTTGAACATTTTCCTGTAGGAAACTCCTTACACATAGTGCGTGACCCAACACTGTGCCATACCAGTATACTTATTTAACCCATTTTTATACTTCTTGATTTTTTTTTCTGATTTCTTACAAAGATTCTGACCTAATCTCTCCTTAATATGAATCAAAATATGAAGTGTTTTATATACCGTGCATGTTGGACATAATGGGTACGTTATTGAGCTTTACAGTGTGCTCTGTGCTACGTAAGTATACATTTGATATCTAATTTCATTTTCTTATACAGCTAGTAAGTGGCAGATGTTGTCTTTGTAGCCAGTGCACTTCAGTAGGAAGTCCCAGCTGTTTATGCCTCACCAGGAAAACTGAATCCAAGGATTTAAATATTGTCCTGGAAACTTTTAATTTTAAATGTAACTGTTAAAAGTGATAATATGTAATTTTTTTTATAAATTAAATCTTTTTTATTTTTAGTGAACATGAAAAGATTATTTTGTACAAAAAATATCTAAAATTGGAGTCTTCCACACATGCTTGTAAAATAAAGGTAAGTCATTCCTAAATGTCATTTAGTCATTCCTAAGCTAATTTAAAAACTACAGTTGTCTTCCTATTATATATACTTATTTTCTGTAGGTTTGGTAATGTAGTTAGTCCAACTTGGTCCCTGGTTTTAGTTCAGAAATACTCAGTAAACATGTAAAAAGAATTTCTTTTCTAAAAAATTGTCAACATTCTTCTGTTAAAACTTGACCATTTATTAGCTATGGTTGTAACCAAAAGTGGTGTCCAGCTGCTCGCCACTCAAAAACCAATAAAGAGGCACGGTTGGTGGACAGGAAAGTTTGCTTTGTTTTGGATGCCGGCAACAGCAGGGGTGGGGCGTTGAGGGTGCTGGACTCCTGTCTGAAGGCCGACTCCTCCCACTGACCATCATGGGGCAAGAGCTTTTATAGACAGAGGGAGGGGGCTGCATGCAGAAACAGCACAGCCACCTCTGACAGTCATCTTGAAATTGGTCATGTGGTGGCCTGACCAGCATCATCTTGATTGTTCTTCAGTTCCAGGGTTGGTTTATTCTCTTTTCCTTGAGGCCAGTTCTCGGAATTGTGGCAACTTCTGTCGTGGCTACAGTCTGGTCATCATGTAGTTCACTTCCTCCACCTAGTGAGGGTTCCAGTATCTATAAGACAGCTCGCAGGATGTGGCTCAGAATATGATCTGTAGCCCTTGAGGAGGAACTAAAGGTCCTTGACTATGCTTAATGACTAAACTATTATTATTTGGTCTCCTTTGACTGTTTTCCTTTGTTTCTGCAGTTTCTCACTTGTCTGATTAAACTTATTCTTTGGCTAAAGTTTTTCCACAGACCAAAGGCAGGCTGAGGACAAGGGGGGCAAGGACCATAGGGTCCTGCTCCATTTCCTAGTCATGTCATGTACTGTTGTTAGTACAGCAGTATAGTACTTTTGAGGCTTAAAAAACTGAGTTAAAAACATTTTTTATCTTTATATAAAACTTAGGTGCCAAGAAAACCACAAGCAGTTTTGGTCCCCAAATCTAGAAGGATAGAACACAATCGGGGAGGATTCAGACATGGGTACCACAAAGTTAAAGGAGTTTGGATTGGTGTCTTCAGCCTGAAAAATATTATTAAGGTGAACTTTACTAAGGTCATCAGATCTAAGGAAATGGTACTGAGCTGGAAATCGAAAGCCCTAATTTTTTTTTAATTTTTATTGGAGTAGAGTTGATTTACAATGTTGTGTTAGTTTCAGGTGTACAGCAAAGTGAATCAGTTATACATATACATATATCCACTCTTTTTTGCATAAGCCCTGACTGTTAAATGAGCGCTCTTGCTAATTAACACAATAACCTTGGGCAAGTTCCTTCACCTTTTTTGACCTACCTTATGGGTAATATTAGGGAACTGAAGAAAATTCTTGGATTGATTATTTTTAATTTCTCAAATTCTGTGCTGATTATTACTTACAGAAGAGCACAGAACTGATTATCCCAAGATGTTGTTTTAGGTGTATATAATAATAGCTTCTGAAGTCATTTAAATAAGGTGATTCATTCATCCAACAAATACTGGAGTGCCTATTGATGCCAGATACTGTACTTGGCATTTAGGAATTGGCAGTTATGAAATAAATTGGAATGGAGCCCTCACATTGCTAATATTATAGTGGGCAAGACAGATAATAGGTTGACTCAGTGTGTAAAATAGGTACTACATTCTCTAGTGAGAAGGGCTTGGGGGTTAAAAAGCAGAACAGGGATAATATGGAGGTTGGAATGTGGGTGTTTACATTTCATGAGGTATTTACTTACTTGTTGATGACAGTCACATCTTTGGTGCCACACTGAGTTTTTAGATCATGGGTCTGTGTTCGCCTGTGTCTTTGTGTGATATATGGGTTTGTTGTGTCTCTGAAGGTGAATGGTATTTGAAACTGTGCTGTGGAAGTACCAGGGAGTGAAAGAGTGTTTCATTTAGGGAAATCCTTGGGTTTGTATGAAGGCTTCTTCTGGGCCAATAGTATATGTAAGTTAAAAAGTAATAGTTACTGATGCATATGTTTGAGCACTTACTCAATGATATATACTGGAAATTTTAACACATAATCCTCATAACAACCATGTGAACTCATTTTACTCCTGACTCAAGTTTGGCATTTGCCCATGGTCACGCAGGCAGAGCCATCACTGAGCACAGGTCTCTCTGATTCTAAATGCTGTTTACTTTCCACTTTGCTGCTTTGTTGTCCTACACCACACATGAAATGTCTTTTGGTCTAGAAGCATGGACAACATGAAGAAGCATAAAACATTGGAAAAGCTACTGGGATAGAAGCCAGAAGAAACAAGCTCAGAGCTCAACTTTGCTAATTGGGTGTCTTTTGCAAGTTAAAAAAACCACCCTGAACTCCTCTTTTTATGTGTAAACTATTGAGCTCTCTTAGGTTGTATTGATATTCCCTACAGTTCTAAATTCTAAAATCCTGACTTATTTATATTTAGTGTTTCACAAACACTTTGCATGTGACACTGGACAGTCTTATTTTGTATTAAATAATACTATAGCAAGTTTCAGTATGTTACGATCTCAGATTGGTATAGTTTATCTTTAATTCCCTAAACTAAGTAAGTAAAACATTATTTATACATAATCTTTTATTTAAAAAGGACTTTTTGCATTTATATTGTTTTCTTGAGTCTTTTTTTGGTCTATGACTGTTCTAGAGAAACCTTTAAAATGTACTTGGAGTTAATTTTTAGATTCTTGAATGCTTCACTCTTCAGTATTACCAAGAACTGACCTTAAATGATGATTATTTTTATTATCATTAATTTCGCTGAACTTTTGTATTATGATAGCTGCTCTCCTTTGGTGAAAAGCAGTGTGTGTTCATCAGTAAAGTTGTGGTACACGTGAGGCCACTTCCAGCAAATTCTTCAGCAGGCTCTCCTGCTCTAGGATCAAGAATAGACCTGGAGAGGGTCCAAACTATCATGGAGTCCATGGGGTCAAAGTTGTCATCTGGAGCTCAGCAACTGATGAATATGGTTATTTTCCAGCAACAGGTAAGTAGAAATGGATTTCTTTCCAGATACTGTTAAAATTCTTTAAATGATGTCTTCTTATAAGGACATGTAGAAACATAAATCTTTTTATTTCAACTTTTGTTATTGATTTAACTGTTAGCTTTACTAACTTTTCTAAAAATAACATTATGTAGACATACTCTCTTGCAAAAAACTATTTCTACTACAGACTTCACAATTTTCCATGAATTCACTCATTTATTCATTCAGCAAGTATTTATTTAGCCCCTTCTTAGTGAATACCACAGTTTTGGTTACTTTAGAAGATTCAAAGATGAATTAGTCGATAACCTGTCGTTAAGGATCTCTGTAGTCTTGTTAGGGGAGTCAGGGCATCTAAGTGGGGAATGATGAGGAATGCTAGGAAAGGCTTATGAAAGGAAGTAGCGTTTTATCTAGGCCTTTAAAGAGGAAGGGTGGGGTTAAGCAAGTAAATTTGGAGGGATGCAACTTGAGAGAGAACACTATGGATTAAATCTTCATTGTTAGAGGAATAGGATGTAGCTAGGAAATGAATACAAGTTCATTTCTCTGGAGTGAAGAAGTGACAGGAAGTTTCAGGTAGACTGGGGCTGGACCTTAGAGGATTTTGAATGATGTTACAGAGTTTGTGGGTGTTTTTTAGCTCTGTTTTAATAAATTTAATCCGCTATTATGTGTAAGATGAGTCAGTAGCAAAGATGCGTCAACAGAAAGTGAGGCTACAAGAAAGAAAGCAGCTCTGTTATTTCCATCATTCAGAGGACAGTTAATGAGAGTCTAAACTTGGAAGGAGTAACCTGATGCTGGATGTGAGATGCTACAACAGTGGGGCCATTGGGACTTGACAACTAACTTAATATGGGTTCTGTGGGAGAAAAACAGAATCAAACGTGAAACTAAAGTTTTGAAAATGGTGATACCATAATATACATGGAACCCAAGGCGGGAAGCGACTTGGGGGGAAAAAGAGTGTAATTTGGGAGTGTTGAGTTTTAGATGTGAATAACACATGCCCTGGGGTGATGATGTGAGGCTATGGAAACACAGGTGGGGCTGGTGGAATGGAGGGAGGTTTGGGAGGAGCATGCCTAGTAGATGATGGGGAAGGGGGTGAGGGGAGAGACCGGAGCCTGGAAGGAAGACCCTGGGAGAGTAGGTGCGTTTGCTAAGAATACGGGGAGAGGAAAAGGGAACCAGAAGAGCAGGTCACGGCAGTGCTTAAGAGTCGCAAGAGATCTGATGTCAGGAGACCTGAATTCAAAGCTCTTCGTTCTGTTATTTGGCATCGCTTCCTCTTTTTGAGGATAAATTTCTTCGTGTTTACAATCTAAACGATAATCCTGGTAAGATCATAGGATGAAAGTTAAAACCAATAATACGAGTTTAAAAGCTTGCATAACTTTTGTGAGATTTGCCAATATTAATTTAGGACGAGGATCGTTGGACCGACAGGCAGACACAGGAGAGCAGGAGAGTTGCTGATGATCCTGGAAAGCATGGAAAGGAGAGCTGTGAAATGAACAGCGTCCGCACTCTCCTTGCTCTGGCACTAGCATCTCACCTCCATACCTCAGGAGGCTCCTAGCTGGTCCTCCTGCACCACGCTCCCTCTCCACAGTGCAGCCAGCATGGCCTCATCGGACTCCACGTCCCCTGTGTCAAGCCCCCTGACTGCTTCCCCTGACACTCAGAACTAATCCAGGTTCCTTACGCTCTCATCTGAGGTCTGGGCCCTCGTTACCTCCTCAGCCTCATCTCCTGCTGCATCTCCTTAGATGCCTTGCTCTAGACATTCTGATGTGGGTATTCCACAAACATCCAGACGTGCTCCCACCTCAGGACCTTTGCCCTCTTAACCGTTCTCTTTGGCCAGAATCCTCTCTTCCTGGTCTTAGCAAGTCTGCCTTTTTCTTGTTATTTCAACCTCATCTTAAACGTTCCATCTTGAATGACACCTTCCCTAACCACCCTGATTAAAATATTAGCCTTTTCCTCCACATCTGTATCATGTGTTTACATCAGCGCTTTCTTGCCTGTTTTTGTTTATGTGTTGTTCTGTGTATCTCATTAAGATATAAGCTTTGTGCAAAGACGACCTGTCTGTCTAGTTTATGGCTCCGAGTAAATTTTACATAATATATATGCCCTTTGGATTATCAACTAAATACTCCTTGGAGACCTTCAGGGGGTCAGTTTGAATAGTGATGAGATGGAAAGCAGATTTTGAGGGATTAGATGGTAAATGCGTAGTTAGAATGTGGAGGTAGCCAGGGTAAAGTGGGTTGTTTCAAGAATGATAGAGATAAGGAACCTGCCGGTATCAGAATCCCTTGGGATGTTTATAAAGTGCAGAATCCTGGCCCTCACCAGTGAAACACTGGTTGTGATCCAGGACTCACCTATCTTATACAGGCAATGCCAGATGAGTCTTATGCATAGCATATTTTAAGAACAGATGTTTGAGGGGAAGGATCCAGTGGACATAGAGATTGAACATTTAAAAACAAAGAAAGTTTTTGTGTGTGGAAAATTTTGGAAACATTAGAGAGGGTTAATGAATTAAGTAAAATCAGTTCATGGACTGATTTTTATGTTTTAAAACCTTGACTTTGGAAAAGAAATGACGTGAATAGTAGTTTGTGGGGGTTTTTGCCCATGTTTTTAGGGTTTTTTGTTTAATTCCCAAAATAATACATTTTCTTTGCTATGAATTTCCATCCATTCACAAGTACATAAGGTATATTGTAAGAGGGCTCTCCCAACTCTCATCCTATTCCCAAGCTTGGTGTGTGTCCTTGTCGCATTTTCTATCATATAGAAACACAAGTCCTCCAACCAACAGCACGTGTGTTGTAACCCCCCAACAGACGTGCTAAATCATTATCTATGGGGACATTTGGGAAACCCCCTGGGGAAGAAAGAAGGTGATCCTGTTAAATCGTCTTTTAAACATGCTAATAAAAGTCTTCTTTCTCGTGGGTAGGCTATATTTATGAATGATTCTCACAGGATATACCTGGTTTTCTAGGATTGCTTTTGTCCACAAACAAGGAATCCATGGAATGTCTTCCTGGAAAGTCATATAAGCTCTGTAACTATCTGTTGAGTATAAAGTAGGGATGTTTCATGACCAGAACCTCTCCTTCTATGGAAGGGGTGTAAACCCACACTGTTTGGAACCTTCATATGTTAATTGGGGCAGGGCCTGTCCTGATGAGGAAAGAAAGGACCTGGGGAGCAGCTTTCTAGACTCCCTGCTTCACCTTTGCCTTGTGGTTCCTTGTTTCCTGGGAAGTTTCTTAAAGTGATTTCTTCTTTCCTTGTATTTGAAGTTCACATGTGCTGACTTTCATTTGTTTTTGCTTTAGCAATTTAGAATAATTGAGTAGGAATTCTGAGTCAAAGTGCCTGGCATAGTTGTCATTTAATGTTATCTGAGGGAAAGCTGTGCCCCATTGTCTCAACAAAAATATATTCAGTTATTCAAGATTTTCACTGTTTACCTTTTTCATCTGAAAAGATAAAAACATCGTTTTTCCTAGCTTTTTCAAGGTATACTTTTTGGATTTTGTGATAATTAAAAAAGTTAAAGACAGACGTTTCAGAAATCCTACAAGATGTTCAGAGATACTTATTTTTTTCAGAAATCTGAGGGTATGTGTGCAAATTTGTATTTGTCTTGTTCACTGTCTTATTTCCAGTCCCTGAAACAGTACCTAACACAGAGTAGATTTCTGGTAAATATTTGTTGAATGAATGAGTTTGGAGCTGCCTTTATCCAAGAATCATTTTTTAGAATATTCAGAAAATATATGAACTGAGTGTTTTCAGCTAATCTTGTATAATATTTTTCTCAGTCTCTCTCACTAGATACTGAGCAACATTAAGTATGAGATGATATCCCCTATAAGAATCCCTAGTAGAGTTCTGTGTTTAGAAGTTAAGATGGAGATGTATAACTTAACAGTTAGATAGGCTAGAGGTAGTTTTGCTTTTCTCTTGTGGAAAAATTGAAGAGCATAGCAAGAGCATGGCCCTGTGTAGGAGACAGTGTAACCTGCTCTCAAAGGTGAGCCTGAGTCTTCTCAGGAAATAGTATAGCATAGCCGGTTAAGTTGAGGCCACAAAACATAATCATTACCCTACAAATTATTAAGGCAGACTTAGCCAAAAGGTAGGTCATTTTAGTCATTGAAAATGTCACAGAAGTACTCATATAACATCATACTTTAAATATGTAACTATCTGGTCTATACTCCAATGAAAATAAATTGCATATTCTTAGGTTGAATCACCATATGTGACGGTGGGCAGATGATTTTTTTTTCCTGTGTGTTTTTTTTTTCTTTTAACATCTTTATTGGAGTATAATTGCTTTACACTGGGGTGTTAGTTTCTGCTTTATAACAGTGTGAATCAGCTATACATATACATATATACCCATATCTCCTCCCTGTTTCGTCTCCCTCCCACCCTCCCTATCCCACCCGTCTAGGTGGTCACAAAGCACCGAGCTGATCTCCCTGTGCCATCTGTTTTACATTTGGTAGTGTATATATGTCGATGCCACTCTCACTTCGTCCCAGCTTACCCTTCCCCTTCCCCGTGTCCTCAAGTCCATTCTCTACGTCTGCATCTTTATTCCTGTCCAAGGCAGATGATTTTTAATTCTGTGAAAGTTATCAATTACTGTGACTGAATTGAGAGTACTAGATTTTATTACCGTAAATTAAGGAAACATTAAAATAAGCCCGTGCAATTTTACTAACTATGTTTGTATTTATTTGAATATTTTCCTTAGCAAAACTAGTGAAATGATTAGAAGTCCTGGCTCTGGAGTTCGGTGGCCTGGGTTCCAGTCCTGCTTCTGCCACTGACTAGTTGTGTTACCTTGGCCAAGTTAACTTTAGTCTTGGTTTCCTAACTTGATATTGGGATAGTAGCTATAGCCTACTCCATGTGAAAGTTCTGGGGATCAAATGAAAGTAGGCAGGTTGCCTGACTCTGAGTTACTCCAGAGGTTATCTGTCATTATCACTCATGTTAATAATAACATTTTCTTATTTACCTTGCTTAGAATTGTATTCCCATCGGACAGCAGCTTCAGTCAGTTTTGGGAAGCACTGGATTCAAGCACATGATCGGACTGCAATCATCATCTGCTTCAGGGGCCTTCGACAAGTCATCCCCCACACCTTTCCCTTCCAGGACTGGATTGACATCTGGAAACGTGGCTGAAGACTTAAAAGCTTACATTGATAAAAGTGCGCAGCCAGCTGGTGGAGGAAATATGACAAGCCTCCAAGAGTGTAAAATTGTGCCACAAAACCATTCTCTTCCTGAGAATGATCTTAAGAATGCAGTATCTTCTTTGTTACCAAAGAAAGCAAGCGACAGCTCACACATACCTAACTCTGAGTTGCTGCCTGTTCTGCAGAATCTGTGTAGTCAAGTGAACCATCTCCGTGTGGGACCCAACACCAAGTGGCAGGAAAGCATCACCAAGCCCGGCGAAGGCATTGTTGGTGTTACGTGAGTATCTAAGACAAGTGTGGTTTCGACTGGGGGCAGGAGGGGGGAGGCAGGTGGAGGAAAGCAGGTTTGTTTCAATAACTACTGCCTGAAGATGTTTCCAGAGAGGATTGTAGGAGCTTTCACATTTCACCATTAACACACTATAGGAAAGAAATACTCAGCAGGGGAGGGTGGATTGCTTTGAAAGAAGTGGGTAAAACTGGAGGCGCCGAGCACTTCTCAGGCATCTGATGGAAGGGGTACAATCAGCAGATAGGGTCAGAGTAGAGAGTTGTCTGCATGAATGGAGAGGAGCTGTGGTGACCATGATATGTACATTTTTTGCCTGATTGTATGAAGTGAGCCATTGTAACATTTCCCCTGTAGATCGTGTGTGACCTAGGCTAATTTCGGAGTCATCCAAACATTTTTCAGCTCTGAATTATTTCTAGTGTACAGGCCCTTATCCCCTGATCTCATAATTCCAATTTTTTCCAGTCCTGCTTTGATTGAGGGGTGGCTAAGTGTTTAGTATGTTCCCCATCCTTTATATAGATGTAATGTGTCCAAATTTTGCACTAGATTGGAATTCAGGACTCTAATCATAGTTCTAGCTTAATTATTTTACCTTAGTGTTTAAATCTTTTCATTTAGACGTTTTTCCCATGTAAAATGATGGAGTTGTATTGGTTGAAACTTTCTTAATGTCTCCAGTAGCATTCAATTTGAGGAGTTGACGTTATTGAACAAGTGGTTCTTATTTGGGAAGGATAAGGAAAGATAACAATAGTCTTTAATTGTTGTTTTTTGTTTTTTTGTGTTTTGGCCGTGCTGCGTGGCATGCGGGATCTTAGTTCTTAGTCTCCCGACCAGGGATTGAACCCGTGCCCCTGCACTGGAAGCGCGGAGTCTTAACCACTGGACCACCAGGGACGTTCCAGTCTTTAGTTGTTGATAGTCTAATCAATGTTAACTTGTGATATAGCAAAACAAAGCAAACGAACAATAAAACCCAAAGGAAAGAACAAAAAACCTAAACAGATTTAAAAACTGCTCCTGTGTCCAGCTGAGGTGGAATGTCCCCATTTCTCTCAGATCCCCCACTTTACCAATAAAATCCCTGGACATAATCCAGCAAACATACAAAGACTGTAAAAGGTGGAAAGAAGTCAGATTGCTCAGGGACTGTGAGGCTTAGTGTTCCTTGGTTCCTAGTTACCTGCGAGTTCCTTTCATCATAGATGGGTATAGGATTTTGTCAAATATTTTTCCTATGGCCATTCATATGATCATGAATTTTCTTCTGTAGTCTGTTCATATGGTGAATTACATTAATTTCAAAAACTGAACCTGCCTTGTATACCTAGAATAAATCCCACTTGGTTGTGGGCTGTAATTCTGTTTTACACAATGCTGGATCTGATCTGCTAATATTTTGTTGAGTATTCTTGCATCTAATTCATTAGAGATACTGGTCTGTATTTTTCTTGTCCTGTCTTTGTCCGGTTTTCACGAGGGTGATGCTGGCCTCATAAGATGAGTTCTACATCTTAGAAGAGATTGTGTAAAATCGGTGTTATCTCTTCTTAAGATGTTTGGTAGAAGCCTCTAAGCAAAGCAGCTGGGCCTGGTTATTTCTTTCCTGGAAACTGTTAAATTACCAATTCAATTTCTAACATAGTAAAGTTGTCAATTCTCCCTATTGATATGCAGGCTTAATATTATGCATATTGAAATCCCACCACAATATTTGGCAGACATAAGCAGGATCATTTTCAAAATTATATGAAAAACAAAAGAGGTAGAATAGCTAAAACAACTTTGAAAAAGAAGAATGAAGTGGGAGGAATCACTCTTCCCAGTGTCGAGTCTTATGTAGTTAGAGTATTCAAGATGATGTAGTGATGGCAGAGGGACAGACACATAGGTCAATGGAACATAATGGAGGGCTCAGAAATAGACCCACAAAAATATGCTCAACTGATTTTTGACAAAGGTGCAACAGCAATTCAATAAAGGAAGAATAGTCTTTTTAACCCATGGTGATGGAGCAATTGGATATCCGAAGGGCAAAAAGTGAACCATGACCCAAACCTCATACCTTATATAAAAATTAGCTCAAAATGGATCATAGACTTAAATGTAAAACATAAAGCTATAAAATTTTTCTAATAATACATAGGAAACAATCTTTGGAGACCTAAGACAAGATAAAACTTCTTAGATATGACACCAAAAGCAGGGTAATCAAAAATTTGATATATTAGATGCCATGAAAATGTAAAACTTTTGCTCTTCTCTGTTAAGAGGAATAAAATACAAATTACAGAGTGAGGGGAAATATTTGCAAATACATATCCAACAAATGACTTATATCGAAAATATAGAAAGAACTCTCAAAACTCAACATTAAAAAAATCCAATTAGAACATGGGCAAAAGACATAAAGAGATATTATACCAGAGAGAATGTACAAAAAGCAAATAAGCACATGAATCGAAGTGCTGTTGACCTCATGGCTATTAAGGAAACACACATGAAAACCACAAGAAACCACTACACAGAATGGCTAAAATAAAAAGTTTAGAAATGGTAACAAAACCAAATACCAATGAGGATGTGGAGAAACTGGATCTCTCGTACATTGCTCGTGGCGATTTGAAGTGGTACAGCCACTCTAAATTAAAAAATGATAACAAAACCAAATACCAATGAGGCTGTGGAGAAACTGGAGCTCTCGTACATTGCTTGTGGCAATTTGCAGTGGTACAGCCACTCTAAATAAGTTTGGCAGTTTCTAATGGCTAAACATATAGTTACCATGTGACTCAGCAGTCATACTCCTGAGCATTTATCCCAGAGAAATGAAAACTTCTTTCCACATAAAAACCAGTACACAGTTATTCATAGAAGCTTTATTTGTAAAAGCCAAAAACTACCAGTATGTCTTAAAATAGATGAGTGGTTAAATTAACCCTGGTATACCCATATCATGGGGTGCTATCAGCAATAAAAAGGAAGGACCTGTTGATACATGCAACAACTTGGTTGTCTATCAAAGGCATTATGCTGGTTGACAAAAGAGAATCTCAAGACGTCACATACTATATGATTCTGTTTGTGTAACATTCTCAAAATAATAGAGATGAAGACTGTATTAGTGATTACCAAGTGTTAAGGATAGAGGAGATAAGGAGAGTGGATGTGACAATAAAAGGGTAGCAGGAGGGAGATCTTTGTAGTTAAGGAATAGTTCTGTCTCTTGATTGTGGTTTTTACAATCGAGACAGAACTTGATTCTGTCAAGAACGTGATGTTTACATGAATGTGTGTACATGTGATAAAATGTCATACACACACACTGTACTAACATCAAATTCCTGGTTTTAATATTATACCATAGTTAGGTAAGATGTAACGATTGGGACCATTGGGGAATTATAGTATCTTTACAACCCCTGTGAATCTATAATTATTTGAAAATAAAGAGAAAAATAAAAAGCTCCTCGTATATTCTAGAGTAGTGGTTCTCAAACTTTTTGGTCTTTACCCTCTTAAAAATAATTGAGCACTCCAAAGAACTTTTATTTATGTAGGCTATATAAAAATATTCATTAGTTTAGAAATAACAATAAGCTCATTACCTAGTAACATAAACATTTTTATGAAAAAATACCATATTTTATTTTTAAAAAGTTTAGTGAGAATTGTATAGTTTTATTTATTTATTTGGCTGCATTGGGTCTCTGTTGCTGTGCGCCAGCTTTCTCTAGTTGTGGTGAGTGGGGGCTCCTCTTCGTTGCAGTGCGCGAGCTTCTCACTGTGGTGACCTCTTGTTGCAGAGCATGGGCTGTAGGTGCACGGGCTGCAGTAGTTGCAGCACGTGGGCTCGATAGTTGTGGCACGCGGGCCCTAGATCACGCAGGCTTCAGTAGTTGTGGCTCACAGGCTTAGTTGCTCCATGTCATGTGGGCTCTTCCCAGACCAGGGATCGAACCTCTGTCCCCTACATTGGCAGGCAGATTCTTAAACACTGCGCCACCAGGGAAGTTCGGTATTGTTTTAAATTTATGTAAAACTTTATTAGCTTTGGATTGTATTCTCATATGTTGCATTATAGCATGTGTAAACATACATAGCTAGTAAGACCACAGTAGAAATACTGAGAACAAATTGAGTTACCTCTGAAAAAAACATTTATCTGTACCGTAAACCTACTACCTTAAGGAATTCTAGGAAACAGAATATACAACCATACATGCTATTAGTTATCACAGTAATGACATTATACATGGTATAGCCTCTGGATAATTCATTGTACGATTCATGTTCAAATAATATTATTATTATAAAAATACTTTTGACCTCATGGAACCCCGGAAAAAGTCGTGGAGACCCCAGGGTTTTGTGGACCACACTCTGAAGTTCACTGTCCTTGTCCTTCCACTGCTTTAGTAAGGTTGTTTGGATGAAAAAAGAGAAAACTGTTTAAATTGTAGGGTTGCTTGGGGAAGCACTTGGAAGACAAACATGGAGACTTAAAAAAAGTCAGTAAGATCGCTTTTGATTTGAGGCTCAAAACCAGAAAGACCCTTTCTATCTAAAGACCTGTTCTTTGAGGGTAGAAATTCTATCATCTTCATATTTATATTCTCATTTCGATTTATGCTTAAATGTTTAAAGAATTTAAGAAGTAAGAATCCTTTGGGCATTCAGGATTGTGGTTGCCTGTTGCATATGTATTTTAGAACCTGGAAATATGTTGTAAGGGGACAGAGTATAGTTGTGGAGACAATTTTAGCAATGTGTGTTGGTTGCTTATTGTACTATAGTTTGGTTGTTTTTGTTATAATATTAGGGAAAATTGTTCTATTATTTTTTTAAATTTATTTTTAGAATGGAAGAGCAATCCATTTGTTCCTACTTGGAAAAGATTCTTTCTAAAAATATGGAACTGATGGAAAAGAAACTTATGGACTACATTGATCAGCGAATATATAAACTCCAGGAGCACATAGATAATAAGATTGCTTTGTTAGTGGACTTGCTGCAAAGTCCCAACTCCCCACCCTCTGGCATGCCTCTAAGACATTATGACTCTGGAGAAAGACTTTCAAATGGAGAAAGATAGCACTGAACATGTTCAAAGATATTCACAGATATTTATTACATATTTATTACAAAGCCGAACCCCCCAAAAAAGTTTATGAAAAGCAGGTATTTAATGTCCTTTGAAATATTACCACTTACTTAACGTGACCTCACTGTTCATTTTTACTGCACTCGTGAATCCAGTACTGTACACTGAGTTAACATGATAGGATCATAAGTTATTTTTGTTTGCAATATTTTTCACTCTCAGTGAAATTTATGTATACTTCTGGATTAACTGTTTAAGATTTTAAGGATTTGTAAAGCAGTTCATTAGTTCGTATTGTATGTGTTTCATAGAAGTACATTTTTTATTTATACAAAGACTTTATAGTCTTAGGCGTCTGAAAAATAATGCTTAGAGTATTTGATAATTTTTCTTTCGCTAATCAATTGTTTTTGGAAAATTGGATACTTAAGACCTTTAATTCAAATCACTAGTTTACATTTTGTATTGTTTATCTCAGTTAATGAACAAGGTGCAGTGTTTGGCATGTGTAAAATGAGTTTACACTGAGGTTAATATTATTTGTTTCAGTACAGTGTAGCAGTACATAGGGAAGTAAAAATCACAACTAGCCTATTCCCTGTTAGGAATATTATTTTAGATTTAATGTTTGATGTAAAATGAGAGAAGTCATCTTGTTTTATCTCAGTCAACCCAGAAAATATGAGGAACTATTTCCCTTTCTGAGATGATACAGGTTCCTCTTTCCAGAACCTTCTTCTATATGTTTAAAGTGTGAAATTCTGAGGTTCTGCTTTGAAGGGTTAGGCATATGAATCAAGGAGATTGCAATTCTCTCAGGCAGACTTAATTTTTGGAAATTATAACTATTGTATATGTGTTGAAGGGTGATGTATTTGCATTTAAAAAATAAATGTATCCACTCTGGAAACTACTTGTCTAAGTAAATACAAATTTTTAATTTTCAACTAATCTTTGCTTAAAATGCTGTATTTTTATGAAAAAGGGTGTTTCACAATTGATATTTTGGTCAGTTCTTTAAAATGAGGGCAATTTGTATACTCTTTGTTAATTTGTATCATACTACAAAGGTGACACAGTATATAGAACATACTGTCACTATAGCCACTTGAAAATTTGCATATTTTTCTAGTCTTTTCTAATTTATGGGACATTCACAACATACATAGCTGTAAGATAGTATTTCCTTTGTTGTTCAGGAGAAATCTGTCTCACTGCAAGCTGAACCCTTTAGTTAAGTTTTACAGCTTCTGGTGGTTGTAGTCTGTTGATTTACAAAATGCCTCCTTCCAGATACATGATTCATCTTACAAGCCTCATCTTGATTACATCTGAAACAGAAATATGGTCATGTCAAAAAGATGTATAAAGGTACAATATTGAAAAGAGATGATACAAAATATTCTTCAATTAAATTTTCCAGTTTGTAGAAGCCAAAATCTCTCTAAAGAGACAAAGTCTTCAGTTCAGACTAATGTAAGCTAAGACTTTGGATTTGCAAGATAGCAAAATTCCCCTAAGCCTAAATTTCTGAGTCCACATGAATTAATTTAAAAAATGATACCTATATTAGAATTTGAATACTTTTCCTCACCTGCTTGCCATTATTAATGTGCAGTATGGTGGTCCATTTAAAATCCATTAGCTTAAACAGTCAGCTCTACCCACCACCAGTCCCTCCCATCAGGAAACTTGCACAAGCCTCTTAGATAGCCTCATCCACCAGAGGGCAGACAGCAGAAGCAAGAAGAACTACAATCCTGCAGCCTGTGGAACAAAAACCACATTCACAGAAAGACAAACAAGATGAAAAAGCAGAGGGCTATGTACCAGATGAAGGAACAAGATAAAACCCCAGAAAAACAACTAAATGAAGTGGAGATAGGCAACCTTCCAGAAAAAGAATTCAGAATAATGATCGTGAAGATGATCCAGGACCTCAGAAAAAGAATGGAGGCAAAGATCGAAAAGATGCAAGAAGTGTTTAACAAAGACCTAAAAGAATTAAAGAACAAACAAACAGATGAACAATACAATAACTGAAATGAAAACTACACTAGAAGGAATAAATAGCAGAATAACTGAGGCAGAAGAACGGATAAGTGACCTGGAAGACAGAATGGTGGAATTCACTGCTGTGGAACAGAAGAAAGGAAAAAGAATGAAAAGAAATGAAGACAGCCTAAGAGACCTCTGGGACAACATTAAATGCAACAACATGCACATTATAGAGGTCCCAGAAGGAGGAGAGAGAGAAAGGACCCGAGAAAATATTTGAAGAGATTATAGTCGAAAACTTCCCTAACATGGGAAAGGAAATAGCCACCCAAGTCCAGGAAGAGCAGAGAGTCCCATACAGGATAAACCCAAGGAAAACGCACTGAGACACATAGTAATCAAATTGGCAAAATTAAAGACAAAGAAAAATTATTGAAAGCAGCAAGGGAAAAACAACAAAACATACAAGGGAACTCCCATAAGGTTAACAGCTGATTTCTCAGCAGAAATTCTACAAGCCGAAAGGGAGTGGCATGACATGTTTAAAGTGATGAAAGGGAAGAAATTGCAGCCAAGATTACTCTAACTGGCAAGGATCTCATTTAGATTCGATGGAGAAATCAAAAGCTTTACATACAAGCAAAAGCTAAGAGAATTCAGCACCACCAAACCAGCTCTACAACAAATGCTAAAGGAAATTCTATAAGTGGGAAACACAAGAGAAAAAAAGGACCTA
Organism: Lagenorhynchus albirostris; assembly: GCF_949774975.1. Classification (NCBI taxonomy): domain Eukaryota; kingdom Metazoa; phylum Chordata; class Mammalia; order Artiodactyla; family Delphinidae; genus Lagenorhynchus; species Lagenorhynchus albirostris. The sequence goes on from NC_083110.1 coordinate 75,242,241, forward strand.
CAAAAACAAACCCAAAACAATTAAGAAAATGGTCTTAGGAACACACATATCGATAATTACCTTAAACGTGAATGGATTAAATGCTCCAACCAAAAGACACAGGCTTGCTGAATGGATACAAAAACAAGACCCATCTATATGCTGTCTACAAGAGACCCACTTCAGACCTAGGGACACATACAGACTGAAAGTGAGGGGATGGAAAAAGATACTCCATGGAAGTGGAAATCAAAAGAAAGCTGGAGTAGCAATACTCATATCAGATAAAATAGACTTTAAAATAAAAAGAGACAAGGAAGGACACTACATAATGATCAAGGGATCAATCCAAGAAGATATAACAATTATAAATATATATGCACCCAACATAGGGGCACCTCAATACATAAGGCAACTGCTAACAGCTATAAAAGAGGAAATCGACAGTAACACAATAATAGTGGGGGACTTTAACACCTCACTTACACCAATGGAGAGATAATTCAAAATGAAAATAAATAAGGAAACAGAAGCTTTAAATGACACAATAGACCAGATAGATTTAATTGATATTTATAGGACATTCCATCCAAAAACAGCAGATTACACTTTCTTCTCAAGTGCGCACGGAACATTCTCCAGGGTAGATCACATCTTGGGTCACAAATCAAGCCACTGTAAATTTAAGAAAATTGAAATCGTATCAAGCATCTTTTCTGACCACAACACTATAAGACTAGAAATGAATTACAGGGAAAAAACCGTAAAAAACACAAACACATGGAGGCTAAAGAATACATTACTAAATAACCAAGAGATCACTGAAGAAATCAAAGGGGATATCAGAAATACCTAGAGACAAACGACAATGAAAACATGATGATCCAAAACCTATGGGATGCAGCAAAAGCAGTTCTAAGAGGGAAGTTTATACCTATACAAGCCTACCTCAAAAATCAAGAAAAATCTCAAATAAACAATGTAACCTTACACCTAAAAGGACTAGAGAAAGAAGAAAAAACAAAACCCAAAGTTAGCAGAAGGAAAGAAATCATAAAGCTCAGAGCAGAAATAAATGAAATAGAAACAAACAAAACAGTAGAAAAGATCAATAAAACTAAAAGCTGGTTCTTTGAGAAGATAAACAAAATTGATAAACCATTAGCCACACTCATCAAGAAAAAGAGGGAGAGGACTCAAATCAATTAAATTAGAAATGGAAAAGGAGAAGTTACAACAGACATTGCAGAAATACAAAGCATCCTAAGAGACTACTACAAGCAACTCTATGCCAATAAAATGGACAACCTGGAAGAAATGGATGAATTCTTTAAAAGGTATAACCTTCCAAGACTGAACCAGGAAGAAATAGAAAATATGAGCAGACCAATCACAAGTAATGAAATTGAAACTGTCATTAAAAATCTTCTAACAGGGGCTTCCCTGGTGGCACAGTGGTTGAGAGTCCGCCTGCCGATGCAGGGGATACGGGTTCGTGCCCTGGTCCGGGAGGATCCCACATGCCGCGGAGCGGCTGGGCCCGTGAGCCATGGCCGCTGAGCCTGCACGTCCGGAGCCTGTGCTCTGCAACGGGAGAGGCCACAGCAGTGAGAGGCCCGCGTACCGCAAAAAAAAAAAAAAAAAAAAATTCTTCCAACAAACAAAAGTCCAGGACCAGATGGCTTCACAGGTGAATTCTATCAAACATTTAGAGAAGAGCTTAACACCCATCCTTCTCAAACTCTTCCAAAAAATTGCAGAGGGAGGAACACTCCCAAACTCATTCTATGAGGCCACCAACACCCTGATACCAAAACCAGACAAAGATACTACAAAAGAAGAAAATTACAGACCAATATCACTGATGAGTATAGATGCAAAAATCCTGAACAAAATACTAGCAAACAGAATCCAACAACACATTAAAAGGATCATTCACCATGATCAAGTGGGATTTATCCCAGGGATGCAAGGATTCTTCAATATACGCAAATCAATCAATGTGATACACCATATTAACAAATTGAAGAAGAAAAATCATATGACCATCTCAATAGATGCAGAAAAAGCTTTTGACAAAATTCAACAGTAATTTATGATAAAAACTCTCCAGAGAGTGGGCATAGAGGGAACCTACCTCAACATAATAAAGGCCATATACAACAAACCCACAGCAAACATCATTCTCAATGGTGAAAAACTGAAAGCATTTCCTCTAAGATCAGGAAAAAGACAAGGATGTCCACTCTCACCCCTATTATTCAACATAGTTTTGGAAGTCCTAGTCATGGCAATCAGAGAAGAAAAAGAAATAAAAGGAATACAAATTGGAAAAGAAGAAGTAAAACTGTCACTGTTTGCAGATGACATGATACTATACATAGAGAATCCTAAAGATGCCACCAGAAAACTACTAGAGCGAAACAATGAATTTGGTAAAGTTGCAGGATACAAAATTAATGCATAGAAATCTCTAGCATTCCTATACACCAACATTGAAAAATCTGAAAGAGAAATTAAGGAAACACTCCCATTTACCATTGCAACAAAAAGAACAAAATACCTAGGAATAAACCTACATAGGGAGACAAAAGACCTGTATGCAGAAAACTATAAGACAGACACTGATGAAAGAAATTAAAGATGATACCAACAGATGGAGAGATATACCATGTTCCTGGATTGGAAGAATCAATATTGTGAAAATGACTATACTACCCAAAGCAATCTACAGATTCAATGCAATCCCTATCAAATTACCAATGGCATTTTTTACAGAACTAGAACAAAAAATCTTAAAATTTGTATGGAGACAAAGAAGAACCCGAATAGCTAAAGTAGTCTTGAGGGCAAAAAGTGGAGGTAGAGGAATCAGACTCCCTGACTTCAGAGTATACTACAAAGCTACAGTAATCAAGACAGTATGGTACTGGTACAAAAACGGAAACATAGATCAATGGAACAAGATAGAAAGCCCAGAGATAAACCCACGCACCTATGGTCAACTAATCTGTGACAAAGGTGGCAAAGAGAAAAGTCAGTCTCTTCAGTAAGTGGTGCTAGGGGCTTCCCTGGTAGCACAGTGGTTGAGAGTCCACCTGCCGATGCAGGGGGCACGGGTTCGTGCCCCGGTCCGGGAAGATCCCACATGCCGCGGAGCGGCTGGGCCCGTGAGCCATGGCCGCTGAGCCTGTGCATCCAGAGCCTGTGCTCCACAACGGGAGAGGCCACAACAGTTAGAGGCCCGTGTACCGCAAAAAAAAAGGGGTGCTGGGAAAACTGGACAGCTACATGTAAAAGAGTGAAATTAGAACACTCCCTAACACCATACACAAAAATAAACTCAAAATGGATTAGAGACCTAAATGTAAGACCGGACACTATAAAACTCTTAGAGGGAAACACAGGAAGAACACTCTTTGACATAAATCACAGCAAGATCTTTTTTGATCCACCTCCTAGAGTAATGGAAATTAAAACAAAAATAAACAAATGGGACCTAATGAAACTTAAAAGCTTTTGCAGAACAAAGGAAACCATAAACAAGACGAAAAGACAGTCCTCTGAATGGGAGAAAATATTTGCAAACAAATCAATGGACAAAGGATTAATCTCCAAAATATATAAACAGCTCACGCAGCTCAATATTTAAAAACCAAACAACCCAATCCAGAAATGGGCAGAAGACCTAAATAGACATTTCTCCAAAGAAGACATACAGATGACCAAGAAGCACATGAAAAGCTGCTCAACATCACTAATTATTAGAGAAATGCAAATCAAAACTACAATGAGGTATCACTTCACACCAGTTAGAATGGGCATCATCAGAAAATCTGCAAACAACAAATGCTGGAGAGAGTGTGGAGGAAAGGGAGCCTTCTTGCACTGTTGGTGGGAATGTAAATTGATACAGCCACTATGGAGAACAGTATGGAGGTTCCTTAAAGAACTAAAAATAGAATTACCATATGACCCAGCAATCCCACTTCTAGGCATATACCCAGAGAAAACCATAATTCAAAAAGACACATGCACCCCATGTTCATTGCAGCACTATTTACAATAGCCAGGTCATGGAAGCAACCTAAATGCCCATTGACAGATGAATGGATAAAGAAGATGTGGTACGTATATACAATGGAACATTACTCAGCCATAAAAAGGAACGAAATTGGGTCATTTGTTGAGACGTGGATGGATCTAGAGACTGTCATACAGAGTGAAAGTCAGAAAGAGAAAAACAAATATCGTATATTAACGCATATATGTGGAACCTAAAAAAATGGTACAGATGAACCAGTTTGCAGGGCAGAAATAGAGACACAGATGTAGAGAAAAAACGTATGGACACCAAGGGGGGAAAGCAGCGGGGGTGTGGGGGGGGATGAATTGGGAGATTGGGATTGACATGTATACACTAATATGTCTAAAGTTGATGACTAATAAGGACCTGTATAAAAAAATAAAATTCAAAAAGAAAAATTCTTTAAACTCATATTATTTGACTTTTTTTTCTAGGATCCATTCCTAATGACATAGAGTGAATGGCCAGATTTGAATGCTCCCCTTGCACTTGAGCGAGATATATTTTAAAAAAAGAAAAAAAAATCCATTAGCTTTAGAAAACCATGAAACCACTTTAAAAGAAATATTCCGCCTCTTCTTTTTTTAGAATGCCACATATATTTTGTAGATTGATGACATTCTGTTTATTACCAAAATATAGCACAAATGAATTAATTTTCCTGGTTTCTGTTGCAAACAATGAAAATGTTTTTTAAAAAAAGTTAAAACACCAGAAAACACAAATAGGGCCTTCTTTATAAAAATTAAAATACACTTTAAAATTCTAGTAATTATGGCTGTAGTTATAGAAATGTTTTATCGTAATTTGTACACGTTTTGTAAAATAATAAAAGTAAATTTTATAACATTGTGATTATAATACTAAAAATAATTCAGATGAGCATTAATTTCTCTTTCATCTTGTTAATCTTTCCAAGTTCTGAAGATCTAAATTACATTATTTCTGCCTATCTATCACCTATGTATCTGTCTTTGTGTGTGTGTGTGTGTTGAAAAAGACCTGATGGCAGGACTTCTCTGGTAGCTCAGGGGTTAAGAATCTGCCAATGCAGGGACACGGGTTCCAGCCCTGGTCTGGGAAGATCCCATATGCCGTGGAGCAGCTGCGCCCATACTCTGGAGCCCATGAGCCACAACTACTGAGCCCACGCACCTAGAGCCCATGCTCTGCAGGAAGAGAAGCCACCGCAACGAGCAGCCCGTGCACCGCAATGAACAGTAGCCCCTGCTCACCGCAACTAGAAAAAGCCCACGCACAGCAACAAAGACACAACGCAGCCAAAAAATAAATAAATAAATTGATTTAAAGAAAAGAAATAAAGCTATAGTAATCAAAGCTATGGGGTACTGTTATAGAGACAGATGCAGAAATCAATGGAATTGAATAGAGAGCCCAGAAAAACATTCAAGTATATGGTCAAATGAATTTCGACAAGGATGCCGAGACTATTCAATGGGAATAAATAAATAAATGAGTTTGGAAGCGTTCTTTCCTTTTCTGTTTTCTGGAAGAGTTTGAGAAGGATTGGTATTCTTTAAAGATTAAACTTTTAGAAGTAATATACCTGGTAAAATTCCTTATGCTTTTTATATTTTTATAAATATTGTTATATCACCTTGAATAAAGCTGGTACTAAATTAATCTTCCACTAAGTATATATAAGAGTAAATTTTTCCACACTGAGGGCAGCAGAACATTAAAAAAATTTTTAAGTCTCTGGCAGGTGCCTCTTGAATGGCCCTGTTTTGTTTGAAAAACCTGGTTCAATTTTCTTACCTTCAGAGTTGGTCAAATCCAACTCCGCCAAACATGATTCAGTTAAAAGGGCCAAAGGGATGACCCTTCTCACAGCCTCCATCTTTGTGAGGAGGCAGCCTTGAGGGTGAGCAGACTTTTATACTTTTTTGCATTTCATAACTTATCTAGTTTCATAAGCCTCCTGGCCACCTCTAGGGAAATGTGTCAGTTTGACTATGCAAAGGGTAGATTTATGTGAGAATATAGCTTCTGTGTGACTGGTTTATTATCAACGATCCCAAACAGTGAGTGTCTGCTCTCCCCAATTTTTTTCCTGGAAGGTTTGCAGGAGGTGCCCAGCTAAAGCTCTTCACAGGGGATCTCCAACACCTGGCACACGGTAGGCACAACTAATCCCTCGTGGCACTGACTTGGGACTGTGCCTTTGCATTACTGTTTGTTCAGATCATGAAGGGGGTAGCACCATTGACCTCTTAAGCCTTCACTGCTCTTCTGCAAAATTAAAGCCTTTGGAGTCTAAGGGATTAGCCATGTGAGGCAGGTAGTGTAGCACCTGGACAAACTCTGGGTCCAGCTGGGTTCCTTTGAGCCTGCCAGGGTGCTGACCCTGAGTGGGAGGGGGTGGGGAGGTGGCACAGGATCAGGAGGAAAAAGAAAGTGCAGATCTAGGTTCAGTTTGGAGGAATTTCAAACTACTATGTCCAGAGAGCCTGAAGAAGGCACGTTAAAGTCCCTCAGGCACTACATTTTGCAGATGATAGAAAGGAATCCTGGTGTCAAAGGTGGGACTAAAAAGAGCAAGTGTGTGTGTGGCCTTCTTCCTTTTCTTTCTTTCATCCATTCAAAAAATATCCGTTAGTTACTGTTTTAGGGCCTGGGATACAGAATTGAATATGAGAGACACAGTCCTGCCTTCAAGTCTGATATGGAACTTCCTGGCGGCAAGAGAAAATTGGAAGGCATATGAACACCTAAGATGAACCTGGGAATAGATGCCAGGAGAGGAGCAGAGAAAGTGTCCTGGAACTCAAGATGGACAGGTCATTTCAAAGTGGAGCGTTTCAGAGCAGCCTCCAGGGAAGATGCAATTCTAAATTTGCTGCTTAAAACTTGTACTGGGGCTGGGAGCGCTCACCCTCTAGGAAGTTTGTCCCCATCAGCCCTTCTGGCAAATTTCAGCATCGCTGAAATGCTGACTATTCCATGAGCCAAGCCCTGTGTGGAGAGGACTGAAACTCAGCAGAGAGGGGGCCTTTGGAAGATACTGAGCTCTATGTTCATCCCAGAGGGAGTAGATGTTTCCTTCATTTCCGAGTTATCTTTTTTACCCCTTTTAGTAGGTAATCACCTGTCACTAGTTAACTCTAAGGAAACATGTGATGCTTATAAAGCAAGCATTCTGTTGTCGCAGGAAGTACAAATTGTGGTTACAGATGGGGAGTCTGTGCTTAGAAAGGGGTGCTAGAGGCTCAGTGGGAGGCGCCAGAACAGTCAAGGGCGCATCTTGCCGCCCATTTTTGCGCTAACACACAGAACGTGTGTTAGTCAGGCTACCGTTTATGGGACACATTCTCAGGCACTGTTCCAAGTGTCACTTGCTTTCACTCATTTATGAGATGTAATAGCTCACTAATGGGGAAAAATAATGACTCTGATGATAAGGATTATATTAAATGTTAATGCATTACCACAAAGATGTGAATTAACATAATCAAAATGTGTTTTATATGAATATTTAGAAGATAAACGGTCAGAAATCACTTCATGATGGAGGTGAAGATGGCTCATTACATGCAGTGTCTGTTACTACGTTGATGTTTATCAGGCACATTCACAACTGGAATAAAAACTACATTTATGAGCTTCCCTTGCAGCTAGGTGAGACTGTGATTCAGTTCTGTCTAGCACAGGGGATTTACAGAGAAATGGAACGCACAGCTTTTTTCAACCTCCTTCCTCTTTGTCTAGAATTTGGACATGAAGGTTAGAGAACCAGCAGTCATCTTGCAGCCAGCCTGACTGTCTGCTGCTGGGCATCTTGAAGAGGAGAAAAATCAAATTCTTACTTGTTCAAGCCACTGTTATTTTGAGATTTTGTTATAATCACACCTAATCTTAAGTGATAAAATAGTCAAGTGGTTTGTTCAACTTAACATGGAAAAGAAAAACTGAGCTTTTACAAGGTTTGAAGAAAATGTCTTCTTAAGAAAAGCTTTAGACACTCCTGAATCTTTTATATCAAAAGTGCAACTTCAGCGAATTTTCATATTCACTCTAATTTTATGTATACAATTATGTGATGTGATTCAAAAGCAAACACTAAAATGACAAAAGAGTTTAATGTCATGCAGACTACTAGAAGAATTCTCATTTTCAAGAAAATATATTTTAGAAGCCTGAGAAAAAGACTGCTCCGAAAGTTATTGCAAATTCGGTCTCCGTGGTGAGCACTGTATTGCTTGGAGGCTTATCCTCTCAGGAGAAACTTATATTTTTACCGTATCTGTCTCTAAATTAAGATGTTTCCTCTTCAACATCCCATTGAATCTTCAGAACAAGCCTATCAAGTGGGTCCTATTACCTCCATTTTACAGACAAGGAAAACGGGGTTTGGAGGAATTATATGCCACACACAAGGGTAAGCGAGGTGGAGGCAAAGCCAGACCTGCTAACTCAGAGCTGCAGGAGGCTGAGATGGAGGGATGTTCGTGCGGGAGTGTTGGATCTGTTGCAGGAAGGGGGGACCCCTTCCAGGGCCCGAGAGCGGACTCTTGTCTAACGCTCGGAAATGGATAGTCCGAGCAGACACACGTGCTGACAACGCAGGAGACTTTATTGGGAAGGGGCGCCCGGGCGGAGAGCAGCAGGGTAAGGGAACCCAGGAGGACTGCTCTGCCACGTGGCTCGCAGTCTCAGGGTTTATGGTGATGGGGTTAGTTTCTGGGTGGTCTCTGGCCAATCATTTTGCTTGGCCCGTATCTGGTCTGACTCAGGGTCCTTCCTGGTGGCACGCGCATTGCTCAGCCGAGATGGATTCCAGCGAGAACGATTCTGGGAGGCTGGTAGGACATGGACTGGCGTCTCCTGTCTCCTTTTGACCTTTCCCGAATTCTTCCTGTGGGTGGGTGGGTAAGGAATGTTAGTTCCGCATTTCTTACCAGGACCTCCTCTTGTAAGATAACTCATGCGGGTGGTTACTATTATATCTGGCCAGGGCGGGCGGTTTCGGTCTGTGGTTCCCCTAACAGATCCACCCTCAACTCAGTGGAGAGCCCCCAGGAGCTTGAAGCTGGAGCTCCACAGGGCAGGATGGAAGGCACACCCCTTAGCATGGCCTCCAACACCATCTCCGTCTCAGCCTAGCTTATTATCCGGACTCACCTCCCACTGTACATCCCACAGCCCACACGTGTTCAAACCTCTGAGCCTGGGCCGCGTCGTTTGGCTGCCTGGGCCTGCCCTCCATCTCCTCCTACAGTTGCTGGAATCCTAATGTCTTCTCTCCAGGAAGCCTCCCCTGAGGCTCTCACCTGTCCCCCCTCCCCCACCATTAATTATTCCTTCCACAGGATCTCCACGCCCTTTGCTTGGGCCTCTAATGAAACCTGAATTTTGTTTGACCTACAGGTTTCCAGGGTAGGATTTTACACTGTGGACAGATTCTTGAGTTCAGGAACCAAAGCTTCTGTGTCTGTACTTTGTCTTGCTGAACCCACTATTTTAGACGCAGGAGGTGCTCAAGAAAATGTACACTGAGAAGAATTAAGGGGGCTTTGTTTGTTTGCTTTTCATACTACTTAAAAATGCTTTAGTTTCCAAGTGCTTTTCATGTCCTATCCAACTCTATTAGTCAGGGTTCTCCAGAGAAACAGAATAGGATATATACAGATACATAAGAGGACACGTATAATGGAATTGCCTCACCCAATTATGGAGGATGAGATATGACACAATATGCCTGCTGCAAGCTGGGAAAGCTTCCAGGAAAGCCCGTGGTGTAATTCCGTCTGAGTCTGAAGACCTGAGAACCAGGGGAGCCAGTGGTGAAACTCCCAGTCCGAGGCCACTAAGAACCAGGGGAGGGGGGATGAGGTGGCGGGGTTGCTAGTGTGAGTCCCCGAGTCCAACAGGAGCTCCAATGTCTGAGGGCAGAAGATTGATGTCCCAGCTCAAGAAGAGAGAGAATGAATTTGCTCTTCCTCTGCCTTTTGTTCTATTCAGTTTCTCAAGGGATTGGATGACGCCCACCCACACGGGTGAGGACAGATTTTTACTCAGTCTACTGATTCAAATGCTAATATCTTCTGAAAACACCCGCACAAACACACCCATAAATAATGGTTTAGTAGCAGTCTGGGCATCCCTCAGCTCAGTAAAGTTGACCCATAAAATTAACCACCACAAGTCCACCCTGAGTCAACGTGGCACTCATATGCATCTTCTTAAAGCATACTTAATCTCCAGATAAAGACAACAATAAGGTCATAATTCCACCTAACATGATACAACTATTCTGCGTGCAACCCAAAACACACTAGTTCCTTCTCCAGAAGAGCAGGGAAGTCCTTGAGTGATGTTCACTATTTTCCTGATATCCTGTAACCTAAATACTATGATGTAAAATTAAATACTGAATGCTGATATAAAGTCAATATATCTTATGTTACATGATATGGAAATAAGAGAGGAAAGAAAACAAAGATATTTTCTTAATATATGTAAATACACACATAATATATTCATAACAAATAAGGAAGAAATATGACAGAATCCTTGTTTCTGGAACTGCTCAGATGGTAGCAGTTGGTATTTATAGACACCTTCTACTACTCATTCTGTATTCAGAGTCCCTTGTTTATGTCACAGAAGCACGATGGCAGGGGGTCAAATTCGGCAGGAAAGCTACATTCTTCACAGCACTGGAGGCTGGGATAAGACTCAGAGATGGAGTTTGTAGCCCCGGTGACCTTGTCTCGATTGCTCTTGGTTATGGTCATAGCAACAGGGGCCTTTGCAGCACTTCAGAAAAATATACACAAAGCATGGAATTAGAATTTTTCATTTCAGTCCATCTGTTACAATTGTCAGGGGTATCTGGAAAGTTTGGGGCTGGAGCCAATCAAACACATGACACCAGCCCAAAGTGCTCTGCCCCCGTCCCAAGTTCCTGTCTAATCCCTTTCTCTCCTATGATTGCCAGAAATGTATAATCAGGTTACAGCAAATAAGGGAGAGTGAATTGCAAGTGTGGGTCACGAGATGATCACTGCAAGTCCTCCAAGTGCAGAGCATGACAGAAGCCAAAGTCAGCCGTCGCCTGGGTGCTGGGATTCACCTTCCAGCACACAGGCCTAACTTCCCTAGAATGGGAACACCACTGCTTCTGACAACCAATCTCTCCCATGTTTGAAGGTTTCTTTCCCCCCAATTTAATGCTCTCTTGTCTGATCTACACTCCCTTGTCAGCTTCCTCAGGCGCTTCCCCAGAGTCCTGTAGGCCCCCCTCACCGTCCCCAAGGCCACAAGTGAGAGGACACCCTGAGAGCTCCCCAACTCAGGCAAGAGGAGGTCAGCTCAGCCCGTCCTCTGGGCGAACAGAGGCAGAGACTCATTCACACAGTCTCCCCGACAGTCCCCAGTCTGCAGAGCCTGAACGGAGCGGGGCCAGCCAGTGTGCAATCAGCCAGCTGAGGGTAAACTCAATGAGGTCAAGTGACAAGGCAGCACAGAGCCACCTGGCTGAGAACATTCTACTTACGAGCTCACAGCCCCAAACCAGAAGGGGAAGAAGCCAAGATTCTACACGCACTGCCTTTGTCGTCTCAAACCCTCCTGCTGTTCCTGACCTCACCCAGGGTGTGGCCATAGGGCAAGGGATGACCCCGCTCAGCACAGAACCCCAGGATCACATCTGGGGGGGTGTTAGCCACTCTTACCCACATCACTCACTTTAATGTGTCGGCTGCTTTGAAGTAAAGACAGATGACAACGCCTGTCAGCACAAATGCGGTCATCAGTAAGCCGCCACCAATGGCAAATCATAATCTTGAGGTCAAACATCTTACACACACCTGGGCAGAGAAGTGCAGGCAAGCAGTGAGTGTGAGTTCCCCCTGCTCACAGTCACTTAGCAACCTCAGTATGCTTCCTTCAGTGGAAGAAGAATGAACCCATGCCACAGAGCCTTCTCGATGCATCTAAAACATGAATGGATCTTCCCGGAGAAGCCCAGAATCCTGAGCTGGTCCAGGTTGGGTAAAGGTTTATTCATGGATGAAAAAAGACTGAACTACAAAGTCCAGAGAGAAGGAAATTAATAGAAAAATTGAGAAGAATCTTTTCCCTTTCACAGGCAGTAATGTGCAACTGTCAGTAAAAAACAGGCCTGCACTTGAGCAAATGGTTTTGATCCTAAACACCTGGGTCTCATGAAATATATTTACTGATAGAGTCAGGATTGACCCTTTGCTATTCAGCAAACTTAAAAATACTGTTTTATGGGAATGACTAAGGGAAAGACTTTTTAAAAAATATCATGCTGTGTAATAGAATACACAAACCCATTTCATAAGTGATTATGTTTTAAGGAAAGAAAGTTTTTAATTCTCCCACTGACAGCTGTCGTGCCATCTCATGGTTTAAGGAGATTCTAGGAGACTTTGTCCCTCATTCTGTCTCAACAGGAGACCAGAGGCCTTTCTGCCATTTTCCCCCCTACATCCTCCCAGGAAATCCGGTTTGTCTGGAATAAGCAATTTGCTTAATCTAACACAATGCAATTGGGGAACGTGAGCCAGGAAAGAAGCATAAACAATTCTACTGCTAAACATACTTACTACAGTTCAACCATCCAGATCTGGATGAAGGCCAACTGGAAAAAAAATTGAACAAAAAACAAAAAACTTTAGGGAACAGGATATTTTATCAAACCTGTAATTTGAGAAACAGGGATCGAATCATCCCCGTTAGGAGGAATTAAGATCCAAGGTTGAAGAGCTCACTTTAGAAGCACAGCCTCTGTCCAGCTCCAACTTGTATGTCTATCAGGCCATAGGCTGTGTAACATCAACTCTCTGGACACCAGCTCTTTCATGGAGTTCTGAGTTCTGTTCCATGTGTAGGTATATTTTAGCCCCCATGAAACAGATATACTATTTTTTTTTTTTTTTTTTTTTTTTTGCTGTACTTGGGCCTTTCACTGTTGTGGCCTCTCCCGCTGCGGAGCACAAGCTCCGGACGCGCAGGCTCAGCGGCCATGGCCCACGGGCCCAGCCGCTCCGCGGCATGCGGGATCCTCCCGGACCGGGGCACGAACCCAGGTCCCCTGCATCAGCAGGCAGACTCTCAACCACTGCACCACCAGGGAAGCCCCAGATATACTATTTTGAATCACTTAATTCTAAGTCTTTAACTTTGCAGGTCTTATTTCCCTCACGATAATTTTAAGGATTTAAAATTTCAATTTAAAAAATAAAGGAAAAAGATAGAAACGGGGAGATTAAAAATAGTCTTACACTTAGGAGTTCAATTATAGACGACTTTATGTTAGCTACACAATGAAATAATACAGAGCCATTTACTAGGATTCAAGCATATATGCTCATTGATATTGCAAGATTTTCATACTTTATAGTTTAAAGGGTTACAAAAATGAAAGTTGAATAGGATACCTGTTCTAAGTCAAGTATATATGATTTAAGGTACTCATACCCAGCCAATCTAGTAACATTAAATGAGGAGACTCCAGATACAGACAAGAAAGCTTAGATTTGTTTCTCCCGGCTCCTCTCTGCAAAGAATAACTGTAATAACTGAGGTAAAAACCAAAAGAAAACACAACAAAGGTCAAACGAAGGAGAACTGTGAAAGTTGGAAAGAGAAAGCAAACTGGTTAGGGACCCTAGGCCTGGATGAGCAGTATAGCATCAGGACAGAAGAAGGTAGCCCAGGCCCGATGTTCCCCAACTCTGAATCCAGCAACAGAGGGTGGCTCTGGAGAGTTCATTCTCCCTGGATTTAATGCGAGTCCTGCTGACAAGCCCAGGCTAGCCCAGTGGCAAGGCGGACAGTGTGGGAGCCCCCTGACAGTCAGTGGCTAGTGGAAGTGGGCCAGAGATTCCCTCTCACACCTAGATGCACCAAATGGCTGTAGCCTGGGGAATCTCCTGCTCCTTCAGGCAGCACTGCTGGAGGCTTGGGAGCCCCAGTGGCACCAAAAAAACTAAGCAGATCAAAGTAGCATCGAAAAACCTCTGAACATTATATTGTCATTGAAACCTCATCCCACGAAAATAGGCCAGGATCTGCATTCTAAACCTAACCCAGTGGCTACCTGATAAAATTAAAGATTTAAATAGGACCTAGAGTCTCCTAACATAATAGCCAAAATATTCAGGATTCAATGGAAAATCACCTGGCAGACCAAGAACCAGAGAAGTAACACCTGAATGAGAAGAGACCATGAATTGATGCTAACAGCAAGATGAATCAAATGTTGGAATTATCCAGAAAGAATTGAAGACAGAATCCTACAAAGCCTTTGGTAATCAATACCAAATCTTCTTGAAATAATGACAATATTGAAATTTCAGCAAAGAAAGGGAAGTTACAACAAAAAAACCAAATAGATATTATAGAACTAAAAAGTACATTAACAGAAATTAAAAAACAAAACAAAACAAAAACACCTACTGGAAGGGTTCAGTAGCAGATGGAAATGACGGGACCAAATCAGCGAACTTGAGGACAGAACAAGAGAATTTAATAATCTGAACAAAAATTAACAAAGCCTCAGGGACCTTTGGGACCATAACAAAAGTTCCAACATTTATGTTATCAGAGTCTTAGGAAAGAAGAGAGAGAATGGGGATGAGGTTTTGAAGAAATAATAGCTAAAAACTTCCCAAATTTGGCAAAAGACAGATTCAAGAAGCTGAGAAAATCCTGAACAGGATAAAGCCAAGAAAATCCACGGCAAGACACATTCTAAATTCAACTTCTGAAAACTAAAGACAAAGAAACAAACTTGAAAGCAGCTAGAAACAACACATTACCTACAGAGGAACACCAATTCACATGACAACGCACTTCTTTCTTGTTTGTAACCATGGAGGCCAGAAGAAAGTAGTACATGACATTTTTCCAAGGGCTGAATGAAAACAACTGTTAAATTCTGTATCTGGCAAAACTATCGTTCAGGAATGGAGGAAAAAGGACATTCTCGGATGAAGAAAAACTAATAGAATTTGTCCTGAAAAGATCTACCCCCTTAAAGGACAGTTAAAGGAAAAGAAAGTAAAAATAGCTGACATACCTTTCTGAACAGGTGACATTCCAGCAGAGGCCTAGAAAAACGGGGGAGCAAAGTGAGGAGGTGTATTCCAGGCAAAGAAAATAGTAAATGAATCCCAAGGCTGCAGTGGGTTTGGTGCGTTCAAGGGACAAGAAAAGGGCCATTGTGGCTAGTGGGATGCATCCAGGGGAGAGCGGTGGTAGGAGACGGAGTTGGAAAAATTAGCCAAGGACAAAATCTTATGGGGGTTTAGAGCTCTTAGTAAAAAGTCTAGATTTTTTTTCTGCCTGTTATAGAACACCTTTGGAGGGTGTCAGTGGGGTTTTAGCAAGGAACCCATGCAATCTGGCTGCAGAGCCTGTGCTTTTAAACGTAGACCAGCGGTTCTCAAACTGCGCATGCATCCATATCAGCTGGAGGGCTTGATGAACCATGGATGGCTGGGCCCAGCCCCAGAGCTTCTGAGTCAGTATTGTGAGGTAGGGCCTGAAAATCTGCATTTCAAGTAGGTTCCCAGGGTATGCTGCTGCTGCTGCTTCAGGAACCAGACTCAAGAACGACTGCTCAATATAATTGACTTTGAATGTGACTTCCCTATAGCACCTAAGATGGAAGGGGGGGGGACTTTCAAATGTACTGGAATAGTAATGATATTAAGAACCACGTATGTCACTCTTGTTATTTATTAAATATTTATTTATTTATTGGCTGTGTCAGGTCTTAGTTGCGGCACACGGGATCTTTTGTTGCAGTGGGCAAGCTTCTCTCTAGTTGTGGCCAATGGGCTCCAGAGTGCACGGGCTCAGTAGTTGCAGCACCTCAGCTTAGTTGCCCCACAGCATGTGGGATCTTAGTTCCCCAACCAGGGATCAAACGGGCGTCCCCTGCATTGCAAGATGGATTCTTAACCACTGGGCCACCAGGGAAGTCCCATTCTTGCTACTTAAGAAGACAGAGAACAGAAGAGTAGAAAGAGGGAGGGAAAAATTTAACATTTACTGGGTATCTCCTATATACTAGGCCTGTGCAAGGCAAGTCATATAAACTTCATACAAGAGAATGAGTAGGCTGTGATATCTCCAATCTTACAGAAGAGAAAACTGAGGCCAAGAAAGGTAAAGCCACTCATCCAAAGTTACACAGCAGGAATAACTAAGATGGAAAGAGAATTCAGGTTTTTCTATCCTTGTGATTTTTTTCTCTAAGTCATCTTGGAAATATGGTCTCTGAGGGCATTTGGAGAGAAAATGTCAAAATGGTAGAAAACTGAAATCCTGGGCTGCTGTCCAATGCAGGGCATGGGACTGCCCTGAAGGAGAAAGTAGTGGGACTTCCCTGGTGGTCCAGTGGTTAAGATTTCGCACTTCCACTGCAGGGGGGCATGGGTTCAATCCCTGGTCAGGGAACTAAGATCCCACAAGCTGCACATGCTGTGCATGGCGCAGCCAAAAAAAAAAGGAGGAGGAAGTAGTGATGTGAGGAAAGGAAGGGACAACTAGGAAGATGCTGTACTTGCTTTACCTTGAAAGAGGTGGCCATGGAAAAGGCGTCACTTCTCCTTTCAACAGCCTTGGATTTCAAATGTCAAAGGGGATCAGTTCCAAGTAAGAAGGTTCTATACCAAAACCCACATGGGCACGGGGAACAGAGAATGGAAGTAAGGGGAAGGAAAGGAGTCCTGGATTCCAGGCCCATCTTCCCCACTTACCTGATAGAATGGTTGGCAAAGTGGTTCAGCTCCCCGAGCCTGTTGCTTCTTCTCGAAAGAGAAAAGATAATGAATAATGTGTGGTTTGACAATGGCGGTGGAGGCTATTAACGTCTGAGAGGGTTCAGTGAGAACACAGGTGTCACCACTTTGTAAACTGTGACGCCAATGTGAGCAGTTGATCCCTCTGATCGTGGCTCTTCTCCAACCACAGATGTGTTCCGTTCACAGGCTTCATCCAGATGCAAAGTGTGAAAGTGAAAACATTAAGTTTTTGATGGAACCTTCACCGAAGGGTCTCTACTGGGCCCCACCAGAGATTCTGATTCATTGGTTTTGGGGTAAAGCTCATGAGTTTGCCTTTCTAACCAGCTCCCAGGTAAGGCAGATGGGAGGGGCTGATCAGATGGCTCTGTGTCGAGGTGTGCTATGATAGAGACCAAAGCAGACTCCCCAAGCTCAGCCTGTTATCTGAATAATAATAACCCTGAGATCTTTTGAAATGCCTATTCAGGGACCGCTTCTCCCTCTGGTGCGATTTGTTAAACCTTCATGTTTAACAACTTCCCCAGGTGATTCTGACAGAGATTGGAGAGCAAATGAAGAGCAACACTGACTTACCTTTGTCAGGCAACCAGATGTTACATGGTTGTACATTCATAGCACCCAAAGCAGAATGCCAAGAAATTCTGCACGTGAGGTCCCAAGCAAAGCTCCACTCCTTTCTGAGGCCCAGAGCGAATCATGTCACCCTCCTGCTTGAGCCACTGATTATTTGGTGCTAACAAATCCCGAGTGGAGCAGCGATGGTTTTCCCAGGCCAGACCCAGGCTACCTTTTCAAGCCTTTCCTCTACCTGACACGCATCATATGCTTGAGCCAATCTAAACTGTTTTACTTACCCCTAAAGAGAGCCTTCTGTGTTGTTTTCTCATGTTTCACCTGTCCAGTCGCTTGCTGAGGAACGGAGAGACCAAGGGCAGCTCGTGAAGGCTGCACCTCAGCTAAGCTTTGAACAGTAGTGTGATTTAGGGCAGGAAGAGGTGGGGATCAGTGCACGAGGACTCTCATCTGCCGGAAGCAGCAGCTTGAGGAGACTTGGGAAGAAAGGGCGGGCTGCAACGCAGGTCATGTGGTGGTGGCCAATGAGCCTGGAAAGCCAGGCTGGGGCTAAGTGAGGAAGAGCCTCCAGCGGCCGTCTCTGCTTGAGCCACGTGGCTGCAGCGCACAAACTCACTCCTTGCCCTGAACCTAAAAGGGTCGAAGTCCAGTGATGACAGAGGGATGAAAAACTTCATATGCTACCACAGGGAAGAAAGAGGTGAATTACTACTCAAAGGCGAGGCAATGTGGAAAGTAAAATACGCAACCTGTATCTTTTTTTATTTTTATAAATTTATTTATTTTTGGCTGCACTGTGTCTTCGTTGCTGTGCGCGGGCTTTCTCTAGTTGCAGAGAGTGGGGGGCTCCTCTTCATTGCAGTGCGTGGGCTTCTCATTGCGGTGGCTTCTTGTGGAGCACGGGCTGTAGGCGTGCGGGCTCAGTAGTTGTGGCTCACGGGCTCTAGAGCGCAGGATTAGTAGTTATAGCGCACGGGCTTAGTTGTCCATGGCACGTGGGATCTTCCCGGACCAGGGCTGGAACCCGTGTCCCCTGCACTGGCAGGCGGATTCTTTACTACTGCGCCACCAGGGAAGTTCCCCGTAACCTGTATCTTGATTTAATTTTTGATCACCCACACACCCCTTGCAGCCACCTCAAACTGCAGTGGTTACCGTGACACCTCTGAAGGTGCATTTGCCAGCCCTGATTTCCCAGACTTGACTTACTGGGTGTGCCACATACAAGGGCAGAAAAGTTACAAGAAAAAAAAGACTTAACAGATTTTGTACATACTGTGGTCTGTTCCTCCTATCTGAGCAGGCAGTATTTTCTTAGGTGATAATAATTTTAATAAAGCAATTACATATACATACATAGAGCAATATGTAAGTATAAGAAAATCAATAACTATGAATCTCTAATATATACAAAATGTAATTTAGGTTTTCATTAACATGGAGAAATTAAGAAATGGATGATCAGGAATTAAAGCTCATCTGAATTATTTCTACTACTATAATCATGAATATTGTATTTATTTTAATTACTTTAGAAAACATAGCACATGTGTTCTCGTTATAATTATATTAAAGCAATTTGTGAATCAAAGAACAGACCACAATAATCAGAAATTGTATAAACTATTTTTTTTTTTTTAGAAATTGTATAAACTATTAATGAAAGGGTTCAGCTTTAAATGAGACACATTTCTCCTGAGTGCTGAAAGAAATGCTACCTAATGGCTACATATGTTGTTAATAAATTAGGAAAAGACTGAAAAAGTAATATACAAGTCCTCATGTCCCTAAGGTCAGAGTGATTAATAAATGACCACACTTTATATTAGTTTTCACTTCAAAGAACTAAATTCATCAAAATACAACATACTAAATGAGTGTAAACCATCCTTTTTCATCTTAAATATTAGATGAAAAAAAATATTTTTATTTGTTTAAGACAAGTACTTTCCAGAGTGGATGCATTTATTTTTCAGATGCAAGTATATCACCTTACAACGCATATACAATAGGTATAATTTCTGAAAATCATGTCTGCCAGAGAGATCTGCCATCTCCTTGATTCATATGCCTTAATCCTTCAATGCAGAACCTCAGCATTTCACACTTTAATCAGAAAAGGGCTCTGGAAAGAAGAACCTGTATCAGCTCAGAAAAGGAGAGAATTCCTTCTACTTTCTGAGTTGACGGAGATCAAACAAGATGACTTCTCTCATTTTACATCAAACATAAAATCTAAAGTAATAATCCTAACAAAGAATAGGTCAGTTCTAATTTTTACTTTTCTATCCATAACTACAGTGTGACAGAACACAAAATTAATGGCCCCAATGTAAACCAATTTTACACATGCCAAATATCACATCTAATTTTTTATCTGAAATAAACAATAAAAAAGGTAATATGGTGATCTGAAATTAAAGGTTTCAAGTCTTAAGTACCCAGTTTTCTAAGATCAATTAGAAAACGAAAAAATAACAATCAAGTATTCTAAGCATTTTGTATACCCGTAAAACATAAGGTCTTTCTAAAAATTAAGAGTATTCCAATCAAACACATATAAACTACCAACTAATGAAAAGCATTAGAAATTCTTAAAAAACTTGAACACTTTAAGCAAGTATATGTGAATTTCTTATAAAAGTGAAAAATATGGAAAACAAAAATAATTTTTGACCCTATCACGTTAACTCTTAGTGTACAGGATGAGATTTACAGTAACAGTCAGTTAAAATGAACACTGAGATTGCTTTACGTAAGTAAACGGTGATCCTCAAATGACATTAAATAGTTGCTTTGACTTTTTGGGGTTTGGATTTGTAATAAATATGTAATAAATATCTGTAGTACTTTGAACACGTTCAGTGCTATCTTTCTCCATTTGAAAGTCTTTCTCCAGAGTCATAATGTCTTAGAGGCATGCCAGAGGGTGGGGACTTGGGACTTTGCAGCAAGTCCACTAACAAAGCAATCTTATTATCTATGTGCTCCTGGAGTTTATATATTCGCTGATCAATGTAGTCCGTAAGTTTCTTTTCCATCAGTTCCATATTTTTAGAAAGAATCTTTTCCAAGTAGGAACAAATGGATTGCTCTTCCATTCTAAAAGTAAATTTAAAAAATAATAATGTAACAATTTTCCCTAATATTATAACAAAAACAACCAAACTGTAGTACGATAAAGCAGCCAACACACATT
Source organism: Lagenorhynchus albirostris (assembly GCF_949774975.1). Taxonomy (NCBI): domain Eukaryota; kingdom Metazoa; phylum Chordata; class Mammalia; order Artiodactyla; family Delphinidae; genus Lagenorhynchus; species Lagenorhynchus albirostris. Next base: position 75,262,888 of record NC_083110.1, read on the forward strand.
GCTGAAATTTGTCTCCACCACTATACCGTCTCCATACAACACACTTCCAGGTTCTAAAATACACTCAACAGGTGACCGCAATCCTGAATGCCCAAAGCATTCTTATTTCTTCAATTCTTTAAACATTTAAGCATACAATTGAAATGAGAATATAAAAATGAAGATGATGGAATTTCTACCCTCAAAGAATGGCTCTTTAGAAAGGGTCCTTTTGATTTTGAGCTCCAAATCTAAAGTAATCTTGCAAGATTTTTTTAAGGTTTTCCAAGTACTTCCCCAAGCAACTGTACAATTTAAATAGTTTTTTTCTTTTTTAATCCACACAACTTTATTAAATTACTGGAAGCTTCTATGAATAACTGTGTACAGGCTTTTGTGTGGACAGATGTTTTCATTTCTCTGGGATGAATGCCCAGGAGCACAACTGTACGTTTAGTTATTAGAAACTGCTAAAATATTTTTTAGAGTGGCTGTACCATTTTAAAACCTCACAGGATTTAAAATGAGATCCAGTTTCTCCACATCCTCATCAGTACTTGCTGTTGTTACCACTTTTAAACTTTTTATTTTAGCCATTTAAATAACTGTATAGTGGTATATTGTCGTTTTAATATGCGTTTCCTTAATAGCCCTGAGGTCAGTCACACATCTTTTCATTTGCTTATTTGCTTTTTGTACATCCTCTCTGATAAAATGTCTCTTCATGTCTTCTGCCCATGTTCTAATTGGATTTTTTTAATGTTGAGTTTTGACAGTTCTTTCTATATTTTAGATATGTCATTTGTTGGATACGTAATTTGCCAATATTTTTCCCCACTTTGTAATTTGTATTTTATTCCTCTTAACAGAGTCGTTCACAGGGCAAAAGTATTACATTTTCATGGCATCCAATATATCAAATTTTCTATTACCTTGCTTTTGGTGTCATATCTAAGAAGTCTTGTCTTAGGTCCCCAAAGCTTGTCCCCTATGTATTATTAGAAAAGTTTTATAGCTTTATGTTTTACATTTAAGTCTACAATTCATTTTTTTTTCTTTTTTTTTTTGTGGTATGCGGGCCTCTCACTGTTGTGGCCTCTCCCGTTGCGGAGCACAGGCTCCGGACGCGCAGGCTCAACGGCCATGGCTCAGCTCACGGGCCCAGCCACTCCGTGGCATGTGGGATCTTCCCGGACCGGGGCACGAACCCATGTCCCCTGCATCGGCAAGCGGACTCTCAACCACTGCGCCACCAGGGAAGCCCATTTTGAGTTAATTTTTGTATAAGGTATGAGGTTTGGGTCATGGTTCACTTTTTGCCCTTCAGATATCCAATTGCTCCATCACCATGTGTTAAAAAGACTATTCTTCCTTTATTGAATTGCTGTTGCACCTTTGTCAAAAATCAGTTGAGCATATTTTTGTGGGTCTATTTCTGAGCCCTCCATTATGTTCCATTGACCTATGTGTCTGTCCCTCTGCCATCACTACATCATCTTGAATACTCTAACTACATAAGACTCGACACTGGGAAGAGTGATTCCTCCCACTTCATTCTTCTTTTTCAAAGTTGTTTTAGCTATTCTACCTCTTTTGTTTTCATATAATTTTGAAAATGATCCTGCTTATGTCTGCCAAATATTGTGGTGGGATTTCAATATGCATAATATTAAGTCTGCATATCAATAGGGAGAATTGACAACTTTACTATGTTAGAAATTGAATTGGTAATTTAACAGTTTCCAGGAAAGAAATAACCAGGCCCAGCTGCTTTCCTTAGAGGCTTCTACCAAACTTCTTAAGAAGAGATAACACCGATTTTACACAATCTCTTCTAAGATGTAGAACTCATCTTATGAGGCCAGTATCACCCTCGTGAAATCGGGACAAAGACAGGACAAGAAAAATACAGACCAGTATCTCTAATGAATTAGATGCAAGAATACTCAACAAAATATTAGCAGATCAGATCCAGCATTGTGTAAAAAAGAATTACAGCCCACAACCAAGTGGGATTTATTCTAGGTATACAAGGCAGGTTCAGTTTTTGAAATTAATGTAATTCACCATATGAACAGACTACAGAAGAAAATTCATGATCATATGAATGGCCATAGGAAAAGTATTTGACAAAATCCTATACCCATGTATGATGAAAGAAACTCGCAGGCAACTAGGAACCAAGGAACACTAAGCCTCACAGTCCCTGAGCAATCTGACTTCTTTCCACCTTTTACAGTCTTTGTATGTTTACTGGATTATGTCCAGGGATTTTATTGGTAAAGTGGGGTATCTGAGAGAAATGGGGACATTCCATCTCAGCTGGACCCAGGAGCAGTTTTTAAATATTTAGGGTTTTTTTCTTTGGGTTTTATTATTTGTTTGTTTTGTTTCGTCATATCACAAGTTAACACTGATGTAGACTATCAACTATTAAAGACTACTGTTATCCTTCCTTGTCCTGCGCAAGTAAGAACCACTTTTTTTCAATAACTTATTAAACTCCTCAAATTTCAATGCTATTAGAGACATTAAAATTTCAACCAATACAACTCCCTCATTTTACATGGGAAAAATGTCTAAACCAAAAGATTTAAACACTAAGGCAAAATAGTTAAGCTAGAACTATGATTAGAGTCCTGAATTCCAATCTAGTGCAAAATTTGGACACATTACATCTATATAAAGGTTGGGGAACATACTAAACACTTAGCCACCCCTCAATCAAAGCAGGACTGGAAAAAATTGGAATTATGAGATCAGGGGATAAGGGCCTGTACACTAGAAATAATTCAGAGTTGAAAAATGTTTGGATGACTCCGAAATTAGCCTAGGTCACACACGATCTACAGAGGAAATGTTACAGTGGCTCACTTCATACAATCAGGCAAAAAATGTACATATCATGGTCACCACAGCTCCTCTCCATTCATGCAGACAACTCTCTACTCTGACCCTATCTGCTGCTTGTACCCCTTCCATCAGATGCCTGAGAAGTGCTTGGCACCTCCAGTTTGACCCACTTCTTTCAAAGCAATCCATCCTACTCTGCTGAGTACTTCTTTCCTATAGTGTGTTAATGGTGAAATGTGAAAGCTCCTACAATCCTCTCTGGAAACATCTTCAGGCAGTAGTTATTGAAACAAACCTGCTTTCCTCCACCTGCCTCCCCCCTCCTGCCCCCAATCAAACCACACTTGTCTTAGACACTCACGTAACACCAACAATGCCTTCGCCGGGCTTGGTGATGCTTTCCTGCCACTTGGTGTTGGGTCCCACACGGAGATGGTTCACTTGACTACACAGATTCTGCAGAACAGGCAGCAACTCAGAGTTAGGTATGTGTGAGCTGTCACTTGCTTTCTTTGGTAACAAAGAAGATACTGCATTCTTAAGATCATTCTCAGGAAGAGAATGGTTTTGTGGCACAATTTTACACTCTTGGAGGCTTGTCATATTTCCTCCACCAGCTGGCTGCGCACTTTTATCAATGTAAGCTTTTAAGTCTTCAGCCACGCTTCCAGATGTCAATCCAGTCCTGGAAGGGAAAGGTGTGGGGGATGACTTGTCGAAGGCCCCTGAAGCAGATGATGATTGCAGTCCGATCATGTGCTTGTATCCAGTGCTTCCCAAAACTGACTGAAGCTGCTGTCCGATGGGAATACAATTCTAAGCAAGGTAAATAAGAAAATGTTATTATTAACATGAGTGATAATGACAGATAACCTCTGGAGTAACTCAGAGTCAGGCAACCTGCCTACTTTTATTTGATCCCCAGAACTTTCACATGGAGTAGGCTATAACTACTATCCCAATATCAAGTTAGGAAACCAAGACTAAAGTTAGCTTGGCCAAGGTAACACAACTAGTCAGTGGCAGAAGCAGGACTGGAACCCAGGCCACCGAACTCCAGAGTCAGGACTTCTAATCATTTCAGTAGTTTTGCTAAGGAAAATATTCAAATAAATACAAGCATACTTAGTAAAATTGCACGGGCTTATTTTAATGTTTCCACTACAAAGGCCTCCTTAATATATGGTAAAAATGTAGTATTCTCAGCTGAGTCACAGTAACTGATAACTTTCATAGAACTAAAAATCATCTGCCCATCATCACATATGGTGAGCCAACCTAAGGATATGCAACTTATTTTCACTGGAAGACAGACCAGATAGTTACATATTTAAAGTATGATGTTATATGAGTACTTCTGTGACATTTTCAATGACTAAAACGACCTACCTTTTGGCTAAGTCTGCCTTAATAATTGGAGGGTAATGATTATGTTTTGTGGCCTCAACTCAACCGGCTATGCTATATTATTTCCTGAGAAGACTCAGGCTCACCTTTGAGAGCAGGTTACACTGTCTCCTACACAGGGCCATGCTCTTGCTATGCTCTTCAATTTTTCCACAAGAGAAAAGCAAAACTACCTCTAGCCTATCTAAATGTTAAGTTATACACCTCCATCCTAAATTCTAAACACAGAACTCTACTAGGGATTCTTATAGGGGATATCATCTCATACTTAATGTTGCTCAGTATCTAGTGAGAGAGACTGAGAAAATTACACAAGATTAGGTGAAGACCCTCAGTCCACATATTTTCTGGATATTCTAAAAAATGATTCTTGGATTAAGCCAGCCCCAAACTCATTCATTCAACAAATATTCACCACAAATCTACTCTGTGTTAGGTACTGTCTCAGTCACTGGTAATAAGCCAGTGAACAAAACAAATGAAAATTGCTGATCTGTGGACACTACAATCTAGGGAGCAGGGAGAGACAAACAACAAAGAAAAAAAGAAAGAAAGACAATACATCCTGTGAATAGAGATGGTGATAAATACTTTAGGGAAAATATAGCAGGATAGGGGAATGACGGGAGCAGGGATGTTGGTAGGGTGGGAACAACAAAGGCCCCACGGAACTTCTACTGAACTGCCTCTTGGAGAAACTCTCTTTATAAAGAAATCTTACCTTCTTCTATTGAATGCAAGTTTTGGAAAAATCTTAAATTATTCCTAAAAATGAGGATTACATACATTATATTTACAAAATTTAAAAATTAGACAACTCTCCTTAGGTGAAAAGGAGCTTTACTCAGTCATAAAGGAAAAACTTAATTATTTTTGGTAGTGGCAAATTCTGGTACTGCAAAAAAACTTTATGATAGAAAATTGAAAATTCTACAAAACAGCAATCACATAAATAGTGGAATCAATGTCAAAATCGTACGCGAAAATTAATTTGGCAGAAATTATAATTAAAAAATCCAAATGCAATTAAGACATATGAGTTTTTCTATTTTGATATACAGTAATATTTTATTATAATAAATTCACTGATTATAAAAATTAGTCATATTTTTCTCAGATAAAAGCTCGTACGGTGATTATTTTTCACTTTGAATTAAATGTTAAGAAATTCACAGGTTAATCTATATGGCAGTGCAGTAAATGACCCAACCTTAGTTGCTGATGACTATTCTTCTGCTCCTTTTGTTTGACTTTATTCAATTCTTAATTTTCTTGAGCTGTCGTATGTTGTCTTGCAAGGCACCTCAAACCCTTTTAAAAGTAGGCAGAAGAATATGTATAAAATAATTCATACGTACTTACTGTTTAGGGTCCGTGTCATATTTTATGTGAAAAAAAAAATTACAGAGCAGCCTAAAAAAACATGAAAGCATTTATGTAGAATTGTGTCCACATACTTGTACATGTGTATACTTAATTTCACATATGTACACATATACCCCCGGATTTTTGAAAAACTGTTTAACTCTGAACATCTTGTAGGATTTCTCAAGACACTGTCTTTAACTTTTTTAATTATAAAGAATTTGAACAAGTATCACCTTGAAAATGCAAAAAAAAAGATCTTTTTACTTTTTTAAGATGAAAAAGGTAAACAGTGAAAACCTTGAATAACTGAATATACTTTCTTTGAGAAAGTCGGGCACAGCTTTCCCTCAGATAACATTAAATGACAACTATATGCCAGGTACTCTGACTCAGAATTCCTACTCAATTATTCTAAATTGCTAAAGCAAAAACAAATGAAAGTCAGCACATGTGAACTTCAAATACAAGGAAAGAAGAAATCACTTTAAGAAACTTTCCAGGAAACAAGGAACCACAAGGCAAACGTGAAGCAGGGAGTCTAGAAAGCTGCTCCCCAGGTCCTTTCTTTCCTCATCAGGACAGGCCCTGCCCCAATTAACATATGAAAGTTCCAAACAGTGTGGGTTTACACCCCTTCCATAGAAGGAGAGGTTCTGATCATGAAACATCCCTACTTTATACTCAACAGATAGTTACAGAGCTTATATGACTTTCCAGGAAGACATTCCATGGATTCCTTGTTTGTGGACAATAGCAATCCTAGAAAACCAGGTATATCCTGTGAGAATCATTCATAAATATAGCCTACCCACGAGAAAGAAGACTTTTATTAGCATGTTTAAAAGATGATTTAACAGGATCACCTTCTTTCTTCCCCAGGGGGTTTCCCAAAATGTCCCCATAGATAATGATTTAGCATGTGTGTTGGGGGGTTACAACACACGTGCTGTTGGTTGGAGGACTTGTGTTTCTATATGATAGAAAATGCGACAAGAACACACACCAAGCTTGGGAATAGGATGAGAGTTGGGAGAGCCCTCTTACAATATACCTTATGTACTCGTGAATGGACGGAAATTCATAGCAAAGAAAATGTATTATTTTGGGAATTAAACAAAAAACCCTAAAAACATGGGCAAAAACCCCCACAAACTACTATTCACGTCATTTCTTTTCCAAAGTCAAGGTTTTAAAACATAAAAATCAGTCCATGAACTGATTTTACTTAATTCATTAACCCTCTCTAATGTTTCCAAAATTTTCCACACACAAAAACTTTCTTTGTTTTTAAATGTTTAATCTCTATGTCCACTGGATCCTTCCCCTCAAACATCTGTTCTTAAAATATGCTATGCATAAGACTCATCTGGCATTGCCTGTATAAGATAGGTGAGTCCTGGATCACAACCAGTGTTTCACTGGTGAGGGCCAGGATTCTGCACTTTATAAACATCCCAAGGGATTCTGATACCGGCAGGTTCCTTATCTCTATCATTCTTGAAACAACCCACTTTACCCTGGCTACCTCCACATTCTAACTACGCATTTACCATCTAATCCCTCAAAATCTGCTTTCCATCTCATCACTATTCAAACTGACCCCCTGAAGATCTCCAAGGAGTATTTAGTTGATAATCCAAAGGGCATATATATTATGTAAAATTTACTCGGAGCCATAAACTAGACAGACAGGTCGTCTTTGCACAAAGCTTATATCTTAATGAGATACACAGAACAACACATAAACAAAAACAGGCAAGAAAGCGCTGATGAAAACACATGATACAGATGTGGAGGAAAAGGCTAATATTTTAATCAGGGTGGTGAGGGAAGGTGTCATTCAAGATGGAACGTTTAAGATGAGGTTGAAATAACAAGAAAAAGGCAGACTTGCTAAGGCCAGGAAGAGAGGATTCTGGCCAAAGAGAACGGTTAAGAGGGCAAAGGTCCTGAGGTGGGAGCACGTCTGGATGTTTGTGGAATACCCACATCAGAATGTCTAGAGCAAGGCATCTAAGGAGATGCAGCAGGAGATGAGGCTGAGGAGGTAACGAGGGCCCAGACCTCAGATGAGAGCGTAAGGAACCTGGATTAGTTCTGAGTGTCAGGGGAAGCAGTCAGGGGGCTTGACACAGGGGACGTGGAGTCCGATGAGGCCATGCTGGCTGCACTGTGGAGAGGGAGCGTGGTGCAGGAGGACCAGCTAGGAGCCTCCTGAGGTATGGAGGTGAGATGCTAGTGCCAGAGCAAGGAGAGTGCGGACGCTGTTCATTTCACAGCTCTCCTTTCCATGCTTTCCAGGATCATCAGCAACTCTCCTGCTCTCCTGTGTCTGCCTGTCGGTCCAACGATCCTCGTCCTAAATTAATATTGGCAAATCTCACAAAAGTTATGCAAGCTTTTAAACTCGTATTATTGGTTTTAACTTTCATCCTATGATCTTACCAGGATTATCGTTTAGATTGTAAACACGAAGAAATTTATCCTCAAAAAGAGGAAGCGATGCCAAATAACAGAACGAAGAGCTTTGAATTCAGGTCTCCTGACATCAGATCTCTTGCGACTCTTAAGCACTGCCGTGACCTGCTCTTCTGGTTCCCTTTTCCTCTCCCCGTATTCTTAGCAAACGCACCTACTCTCCCAGGGTCTTCCTTCCTGGCTCCGGTCTCTCCCCTCACCCCCTTCCCCATCATCTACTAGGCATGCTCCTCCCAAACCTCCCTCCACTCCACCAGCCCCACCTGTGTTTCCATAGCCTCACATCATCACCCCAGGGCATGTGTTATTCACATCCAAAACTCAACACTCCCAAATTACACTCCTTTCCCTCAAGTCGCTTCCCTCCTTGGGTTCCATGTATATTATGGTAACACCATTTTCAAAACTTTAGTTTCACGTTTGATTCTGTTTTTCTCCCACAGAACCCATCTTAAGTTAGTTGTCAAGTCCCAATGGCCCCACTGTTGTAGCATCTCACAATCCAGCATCAGGTTACTCCTTCCAAGTTTAGACTCTCATTAACTGTCCTCTGGATGATGGAAATAACACAGAGCTGCTTTCCTTCTTGTAGCCTCACTTTCTGTTGACGCATCTTTCCTACTGACTCATCTTACACATAATAGCGGATTAAATTTATTAAAACAGAGCTAAAAAACACCCACAAACTCTATAACATCATTCAACATCCTCTAAGATCCAGCCCCAGCCTACCTGAAACTTCCCCTCTCACTTATTCACTCCAGAGAAATGAACTTCTATTCATTTCCTATTCCTCTAGCACTGAAGATTTAATCCATACTGTTCTCTACCTCTTAAGTTGCATCCCTCCAAGTTTACTTGCCTAATCCCACCCTACCTCTTTAAAGGCCTAGACAAAACGCTACTTCCTTTAATAAGCCTCTCTTAGCATTCCTCATCATTCCCCACTTAGATACCCTGATTCTCCTAATAAGACTACAAATAAAGATCCTTAAAGACAGGCTGATCTTTGAATCTTCGAAAGTTAACCAAAACAGTGTCTTATACTTCAAGAAGGAGCTTAATAAATGCTTGCTGAATGAATGAGCAAGAGAATTCATAGAAAACTGTGAAGTCTGTACCAAAAACATTTTTTTTGCAAGATGCTATTTTTACCTAAGTCAGTGAAGGTAACAGTCAAATCAATAATAAAAGTTGAGGGACTTCCCTAGTGGTGCAGTGGTTAAGAATCCGCCTGCCGATGCCAGGGACACAGGTTCAAGCCCTGGTCCAGGAAGATCCCACATGCCATGGAGCAACTAAGCCCGTGCGCCAGAACTACTGAGCCTATACAGCCCACAAACCACAACTACTGAGCCCGCATGCCACAACTACTGAAGCCCCCACGCCTAGAGCCCGCACTCTACAACAAGAGAGGCCACCACAATGAGAGGCTGAGCACTGCAATAAAGAGTGGCCCGTGCTTGCTGCAACCAGAGAAAGCCCACACCCACCAATGAAGACCCAACGCAGCCAAAATTAATTAATTAAATAACTTATTTAAAAAAATACAAAATTTAAAAACTAAAAAAAAAAAAAAAAGAATTCTGAACCAAAATAAATTGTTAAAAAAAATAATAAAAGTTGAAAGGAAAAAATTTATGTCACCACAAGTCTTTTTAAGAATCCATTATTTAAAGAATTTTAATGGTATTTGGAAAGAAATCCATTTCTACTCACCTGCTGTTGGAATCTAACCATATTCATCAGTTGCTGAGCTCCAGGTGATAACTTTGACCCCAAGGACTCTATGATGGTTTGGACCCTCTCCAGGTCTATCCTTGATCCTAGAGCAGGACAGCCTGCTGAAGAATTTGCCAAAACTGGCCTCATGTGTACCACAACTTTACTGATGAACACACACTGCTTTTCACCAAAGGAGAGCAACTAATATAAAACAAAAGTTGAGGAAAATTAATAATGATAATAAAAACAATCATTATTTAAGGTCACTTCTTGTTAATACTGCAGTAAGACTGAAGCATTCAAGAATCTGAAAATTAACTTCAAGTACATTTTTAAGTTTTCTCTAGTCATAGTCAGAAAAAGGCTAAAAAGTACTACATGAATTTAAAAAGTCTTACTGCAACTAAAAAATTAAGTGTAAATAATGTTTTACTTAATAATTTAAGGAATTAAGGATAAACTATACCACTCTGAAACCTTAACATACTGAAACTTGCTATAATATTATTTAATACAAAATAAGACTCTCTAGAAACCCATGCAAAGTATTTGCTGAAATACTAAACATAAGTCAGTATTTTAGAACTTAAAATGAATTCTAAAGGAATTCTAAGAGAATGTCCAGATGACTTAAGAGAGCGCAATGGTTTACATATAGAAAAGATGAGTTCACGATGATTTTCTAACTTGTGAAAAGAGTAAATAAAGGTCAAGCTTTGACCCTAGCTCATCTGGCTTCTATCCCAGTAGCTTTTCCAATGTTTTATGCTTCTTCACGTTGTCCATGCTTCTAAACCAAAAGACATTTCATGTTTGGTGTAGGACAACAAAGTAGCAAAGTGGAACAAACACAGCATTTAGAATCAGAGAGACCTGTGTTCAGTGACGGCTCTGCCTGGGTGACCACGGGCAAATGCCAAACTTGAGTCAGGAGTAAAATGAGTTCACATGGTTGTTATGAGGATTATGTGTTAAAATTTCCAGTATATATCATTGAGTAAGTGCTCAAACATATGCATCAGTAACTATTACTTTTAACTTACATATACTATTGGCCCAGAAGAAGCCTTCATACAAACCCAAGGATTTCCCTAAATGAAACACTCTTTCACTCCCTGGCACTTCCACAGCACAGTTTCAAATACCATTCACCTTCACAGACATAACAAACCCATATATCACACAAAGACACAGGCGAACACAGACCCATGATCTAAAAACTCAGTGTGGCACCAAAGATGTGACTGTCATCAACAAGTAAGTAAATACCTCATGAAATGTAAACACCCACATTCCAACCTCCATATTATCCCTGTTCTGCTTTTTAACCCCCAAGCCCGTCTCACTAGCGAATGTAGTACCTATTTTACACACTGAGTCAACCTATTATCTGTCTTGCCCACTATAATATTAGCAATGTGAGGGCTCCATTCCAATTTATTTCATAACTGCCAATTCTTAAATGCCAAGTACAGTATCTGGCGTCAATAGGCACTCCAGTATTTGTTGGATGAATGAATCACCTTATTTAAATGACTTCAGAAGCTATTAGTATATACACCTAAAACAACATCTTGGGATAATCAGTTCTGTGCTCTTCTGCAAGTAATAATCAGCATAGAATTTTAGAGATAAAAATAATCCAAGATTTATTTTCCTTAGTCCCCTAATATTACCCATGAAGTAGGTCCAAACAGGTGAAGAAACTTGCCCAAGGTTATTCTGCTAGTCAGCAAAAGAGCTCACTTAATAGTCAGGGCTTATGATTTCCAGCTCCGTACCCTTTCCCTAGATCTGATGACATCAGGAAAGTTCACCTTAACAATATTTTTCATGCTGAAGACAGCAGTCCAAATCCCTTTAACTTTGTGGTGCCCTTGTCTGAAACTTCTCTAACTATATTCTATCTTTCTCCATATTTTGGGACCAAAACTGCTTGTGCTTTTTTTTTGGCACCTAAGTTTTATATAAAGATAAAAAAATTTTTAAACTTATGTATTATTGTAAATAAACTATACCTCGATTTAAAAAATTTTTTTTATCACAGTTTTTCAAGGCTTAAAAGTACAATACCACTGTATTATCAATCGTACATGTAATGACATTGCTGTAAATAATAAATGTTCAAATTTTGAAAGAGGTAGACAATTATTTAGAAAAGAATTTCTTTTTACATGTTTACTAAGTATTTCTGAACTAAAACCAGGGACCAAGTTGGACTAACTACATTACCAAACTTACAGAAAATAAGTATATATAGTAGAAAAACAACTGTAGTTTTCAAATTAGTTAAAATTTAGGAATGACTTACCTTTATTTTACAAGCATGTGTGGAAGACTCCAATTTTAGATATTTTTTGTACAAAATAATCTTTTCATGTTCACTAAAAATAAAAAAGATTTAATTTATAAAAAAAATTACATATTATCACTTTTAACAGTTACATTTAAAATTAAAAGTTTCCAGGACAATATTTAAATCCTTGGATTCAGTTTTCCTGGTGAGGCATAAACAGCTGGGACTTCCTACTGAAGTGCACTGGCTACAAAGACAACATCTGCCACTTACTAGCTGTATAAGAAAATGAAATTAGATATCAAATGTATACTTACGTAGCACAGAGCACACTGTAAAGCTCAATAACGTACCCATTATGTCCAACATGCACGGTATATAAAACACTTCATATTTTGATTCATATTAAGGAGAGATTAGGTCAGAATCTTTGTAAGAAATCAGAAAAAAAAATCAAGAAGTATAAAAATGGGTTAAATAAGTATACTGGTATGGCACAGTGTTGGGTCACGCACTATGTGTAAGGAGTTTCCTACAGGAAAATGTTCAAAGTTCCAGACTGATAGACAACTTAATTTTTGGAAAACAGATCGCTGTGAGTTAAAGAAAACAGATAAGAAACACTTACCGGAACTTCATCTGATCATAGTCTTCCACTAACTAGCTATGATCTTTTACCAACTGCTCTCTCTTCCACTAGCTCTCAATTTCCACGTTTATAGAAACAACTAGGCTGATCTAGACTGTCTTTAAGATCCCTAAAGGTCTAAACTTTTATGTCTGCTGGTATGTTTTTATCTTCTCTCCCCTAGTATCTGGCACCAATGTCAGAGAATCAATAAATTTCACAAAAGCTCAAGAAAATAAAACACTACTTCAGAAGAACACTTCCACACGCATACGTCACAAACCTGTTATCCAGAACATTACAAACATTCTTGCCCCTACTGGTTCCACAGTACTCCTCTCCTGAGTATACTTCCATATTTCTTGCTGAACTTAAAATGCCAATAGAAACGATTTCTTCACCTCCAGGAGGGTCACATCGCAGGTAAAGGAAGCAGGGGTTTTCATCTTGGCTGTTCACGTTCCTTTTCAAAATCACCAGATCCTGGCTGAAAAGAAAAGGAAGAATATTATACAGTTCTCTGAACACTGTCATTAACCCACTTCATGGCCACAGGGGTTGACATGTTATCCTACTCATTTACATTTGCATTTGGAGACCAAGCGCCTTGCAAAGCACTGACGAAATGCTCAATACAGAATTCCCAAGGAAATGATGCTTTAGACATGAGGGCTCTCCACTCTCTTTTCCCTTGACTTTTGTAATACATTCTAAGCGACTTCCTATAATTGCCTGTCCAGTTAATGAAATATATGTACTGGGCAGCTAGTGTAAATTAAAAAACAGTTCAGAAGTGGGGGTGGGGCGGGGTGCAGAATGGAATAAAGGACCAAAGTGTTCCATTTTCAAAACTAAGCTGAGGAAGATTTTCGACATCTGGATTTTTTTTTAATGCCTATTTTGGACGACAGGAGGTTTTTGTTTCGGGATAGAAAGGCGGTTCTGATCCCGACAGGGGGCCTCAGGAGCCGACGTGACGGACACAAGGGGGAAGGGGGTGAAACGCCGAGTCTTCAGGTCACCTGCCCCCCGTCCCCTGCGCCCGACGTTCATGCCGGAGTCGCCTCCTCTTTCCCGCGGGCCCGCCCCCACCCTCCCGCCACCCGGGACCTGCCCCCTCGCCCTCGCCGCCCGCACAGACCCGTCACCGGCTCGGCTCCGGGTCCAGACCCTCTCCCCTCACGGCCCCCGCCTCCCCTCCAGGCTCCCCCAGGAGCGTGGCTGGCACCCAGCACAACCCCAGTCCCCGCCGGCCCGGCGCACCCGGTGGCAGGCGGCGCCAGCAGCTCCTCCCAGTCGGCGTCCCGGGCGCCGAGATCAGACCGGGTGAGATGGAGACTCTGGGCCAGGGCTCCGCACGCGACATCCCAGGAAGAGGCCAGCGGCGGGCGGCGGGTCAGCGGCGGGTGTACAGTCTCGGTCTCCATCTGGCCACCTACACGCCAGGCCAGCTCCGGAACCTCTCTTACAGCTCTTTAATTTCCGCCAGACTGAGGGACTGTAAAGGAAAAGAGCGACTTCCGCCTCGTTCGGCTGCAAACCCCAGAGCCGCAGCTTGTCGCCGGGGTGGGGAGAGACCAACTACCGTACACGCGCATGCGCACGACGGCCGGTTTGAGCAGATGGTGCAAAATCTGCGGGGGGGTGCGGGAGAGCTGGAGTCCGGCGCATGCGCACTGACAGCCTGGTCCAGCTGCTGGGCTGTGCGCAGGCGCGATGCGGTGCGCGTGGGAACCCAGTGGCGGTTTGACGTTGGCCCCGGAGATGTCGTGTGGATGCCGGTGTCTGGACCTACCCGCAGGGTTGGTCCGGTGAGGAGAGTACGTCGTGAGGTAGGTGTATGTGGCTCTCGAGATGTGAAGGACCTCGTCCCGCCCCTTGCTGTCTGTGTTGCGGACGCGGAGCCTTTCCGCGGACTGCGGTGGGGTGCGGGGGGCTGGGGACGCGGTGGCCGGGGACGCGGCGGCCGGGCGGTGGAGTCGGCTTTTCAGAAAGTCCTCAGCCCGCTCCGCACACGCGCGCTCTCCTCCGAGGGTGTCAGATGGGTGCCGGTCGTTCGGCTTTAGCTGAGGAGGAGGTTGGGACGGTGTCGCCCTTGGTGTGGGGCCGGGGCGAGTGGCGTCTGAGGAAGGTCTGTGGCCCTGGCCGCCCTCGTGTCCCCCGGGCCAGGTGGAAGGTGGAGAAAGGCCTGGGCCCGAAGCGGGGTGGGGTCTGCTCTCCCGGCCCCGGGAAGAGCGAGCAGGACGGCGGCCTCGGGTCTGCGGTGGAGCAGAATGCGAGCTGGACCTGAAAGACCCTGATGCTTTGGGTCCGGGGAAGTGGGAGCGGGTGGCTCTTTCCAGATACTGCCGGGATAGGAAGGTAGATGGTCCCTCCCCACCACCACTATCTCTCCCCTTCCTGAAGAGGCCTGTGCAGATGAGTTTTCCACCTTTTGAAAGAAAAAAGGGAGTTAGAATATAGAAAAGTGGAATGTCAGAGTTCCAAAGGCCTTGAGTGTAAAGGGCCTAATTTGCAAAGGTGTTTTAATACTGCCGACGCATTCTCGGTTGTCTACATCAGTATTTTTGTCTTATAGTTCCTGCTTCCTATATATTAACTTTAATTCACAGGACCAGCTTTGGACAGCCCAAAGAAAATAGGCTTTTCTTCAGAAACACCCGTGTCCACTTTAAGGAGGCAGGTCAGTACTATCACCTGGACTTTGACTTTCTTGAATAAGGCTGAAGGACCAAGTCAGGAAACTAGACTCGTATTGTCTCCCCTTTTTTTTTTCGCACAGCCAGTAAATCACCAAATCTTGGTTTTCTTAGAGGAAACCTGTTCTATCTTTCTTCATCTCTGCTGCTTCTGTTTTCAAGCACTAGCTTTCATTTGAACAGTTCCGGGAGCTTCTTTACTGTCATTAGCCTTCGTTCTCAGCCACTTCCACTCCATCCTCTGCACTGCCCTCTTCTCCTTCCGGTGCTTGCTGCTCCCACCTGCCTCCCTGCCCTCCCATCTCCCCCACCTGTGCGCAGGCTTTTCCCTCTGGAATGCCTGTTCTTTTGGAACAGGGAAAATCCAGTGCATCGTTCAAAATGAAGCAGATCTCCACTCTGCTATAGAATTAAACTCATTCCTCTGTACTACTCTTATACTTTTAATTTATGTCAAAGAAAAACCCAAACTGGACAGTAAAAGCAGATTTTATTCAGAACTATATAATAGGGGAAAAGACCTCAGTGTAGGACCAGGCTCAATTCTAAATACAGCATGGACAAGTGAGAATTTAAAGCCAAGGAGCAGGGTAGGGGGATCAGTGGAAAGAAAATTACTAATGAGAAACCTCAAGGGCCAAGATGATTGTGCCTGAACCTACCTAACAGAATTCTTGCTGGTGAGCGGCCAGGGTTATTAGACATCACCCAGGGGATGATGGAAGATGAGGAACCTGATTAGCTATCAAGGGTGGTCAGATATGGAGGATGGGGGATTTGGAATTAAAATAAGTTGACTAAATTGACTTAGCAGTGTTCTTGCTAAAACTAGATTTTACAAGGAAATGCCCAGATGAGCCTAGGAGAAGGTTCAGGAGCCTGAATAAAGTTCGGCCAGGCAAGAATCTTTGTCAGGTACTATGATTCTCTTATGGTTTCCGACTTTATCAGTTTACATATTTGTGTTCCCTACTATGTAGGCTTGCTGAGGTTAGTAATTATTTTATGCCTGGTAAAGGGGTTGAGTACAGGTTTGTTGTATGGAATTGATAGATTGGTGAGAGTTGGCTGGCAGCTTTATCACAAAATAAGAGATACAGAAAAAGGCAAAAATAGTAAATTCAAGCTTATGCTTTTTTCTTCACAGCCAGGGTGGTGGTTGTTCAGAACTGACCTCACTCTTAATATGATAAACTGCTCTCATCATGAATTACAACTGATTTTTTGGCCCTATTTTTCCCCTTGAAATAAATCATAAAATATATGTTGGAAACTTACCACCAATATCACTAGGATGTACTATGCAATTCTTTCACTCACTTATTTTAAAGCTTATTACAGCTTAATGTGTACGAACTCAATATGCTCTTTAGAGGCATATTTCCAATCTGTTTTCAGAATATGAACCAATGCATATTTGAAAGGTACATTTTAGAAAGAAGTGACTTGTGGTATTAATTTTCTTGGGCCCATTCATTTAGTAATATGACAGTTGAGGTGTTGACCATCTTAATTTTAAGTAGAATGAGTTCTTACTGTATTTGCCCTGCCTTTTACCCAGGAGTATACTTCCCAGCAAGGTGGTTACAGGAACTTAACTTTCCTCCCAGCTGGTACCACTTGAGTTGTACCTCTTCTCCTCCCTTCCTGTTCTTTCTGGTCCCTGCAGGCCCTATGGTTGCCTGGAGTTCCTTCTTCTCACCCTGCCTCAATGCTGGACCTGCAATTAAATTAGAAGCAGGAAAGATATAGTAACCTTCCTACCCCTTTTTCCCCAACTTCATTTATAGCTGCTCGCCACCGCCACGTCATTTATAACCTCTGTTCTGGTTAGTCCAACATTGCTGGACTGTATACCGTTTTCAATACAGCCTGGCTTCAGCCTTTCTGAAGACATGTAGAAATTATGGGGAAGCTCTTGATGTGTAGCTAAATCTGCCTACATCCATGATTATCACCTGTGTGACACCTTCTTATCCTAAAGCTGTTTTTGTAGTAAAAGGTTAACTTGTTAAGCGTGGGATGTTCAAAACTTGCCCACATTCCAAAGAAAGACCTGGTTCCTGACCAACTCCTGTCTTATCCTCTAAGCTGCTGAAATATCTGCTTAATAAAATTGTCTTTTTAACTATGGGCCTCAGCCCCACCAGCTAGGTTGTGCTAACAGCATGATGTGTGGTGAGGGCTATACTTTTTTTTTAATATAAATTTATTTACTTATTTTTGGCTGCTTTGGGTCTTTGTTGCTGGGAACGGGCTTTCTCTAGTTGAGGCAAGTGGGGGCTACTCTTTGTTGTGGCATGTGGGCTTCTCATTGCGGTGGCTTCTCTTGTTGCGAAGCATGGGCTCTAGGGCACATGGGCTTCAGTAGTTGTGGCACGTGGGCTCAGTAGTTGTGGCACATGGGCTTAGTTGCTCCGCAGCATGTGGCAACTTCCCGGACCTAGGCTTGAACTTGTGTCCCCTGCATGGTCAGGTGGATTCTTAGCCACTGTGCCATCAGGGAAGCCCCCAGGGCTATACTCTTTTAGTTTGGCCTCTGAAGAAGGTAAAGACTAAGAAACTAATGTCAGCACATTGGTGCTCCATGCCTACCTGATTGACCCCCAATAAAAACCTTGAACACCAAGACTCAGGGGAGCTTTCTTGGTTGGCAGTACTCTGCACATGCTGTCACACATCACTGCTGAATGCTTGCACCTGGTTTCTCTTGGACTCTGCTCCATGTGCCTTTGCTTTGCTAATTTTAGTCTGTATCCTTTCCTGTTTAAGAATCTGTTATAAAGGCACAAACAGCAACAAGACGTGAAGAATTGCGCATTCTTCCATTAGTAACAGTAGTTATATGGGGAAAGTAGTAGAGTTTTATTAGGAGATAGTGTGTGCAGCTTTAAAAAAGAACCCTGCACTACTGTTACATGCTTTTCTTGCTTCGCTGTCTCTGCCCACTGTCACTACCCTAGAGTCTTAGTAAAGAGAAGAATTAAAATTGGGGAAAAGATTTCTTTAAAGATACAAATATAGGTATTGGGGGTAAGGTAGGTAGTAAATCCCATAACCATGTTTTACTGCTAACTGTACATGCCTTATAACAGATTCTTAAATACTCTGGGTTTCAGAACCTCTTTATACCCTTAAACTGTTGAAAACTGCAAAGAGCTTTTGTTTAAGTGGGTTTTATCTTCTACATTAAAAAAAATTAACAACCTTATTCTGCTTGGATCTACAGCAATGTACACTAATGTGAACGAATCCAGAAAGAGTGGCTTGAAAAGTAACCAGCATGAATAACATGGTATCATCTATGGAAAAATCCACTCCAGCTTCAGAATACCTGGCTTAAAAAGAACTTTCATAATGGACCCATTTCATGGGATTGTTTTATCCTGCATTCTTGGGGTCTTAGACTGCTTACCTAGAGTTTTAAGATCTATGTGAACTAACTCTTCTTTTGGTAAGTTAATAATGAAACAAAATAGTATCCAAGCTAAATCAACTATTGGATGTGTTTTATTATTATTATTTATTTTTTGTGTGTGGTACGCGGGCCTCTCACTGTTGTCGCCTCTCCCGTTGCGGAGCACAGGCTCCGGACGCGCAGCCTAGCAGCCATGGCTCATGAGCCCAGCCGCTCCGCGGCATGTGGGATCTTCCCGGACCGGGGCACGAACCCGTGTCCCCTGCATCGGCAGGCGGACTCTGAACCACTGCACCACCAGGGAAGCCCTGGATGTGTTTTATTATTTTTTGTTACGTTTTTGTGACACTTGTACATTGTGAAGAAGTAACTGAGCAAAAATTCTACATAGTATGTTCACAACTCATTTTGAATATTGTGTGTTTTTTATAAAAATTACCTGTCTTTATGTATAATTGTAGAATTTTGAGGTATGTTTATTAAAGTCCTTCCAGGGATATGTTGTACTATTAGATTGCAGGTTAAGGGGAAGCTATAGAATCCTTTTTACCAGTTTTACCTTTGAGAGTTGTGCTTTTATATACAACGTAATGTGAACAGCCAATGTAAATTTTTAAAATTTGTAGTTATATTTATCTCTGTGCTGTGCACATTTTATTTTTCTCACTTTCTCTCCTCAAATAAATTATGAGCTTTTTTTAACACCAGACGATGTCTTTATTTATGTGTGAATCCCCAGCATTTAAGGCAGTATTTGGTACACAAATATCAAGTGAACAATGAATGGTTAACTTTTGCAGTGTTAAAATACGAGGCTCATTTATTAGGCTTTCGAGGGGGTTGACTGTTTTAAACAAATTTATAATAATTTTAAACATATGACACCATGATGGAAGCAAGGAAACAGTGAGAATCTCTGTTGGAAATCTCTAGGAATTGCTTTCTTCTGAGAAAATTGTTTTGGAAGCTTAAGAAACCAAGGAATTGACATCTGTTTCATCTGTGAGCCAGAGGTTGGTAGCACTCAGATTCTTCTTAGCAGAACTGCTTCTTGTACCTTTGATCTTTCCTCAGACACTTTGGTGGTTCTTAGCGTTAGTGAGATTGATGATTATTCTGGGTCTAAGTACCCACTTTCAGCGTATTAGGTCATTTACTTTGCTTTCATCCTAACAACACCAGGAGCAAAGTGGTCTTTGAGAAATCAGAAAAACGCTAGATACTGTAAAATTAGTTCAAGATTTGGTAACGTTTGAGTATCTGGCTCACACTTTAGGCTGTCTTTGTTAGGTTTTTTTAAAGAAGCTAAGAAGGACAATAAGACTGGTGACATGATGATTCAACTGGAAATGACATTGATGGTGATTATAGAAAAGGAGCGAATAAGCTTATAATTTTTACTTTGGCATAAACTTTAGAGGAGGAGTTGTTGAAATGGGTATGAGCAATACCTCATTGGAGAGTAAAGTAAGGAAGTTCCTTTTCACGGACCTATAAGTGGGTGGCAGCCAAGGAGTCCAGCATTTACTAAGTGTCTGCTAGGCCACAAAGTAAACACGTATTAGTTAATCTTCTCAGCAACTACAAGTGAGATTTTGGAGAGGTTGTGAACAATGCCATGCTATCAGAGTCATTTTGAGGTTAAGGTAAAGCAGTTCAAGGTCTTTTTAATAGTAAAAATCTGTTTGTGACTAGAAAGGGGTTCCAGAAGGCTTAGCTCTAAGGATCAGTAAAGAAAAGAGAAGATGGACAAAAGTGGTGAGGGATGAGGTCTTATGGCTCTTGCTATGTTTAAATAAACCTGGGCTTTGGCAGTTAGACTGTTAGCAATTTCTGTTAGTGATTAAAGAACTTGAGTGCTGAGTTGGTAGAAAACAGTGTTAAAAGTAACCAGAGGAGAAAATCTGCTTCTGAAGATACTGGGGATGTCAGAAGGTGGAATCTCAGATTTTCTAAGTCCCCTTAAGAGGACTTCATTCATTATACAGATCGGAAGCTTAAACCCAGAGTTGTCACACATTGCTTTTTCTGCTCACTTGCTCTCAGATGGATACAGTTCCCCTTAAGGTCAACTAACATGTTTGGAACAGGCAGCTGGATCACAGTGAATTGAAAGCTCTCATGAGAAGAACAGAATGAACACCCCCAACATGGGAAGATTTAGCTAAAGCTAAAATTGGAACTGGGTGCTGGGTACCTCCTACAGCCCATGTGGTAGTCTAGGTGAGGCAAGAGTCCCATGCAATGCCTGTGGCTGTGAGTGGCAGAACTGATAGAAGAGAACCAGCAAAGTAAGGTCAGTCAAGCAGTCTCACCCCAAGTTCAAAGCAGAGTGACTGCTCCAGCATGAAGGATTACTGACCAGCCTCCATTCTCTTCTGAGGATCAGAAGAAACAGGATGATGACAGCTAACACTGCCCATGTGACATAACCAATCTAATAGTGATTTAAATCAAGTTTAACAATAAATCCTAAACAGGAGTGACCTGTGTGCCTTCACGTTATGTGTTTATATGTGAGGGAAAATGGGTCACAGATGTCTCTTGAGGATGGGTCACTTGACTATATAAATTCTGGAGGAAAGGCAGCAACTCTGAGTTAGATATATGTGAGCTATCACTTGCTTTCTTTGATAAGGAGATACTACATTCTTAAGATCATTCTCAAGAAGAGAATGGTTTTGTGGCACACCTTTACACTCCCAGAAGTGCGAAGTATTTCCTCCACTGAAGTACAGCCAAGAGTAGCTCCCTTCCCTAGGGCAAAGTGGTCAGTCCTGGGGCTGAGGGAAGAAGGGAGTGTGTGAAGCAGGACATAGTTCACATACCCAAGTGGTCTGGGCCCCATTATTTGACCCAAAAATTCACCCACCGGACTCTTCAAATATTCTGTCTCTGGTACTAAATGCAATGTTACCATGTTGGCACACTGCTTATTTAAGAGACCACATATTCAGTAAGTATCTCATCACACGATTGTCCTTTTCTGGGTCTCAGGTGGGAGTGAGGTCTGTGAAGAAAGCTTTACAAATTCAGGGTTGTACTCTAATTATGGCTCTATGCCAACATCACATGCTTATTTTTGAACCTGTCCTTGAAAAGCATGTCTTTTTAGATAGTGGACACCTAAACTTGAAGTCATAATAGTTCGTTTTGATGTTCTGGAATATAAAACAATTTTTATAAAAATTTTAAAAAATCATTTTGTTCCAAAACAGGTTGTTAAAAAAGATAACTGGTCCAAAATAACTGGTGAATTCTACCAAACATTCAAAGAGGAAATTATATCGGTTCTTTTCAATCTCTGAGAAGATAGAAACAGAGGGAATACTTCCTAACTCATTCTATGAGACCAGCATTACCCTAATACCAAAACCAGACATTACAAGATATTACAAGAAAAAAACACCAACGACCAATATCTCTCATAAATACATATGCAAAAATCCTCAACCAAATATTAGCAAATTAAATCCAGCGATGTATAGAAAGGATTAGACACCATGACCAAGTGGGGTTTATTCTAGGCATGCAAAGCTGGCTGAACATTTGAAAATTGATTAATGTAATATATCAACAGGTTAAAGAAGAAAAGTCACAATCATATCAATAGATGCAGAAAAAGCATTTGACAAAATCCAACATTTTCATCATGATTAAAAAAAAACCTCTTAGCAAACTAGGAATAGAGGGGAACTACAGCTTGCTAAAGAACATCTACAGGGACTTCCCTGGTGGAGCAGTGGTTAAGAATCCACCTGCCAATGCAGGGGACGTGGGTTCGAGCCCTGGTCCAGGAAGATCCCACATTCCACAGAGCAACTAAGCCTGTGGGCCACAACTACTGAGCCCGCGTGCCACAACTACTGAAGCCTGCGTGCCTAGAGCCTGTGCTCTGCAACAAGAGAAGCCACCACAGTGAGAAGCCTGTGCACCACAACGAGTAGCCCCCGCTCGCTGCAACTAAAGAAAGCCCATGTGCAGCAACGAAGACCCAACGCAGCCAAAAATAAATAAATAAAATTTCAAAAAAGAGGGCTTCCCTGGTGGCGCAGTGCTTGAGAGTTCGCCTGCCCATGCAGGGGACACGGGTTCGTGCCCCGGTCCGGGAAGATCCCACATGCCGCGGAGCGGCTGGGCCCGTGAGCCATGGCCGCTGAGCCTGCGCATCCGGAGCCTGTGCTCCACATTGGGAGAGGCCACAGCAGTGAGAGGCCCGCGTACAGGAAAAAAAAAAAAAAAAAAAAAACATCTACAAAAAAACCTACAGCTAACATCATACTTAATGGTGAGAAACAAGATGCTTTCCCACAAAGATCAGGAGCGAAGCAAGAATGTCTCACCACTCCTATTCAACATCATACTGGAAGCTCTAGCTAATGTAATAAGAAAAAGGAAATGAAAAGTATACAGATTGAGAAGGAAGAAAGAAAACTGTCTTTGATGACCTGACTGTCTATGTAGAAAATCCCAAAGAATCAACCAAAAACTTCTGGAACTAATAAGTGATTATGGAAAGGTTGCAGGACACAAGATTAACATACAAAAGTCAACTGCTTTCATAACACTAGCAACGAACAAGTGGAATTTCAAATTTAAAACAATATGATTTACATTACACCCTAAAAATGAAATACTTGGTATAACCTAACAACATTTGTGCAAGGTCTATGTGAGGAAAACTGCAAAACTCTGATGACAGAAACCAAAGAAGGATTAAATGAAAGGAGATATTCCATGTTCATGGATAGAAAGCCTTAATATTGTCAAGAGGTCAGTTCTTCCCAGTTTGATCTATAGATTCAACACAATCTCAGTCAAAAGTCCAGTAAGTTCTTTTGTGGATATCAACAAAATTATTCTAAAGTTTATATGGAGAGGCAAAAGACCCAGAATAGCCAACACAGTATTGAAGGAGAAGAACAAAGTCAGAGGACTGACACTACCCAACTTTACTGCTACAGTAATCAAGACAGTGTGGTATTGGCAAAAAGAATAGACAGATCAGTGGGCAGAATACAGAGCCCAGAAATAGACTCACACAGGTATAGTCAATTGATCTTTGACAAAGAAGCAAAGACAATGCAATGGAGGAAAAAAAGTCTTCAACAAAATGGAGGTAGAACAAACAGATAACCACATGTAAAAAAAAAAAATGTGATACAGGATTTTTATCTTTCACAAAAATTAATTCAAATGTAATCATAGACCTAAATGCTAAATGCAAAACTATAAAACTTATAGAAGATAACATAGAAAAAAGATCTAGATGACTTTGGGTTTGGTGATGACATTTTAGATACAACTTTAAAGACACGATCCATGAAAGAAGTAATTGGTAAGCTGGAATTCATTAAAATGAAAAACTTCCACTCTGCCAAAGATAGTGTCAAGAGAACAAGAAGACAAGCCACAGACCGGGAGAAAATATTTGCAAAGACATATAAAGGACTGTTATCCGAAAGATACAAACAGCCCTTACAACTCAACCGTAAGAAAATGAACCACCCAGTTTAAAAATGGGTAAAAGATATGAACAAAAACCTCACCGGAGAAGATAGTCATCCCTCAGTATCTGCTGGAGATTGATTCCAGGACCCCCATGCATACGTGCTTGTTAGCAGCATAGAGTTAACTTCTTCCACCTGGTGGGGATTTCAGTATCTGCAAAACAGCTCAAAGGACTTGGCTCAGAATATTATCTATAACCCTTGAGGAGGAACTAAAGGTCCTTGACTTTGTTTAATGACTAAACTATTATTATTTTGTCTTGCTTGACTGTTTTCCTTTCTTTCTGCATTTTCTCACTTCTCTGATTAAATTTACTGTTTGGAACCTGGGGAAGGCCTAGGAGGCTAAAGTGTTCCTACAGACAAGAGGCAGGCGGAGGACATGGTGGGGGGGGCGGGGTCTGTTCTGGGAAGGCCCCATAGGGTCCTGTTTGGTTACACTACCCACCTATTAGAATATTTTAAACCCTGACAACACCAAGTGCTGACAAAGATATGAAGCAACAAGAACTCTCATTCATTGCAGTGGGAATGCAAAATGATACAGCCACTTTGGAAGACAGTCTGTCACTTTCTTACAAAACTAACATACGCTTACCACAAGATCGAGTAATCACGCTCCTTGGTATTTACCCAGATACCATAAGTTGAAAATTTATGTCCATGCAAAAATCTGCACACAGATGTTTATAGTAGCTTTATTCACAATTGCCAAAACTTGGAAGCAACCAAGGTAACCTTTGTAGGTGAATGGATAAACTGTGATTCATCCGGACAGTGGAATATCATTCAGTGCTTAAAAAGACACAAGCAATCAAGCCATGAAAGATGTGAAAGAAGCAAATATGAAAAGGCTGTATGATTCCAACTATATAACCTTCTGAATAGGCAAAACTGTGCAGGCAGCAAAAAGATAACCAGCTGCTGAGGTAGGGAGAGATGAATAGGTAGAGCACAGAGGATCTTAGGGCAGTGAACCTATTCTGTGTGACACTATAATAATGGATACACATCATCATACATTTGCCAAAACTCATAGAATGTATAACACCAAGAGTAAACCCTGTGTAAACTGTGGACTTTGGGCGATAGTATGTGTAGGTTCATCGATTGTAACAACTATACCACACTGGATGTCGATAGCCAGAGAGACTGGGGGCGGGGGGAGGTATATGTGAACTCTCTGTACTTTCTGCTCAATTTTGCTATGAACCTAAAACTGCTCTTTAAAAAGTCTATCTTAGGGGCTTCCCTGGTGGCGCAGTGGTTGAGAGTCCGCCTGCCGATGCAGGGGACACGGGTTTGTGCCCCGGTCCGGGAAGATCCCACATGCCACGGAGCGGCTGGGCCTGTGAGCCATGGCCACTGAGCCTGCGCGTCCGGAGCCTGTGCTCCACAACAGGAGAGGCCACAACAGTGAGACGCCCGCGTACAGCCAAAAAAAAAAAAAAAAAGTCTATCTTAAAATAAGTAAACAAACAATAACCATGTTTAAACGAGAAAAAAAAAAGGTGGCCTAGGAAAAGGGGAGGAAATGAGTGTGAGTGTGGATAAGTGATGAAAAATAATAAAGGAGAGGGATCTTGCACTGGGCCTATGACAATAAAATGTCATGAAATGAAAAGTATGTTTAATTCAATGCTCACCTTCAATCCAAGAGAAAGAAAATGAGATTATGTGTACATGCTCTGTAATCACAAATATATCAGATTTAGCATTGGGTTATTGATTATATTTTGTCCCAGTATACACTGATTTTCACTCGTTCACATTTTAAACATAACTTCATATGACTAAGAAGTAATCTCCTAAAATGAGGTGAAAGCTAGAATATGAAATCAATTTTTGTACACCACATCCCTACAGAGAGAATTTGTTTTATACTTCTTCACAGCTTAGCATTTCTTTTTTAACACTAAAATACCTAGTGTTTTCTGCATGAACGCACTGGGCTTGAAGTCTGGGGATGTTCCTTTCCTGCCTTTATTTCTTCGCACTTGCTGCCGACTGGCGGCGTTAGGATGCAATGACTACTATTTACTTTGCCCTTCCACCTATCACATCTGTGAGGGGCAGCGGAGCACAGTCGTCGGACCCAGATTCGACTCCTATTTTTTGATTTCCAGTAACTGACCTTCCAAAGACTGCTGGAGGAAAAGACTCGAAGTCCCTTCAGCGATTTTCCTAGGCAAGGGGCTTCATCGTAAAAACCAGCAAACAAAAGCCCGAGGCGCAGATCCTAATGGTTTGCAAGTTTCCGGAAGGATGATTCCAACTGAAGTTTGTCTAACTTTACGACCCTTTAGGAAACGTCCAGGTTTTACGAAACGCATCCCCGTGGACTTACCAGACTAGAGGACTCGCCTCACAGAAAGCTTAGTACCAGGGGTTCAGGCGACCAAGGGGACGACCTCGGATACAACCGCGACCACGCATGGTGTTTGGAGCCGAAGGCTCGCCCATTCCTCCATTGCGCCAACAGGCGGCGCAAGAGGGCGGTAGGAGTGTGCATGCGCAGTTGGCGGACATTTCCGCAGACAACGCTCACAGCCACCTCGGGTCTCTCGCGACACCATGAAGGCAGGCGAGGACGCCAGAGGAGCGCGCAGCGAGAAGCCGAAGAAGTTAGGTCTCTGCGTCCTCTGCGGACTGCCCGCAGCAGGAAAGTCGACCTTCGCGCGTGCCCTCAGCCATCGTCTACGGCAGGAGAGTAGCTGGGCCGTGGGCGTCGTCGCCTATGATGACGTCATGCCAGACGCGTTCCTAGAGGAGGCGAGCGCTCGCCCATTGGTCAGTACGGAGGGGGCGGGGCCTAGACTGCTGTAGCGGAGGGAAATCTACAAACTCCACGATACTTGTACTGGATAATACCTGGTGTGGGAGGTGGATCTCTGATAGAGGAGAGACAGGAGTTCGAGGAAAGGGGAGCTGGTTTAACACAGAATGAGTTGACTAGAAATAGGAAACGATGCAAACAGCCACCAGCATAAGGTTAGGGTCTGAAGTCAGCGTGCAAGGTGGAAGTCCCCCATAATCAAATATCCTCCTGAAAATCCTTTGGGAAAGTTGTTCTGAAAAGAAGGACAGAGTCTCTCAAAAATTCCAGCACAGCCAATTTAACATTCAGCCAGGCGAACCGAGGTATTGTGGGGCTTTAAGTTATGCGGTTTGGGGAAATCCTTTTAAAGAAAAAGGGTACAAAATTATAAGTGACAGCGTACTTACTAGGGCCCCTCCTGTGACAATAGATTCTGTACAAATGAAGGACTTGGCCTCTGAAGCTGGATCTTCATTCAACTGAGGGTAAACCTGCTTCTGCCAGAATAGGAAAAGATGGCTCTTTCTTAGTTGACCACCAGATGAAGTAATAGGCTTTGTATTTGGGGGTCAGCTTGGGTTCCCAGTACATACTTCTCTTTAAGCCCTCCGATCACCCTCAGCGCTGTGAGATGCATCCCCTTGAGAAAACTGAGACTTCCGCGGGGAAGAGTAGATTCACGTCACCCATCTCATGCTCACTCTAGAGAAAATACTCTTTGATTAACATATTCTGAAAATTTTCAAGTTATTTTTGTCATTTAGTGCCGAATGTGGATGAATTCACATAAATAAAATTCACATATGGTGTGATTCCACTCTAAGTATATATGCAAAAATACAGTACATTTGGCACATGGAAGAGTTTTGAACTTCTCCACCAAAGTTATATACTTCCTCATTCTTGGTTAATTGTGAGGTAAATACAGTATCAGGCCCCTGGTAGCACCGGATTTACTTAAGTAATAGTATTTTTACCACTATGGAGAAAGCTGGAAGTTGTTGATAGGGATTGTTGTATCTGCTGGGGTTTTCCCTCACTTTTCTTATTATATTTTTTCCACTCTCCCCCTACAGACCAAGGCCATGGAGCTCATCCAGTCACCACGAGTAGGATATCTCACCTTTTAGGAAGTGATCGTGTTTCTGTTTCCTTTTGAGTGGGTTTTGCTGATGTATTTGTTTTATGTGCCATAATCTCAGTGATGTGGTAGAGCATGGACAGACAGGAGAGGGATCCTGATCTCCTGTCCTTGTGTTTTTCCTCCAGCCTTGACCTCATAACTATGTCAGTGTTCACCAGAGCCTTTGAGTAGTGCAAGACTACTTATATTTTCAAGCTATTTATTCTCTTCTCCTCAGTCTGCTTCCTCTATCTTTCCCGATCCCATTCCAATCCTGTTGTTAGCCTGAGGTCTTTTCATCTGGACCCAGGGACCTTTCAGCTGATCCTCTTTCTATCTACAACTTTTCTTATTTCAAGGGCAAATGAGCATTGCTATATCTTAGCTAAACTATTTTATCTTGGCAGGATATTGTTTTTTTTGGCTGCATTGGGTCTTCGTTGCTGCATGCAGGCTTTCTCTAGTTGCCACGAGCGGGGGCTACTCTTCATTGCGGTGCGAGAGCTTCTTATTGCGGTGGCTTCTCTTGCTGCGGAGCACGGGCTCTAGGCGCGTGGGCTTCAGTAGTTGTGGCTCACGGGCCCTAGAGCGCAGGCTCAGTAGTTATGGCGCACGGACTTAGTTGCTCTGCAGCATGTGGGATCTTCCTGGACTAGGGATCGAATGCGTGTCCCTTGCATTGGCGGGTGGATTCTTAACCACTGTGCCACCAGGGAAGTCCCAGCATATTGATTTTGGTTCCTCCTTTCTCCTGGATGGTAACAGCTTTTCATTCTTTCATTTATTCACTTATTCATTCAATCATTTCATATACATTTCTGGAGCATCTATTAGGTGTCTGACCCTCTGCTGAAGCCTGGGTATACAGTAGACTATTGATCTAGCAGGGACATAGAGATACCTAAACAATGTAAACCCTGTTAAAGTGGAGACCCAATATAAACAGAACAGGGGGTCATGATAGGCAAGGGACGATCTGAGCTGCCTTCTGCATGGTTGAGTCTGAGAAGAGTTCACAGAGAACTAACATCACCGAGTAGTTTTTCAGGCAGAGGGAACAGCGTATATGAAGACATGAGGATGAGAAAGCAAGTTGTGTCTAGAGAACTCCAAATGGTTCAGAAATTATCATATGGAGCAGGGGGTTGTTGAGGCATGACCACTCTACTGGCCAAAGCCTAATATAAATTGCAATTCTACGGTATTTTGCAGCCATCCCAGTGGAAATCGCTTCGCCAGGAACTGTTGAAGTACCTTGAATACTTCTTTCTGGCTGTCATTAACGGGTGTCAGATGTCTGCCCCACCCAGCAGGACTGAAGCCATGTGGGAGGATTTTCTAACCTGCTTGAAGGATCAAGATCTGATATCTTCTTCAGCACTTGAGGCCCAGTCTCACTATCTCTTAACGAAGACTGCTGTTTCTAGACCTCTGCTTTTGATTTTAGATGACAACTTTTATTATCAAAGTATGAGATATGAAGTCTATCAGCTGGCTCGGAAATGTAATTAACATATTTTTTTCTTACACTCAGACATTCGCATATCAAAATCACGACTGTCTTTAGTGAGAACTTGATTGGATTAGGAGGTTTATATGGATTTACTTAATTTTCAAAGCTACACGTTCAGTATTGCAAATGGTCTTTCCTGCTGCAGGTGGGATAACTTGTCTAAGTACGTTTATTTCACATTTTGGAAAAATAGTACCCTAGTAATTTTGTGGCTTTTGAATGGTTTTCAGATTCATTAGGCTTCTGCCAGCTCTTTTTAGAATGTTCTCTCGAGACCTGTCTACAGAGGAATGGCCAGAGACCACTTCCAGTGCCTGCCGAGACCATCCACCTGATGGGAAGCAAGATAGAAAAGCCCAACCCTGAGAAAAATGCTTGGGAACACAACAGCCTCACAATTCAGAGCCCAGCGTGTACTTCAGAGGCCAGGTAGCCTACTCAAAGGTGTCCTTCACTAGCTGCATTGCTGAGCCAGGCACTGTGCTGAATACTTTCCCTGTATCCACCCGGTTACTCTTCACACAAGCCTTGGAGAAGGACATTATTTCCCCTTTCTTTAGAAGAGGGAACTGAGTGAGGAAGTTTAGTCTGCCCAGAGTCACTGAGATTGTAAGTTACAGCTGAGACGTGAACCCAGGTTTGTTTGCAGATGTGTACTCTTGTTAAAATTATACTGTTTCCCAGAGGTCAGGGCAGGGAGTTCAGAGTAGGGCACATCTCTGATACTCTTGTTGAAGTAGCATAGTCTAAATAGATTGCCCAGTGGTCTTCTTATAGAGAGAAAAGGAGTGGAACTGGTACTAAATCCTAATTTGCCTAAAACCTACACTGCTTGTGTAGATGTGAGGCTTGTGGCTATGGTGTCTAATGCATTTCATTCCTAAAATAGGTCTTGAGAGTTCTAGAGTTCTGGAGAGTTCTAGTTCAGCACATTTCTGATAGAAGTTTCACTGATGATAGAAATGTTCTCTGTTTGTCCTGCCCAGCATGGTAGTTGCTAGCCACATGCAACTGACCATTGAGCACTTGAAGTACAGCCAGTGCAACTTACTACCTGAATTTTAAATGTTACTTTAATCACTTTAAACTTAACTGGCTGCACGTGGCCCGCGGCTGCT
Source organism: Lagenorhynchus albirostris (assembly GCF_949774975.1). NCBI lineage: Eukaryota > Metazoa > Chordata > Mammalia > Artiodactyla > Delphinidae > Lagenorhynchus > Lagenorhynchus albirostris. The sequence continues at coordinate 75,293,821 of NC_083110.1, forward strand.
GCATGGGACAGTGCAGTTTGAGAGGTATATTGCCCACAGTTCCTTAGTTCCTGCCTGACTGTTGTCCAGAGGGGATCAGCAGTTTTTAAAAGGCTAATTTTTTAAACTCATTCCTCAAAATGTTTTGTTCCCAGGATACAGTTTCCATGGATTTTGTAATACTCTAACATTCTAAGGAAAAAAGAAAAAATTCGATTTAAGTAACTATTGTTTATAGGGTTAATGAAATAAGCTATGGCTGAGATTTCTAATTTTAACTTCTCGTAATATCTTGAAACTTTGAGAAGGCGAGCATGTAGCCAGTTGATGGCTACTCTTTCTGGAGTACTGAAAATGTTTTCCTTTGCAAGTGAATGGCTGGTTGAGGCATTGAGATACCCCATTTTACCCCATGAGAGCAGTCTAAGGTTAGCGTCACTGCTCTGGGGGCCAGTTCTTGCTAGAAGCAAGGAAGAGTGTGAGCTTTGCCAGTGTCAGTACCAAGCCTGAACATAATCTGCAGTTTTGTCTTGGGTCTTAAGAATATGGTCCAAAATAGTCATAGCATGGCTATGACTGAAGTCTGGTGGCCCTGAATTGGAAGTTGAAAGATGATGTGACAAATATACCTTTCCCAGGCTTCTGTGAAATACTACTGCTGCTGCTGCTACTACTACTATACTACTATCACCACTACTGCTATCACCACTACTGTTACTGTTACCACTACCACTACTGTTACCACTACTAATGCTACTGCTAGTACTACTATTAGCAGGAACAGCTGTCGAGCAGATACTATGTCCTGGGCAAGTTCTGGACATTTTATACGTATAATCTGACTCAGTCCTCACAGCAACCCTTTGAGGGCAGATACAATTATCCCCCTTTCATGATGGGACAACTGAGGCCCAGGTAAGTAAAGTAACATATGCAGATAGTAAATGGCAGAGCCAAGATTTGGACCCATTGCAGTCTCACTCATTCCAGAACCTGGGCTCTTTGCTTTGTGAGAAAGATCACGTTGAGGCGAAGGTTTAATTCAGTGACTTCACTGGCTTACGTTTCTTCAGTGCTACTTCTTGTATCTGAGTAAAATTTAAACTCCTTACCATAACTTGCACACTCTAACCCTGATTTCTTTTTTTTTTTAACGTTCTATTCTTTTACTAAAAATATGTTCATTCAAGGAAGATGTTTTGTTTTTCTAGTTGGGTGACTCATAGGGGGAAAAGTTTAGGTCAGCAAAAACAGAGAGTGGAACGCTGGGGGGGAAAGAATCTTGTTTTTTAAGATGAGACTATTCTGGAAAACTTAAATTAGAGCTTTACTTTGACATGTAACTCTCTCATGATTGCATTAAAAGTTTTCACTTCGTATAATTAAAACTCTCATCAGACGAAAATCTGCCTGTCATATACATGATATTTGAGTGACAGACTTCATAATTTATATTCTCAGAGACATGACATTCAGTACTTTCTTTTCTTTTCCTTTTTTTGGAATTTTAAGTCTGATCCCTAAATTTCTTTGTTTGCTTTTAATTTTTATTGGAGTAGAGTTGCTTTACAATGTTGTGTTAGTTTCAGGTGACAGCAAAGTGAGTCAGTTATACCTGACTCACTTAATAATATATATTATCCACTCTTTTTTAGATTCTTTTCCGATATGGGCCATTACAGAGTATTGAGTAGAGTTCCCTGTGCTCTACAGTAGGTCCTTGTTAGTTACCTATTTTATATATGGTAGTGTGTATGTGTCGATTCCAACCTCCCAAGTTATCCTCCCCGCCCCCCAGCTCTAATCCTGATTAACTCCCCAGCCTCACGTCCCACGACTCTCCCCTTACTCCTTTTCAACCACACTGGCCTTTTCTGTCCCCGGAACACGAGAAGCTTGTTCTTGTCTCGGGGCCATAGTGCTTGCCGTCCCCTCTACCCTTCCCACGTATGTAAGCTTCACTGGCTTCCCTGACCATCCTACCCAGCGGGAAGGGTGTTAAGTAGGCTAGCCAGTCACTCTCTTATGATCATTTTGTTCATTATCTTCACTCACTTATCCACTTGTCACTGTCTGAAACTATTATTTTTTGCTTATTTATTTATTCTCTCTCTCCATTACGTTATCAGGCTTAGAGAGGGTAGGGATCTTGCTACACCCCCAGCTTAGCACATAGTTCCACATACATAGTTGTACAACATTTTTCATATATGAAGATGCTCAATAAATATTTGTTAAATGAATTCTACTGCAACCCTCGATGACCTCTTGTCCTGTGGGGAACTTTGCAAATTCACATCCAGTAAATGAGCAGAAGCCAGAAAATAAAGACTAAGCTTCCTTCTTTAGGGAATATAAAGTTCTAGGAGCCTAAAGTTCAGCAGTTAATGAGGGAAAAGAGAGAATGTCTTTTAAAACCTTATTGATAGGAGTCTTAGGAAATTAACATTTTTTACATGAGGGGATTTGGGGGGCTTATGACTTGTTTTGAGCTTCTACATTTTAATTTTGCAAGTAGAAGGTAGCTCCCAAATCACTTTGCTTTTCCCCTTTTGTTCAGGAGTTTGGATATACCACTTTCATTCCTCTAGAATTCAGCTTAGTACCCATAAACACAAGTTCTTTAAAAACAGGCGTTTGATATAAGGATTTATTTTGTCCTACCTTCTCTTATAGACTGAAATTGACTGATTTACTGCTTACTGCTTTGGAAAATCCAATCAAATACGTGGAGGAGAATGTGGAACAAAAGGTAAGTCTTCCAGTTTAGATTTAGTATAAATGAGAAGGACCTTTTTGTAGGAAGATCTTTTTGACCTGAGTGTAAAATATGAATAACACGTGGGAGACACTTTGTCCCTGCCTTGGCATCTTACCAGCATTCAGCTCCTGACACCTGGATGCAGTGGTACTCTGGAAGGAGCTCGCACTGCCTGGTCAAAGACGACTGTTCAATTTTCAGAAACGTTGGAGCCTGTTGGCATGTTGGTAGCTCGAAGTGGGCGTGGATGGGAATATTTACATCATAGAAATAGACAAAATGCTATGGATAGGTTTGTGTTTTTCTCTTTGAGAGCCCATTCTTAGACATTTACCAGCATACTGCCTACGTGGAACCCAGTTTACAACTGGATGTATTTCGTTTAGACCCTCTCCTAGGGAAGAATAACTGGAACAGAAAAGTCACGTTTCCTTTTCTGTATCTCTTCACCTATGCATCCCCTACACTTTAGTTATTTCTTTTGTAAAACTAGATAACTGTTCCAATAACAATGTCTATTACCTAGGAAACAGACAGAATTATTTGTTCAACTAACATTCTTCATCAAGCTGATCAGACCCTCCGAAGAATTGTCTCTCAGACAATGAAGGAAGCGAAAGGTGTGTTGAGTGGTTAAGATTCTATTTAGTTGAGACTATTCTTTCCTGCTACTCTTGTTCCGTGGACGTGGGTAGTTTATTTGCTTTCATTCATAAAGTTTACATCATGTTTTCAGTTTAAATATGCAACTTGGTTATATTAAGCTAAAACTTTTACCTCTGGAACCAGGCATTCATCCATCCAATAGGTTTTTATTGAGTGGCTACTCTGTACTAGGCTTTATTTTGGATACTGGGGAGTTGAGAGGGAGCAGAACATCATAGTGAGGAGACAGACAAAAAATAAATAAATACATGAATATATGCCGGTGCTCTGAAGAAAAGTAAAGTAGGGTAAGGCAAGGTAGTGATGGGAGGATTTATTTTTAAAAGGGTAATCAGGAAGGCTTCTCAGAGGAAATGGCATTGAAGCAAAGATGTGAATGAAAGGAAACAGCAAGCCATGCTGATGCCTGCAGGATCATTTTAGGCAGTGGACACATCAAGTGCAAAAGTCCACAGGTAAAGTTGGTATGTTCTAGAACAGAAAAAAAGCCATTGAGTCTGGGGTGAAGGGATGGGGAGAGGTAGTCAGGGGCCAGGTGTAAAATCAGCATGGAGTTTGAACAGGCTTAGTGCATTGTCAGTCTGAACTTAGATGAAATATGTGGTAATTATAGTTTTATAAAATAATTCCTTTCTGTTTTTCCTTTCTTTTTTTTTTTTGCGGTACGCGGGCCCCTCACTGCTGTGGCCTCTCCCGTTGCGGAGCACAGGCTCCGGACGCGCAGGCTCAGCGGCCATGGCTCACGGGCCCAGCCGCTCCGCGGCATGTGGGATCTTCCCGGACCGGGGCACGAACCCGTGTCCCCTGCATCGGCAGGCGGACTCTCAACCACTGCGCCACCAGGGAAGCCCTCCTTCAGGTTTTAAATATTGAACTCTTTGCTATATTTAAAATTTGATTTAAAAAATAACAGCAGCCTAACATTTCTTGAACTCCTTTTATATGCTAAGTGCCTTATAAATATTGTTTCTAGTCTTTAGAATCCTATCAAGTAAGTGTAATTTTACAAATGGGGAAATGGAAGGTCTGAGAGGATAAGTAACTTGCCCAAGGCTGAACTTAACACCTGCTAAATACTGTACCTGGGCAACCTGTTGCTGAGCTAAGTCTGATTCTCGTTGGTGCTTTCTGTCATGTTCCTCCACATCACCAACATTTATTATTAATACCTTTACAAAAACTTAGAACATTGTAAAAATAAACAATATACTAACCATATTGTTTTTCAGACTTTTTTTGAACCATGATCCGTAAGCAGGTTTTAATACTGTAACCTAGTGTGTAGCCCAGTACACAGACACACTCCTGCATAGAAACAAGTTTCACAAAACCTTCACATGTTTAGTGAACTGTGTTCTATTTGATTCCATCTTAGTATGCGTTGTAATCCAAAGTTTGAAAAAGAGAGCTGGAACAAAAATGGCATCGGATCAGAATGAAAACAAAAATAGTTGTAGGAGTTCTTTCAACTATTTGCCTGTCCATAAAATGAAGGGAAGGGGGAATAGGGTTATGCCCAAATTACTCTTGACTCTTTTCCTACCCATTAATTTTTTGTGTGTGTGTGAAGGAGGTGGTACTAGCTTCTAGAACTGTGCTTAAATAAAATTTAAAAATTCAGTTCTCCTGGGCTTCCCTGGTGGCGCAGTGGTTGAGAGTCCGCCTGCCGATGCAGGGGACATAGGTTCATGCCCCGGTCTGGGAAGATCCCACATGCCGCGGAGCAGCTGGGCCCATGGGAGAGGCCACAACAGTGAGAGGCCCGCGTATCACAAAAAAAAAAAAAAAACGGAAAAAAAATTCAGTTCTCCTTCCATCAAGGAAGTGAAGGGACAACCCACGGAATTGGAGAAAATATTTGCAAATCACATCTCATAAGGGACTTATATCCGAAATACATAAAGGACTCTCACAACTCAATAATAAAAATAACCCAATTTTTTAAATGGGCAAAGAATCTGAAATTTCTTCAGGGAAGATATACAAATGACCAGTAACCACATGAAAACATCATCAGTCATCAGGGAAATGCTAACCAAAACCACAATGAGACACCACTGCACACCCACTAGGATAGCTAGCATCCAAAAGTCCAAGAGGTAGGATGCGGAGAACTCAGAACCCACATACGCCATTGCTGGGAATGTAAAGTGCTGCAGCCGCTTTGGAAAACAGCCCAGCGGTTCCTCAGACAATTAAATGCAATTACCACGGGACCTAGAAATGAAAACATATGTTCCTATAAAAATTTGCACAAAAGTGCTTATAGCATCATTATTCCTAATAGCCAAAAGGTAGAAGCAACCCAAATGTCCATCGGCTGACAAACAAAATGTGGTCTATCCATACAATGGATTATTCAGCCACAAAAAGGAATGAAGTACTACAACATGGATGAACCTTAAAAACATTATGCAAAGTGCAAGAAGCCAGTCACAAAAGGCCACACATTATGAGCCCAGTCATGTGAAATGTCCACAATGGGGAAATCTAGAGACCCCAAGTAGATCAACAGTTGCTTAGGGATTGAGGGCAGAGAGAGGGGGAATGGAGTTAAGAGGGTGATACCTAAGAGTACAGATGATAAACATGTTCAAAGATTGACTGTGGTGATAGTTGCTTATATCTGTGAATATACTAAAACCACTAAATTGTAGTTTAAATGGGTAAACTGTATGTTATGTGACTTTATTTCTGTAAAGCTGTTCAACAAAAAAATCAGTTCTCAGTCACACTACCCACATGGCTAGTGGCTGCTGGACAGAATAGGGCAGATATAGAGTACTTCCATCATTGTAGAAAATTATATTGGACAACTGTTCTAGGTATTGTCTATCAGAGCTTCAAAGCCAAACTGTCATTTTCTAGCTCTGCTTTTTTGCCTTACTACCTATTAATTCAATAAGACTAAGTCAACTTATTTTGTCAAAAGTCCCTTTCAGGTTTGTCTTTTCTGCTCGTGCATGTCATAGCAAGTTATTTAAATGATCTGCCTGTATCACATTAATGTGACCTTTGTCTATATATTACACCAACTCAATTATGATTTATCGAAGAATCTGAATGGTTTGTCTGAGGTAATCAAATTAATTTCCTGCTGTCATCAGTCCAGCTTGATTTAATTTACACAAATAATTTGAGAATATCTTTATTTTAGGTGAACAAGTGTTTCCGTACAACTTGAAACTTCTAGCCGAAGAACTTAACAAGCTCAAAGCAGAGTTTTTGGAAGACCTAAGACAAGGAAACAAAAAATACCTGTGCTTTCAACAAACCATGGACTTATCAGATGTTATTTCTTTTTTTCATTATGAGAAAGATAACATTGTACGGAAGTATTTTTCAAAGCAGCATTAAAACTTGATTTCCAATCAAAGCCATTTTGGTTACGATTTTGCAAACTAATTTAAACAATTCTGTATTACTGGGTGTTTTCTAGGCCAATGATGTGAATTGCCAAAGGCGGGGGGGAATCAGTCCATTCTAAAAGATCCATTTGTCATAACAGAAACTACTTCAGTCAGTCACTTGTCAGATGTGACATGGATAATTAAGCATCAGGAAGCATGAAGCCTGCCTCATTTATGTGCCACAACAGTTGGGGGGGCAGGGGTCACACCTTAAATAAAGAGAAGAAATTAGGAAGGAGACAAGATGCTCATTATTGAACTGTTTTTGCTTTTAACTCATGCAACATCTTCTCATGGGTAAGGCACTCTACAAATCCAAACCAAGGTAGCCATAAAATCAAAAAAAATTAATATTTTACACACTGGAAAATTATTTAAAAAACTAATTGGATCCTAGTTTTCAAAAAAGAAAAATCGAGGTCATTAAAAAGTGTTATTTTTTATTCATATATTACAAAAGCAAAGCTTCATTCACAATATGAACTACATACTAGATAGAGTTATTTCAGCATTAAACTGCTTTCTGGAATCCCTAAACAATAGTGTGTTTTGCAACCATACTCAAGTTTTATGTTTTACATACAAAATACGTTCTTGACATCAAAGTACATATTAACAAAACCAAGTTCTAGAAACCATATACCCTCTAAGACTAATTAATGAAAAGTCCTTAGCAGGGAATTTTTTAAAAAATAATACATCCATTTGATAAATATTTTTGTAGAACTTAAATGAGGTTTATCTCTGAACATTTTTTAGTAATATTCCCTTTGTCAAACAGTTCTGCAGATGAATGGCAAACACTTATTTCTAAAATGAAATAGCACTGGAAAATATCCAGTGAAATTTTTTCAAAGTAAAAGTCTAACCTTTACTTGAATTTCAAGAAGTTGTAGCTACATACTATATTCATAAAATCTGAAATAAAATTACTCCCTGTTAATCTCTTCACAGTTTCTTAAAAAAATATTAGTGGAGATAAAGTATCTACCAACTTTAAAAATCTAAACTTATGTTCACTGAACAAAAATAAATTTAGTTTCAGAACATTGCCTGTTAACAGCAAAGTATTATAAATAGTGCATGTTAAACTTTTCTGAACTCATTTCTATAAAATATTTGATTAAAAATAAAATGGGAGAAACATATTCAATACTTAATAGAAGATACTAACATCTTTCCAATACAGAATTTAACTCACAAAAAATTTAAATAAAATCCTAAATATTTTTAAAAATACAATACTAAAAAAGTTTCTAAGGTAGATCTGCTTCAAAAACTTTAGTGCATTTAGAATTAACTACAGCTTTCAAGCATCGATACCTTTGGAATACAACTGTGCTCTTTAAGTCCTAGGAATTTTAAAATTATACATTCTAGTTTGCAATTGTGAAAAAAAATCTGTTTGAACTAAAATGTACTTTCAAAACATCTCTCTTTAGTTGTCAGAAAAAAAATGTATTTGTCACTATTTGGCCCAGAATATACAGTTAATAGACTGGTTTTAACATGAGAGTTCTTTTTTGTTTAATGAAAACTTTCATTTTCTATTTTGTGGTATTGCTTTTATATGAAGAATAAAATAGAAGAAAAAAATAACCACAAAAGCTTCCAAATGACAGCAACTTGTTTCTGACAATATATACATATGAGGGCCAAGCTACACATTGGGAAATGGCTGCACTAAAAGTGATCTGAGCAGCGAGCGCTCCAAGCAACAGAGCAGAACAGGCTGCATTCACAAGCCTCAGACTGACAAGATTTGTTTGCAGAAACTCCTTGATGCTGCTTTTTCAACAATGCGATGGAGATTCGTTTAGATTGGATATTAAACCACAGAACTCATTTTAATGGCTTTCTAGCATTTGGAAGGGAGGGCAGAAGATGCATTAACTTGGCACTGGGGGGTTTTTGTGGACTTATACCATCAACATTACCCTTTCACTTACTATTAAGTGTAGAAGTCCTTCTTAGTTATAATGCTTAATAGTTAGAATACTTGCTTAAGAAGCCAATTAGTAACTTTCAAGATTTGAACCAAATTAAAAATAAAAATTTTGCAAAGTACACAGAAACCAACAGTTAGTAACAATATATTTTATTGTTTGACCAAGCTGTCCTCAGAGTACGCTAGTTATTACACAAAAACAGCCTCCTAGTCAAAACTAATTACTGCAGATTTATACAGCAAGTTTTATTTCTGTAAACAAATTAAGTATCATGTTTAAATTCATTTTTATATCTATTTCCACACTTTTTTTATCCTCTTCTACTAATGATGATTCAATTCACAGTTTTATATAGTTTTCTTGCTGTACATTAAAGACTGGTAAAACTGCAAATAAGCATTACAACTTGAATTCACAGAAAATATCTTAAATGGCCAATTCTGAAGAGGAGTCCAGAATTCATTTTGGACATGTTCTCATTTTTGTAAATATCACTTCACCATCACACTTTCCCATGTGTTTCTATACCTACCTTTTCTTGAAAATTATGGGCAATAAATGGATAGAAGGCAGGAAAAGGAAACTTCAGATTTTGGCGGGAAGGACCGCATTTCCTAGGAATAAGATGGATGACTTCCACTGTACCTCTTTGGTCATCAAAGGAATAGAAGGAATAACAGATCCTCAGTATCGTTATCAACCTCCCGTGTAACATCAGAATGAAGATTTAAATGAACAGTTCAGATTAAAAGTAAAAAAGGCATCTTCATAGATAATCCTCTGATATTTCTAGCGTTCTCATATATTTACCTGTAGTTTTTAAAATAAATTACAAGTATAATAAAAAGAATCCAATGGAAAATTGCTGTGTGTTTAAACTACAAGTTGAATAGGCAGGTATTTTAAATATTAAACTCCATTTTCAATTTAAAGTCTTAAGTTTCATTTCTTTTCAGAACTTTTACCTATTTTTATAACTTTAATTTTAAAAGAATTAAATGTTTTATATTTTCCCTTATGGAAAAAAGAAAGATTTACTACACTGAAATTGCTTTACTATTATCAGTTGAAATTAAACTACTGATTCAACTAAGCTATGTTTACTAGTTTTTAATTAATGGCAATTTTCAAGGCAATTCCTCCACTAAACATTGAAATAAATTGTAACAGATTTTGTAAGAGAAAGTAATTTACCATTTTGAAATTATGGCAGAAATAACATCTAGCTGCAGTGTAGATGTTGAAATCAAGGGTATCTATCAGCCTTGAAGTTTTTATGGACCATAAATGTGAGAAATTTAAATGACCACTTGTAAGATCATTGCACTCCAATTCTCAAATGTCTAAATGAAAGGAAAAGACAGACACCAACGTGTCCACCTGTTCTAATACATAAATGACCCTGATGAGGTTTTTATGGAAGAAAAAAAAAATTTTGTTTCCACTGTCAAATTTATACTCTGTATGTATAAGACTTTAAATTAGCAACACCTTAATAGGGACGACACCCCCCACCCCTCCCCTGCAGAAAACAACAGTAAACTACAAAACGGCAAACCAAGTAAAGCATAATGTGATTGTTTCCCATCAGTGTTGGTTATGTTGCCCTCTTGCAAAATGACAGGCAAAATCATACTTGTTTTTACATTTGCATCCACATATGTTACACTGAAAAGGATTTTCATACCCATGACATCCCATATGAATAGTGTAAAGGATATTGTCGGCAAAGTACATGTCACAGTGCTGGCAGTGGTGTAGAAGCTGAGGGTCCTGGACCGGCAGGGTCGGAGCTGGAGTGCTTGGCTGACTGTTTCCCATGCTGGGAGTACTCGTGTGAGCACTTGGTTCACTGCTCGGACCTGCCACCGGACTATAGTTCCTCTGACTATGTGATGGCCGAGCTTCAGGGCTAGTGGGAGAGGAGCTCTGAGGAATACTGGCTGACACGGCAGAAACTACTGCTTGAGCAGAGGGCTGCTGCATCATGAAAGGCTTCTCATCAGGGCAGGGAACTACATCAGGGGATGCGGGGTTTTGGTTTTCAGGTGGCAAACTGGACAACTGTCCTGCTAGAGTTGACAGCTGGTTTAAAGGGTTGTCAACCATGAGTTCTTGGGGGTCCCTTGGCAGGCCACCAGCTGGTGTGGGTTTTGCCATACTTTCATAGGAGTCAGTCTGGATATTCGGGATTTCATGGGTAAAGTCATTAAGGTAGTCTGGCTTCTGAACCACCATGGAAGGTGGGCTTAAGTTGATTAGTGCTCGTCTGCTATAGCCCAGATTGCTTGTTTTCTTCTGTAAAACCCCCCACATCTTCTTGCTGCTTAAGGAAGACCTAGTACCTTTAATTGGTACCATTTTATGCTTGCGCCTTCGATGATGCGACAGGTTACTTCGATCACTGCAGCGGAAGGAACACAATTCACATTTATATGGTTTTTCTCCTGTATGGGAACGCATATGGGCTTCCAGATGACGCTCATAAGCAGATGCAAATGGACATAAGTGACATCTATGAGGTTTCTCACCTGTTTAAAAAGAAAAATGGGGGAGAAACTGCAAGAGTAGCTCATTTATGAAAAGTTTCATATTTTGTCCATTCATTAGATTTAGAAATTGATCAAAAAATAAAATACTTTTCAGAGTAACACATTTGCAAAAAAATTATTAAAATTTATTAATAAACCTGCATATAACAACCTTTATACTATACGGACTAGTGGAATGAATCCCTTTCACAGAAGGGATGGCTAAGGTGACATCTGAGGGTTAGCAGTGTAGCCTGCAACCGCACAGAAACCTTTTCTCTGGTCTGCAAAGGAAACGTACTTAGTAAGGATAAAGATAAAAACATTTTATCACTTCATGCTGTCTTCAGCATTAACCTGCCCAACCTGAGAAGCAGACAGATGCTGAGATTATTTAGATTCAGAAGGAAGATGGCTAAGGAAGGGGAAGCTGTACAAGGGGCCTCACTTCCTTGGATGCTGCTATTGCTGTGCAAAAATGGAGTCACTTCTCCATTTATTCAAACCTTACATCCACCTTCATTTTCAAACTATCACAACTATTTATATGATAGATCAACCTGCCCGTAAAGAAATGCCCTCTCCAGCCACTTCTCCGTTACCTGTGTGGATTCTAATGTGTTCAATGAGCCGTGCGGTGCCTTTGCTGGCATAGTTGCAGTACCGACACTTGAGCTTCCCATCAAAGGTCCTTTCAAACCCGTCTACTAACATTCCTGAGTTTTCATCCAGGGAAACTTCAACAGATGGGTGATCAAGTCCATTTTGATCACCATCTGTTCCAGCTATAAACAAATATAGCAAAAGAAATTATGCATCTCAGAAGCAACTCAATTTAGCAATTTAGTGTGGAGTGGTAGAAAATCTTTCATAAATTGACAGTTTGCTTAGCACAAAAGTTAAATTCACAAAAATCACAGCCTTTCTGAACTGAGGTTAACTTTATACAAAAGCAGTATTCTATTGGGGGATTTCAAATTACTAACACATAAATTATATCAGTCCTCAACATACTTTTGAGTAAGGTAACAAAGTATGGTATTTATTTGACAGATAAGGAGACAGAGGGGGGTAAACAGTGATGGCAGTTACACATGTTTAAGATTCTAGCCACTTCTACAAATACAATGGGCAGTCATGATCATCTCCCCAAATCCTAATCTATTTAATCTAAATCAATTAATGTTGAGTTTTGCAGTTCCACTCAGCTTACACATATGTTCTAGATTCTGGGTTGCATTTAGGATCTTAAAATTCTAATTAAGCACATATAGGGCAATATTGTATCTGATACCTCTGAATGTTATGATCTGTAAGAATTTCAGAGTTAAGAGATGTTTGGCTGTTTGCTTTTAACCTAATCAAACTACTTCTTTGTATAGATAAAGAAACTGAAGGGGCAAGTGCTCATAATCTGGAAAACCAACACACGGGGGACCACAACCCTGCTCTCTTGGATCTCAGTCCAAGAATTGTACACTAAAGTATTAAGAGGGAAATGTTTGTTCCTACAGCTTCACGGGAAAAGCACTTCTACTCCATCTGCAGGAGGTAGCAGTGCAGGTGCAGACAATTCAAGCCCTTTGCTCTGTTTCCTCTATCCTTCACTAGGAGAAGAGAAGTGACTTTGCTAGTTGGTGCAAGTCCAACATGTCCGTTGCATTGGAGGGACAGCAAGGCTCAGTGTCCCCCCTTCTCCCATTGCTTTCCCAAGCCAGTAACTCCTGAAACAGAATATGTATACGAAATCACTTGGGGATTATATTAAAATACAGCTTCTGATTCAGGAGATCTGGGGTGGCACCTGACGTTTTGCACCTCTCACAAGCTCCCAGGTGATGCCCGGTCTCTGCTGTTGCTGGTCCCTGGATTACAAGGTCCTAGACCACCTAGGTCAAGGGTTAGCAAATTTTTCCTATAAACGTCAGATAGCAAATACTTTAGGCTTTGTGGGCCACATGATCTCTATCCCAGCTACTCAACTCTGCTGTTGTAACTCAAAAACAGCTACAGAAAACAGGTAAACAAGCAAGGATGGCAATGTTTCAATAAGACTTTATTTATGGATGCTAAAGTTGGAATTTCATATAATTTTCACATCATGACATTATTTTTCCCCCCACACCCCAACAATTTAAAAATGTAGAAACCACTCTTAGCTTGCAGGTCGTGTAAAAACAGCAGTCCAGATGGGGCCCACTGCCTGTAGTTTGCTACCTCCTGAGCTAAGTTCACAAATAGATTCCAGTCTTCGTGTAGTAAGCAAACCAGACAGTCTATCTGTAGGTCAGGTAGAATAGGCTCAAGTAGGTCACTGCTTTCTCTACTCTGATTTCTCCTCCTAGGTGGGTATACATGGTTGGCCTTCTCTTCATTTTAAGAGAAGAAACAGAAACCCCTATTTTGTCTCAGGTCTAACCCAGATTTCCTAATGGCCAAACCCCTTGTGTAATGAAGCTGGACCCCCTTTTGGTTCCTTGTGCCTGCTGTTAGTTAACAGAACCGGGAGAATGGGAAGGGAATTTAGAACCCCTAACCTTCCCACAAGACCATAATGCATCTCTGGGCCACGGTAAGCCCTGCTGGAGCTTTACTTTCCCTCAGCAAAAACTTGGCATGTTTAAAGAAGGGGAAAAAATTGCCCCTATCTTTCTAGGAAAAACGGAATGATTCACATTAGTGAACAGTAGTGGGCTTCATACTATGGGTAATGACACACAAACACTAATGTATTTGTAAAAAGTGAATTATTTAATAGTATTAAGATAAGTCTACCTCCCTGAAGAGCCTCTGCTTCTTTGTCCCCACTAACTGATCCAGAAATCATGTTGACATGATGGGTCTGCTGAGTCAGGTATTCCTGGAAATCTTTCACAAAGTCCAAAGGCTCTGGTTTCTTTTCACCCATCTTTGCTTTTGATTTTTTTTTTTTTTTTTAGTTTACAGTTCGTTATACCTACGGGGGAAAAAAATGAAATAATTTTACGTTATTTAGGGAGATATAGTACGTATTAAAACAACCAGTGACAAAGATTATTATGTGCCAGGCACTACAAAGCCACAGAGAACACAGTCCCCGCCTTTAAGTATCTTATAATCTTCCTGATGAACTAAAGAAACACAAAATGGTGAATTAATATATTTAATATTTAAATAAACTGGGATTCAAACTTAGTTTTTAGAGGATAGAAAGAAATTACAAAGAGAGGAAAAAAGAGAAAATTCAGAAGAAAGAAACAGGCATATCAGCAGGGATTATCAATGAATGAGACAGCAGAGAAACCAAGTGGCTCAATCGGGGCTGTGGCAGAGCATTTGTGGATGATGGACATGGAGCATACCTGCGTGTCCAATCCGGTCGCTACCAGCCACATGTAGCTACTGAGGGCTTAAATGTCGCTAATACAAATGACTTGAGTTTCTTATTTTATTAATTTAAAAGTGAAATAGCTACACGTGACTATCATATCGGACAGCAAATGCTCTTAAAACATAGGGTTCACATGAATGAGTACTCTAGAAGTAGGTGATCTACAACAGGGGGTGGCAAACTTTCTGTAAAAGACCACACAGTAAATATTTTAGCCTTTGCAGGTCATGCGGTCTCAGCTGCAACCACTCAACTGTCATTATAGTTAAAAGCAGCCACAGACAATATGTAAAGGAATAAGTGTGACCGTGTTCCAATAAAGCTTTACAAAAACAGGAACAGAGCCAGGTTTGGCCTATGGGCTACAGTTTCCTGACCCCTGCCCTAGAAATCCAAATCACTACCTCTGCCACCACCCATCATCCAACTCATTCTGACAATAAGGAAAAAAAAATTAAACAAAAATATCACTGATGCTGATGTACAGAGAATAAGCCTCATGTCAGATTTTATAGTCATAAACTAAACTGGTCCTTACATAGGTTTATAGCCCAAATTCGCAAATCAAATAACCAAAAAGTTTTCTAGTAAGAACAAGCTGAGGAAGTCTAGCACCTAGGCGACAACAGGTCTTTTTCTTCCAATAAAAATATATTTATGTAAATGTATATGGTCTTCTTAAATATGCCATATGCTAAAAATTACCTTCCCTAAACCCAACTATTTAATGAGTAATTTACTGTCTAAAAAAGTTCTCATCTTTTTTTTTTTTTTTGTGGTACGCGGGCCTCTCACTGTTGTGGCCTTTCCTGTTGCGGAGCACAGGCTCCGGACGCGCAGGCCCAGCGGCCATGGCTCACGGGCCCAGCCGCTCCGCAGCATGTGGGATCTTCCCGGACTGGGGCACGAACCCGTGTCCCCTGCATCGGCAGGCGGACTCTCGACCACTGCGCCACCAGGGAAGCCCAAGTTCTCATCTTTAATAGCCAGTAGCAGGCATTTAAAGCTAAAGATTAGTCACTTCTCTGTATATATGCTTAATCTTTTCTCAAAGCATAACATACACACAGAAAACCACATCAATCCTAAAGGTAGAGCTCGATGAATCATCACAAAATGAACACATCCCTAAAATCAGCACCAATGTCAAGAAACAGAAGGCTACCAGCATCCCAGGAGCCCCCCTGTGCACCCTTCCAGTACTAATCCCCCCCGTGCACCAGCAAGGGCTCCACAACCCTGACTTCTAAAATTGCTGGGCCACCAGGTTTGCATATATTCAGCTTTAGATAATGCCAAATAGTTTTTCAAAGTGACTGTATCAATTTACACTCCCACCAGTGGGGGACAAGAGTTTTGTTGCTACACGTCCTCACCAACACTCAGGTATTTTTTTGCCTTTTTCATTTTAGCCACCCTGGTGGGTGTACAGTGGTATCGCACTGGTTTTAATTTGTATGGCTTGACAATTAATTAAGCTGTGTACTTCAATTACCCACTTAGATAACCTCTATTTCATACCCAGTGAAGTATCTGTTCACATTCATTTTTCTATTAGGTTGTCCATCTTTTTCTAAGTAATATGTAAGAGTTCATCAAATATTCTGGATATGGGTTCTTTATTAGATATGTATATGTTAAGGACTTCTCCCACTCTGTGGTTGCCTCCTTTTCATTTTAATGGTAACTTTTGATGAACAGACGTTCTTAATATAGTCCAATTTACCCATTTCCCCACCACCACCCTTTACAGTTAGTTGTTGCTGTCCTTGCCTATATTTTACATGCAGATGTTCTCCTGTATTTTCTTCTAAAAATTTTATTATTTGTTTTACCTTTCATATTTTTATCTGGAATTGAGCTTTGTGTATGGTGAAGTAAGAATCAAAATATATTTTTTCCCCAATGAGACATCCAACTGTCCTAACAACATGCATTTAATAGACCAGTCTTTCTCCACTAGACTCTTTTATCACCTTTCTAATCAGGTGATTATATATGTGATTCTACTTCTGGATTCTCTGTTCTGTTCCACTGGTCTATTTTTATCTATCCTCACACTAACACCACACAGTCTTAATAATAAAAACCTTAATATCTCAGTAATTTAAGTCCACCAGTTGTTTTTCTTCTTCAAGAATATTTGGACTACTCTGAGTCCTTTTCAGCCTAAGTTTTTTTAGTGGCAAGAAATGTGGGGTTGTGGAAATGAGATAAAAGCACATTTTCTAATTAACAAAAGCTTGAGCAACATTTTAACCAAGACTTCTATTTTAATTGACTTAACTAGAAATCTACTGGAAACAGACTACCTTGACTGTGTTGCTACTATAGATCATTGAACTGTATAACAATCAGTTCCTTATTAGGAACTAATAAGGAACACAGGGCTAGTTTTGGTTTCCCTTGTTTACTGGCCCCAGACTGATATATTTTACTTTTGTATTTCTTGTCTTCCTCTCTTCTTATATTTAATTTGTTCTTTACTCTGAACACATTTAGCCAAATAAGAACCTGCAGGTGACCAAATTCTCACTTTTCTTGATGCAACACGTATGCATAGTTCCTTTCCTCCCTTCTTAGAAGATGCCTAGGGGTTTATTATTATTACTATCTCTTTTCACTGTTTTCTAGAAAGTTGAAGCTACTGAAAATCTGTCCTCTGCATCAACAGAATATTATGTTATTAGGTCAAACTTACTAGCTTAAAGACTCTGAACAGGGTCTTCTCTAGCCTTAGTTTCCTACTTTGTAAAATGAGATAGATAATAATACCAATTTGCAGTGCTGTTTTAAGTTTTACAGATACGTGTAAAGTATCTCGCAAGATGTGTAGTTTATGGCATGTTTTCAGACGACAGCAGCTATTTCTGCAGCCAAAAATGGTTATACCTTGGATTAAGAAATTCCTCACTGTCCCAGATTCCAAATGTCTTATGTTACCATTGTATATATCTCTTTTTTAGTTACAATGAAACAAACATGGTATGGTCCACCTTAGTCTCAATTATTCACATATCGCAATTTGCAATTTCCCAAACTCTTCTTATTTTACTCTTTTAGGCCACCTCTTTAAATCACTTGCTTTAGTCTGGCTCTGCTTTCTCAATCTTAAGGATTACTGCTGGTTTCTGAACAAGTTTGTTTCAGTTGCTTCTTTTCCCATCTTACCTAGTTGACTTGAACTGCTCCTCTGTTTCCTAAACACTGATTAGTATTCGTTTTATAACTATACTTGATTCTGCTGATTATCTGTCCTTTAAAATTTGCCCTCTGGTTAGGGGGGAAAAAAATGGGCCAGTCGGCTCCAATGAAAAAGATTACCAAGAATAAGATTTGTGCCCTGGTCCGGGAAGATCGCACATGCCGCGGAGCGGCTGGGCCCGTGAGCCATGGCCGCTGAGCCTGCGCGTCTGGAGCCTGTGATCCGCAACGGGAGAGGCCACAACACTGAGAGGCCCTCGTACCGGCGGGGGTGGGGGGGGATAAAATTAAAAAATAATCTATAATAAGATTATATCTCAACAAAACTGAAAAAGAAAACCCACACCTCAAAACATACAGGGATGGGGAGCAATGTAAAAGTATACATAAAAAGGTAAGAAATATAGCAGATAAAGATGAAGAATGAGTTCCGAAAAGACAGAGAAAATAAAGAAGAGAAATGCTTTTTAAAAAAATGATCAAGAAATTTCCAGAATTAAAGATTCCTTTCAATTCAATCTGAAAGGGTTCATAGAGTGCAAAATAGATTAAATAACAATAAATAACACTTAGACACATTATTGTGAAATTTTAAAATCTCAAGGTCAAAGAGAATAATATGAAACTTTCTAGTGAGGAAGAGCAGCCCATCCACATAAGAAAAACAATCAGATATTGAGTATCAAAGGCAACACCTGGTGCAAGGAAACAACAGAGCAATTTACTCCAACTTAGAATTGTTTTCACTTTCTCAAGCTGCTAAAGGCTAGCTTCCAAAAATCTACATCACAATGGAGAAAATTTAGATGCACTCCCTTTAGAATCAAGAAGGCAAGGATGCTTGCATCACTACAGCTATTCAACACAGTACAGCAGCAGGTAAAGACCCCACAATATAAAAAGGAAAAAAGTAATAAAAGGTGTAAGGACAGGGAGATACCTCTCCCCCCGCCGCCCAAAAAAGAAAAGAATAAGATGTGGGAAGTTGTTTTCTAAATTGTAAAAGCTGTAAGGCCCTACAGATTGTCTGTGTTCTAATTATAAAACCTATAATTTAGAAAGAAATCCTGGTATTTCATTGCAACTTTGCATCACCTCTTGCCAATCAGTTCACATGAAAACTGATGTTGCCACTGGAAAATATCTGAACATACTTTGATAGGCTTCAATAAGCAAGATCAATCTTACCAAATCCTGATTAGAAAGCATAACACTGCTAAGGTACATGTGATAATGCAGAAAAAAAAGGCACAGGACTGCCATTAAGAAGAAAATGATATTTTTATACATGCATCTCAAGTTTTAAGAACTCAAATAAGCCTAATCACAGAGAACGACTGGCATATTTTGACAGTCTTGGCTATTATCACATTGTCACATTATAAGTTTCACTGTGTTCCCCGCCAAAAATTGCATGCCGATTCTCAATCAAAATGCATGATGGACTTAAAAAAAACAACAATAAAGGATGCCAATGAAAAAAGGGAAGATACATTGTAAACTTGAGAGAAACTCTATTCTTAAGAATTTTAAATATACTGATATGGTTTATAGTTGTAGACATTCTGCAATGATTTAAAATTTGTCTTTCCATCCCTAAGCATTTTTGTGCCCACTTGACCTACATCACCTCCCCGCCATGCAGCATTATAGGCCCTTGCAGAGCTCAAGTCTGCAGAAGAGATGAGTATGCATGAAAGATGCCTAAATCCGGAGGGACTCTATGGTTCAAACCCCAGCTTTCTCCATCTCAAGTCAGTATTTCTAAGCACAATAAATAGAAAAAGAATAATTCTGAAACTACAGAAGACTTCTTGATATCAAAAAAAAAAAATTTGTATCCAAACCATCTTCCTGTCTTTAATAAAGTAATCATCATTCTTAGGACCAAATGTTTAATCTAAGAACTCCATAAATTAACTGGTATCTAGAGATACGTCTAAGACAGTGATAAATTTTAAAACCTTTATGAATGTAACATAAAAATCTACGTTAGGAATCAGCAAACTATAATGCTCTCATTCCCATACTTTATGATTATCATTTCTTATGATACAGCAAAATTTGAGTCCTCCCTGCGATCCCTCTGATTAAAGTTAAGTTGGTATGGTATTCCATGGGGTATAGATACATGTCTATAAAGAAACTGGCTAGAATGCACCTAAATTATTTTTATGCCAATAGCTCTCCCAAACCATCCATTCAAAACTCACAAATAAGGTTCTTAGAAAACAACCAGAGACTACCCATGCTAGTGAAGAAAGAAGCATTTGAGAAATAAGCTTTGATATCCCCAAAGAACAAAGAATACAAAAACTTCTTTATCTTTAAGCAGGTAACAAACTATTCTTGACCTTCCTTGGGTTCTGATATTCAAGTCCTCTGATCTTCAGTCTCATAAAAGGCAAGTTGTCCATCAATACACACACAACCAACTCCTCTTAAGCAGGAGCAAACAATGTAAAACACAGGCATCATGATGCAAATTAGAAGACAACCACAACTATGAAATAGAGGTGATATAAGAACCAGAAAGGGCTCTTTAACCTACCCTCCTCCCAAACTCTAGATTTTGAGAACAACATGATTAGGCAATAGTAGGATCTATTTTATTCATCTACCATTTCTGGTAGGGTTATTAAACATAAGGTAACTAACAATTAACTTCCTTATACAGTAACTTAATTTGGGGTTTAGGCAGGCCTACACACATTAAGTGACTGCAGTTCTATTGAATGTGTTTACTTTTTTTTTTTTTTGCAGTACGCGGGACTCTCAGTGTTGTGGCCTCTCCCGTTGCGGAGCACAGGCTCCGGACGCGCAGGCTCAGCGGCCATGGCTCACGGGCCCAGCCGCTCCACCGCATGTGGGATCTTCCCGGACCGGGGCACGAACCCGTGTCCCCTGCATCGGCAGGCGGACTCTCAACCATGCGCCACCAGGGAAGCCCCTGAATGTGTTTACTTTTATAGCTTAATAATTATGGTCACGGAAAGATTTACTCTGCCATAGAATACGTATCAATGGAGAAGTCTAACAAATGAGGTTTCGTTTGTAGAGAGAATAACATGGACTTCAACAAGAATTAGAACACATTTCCTCTGATTACATAACCATCAAAAAAACAATTCTCTGAAGGCAAAAAGGGACATTATGAGGTGCTGAGAAATCAGAAAACATAATATAAAAGTAAAACTTAAATAAATACAAGCTGGGAAAAATAAAAAAGAGGAGTTACACAATCTAACCTTTTCACCCCAAATCAGTTCCTCCTTTTTCTTGCCACTCCAACATGGATGAAATGTAGAGTAATCGAAATTTACTCTGGAGATACACCAAAGGACTCCAAAAGGCCATGGAGGGAATTTCAACTAAAATTGAAAAGCCATACAGAGGTCTGCAAAGAAAAATACACCACAAATCAAAACCTTTGTAACAAAAAATTAGGATCTACGGGTTTAATAAGCTAACAAAATAACTTGTGCCAATTTTACCACTACCAGAAAAGAAAACTAAGCTAACAGACAAACAACAAAGCAGCAGGTTCACTTCAGCAAAAGCTCCAAGTAATCACCAAAGAGTAACATGCATCAGTGCAACTATCGTTTTTTTTTCCACTGGTGGATTTCATTTTTTGGCAAAAATGTTACTGTCTTTCCAAATTAAGTTATTAACTTCATTTGTTCGTAGTACACTTCTAAAAGGCTCAGGGGCTCAGGCTTAGTACTGCTGAACAGTTACAATTGCATAAAAACAAGGTACTAGCCTAGCCCCACGGAAACATTTGTGAGAAAAGGTTTAGAAAAGAAAACCCACCAGGCACGCCCAATAACAGCACATCTGATTCCCATCTTTATTATCCTCTCTATCGCAACTCAAAACACTTAGGGTTTTCTTGGGAAACACTTGGGACCCCTGGGGGCAAAAAACACAAAACGTCTCAATTCGCTGCAACAAACTCCCAAACTTGTATTAACCTGTAGCTGTGTTGAATGCACAACATAAATCAAAATTAAACGGGATTTGTAAAATTGTTAGTCCAGACGTTTAAAAAGTTGTTCTAAGGAAGTTGTGTTTCTTCCAAACTGAAGTTCTGTAGAGCTCACAATTTAAAACGGCTTTACTTCTCCCACTTGTCACTCCTCTTCGGGCCTAAACAGCACACTAAGGGGACACTAAATGGGCCACGTGGTTAGTGGCAGCTGGAACCGGTTTAACTTCTATTTAGATTCAATTTACCCAGCACTTACTAGATGCATGGCTTGACTACTCGCACGCCGGACAGTTTATTAAAAGACAAATCCTGCACGAACTTCAACAGTTCTTCGCTGAAAAATCCTCCCCAAACCTCACATCTCCCCAAAATTAGAGTGCACAAGCAGTAGAAACGGATCTAGGAAGGACCACCGTCAGATAAAAGACGGAGGCTTTAAAAAGTCCTCCCAACGAGCAGCCCGGAACTGGCGTCGGGGCGGCATCCTCACCAGGATTCGGAACACCTTAAGAGACCCGCACCTCGGCTGATCCCCTGGCCCCAGGACCCGGTGAAGACGCAAACCTCGGGGCGCCCCACCACCACCACGACCACCTGTCAGAGCGAGAGACAGCTCCCTACCCAGGAACGGCCAAGCCCCTACCAGACGGCGACGCCACCGCAGGGACCGCTCGCTTCCTCGGGGCTCCCGCGGCCAGACACCGAACCCTCCGCGCTCGGGCCAGGAAGGTCCTGGATCGTGACCCCCGCCGACCAGCCGACCACGCCCGCCCCTTCCCTGAGGCTGAGTTCAGGGCGGAGTCAGCCTCTCGCGAACACCCTGCTCTCTCCTCCCACCGCTCCTTCTTAACCGCTCTCCTCCTTAACCGCTCTCCTGAGCCGTGTCACCGCCGTCCGAGCCGGTAACCAGCTACTTACCTCCTGACAGGCGCACCGAGTAACCCCTACCGCCTTGTTCAACGCCGCTGCTGTCGCCGTCGCCCCCGCCGTCTTCGTCACCGCCGCCATGTTTGTTGTGTCTCCTGTTCCCTTACCGCCCCACGGCCTTTCCTAACTCTCGCGTGAGCAGGGCGAAAGCGGAGAGGGAGCTGTTTGTCTATCTCGGCTTTCCGTAAGGGCTAGGGGGCGGGACAAGGGAGTTTGTGGGCGGGGCTCTGGCTCCACTCGCCCCCAGGCATTGGTGTGCGGCCCGGAGGCTCGCCAGAGCCGCTTCCCGGGATTCTTGAGGGAGCTTGTCCTGGGGCGCAGATGGAGGGAGCCACGGTTCGGCTGCTGCGCGGCCGCGCGCTGGTAAGTGCGCTCGCAGCGGGCGTCTTGGGAGCCCCGAATGACCTTGGCCCCGGCAGCGGGGTCTTCCCCTGACGGGACTGGGGCGCCCAGTCCACGTCCCGGGCCCGCGCTTCCCGCCCTCCGCCGGGTCTCAGACCCCTCACCGCGGGCCGGCCCCGACCCCGACCTCTCTCCAGGCCTCTAGCCGAGCCGGCCTCAGTTTCTGTAAGGAGGGCTGGGAGTGGCAGCTGGTGAGAAGGGGGCTAGGGGCTGGTCTAGAAGCTGCTTTGACGGAGCAATCACCTTGCATGGAGTCGGAGAGACACAGCTGCAAGGTATCTTTTGCAGGCCGTTGGGTCCTGAAAGCTGCCGAGTCTTGAATCTTTCGAGGCATTTTGTAGAGATGTCGTTTCTCTGATGTCGCTTTTCCCCAATGATTACATTTCCCATTTGTCTTGATTCCTTTCTTCCTAAGTGCTAGACCAGGGTTTCTTAGCTTTGGCACTGTTGACATTTGAGGCCAAATAATTCTCAATTGTGGGAGGCTGTCCTGTGCACTGTAGGATGTTTAGCACCCCGGAGTTGTGACAACCAAAGGCAAAATTGCCCCTGATTGAGTACCGCTGGTGTAGGCCTGTACTATTGTGTGCTCCAGAAGGGTGGGAAGAAGGGACCATTCTCCTTACCACCTGGTAAAAAACTCTCAACCTATTTGCTGTACCCAGTTTGTTGACTATACGAATCGATCTTCAAGATTCCAACAGGAGCGGTTGAGATTCTGAGGTGCTGTTTGCCAAAGAGTTTTACAAGCTAAATGGTCAGTAGCTTGCAGAAGGAACTCAAAAGCACGGCTACCACTTAGACCCATTTCAAAAGTTCACCTGTGGTGTAATGAGGCCCTCAGCTAGGGTGATACCAGTGACGGTTAGCGAGGAAGATACATTAATAGACTTGAGAAGAGCTGATAATTACCTTGAGATGGAGGAATTAGATGGACTCCACATTTTCTAAATGGAGTGGCTTAGTGGTGGGCAAAGATTGGGATGTCTGGAGGAAACGTAGTTTAGGGGGAACAGAAGGAAAATTAATTCTCTTTTAGACTTTAAAAAGTGTCAGTAAAATGTACCCCTGGAGAGTTTTGGAAGCTGGGCAGGAGGAGGATCTGGAGACCAGCAGAAAAATAAGAGCTAGAGAAGTAGGAGACAGGCAAAGCCACAGATGAGGGATGGGGCGTGTGAGGGAATGGAAGCACAGGAGGGTACAAGTCAGCCTTTGGAGTACATTACAGACCATTCTGGGTAAATGGTGAAAAAAGGCAAAGCAAAAGGAGAATAAATGTAGGATATCAGAGGAGGCTTTGTGACAAACATGCTTTATTCAGAATTGGAGCAAAAGAAGTAGAGGGATATTTCAGTCCTTTCTTAAGAGCAAAAGTACAAGCAGAGTTTGTGCCATGTAAAGGAAGCAACCCAAGGAAAGCAGAGGCAAGTGTTTTTTGAGAAGTTCAAAATACAGCCCCCTAACCCAGGGTCAGTTTATGGAGATACGGATTGAAAATTGAGGCAGCGCATGAACTCGGTCCATTGAACCATGAAGAACTGTTTGAGGTTCTGGTGCTCCCTTGACTCAGTTTGGTGTTCACCTGGGGGCACTGGAATATGCCACACCTGGTCTGGAGCTCAGGTGTCCTTACTTCTATCTTAACTGTTCTTTCTGCTACCAGCCTGGTTTCCCTGAAAAGGAGGGTGGGTCAAAGAAATTCCCAGTACCTGGTAAGGTATTGGACCCAAGTTAATTGCACAATTTTAAAAAAAAGTTCATTAATAATCCCACCTTTTAAGATTCCTCTGGAAGTAAAGGGAAGTTAGTCTCTGGTTTCGTTTTTGTACACTGGTAGTTTGGGAAAGAGAACTTGCTGACTTGGCTAAGGTCACACGGAAGGCAAACAGGTCTCCTTTATGCTGGTTCCTGGCACAGTACCCTGTCTTGGTTTATTTAGCCTACTCCTGAGGCAGTCTACTCTTCTTCTAGAAGGTGGTGATACTGTTAGGAACTACTAGGGGCTGGAATGAGGAGCCTGAGACTGATGGAAGGGAAAGGTTACCTGTTTAGTAGTTTTCGAGAATACCTGAAAACAGAAGCTACTGTTTCGGGAGGAAGCAAGCAGGGATTAGAGAGATTCTGGTGCCAAAGTTTTGGCTTGGGCATATGAAATCAGAAACGATCAAACTCTTTTTTTTGGTTGGGGGGGGTGGGCTGTGTTGGGTCTTCATTGCTGCATGCGGGCTTTCTCTAGTTGCAGCGAGCGGAGGCTACTCTTGGTTGTGGTGCACGATCTTATTGCGGTGACTTCTCTTTTGTGGAGCACGGGATCTAGGCACGCGGTCTTCAGTAGTTGTGGCTCGCGGGCTCTAGAACGCAGGCTCAGTAGTTGTGGCTCGTGGGCTCTAGAGCGCAGGCTCAGTAGTTGTGGTGCACAGGCTTAGTTGCTCCGCGTCATATGGGATCTTCCTGGACCAGGGCTGAACCCGTGTCCCCTGCATTGGCAGGCGAATTCTTAACCACTGCACCACCAGGGAAGTCCCAGGATCAACTTTTAAAATCTAAAGTCAGGTATGCAGTACTTAAGTCAGATCTTAAAATGGACATCCCAGGTTTAGTCAGAATTCAGTAAAGTGTTGCTTAGTAGAAGACTGGGAGTCCTTGAACTATTAGGGCATAGAGAAATAAGTATTGTGTAATTTACTGAACAAAAACATATAAACCCTGAAGGATAAAACAGCATTAATAAGTATAGGGGAGGGAAACTGTTCCCCTTTTCCCTTCTAGGTTCTTTAGCTGGTCTGATAATTAAATTGGCATGACAGGGCTTCCCTGGTGGCACAGTGGTTGAGAGTCCGCCTGCTGAGGCAGGGGACATGGGTTCGTGCCCCGGTCTGGGAAGATCCCACATGCCGCAGAGCAGCTGGGCCCGTGAGCCGTGGCCGCGGAGCCTGCGCTTCCGGAGCCTGCGCTTCCGGAGCCTGCGCTTCCGGAGCCTGCGCTTCCGGAGCCTGCGCTCCGCAACGGGAGAGGCCACAACAGTAAGAGGCCCGCGTATCGCAAAAAAAAAAAAAAAAAAAAATTGGCATGACAGATTAACAGGAGAAAAACAAATTTTGTACTTAAAGGAGCCCATAAAAAATATGAGACTCAAAGAAGTGACCAAAACCTGAAGCTTTTATGCTCTTTAGACAAAGAAACGGTACATTTGTGAAGAATTGACAAGAAAAAGAGGTTTGGGCTTGGGGTAGCTAATTAGTGAAGAAGTAACAAGCTTTGTTTATACAGCCTTCTCTGCCCTCAATTCCCTGTTTCTGGTGATGAGGATGCCTTCTACCCTCCCGGTACAGGGAGAGTACCTTTCACAGGGGAGATTATTTCCTGTTTTCAGGGGGGACAGAGGAGGTCAGTATCCTTCTTGCACTGCTGTTTCTTAAATATCTTTAATTCAAAATGATAAGTGTGGGGACTTCCCTGATGGCGCAGTGTTTAAGAATCCGCCTGCCAATGCAGGGGACTCAGGTTCGAGCCCTGGTCCAGGAAGATCCCACGTGCCACGGAGCAGCTAAGCCGTGCGCCACAACTACTGAGCCTGCGCTCTGGAGCCTACGCGCCACAGCTACCAAAGCCTGCGTGCCTAGAGCCTGTGCTCTGCAACAAGAGAAGCCACCACAATGAGAAGCCCTCACAGGGCAATGAAGAGTAGCCCTCGCCCGCTGCAACTAGAGAGAAAGCCCGCTCACAGCAACGAAGACCCAATGCAGCCAAAAATAAATAAATAATTATTTTAAAAAAATGATCAGTGTGCCAAAGTGGCATATTTAGGGGTGGCATATTCTGCTCCCCTTTATAAGCAAATCCTCATCACACCTCCTCATCATCATTCTTTGCTATAAGGGAAATTTGCCTCGGCATGACTGCCTACCTCAGCACCTAAGGCAGTAGGAGAAAGTGTGTCCAGTGTAGTTCTGACATCTACTGATTACACAGTGAGCCATAGCTGTCAAATCTAAATTCTGTATTAAATATTGGCCTATTGCAGAACTGTTTATATGCAATGTTAACCCTTACATCCACGGAGCATAAAAGCATCAGAAAATCACTGTTCTCATTTTGCTTAGGTTAATTACCCTAAAGCGGTAACAAGCAATGAGCATAATTAAGCACATTGGTGTTTAATCTCCTATTTATTATATAAAAACTTGACATGAAGGACCTTCTTTCTACTACTACTTCCTTTTTGGAATACCTCCTAAATATATGTCTTTTAAACAACCAGTACACAGTATTTAGCATAAGAAATAAAATGTTTATTCATTAATTCTTCTAAATCATTGTTATAATTCTCATAAACCATACCAATTCCTATAATTTTAAAGCTACAACATTTGGTTTCTCTAATTTTAAAGGAATTTAATTTACTTTTTTGGGTGTGGGGGAGGAGTGATACAATTCTTTAAAAGTATTTCTTTTCAGTAGATAATTGTAGAATCTCATGCAGTTATAAGAACTAATACAAAGAGATCCTGCACACCCTTTATCCAATTTGCCCCAAAGGTGACATCGTACAAAACTATAGTACAGTATCACAACCAGGAAATTGACATTGATGCAAACCATCAATCTTTTTCAGGTATCTCCAGTTTTACACATAAATTTATACACTTCTGTGCAGTTTTATCACATGTATGCACCACTACAGTCAAACTACAGGACAGTTCCGTCAGCACAAGGAGCCCTTGTTTTACCCTTTTTTTTTGGCTGTACGCGGGCCTCTCACCATTGTGGCCTCTCCCGTTGTGGAGCGCAGGCTCAGCAGCCATGGCTCAGGGGCCCAGCTTCTCCGCGGCATGTGGGATCCTCCCAGACCGGGGCACGAACCCGTGTCCCCTGCATCGGCAGGCGGACTCTCAACCATTGCACCATCAGGGAAGCCCTGTTTTACCCTTTTATAACTACACAACATCCCTACTCCGCCACCCCACCTGTTTCTAACCCTTGATAACCACTGATCTGTTCCCCACCTGTATAATGGTATCATTTCAAGATTATTAGGTAAATGGAATCATGTATTTGTAACCTTTTGGAATTGGCTTTTTACATTCAACATAATTATTATGACATTCAAACAAGTTGTTGCCTGAATCATACTTGGTTCCTTTTTATTGCTGAGTAGTATTCCATTGTAAAGGAGGAAAAAACTTCTACTCTCTTGGGTTTAGCGTGTGGAGCCTGCAAATTAAACTGACAGAAGACAGATTAACCTGAGGAAAAGGTTTACTTGATATGCATAGGGAAGCCAACAAAAGAAGTAGCTTCATTAAATAAAGTTAAAGGTTTATATACTTAGTAGGGAAGTGGGAGGGGGGAGAAATTGATTCTATGGGAAAAACAAATAGGGTTCTTTAGGAAAGACCAAACACATTTTTGAACAGATATGAGGTAAGAAAGATGATAACAGTGTTTAAGTATGAGTGGTCTTTTCCATAAAGTCCCCCAGGAGGGGATTTACAGTAGCCTCATTTCCCAGTGTTGCTTCTTTTAGTCAGATAAGAAGACTTTTTTCTGCATCTGTTGAATCTCAAATGTCTTTGGCTTGGAATAATCTTTATTGGAATCTGAGGTTCCATGTGGGTCCCCACACCATGATAGGGACATGCCATGGTTGCTTAACCATTCACCTACTGAAAGACATCCAGATTGTTTCCAGTTTTTGACTATTGTGAATAAAGCTGCTATGAACATTTGTGTGCAGGTTTTTATTTGAACTTAAGCTTTCGTTTCTCTAGGATAATACCCAGGAGTACAATTACTGGATCATATGATAACTGCATTTTTATAGGAAACCACGAAACTGTTTTCCAACATGACCTCCTACGATTTTACATTCCTATCAGCAGTGTATGAGTGATCCAGTTTCTCCTCATCCTTGCCGGCAGTTGGCATTGTCGGTAATTTTTTTATTTTAGCCATTCTGATAGGTGTGTAATTATATCTCACTGTGTTAATTTAATTTTAAAATATTCTTTAGTTTCCAGCAACTTGGAGAATGGCTATTTGAGCTAAAAGATCCTTCTTTGAGTATCTTACTGTTAAAACAACAAAATTCAGCTGAATAAATTTTAAAGATTTTATTGGCTTTCTTCAACAGCTCATGAATTGGGCAGCCTTCCATCTAGTAAACAGAATGAAGCTCCAAAGGGCTATACAAAATAAGACTTACAGGCAGGAGGGGGTGGGGCTAGAAAGTTGCTCGCAGGGAGATGATTGGGGCAAAGTCACCTTCCTTTAGGGGACAGCAGGGTCTGTCAAGCAGATGACCTCACTAGTGCTGACCAGGTAATTCCAGATTGACTGGACTAAGATTCCACTCCTGGGAAGAGTTGAAACTAATTAATTTAGGTATTAAGTCTGGTTTGGTGATGTGGGCTTAGCACAAGTGATTCCATTTGGGGCCTGTTGTCTTTTTTTTTTAACATTTCACATTTAATTATAACGTAATATTATTTTACCTTTCCTTGATCTGTAAAGTTGCTTCATTGCAAGAGGACATTAAAAATACCATCAAAATGTGCTTACCAAGAGTGAGCACTCTAATTATCTAGCTCTGGAATCATCATATGAGCTTTTTGGGTTTATTAAGTCAAAAAGGACTTAGAAGAAAAATTTTGTTCATGCATCTGTTATCTTTAGCCTATATAAAAACTCAGATTAAATGTAAAAATAGAATGCATAAAATTCTAAAAATAAACATGGGTAAATCCCTTTATTAGAGTAAGGAAGGTCATCCTAATTTAAAGCTGGAAGACATCAATCAAAGAAAGGTTGATAATTTTGACAACATAAACATCAAAACCTTTTGCGTGACAAAACAAAAAAACTATGCGCAAAATCAAAAGACAGATGACAAAGTGGTTGAAA
The DNA here is from genome assembly GCF_949774975.1 of Lagenorhynchus albirostris. Classification (NCBI taxonomy): domain Eukaryota; kingdom Metazoa; phylum Chordata; class Mammalia; order Artiodactyla; family Delphinidae; genus Lagenorhynchus; species Lagenorhynchus albirostris. The sequence continues at coordinate 75,323,917 of NC_083110.1, forward strand.
AAAATTTGCAGCTCCTCTGTCAACTTAAAGAAAAATGCACAACATGAGAGTTGTGAGATCAGGGACTTACTGATGACTAAACCTGGGAGATAGCCTCTCAGTGAGTAACTCAAACTGCTCCAAAAAGGTAGGGGAGGAGCCACCATATATATGAAGGTTTCGGCAGGGAAAGACATGCAGTCAAGCATACATCTTGATAAAAGACTAATACTAATCACAAGGAACAAATACCTCAGGTTAATGATTTTAGTGCTTTTTTTTATGCACAGGAAGAATCTGGGGTCATTGAAATTCTTCCTGAGATAATATATCCATCTAGGGACCCTTTTGTAGAAAGCACAGATTGCTTCATTGAGCCTGCAGGTTTTTAAAAAAGTCTGAATTACGTTTAGGGTACACCGTTGGTGGGAGACTATAGTGGGTTGCGACTTTACCCTCGTGTAACTGGATGATGAGGGAAGCGCTGTGTTTTGCTCACACCTGTCACCAAAGAGCTAATTTCCTTAATTTATATTGAGCTCTTAGAAATCAATAGAAAAAAAAAAACTGAATAGGAAAATGAGCACAGGACATGAATAAACAAAATCAGAATTAGAAATATTCTTAAATGTATGAAAAGGGGTGCAAACTCGTAAATGAAAGACAGCTATAAGAACACTTTGTGATACAATGTTTTTTTACCTATGAGATGGATGCAGAAATAAAAAAACTGGCCTACAAGCTGTTTTGGCAAGATTCTAGGGAAACAGGCACCATTATATATTTGCTAGTGGGCGTGAGAATGGTTTAACTTTTACGGAGGACAATTAGAGAAAATTTGTCAGTATTTTGAATTTATTTTTAACATTGACAGAGATTTCCCTCTTCTAGCTTGTGCTACAGATGTGAAATAATGTACGTCAAAAGTTATTCATTGCAGCATTTTTTTTAGAAACTTTACTTTGCAGTATGTAATTAGATTCATAGGAAGTTGCATAAATACAAATAGTAGAGAGAAGTCCCCCCATCCACTCAGATTCTCCCATGGTTGTATCTCAGTAGTACAGTTATTGAAACCGGGAAATTGATATTATTGTAACGCCAAGGAAAGGATAGCCCAACAAAGTGGTATGAAAATTACTCTAAACCTAAAACATTTGACCACTCAGCAGCCACAAGAAAGAAACATTATCTAAATTTAAACAAAGCCTCCTGAAAGTACATCTGTAGATATAAAGAAACTGTCTTTTCTCCTATAAATCCATTTATTGTCAGTCATTTCCTACCCCCCCCACCCAACCTCTGCCATTAGAACCTAAGGCAGTAGAGAAGTTTTCTTCCCAAGAAACGTGTACATATAGTTCTGTGGTACTTTATCACTTGTAGATTTGTGTAACCAAGTCCACAGTCAAGATACAGATAGACATTCACAACAAAGAGCTCCCTTGTTACAGCATTACTTATAATAACAAAGGGAATTCTGTTACATGTTAGAAACATCTCCAGAATATATTGCTACATGGGGAAATAAATAAATAAACAGATAAATAAATAAATAGGCCAGAATATGGTACATAGTATGCTCTCTTAGAAGGACCAGGAGGAAAATAAGCAACTATATTTCTACTTGCTTATGTTTGTATATGAAGAATACCAAAAGGATACATAAGGATCTCCCCTATCCCCTATGGAGGATGTTGAAAGTGGGCTGGATGGGAAATAGGGCGACAGCTTTTTTGAACATAGTTACCTGTTCAAACCAAAAAGTCTTAAGTAAGACAACTGGGGGCATGGTGAAGGGGGAGCAGGGAAGGTGCAGTTGTGGATCATTTGTTCAACAAGCGAATAATCTGGCTTTTGAAAGTTATAAGGGGTGACATGAGTCAATCATGTAAACACAGATTCCAGCTCATGCTACATATGAGAGTCACCTGTCAACTGAAAAAGTGCACAACCTAAAAGATGAGAATTCTGTTTTATTCAGCGGACATTCTGAGGACTTCAAGCTGGGGAGACAGCCTCTCATCACTCTGAGGGACTGCTCCAAAGAGGTAAGGGAGGGGCCAAGATATATAGGGGTTTTTGCACCAAAGACCAGGTGGTAGGAACATCAAAAGATTGCTGATAATTAAAAGAAAACCAGACATCTCAAGTTAATGAATTTAGCACTTTTCTGTGTATGGGAAGATGCAAGAGTTTTGGGCACACTGAAATCATTCCTTTGATATGCACCTAAGCTATCTGGGGCCAGTATCCTGTGCTGTCTCCTGAGTTTCCTCAGGGCTCACCAATGGAGTGGCTGTAATGTGATGGCTTGATGGCTGCAACATCCTTTGTTTACTGATTTGGCAGGCAACAATTTTTTTTTTTCCACTTACACACCTCAGGGAGCATTTTAGAAATGCAGAAGCCCAGGCTTCATCCTAAGTCTTAGATCAGAGTCTGAATTGGTGGGGCTGAAATCTTTTAGTCTAAGCGCCCCCAGGTGATCTGGGTATGTAGCCAAGAGTGGCAACCCCTGATTTAAATCTCAGGGGGACTTGTTTCAAAGACACTAATAGAGTCATTGGTAAAAGTTCCCAGGATAAACTAGTTTCTTTAGTTTAATTATGTATAATTATATTTTGCAGTTAGGTTCTTAAGAAGTCCATAAAATTGTTCTGTAGTGTGATGCTGAACATATTATTTAAGACCTACATCTAGCATTTTTAAAAACAAGCCTACTTTGAAAGCCCGAAGAATACGTGGTTCAGGTATTCATTTTAAAACATCTTAACATCAAAATTTTTATTATTAAATATTTCTAATAACACAAGTAAGTGTGAGAAATAGTACAACTGGCACCCATTTCCACACAAGCTGCTTTTGCTGTCTTTTTTTTTTTTTTTTAAGAAATAGAACAATTCCGACATAAACCCTGCACTTCCACCCTCTCCACAGAAGTAACTTGTAACCGGGGCTCAGCAGTGAGGCCAGTTTTGGATCACAGGACTGGAGATCAGACAAAAGGTAGCTGATCTCAGTTTCTCAGTTTATTGCACACAATTAGCACACAGCACGGGTTAGTCAAAGTAGGGAAACTAGACAAGGGGATAACAAGCTCTCCCAGAAGTCCGGAAAGCAGGTGTTTCAGCATGAGTGGCAGTCCTGGTCCACCAACGGGTGTGGAGACAAGCATGGAGGCAAAGTTGCCTTCTGCTCCAGCAGGGCCTTCTGGCAGCGTCCATCTGCAACAGCCCAGCAGCGAGGAGTCGGGTCCTCCAACCAAGACCCTTCAAGTCATCTCAGTGTTCTAAGGAGTCGGCCAGTAGGTGTAATGGTCACGGTTCCCAAGGGGTCTTGTCTCCAGCAGTTGCTCCTTCTGTTTCAGTGATGGTTTTCCTCAGGCTTTACCAGACAAATTCCTTAACACTCTTAATTTATCACACTAAGACGCTGGGACTCCACATTTTCTGCCATGACTCCATCTTGACTTACTGAACATACCTCAACTGCTGTGAGTTTCACACAAGGAGAGTGGGAATCCTAACACAAGAGAAATCACAACATAACGACACTCGTGAGGCTGATGTGTATGCTTCCTGTTTTTAGACTACATCTGTGTGTATCAATGAGAATATATACTAACATTTGGTGTTTTTAAAGTGTGCATTAACGCTGTCTCCCTGAATAAATCCTTTTGCAAAGTACTTTTTGTGCTTAATATATTTTCAAGACTTATCCATGTTGATATATGTGGCTCCCTAGTTCACTTTAACTGTTGTAAAATATACTGTTAAATCAATATACCACGACTTATGCATTCCTTTGTTGATAATTAGATTCTTAATTTTTCACCATTTCAAATGTCATTTCATTCTTTGCATGTTTGTAATTGTGCATATGAATTCAAATGGAATTGCTGGGCCTCAGGACATGTATGTCTATCTTTACTATCACTTAGGACAGTAATTACTGTAAGGAGTGGCACCAAAAACCGGGGGAGAGCTTAAGCAAGCTTTATTTGGGAACGCTCCCGGGCGAGGTTCACTGATCGAGAGAAAGGGGCCAGAGAAGTCGCGCCTGGGTGTGGGCGCGAACAAAATTTATAGGGGTGGACGCAAGGGAGGTGCTTGCTGTGTGAAGCAGCCCTTTTTGGGTGTTGTGGCAATGTCAGGTGTCGGTTGCATCAGCCACTTTGGCGGGGGTTCCGTCTGGCTCCCTGGGCCCTTCCCCGGACCTGCTGGCCTTACATCCCTACTTCTTTGGTGTAATGGGGCGACGTTTAGTCTCTGGCTACTTCCTGCTGTACAGGGGCGCTGGAAGGGAGTCGGGCGGCCAGCGGTCCGGAGGTTAGGGGAGGGCGGCAGCGGGGGTTTCTGTGGGTAGTAAGGCTTATGGGTGGAGGAGCATCTGATTCACTGCCACCCGAGAGACTTCTTGTGTACGGCTGCGGAGAAACCTGAGTAAACAGGGGGCAAGCATGAATAGGATGCAGATAAGGATTAAGGCCTAGGACTGGTGTCAGCCAGGTGTAGAGGGTGGACCGCCACCAGTCGCGGATGGGGGAGGTGGATTGTCGCTGCCTGCGTTGGAGTTCTTTTAAGCGTCGGAGAGCATCTACATTGTCTTCAACGACCCCTCTCGTTGATGTAGTAGCAGCATGCTTCCTGTAGGAAGAGGCAGGCACCTCCTTTGTCGGCTGTCAGAAGGTACAGGGCGCGTCGATTTTGGAGGGCAACTCGGGCTACTAAGGTGATCTGGCGCTGGAGGGAGGTGATGGAGGCGCAGAAGCCTCGATGGCTAGCTGGAGTTTCTGTTCTAGGTCGCGGGATGTTGAGACACTGTGTGTTAGGGCTCCTCCCCCGATGCCCGCAGCGACGAGAGAGGAGGTGAGGGAAATGCCTGCGACCATAGGGAGTAAGATGGCCCTTTTCTGTCGGCTAGAGAGTTGTGTGGTAAGTGAGAGAAATTCGACTTGGCCATATAATGTGAGTTGTGGAACAAGGGTGACGGGGATACATGGGAAGGGGGAGGAAGAGTTGACCTTTTTTGTAAGGGAGCCATTACACCAAAAGAACAAGCCTGGTGGGGCCCCCATTGGCGTAGTTACAGGGAGGGATGAATTGCAAGGGAGTGCATCATTAGTTAAGTTTGGGCAGCTGCCATAGCAAATTGTGAGGTTCTTTTTTTCTAAATCAAGAAATATGGGGACTCTTAAAGGGGGAAAAGGTAAGTTCTGGGAGGGAGAGGTAAGGGGTCCTTGGGGGGGTTTCTTTAGCAGCCAAATATAGGGGTTTAGCAAGAAGAGCAAAGTTAGGGATCCAGTGTCGGAAAAATCCTATTAGGCCCAGAAAGGAGAGAATCTGGTCAGCTGTCTCTGGAGGTTGGAGGTCACGGATGGCCTGGGTGTGGTCGGCTTTGTTGTGGGGGTAAGGTGAATCCCCAGGTAGGTTACTGAGGGTGTAGACAGTTGGGCCTTGGTTGGCGAGAGCCAAGAAAATTGAGGAGGTCAGCAGTGTGTTGTTTTCAGAGGCTGAGAGATGGGCTACAGAGGAGGAGGTCATCCACGTACTGGAGGACTATACTGGGGGTGAGAGGGCAGGAAGCGAGGTCCCGCGCCAGAGCCTGGCCAAAGAGGTGGGGGGGCTGTCGCGGAAGCCCTGGGGAAGAACCGTCCAGGTGAGCTGGCGGGAAGCCTGGGTATCCGGATCTGTCCAGGTGAAAGCAAAAAGGAAGTAGGAATCAGGGTGTAGGGGGATAGAAAAGAAGGCGTCTTTGAGATCGAGGACTGTAAAATGGGTGGTGGACGGGGGAAACAGGGTGGAGAGGAATTATTGCCTCATGGATCAGTTGGAGGTCCTGGACCAGGCGGTAATCTCCTGAGGCCTTGCGGACAGGCAGGATGGGGGTGTTGCAGGGAGAGTCCGTGGGGATGAGGAGCCCCTGGTCTAAGAGTCTGGTGATAATAGGTTGTAAGCCCCTTAGATGAGTTTCAGAAATGGGGAATTGGGGCCTGGATGGAAACTTGGAGGGGTCTTTTAGACAGATTAGGACAGGGGGATGGTGTGTCGCTATTATGGGTTTTGAGGTATCCCAGACCTGGGGGTCTCTCCGGTTGGGGGAGATGTGAGGAGGGAGAGAGGAGGGAGAGGGTTCCACTACCAGACCGAGGAGGGGGAGCAGGAGTTGAGAGGAGGGAGCCTTAGGATCAAGCCTGGCCAGTTGGAGAGGCCCCTAATTGGAAGAGAACATCACGACCTAGCAGAGGAACCGGGCAGGACGGTATGACTAAGAAAGAATGAGTAAAAGGGAGCCTCTCGATGTAACATGAAAGGGGGCCGGTCTGGAGGGGGAAGGACGGCTTACCGTCGATGCCCATAACCGAGATCTGGGAAGGAAAAACTGGCCCGGAATATGTAGGCAAGACCGAATAGGTAGCCCCCGTGTCCACCAGGAATGAGATGGACTTACCTGCTACCTGTAGCGTTACCCTGGGCTCGGCGCGGGTGATGGGGGTCTTCGAGTCCGGGTGATGTCAGTCGTCAGCCAATCCCAGGAGTTCGAGTAGTAGAGCCATCGGGTCGGTTCGCCTTCCGCGTGGAGGCGCTGAGGGAGGGCCGGCCGTAGGGCAGTCACTTTTCCAATGGCCTGCTAGCCCGCAGCCAGGGCAGGGCTTGGAAGGAGGCCGGGGATTGGGACATTGGCGAGCCCAGTGCCCCTCTTTTCCGCACTTGAAGCAGGCCCCTGGTGGGGTTGCCTTCGGCGGGTCCTGTGGATGTTGTCCATGGGAGATGGCCAGCCGCAGGGCGGCTACGAGGGCTTGGGTCTGGAGGGCCACCTTTTGGTGCATCCGAGCCTGTCGGCTGGACTCTACCAAATCTTCACGGGCATTGTAGACTTTAAAGGCCATTTTTACCAGGTCTCGGATGGGAGTCTGGGGGCCGTCCTCTGCCCGCTTAAGTTTTTTTCTGATATCAGGGGCTGATTGGGTGATAAAGAGGGTGGCCAAGACCGTTGCGCCTGCGGGGGTGTCAGAGTCCAAGCGGGTGTAGAGAGTTAGGGCCTCTGTAAGGCTGGTGAGAAAAACGGCTGGATTTTCATTGGGCTCTTGGGTTATCTCTTTTAGCTTTTCGAAGTTGACAATCTTGTGGGAGGCAGCCTGCATACCAGCCAAGAGGCATTGGATCATTAGATAGCGTTTGCGGCGACCGTCTTGGCCGTCCTGATAACTCCAGCCCGGATCGGTGCCAGGAACGGCAGTGGCTCCGATGGGGATAGAGTTATCAGTGAGGTGGACCTGATCTGCGTGGTTTCGGGCAGCAGTTTGAATTCGTTCCCTCTCGTCGGGGGTCAGAGTGGAAGATAGGATCACAAAGATGTCGTGCCAGGTTAGATCGTAAGCTTGAGAGAGGTAGCGAAATTCTTTGATGTAGCGGGAGGAGTCAGCGGAAAAGGAGCCTAATCGCTTTTCTATTTGAGAGAGATCTTGAAGGGAGAAGGGAGCATGAACTAGAAGGTCTGGGTCCTGGGAGTCGTGGTGGTGGGAGGGGGTGTGTGAGCTGACTGGCGAGGAGAGGGGTGATGAGAGAGAGACGGAGGGAGAGGAAGCGGGGGAAGGGGGGGCCAAGGGGGAGGTTGCCCGGGGGAGCGGTGGGGGGCGATGGAGTGGGCTCGGGAGGGAGAGGGGCCGGTCCAGGGTAGGGTGGGGGGTGGAGAGGAGCTCTGGACGGGGGAGAGGCGAGAGATTCGGGTGGGTCGGCTAGTGGAGAGGGGTCATCGTCAAAGGAAATTAGGGGCTTGGATGTAGGAGATGTCTGTTTGGCAAGGATCTGGGAAGTGGAACAGTCGACGCAGAGGGAAGGGCGGGAGCGTAAATACCAGAAGGCCTGGACGTAGGGGACCTCGGACCATTTGCCCGTCCTGCGGCAGTAGTTATCTAAATCGCGGAGGATGTTGAAATCGAAAGTCCCTTCAGGAGGCCATTTACATTGATTGTCTAGAGGGTACTGTGGCCAGGCCTTGGTGGAATAGAATATGAGCCGCCCGCGGCGGAGATCTTGAGAAAAGCCAAGTTTTGTAAAGTTGGCCAGGAGACACCCCAGGGGTGCCTTAGGATCTGGTTTGGATTCTGAAGTCCCCATGACCTCCGGTCTATCCCCGGGTGAACAGAGAAAGAGAGAGACGTCTCTGGTCTCAATCTCTGGTCACGGCGGATCGGAGAGCAGTCAGGCGGTTGGGACGTCTCCACAATCGCCCGAGGCTCGGAGGGAAGACGGAGGAGTCCCTGACGCGGCCGCGGTTAAGGCCAGGGAGTCCGGTGGGTAGGGCCCCCGGGGGGTCGAGGGGAACGAAGGAGGGACTTACCCCGCTTCTGCCGGATCGGGTGGGTGAGCAGAGGTCCCCGGTCGGGAGGGGTGGCCCCGCGGTAATTTGTGGGGCTGGGTACCCCTCCCGGGTTTCGGCACCAAATGTAAGGAACGGCACCAAAAAATGGAGGAGAGCTTAAGCAAGCTTTATTTGGGAACGCTCCCGGGCGAGGTTCACTGATCCGAGAGAAAGGGGCCAGAGAAGTCGCGCCCGGGTGTGGGCGCGAACAAAATTTATAGGGGTGGACGCAAGGGAGGTGCTTGCTGTGTGAAGCAGCCCTTTTTGGGTGTTGTGGCAATGTCAGGTGTCGGTTGCATCAGCCACTTTGGCGGGGGTTCCGTCTGGCTCCCTGGGCCCTTCCCCGGACCTGCTGGCCTTATAATTACATCAGTTTTTACAGTAACCCATAAAGTGTAAGGGTCCGTCCATTCCCTTCCACCCACTACAACAGCTTGTTAAAAAAAGAAAAGAACTAGTTCATGACCCTTGTAAAAGATGATAAAGAAGACTTTATTCAGGAAGGGACTACTGCATTGGGGTTTTGCAGTAGGGATGTGAGATCAAAGCTCAACTCCAAATACAAGGACACATGGATATTTATAGCCAAGAAGCAGGGTGGGGGTCAGTGGGTGGAAAATTAAAAGAGAAAACAGCAGAAATCAGGGGGATTCTTGCTAGACCCACGCTCTACAGGATCTTGCCAAAGGTGGACCAAAGTGATGAGATACCAAGGATAGGGGATTTTCATTAATCTGTCCCAGCAGGATTCTTACTAAAACTGGATAGAGGGGCACTTGAACTCAGCCCAAGGTTGGGACCTAGCAGAAAGAGGAGCTCGACTCCTTTGGTTAAGAAGAGTCTTTGTCAAACTTCCCCAACACTTCAGGGTCAAATGGGGCGCAAGGGAGAAGCTAGAGGGGGCTGAGGAACGTGGGGCGGGAACGAATGGGAAGAGAATGAGAGCCGAGTGTCCTGGGAGTCGGAGAGATGGAGCATCTGAAAGGAGGGGGCGCTCAGCTGAACTGAGTCAGCTGCAGTGAATAAATTGAACTCCGAAAAGCATGGAGATGTTTGATCTCGAACGGAGGAGATCCTGCTGATTGGTGGGGGGCAGAGCCATGTTGGGGTGGGCTGAGGAGTGAAGTAGAGACAACTAGTAGAGCAACTCTTCAGCAATGTGTGACTGTGAAGGAAGGAAGGGGAGAGGCTGGTCACCGGAGGCAGATGCCAGGCTCAAGGATGGCTCACATGGTCAGAATTAGAGCAGGGAGAAATGGAAAAAACATGGAAGACAAAAGTATGGCTGAGCACCCTGCAGAGGTTGGAGGGGTGGGATCCAGAGAAGAGGTAGAGGGACTGGCCTTAGGAGGGAAGAGAAAAAATAGGTGCAGGTGCAGGACAATGTATGGGGTTGGTGGTGAAAAGTTGAGGCGGTTCCCATTTGTTGGCATTTATTTTCTCTAGTAGAAGAGGTTATAAGCTGCCAGTGAGGGGTGAAGCTTTGAGTGCTCTGAGATAATCATTTCAGAGAACGAGAAAGACCAGGTTGAGGTTGGTGACTATAAGGCTGTGAGCGTGTGTGTGTCTGCGTCAGTCTTCTGGATGCAGGCTCGGAAAAGGTAATCATTGGACACATTCTTGGTTAGAGTTTTGATTGTACTTCCAACGAATAGGGGAAGGAGTAGATTACAAAGTGGGCAACATGAGGGAATTTGGGGAGGGATGGAACTATTCTGTGAGGAATTGTGTTTGGATACACAACTCTGAATTTGTCAAAACCCATGAAACCATACACCACAAAGGTGAATGTTATTTTATATATAAAAATAAAATCGAACCAGCGTGTAGAGGGAAGATGGAATTCAGGCTGTGGTAAATGAATCTCACTGTATTACGATTTCTGATGTTGTGATTTATAATAATGTTAGAAAACAAAATTCAACCAAGTAAATTTGAAGATCTAACTGGCTCTATTCAATGGTTATGAATTGGGTGGCATCCCATCTAGTAAACAGAAGGTCATTCTTAAGAGCTGTTCAAAATGGAAGGATTTTCTATAAACAGGAGGGTTGGGCAAAAGAAGAGAAAGGGCTATTTGGGGTCAGGACATGTGAGAGAAGGCGTGCACCCAGGTGTTTTTTTTTCTTTTATCAGGTACATTGCTGCTGCTTCCTCTTGGTGAGAGGGATGGAGAGGGCCCAAGTGACAGACAGTCTCATTGGTACTGCCCAGAAAATTCCAAATTTTCTGGATTATACTTCCGGGGAAGGTCAAAACTGCAGTTACGTCACGTATTAAATCTAGGTTTGATATCATGCACTTTAGCACAAGTGATGCCACTTTGGACCTGTGGTTTTTCTCTGTAACGATAAATGTATGTTTTGGTCTTTCTCCACGGTTCCTGGCTCACAGCTCCCAAAACTTTGGGATTTCTTAGGTAACAAGAGCAATGGGAGCATCTTTTGTTATAATATTTGGTCTCTTGTCCTTAGTTCCTGAAATCACTTCAGAGCCTTAAAGATTAAATGGGTGTCTTGTTATTCAAAACAAGCTGCTTTCAACCGCTCCTGAGTTTATGTTAATGAGGTGACTTGGGCAACACCCAAGAATGGGGGCTGGTTGCCAGGGAAATGAACCACAGGCTTGGAGAGTTGGAACTTTCAGTCCCACTCAACCTCCTGGGAGGGAAGAGGGGCTAGAGGTTGAATCAGGGGTCACATGAAACCCCCATAGAAATCCAAAAGGACAGGATTCTGAGTTTCCCAGTTGGTGTGAGTACATTGAGGTGCTGTGAGTGTGGTTCTCTTGGAAAGAGAGCATGGAAGCTCTGATACCTGTCCCCATATCTTGCCCTATACATCTCTTTATCCTGTTACCCAAAAAACTGTGTTCACCTCTTGGTGGGTATCGAGCCAGAAGACACAATTGTGGACTGTATGGGAAGATGCAAGAGTCTGGGCTCACTGAAATCATTCCTTTGATATGCACCTCAGCTAGCTGGGACCAGTATCCTGTATTTTCACATCCTGAGTTTCCTCAGGGCTCACCGTAGGGAGTGGCTGCAGTCTGATGGCGGCTAGGTGGCAGGTATTCTTTTTTCCTGAGTTCTCTCAGGGCTCACCAGCTCACTTTGGAGGGCTGCAAGTGCTGATGACTGACATCCTTTGTTTACTGATATGGCAGGAAATATTCCATTTCTCACAACCAAGCCAAAGATCAGGAGAAGGATTTATTATTTGCTGCTAAGTAAGGAGATCTTTCCCAACAGCAAAATTGGGGAAGTTTTATGCTAAGAGTACCTGCATATTCATGAGGGGGCTCGAGCAGAGGAGAATTAACATAGAATTGGGGCAAAGGTTGATAGAGTCCAAGCTTTAGTTATCTGAAGGGTCAGAAAAGGTCAACATCATCCTCTTCTTGGATGGGGCCCTTAGTTCCTGCAGAACTCAAAGATATGTATCAGTTTGTTATGTATATCCCTTGAAGAGGACCTTGGGACTATTTTATCACTGATCTATGGATTCTTGACTTCTTTTCCTTTTTTCCTGCATTCACTCACTTTCCTTAAGATCATTAGTTAGACATGTTTTAGTGCAAGCATCGTGGCCAAGCTTAGATCACAAAATAGCTTAGGCCAAAAGTGGCTTCTCATGTCAAGAAAGCCATACCTGGTTCTCTCTCTCTGGGGACCCCCTACTCTACCTGCTTACAATCTGGCTGTTCCTGAATAGTATCCTTTTATAACAAACCATTAATCCCATAAGTAATATGCTCTTCTAAGTTCTCTAGAGCTGCTTTAGCAAATCAAATGAACCCAAGGAGGGGGAATGGGGACTTCCCATGTATAGCTAGTGGGTCTGAAGCCCAGGTGACAACCTGGGCTTGCAGTTGGTGTGTGGGGATGTGGAGTGTGGGCCGTCGTGGGGCTGAGCCCTTAACCTGTGTGATCTGACACTGCGGTCTCCAGGTGTCATCCAACTCAGGGGCAAAGAATTTGCCTTACAGATTGCGGTGAATTCCTTGCTTCCTGAAGTTCACAAAATACCTTGAGATTTTTGCATCTGTAAGGAGGTGGCCTTCCTAATTTCTCTGATAAAGCTGCTGGGAACCTAAGTTTCCAGTCTCTGGAGGGATCAGACAGAAAAAGTAAATGTTTCAATTCTGCTTACAAATGGATAATTTACCAAATTGCTGTAAGTCATAATGAGCTTAAGGGAAAGGTTTCCTTATATCTGGAAAAACACAGATTAAAAGCCAGTAGTATTTCAGACAAAACCAAAAAAATTATAACCATATTCAGTTTACTCAAGTTTATGTAACTAATCCTTTTTTGTTAACAGTTTTATGAAATCAGAGTTTCCATTAGACTTTTTGAATATCTTACCCAGTTCAGCAGTATGATTTAAAAGTTATCAAAAAACTGGACTTGTCAAAAAGTCCTTTCTATAAATCTTCTTGAAGATGAAGCAGTTTTGCCAAGCATCAGTTTAAGTGTCTTTGAATGATAAGGGACTTAAAAAGTCAAGGTTAAAGATCTGATTACAATGTTTTTGACAAAGAAGCTTAACCAAGTTGCTGTGACATACAACATTTTAAGATAACAACTAGAATTATAATATACCAGGGCATATCCAAATTTCAGAAATTTTATATAATTTTTAGAATGTCTGTATTAATAGCATTTATCCATACAGTATATTCTAAATAGTTTTATCACTCGTGGTAATGCTCTCCATGTAATTTAACATACCAAATGATACTATTAAATAGTTCTCTCTGAAATGCCTCAAGGCCCCTCTGAAACATCCCAAAGTTAGCTGGAGGGCAAAGGAACTTTAAGTAGATATTTGAGAAGTTTGTGAAAGATATCAAAAAGTTTCAAAACTCTAGGTAACCAAAGTGACAAAAGATTTAAAAAGCAAATACAGATCACTTAAAGGCAAAGAAACTCACACAATCTGTTATCAAAAGCAACTATCCAAGAAAACTTTTTTCTCTTAACAGGCAGAGAAAACCAAGTCCAGTCTTCACTTACTGGTCCTGGAGCTCATAGCTCATCCAAGTGCACATTTCCATTTCCACTGACCAAAAGTGAAAATTGGCAGCTGCCCAAGCAGGGGGAGAGGCAGGGAAAATCCCTGGAATGAATAGTTCCTTCCAGCAGCTGCTGGAACTTACTTGAGAATCCCGTGTCAGGGCTGGCTAGCCATGAGCAGCCCGTTCACCGAGGTCAACCCTGCAAGTCACTGCAGCTGGCAGCTCCTACTCAGCATTGCCAGAAGCAACTAGATGCCCCAAGAGCGCAGCCCCATGTTCGGTGCCAAAATCTGTTACAGAACTCGGGTTTGGCTGCTCACGACTTAAAAGCCAATAATTGAGAGGCAAGTGTCAGAAGGAAGGAAAGATGCTTTAATCAGAAAAGCTGGAAATCTGGGGAAAAGGTGGGCTCATGTCCCGAGACCAGCTCTGAAGATTCTGCTCAGCCGTGACAGTTTTTAAAGGGAAAAAAGGGGGAAGAATCTCAGTGAATCATTGAGGCAGGAGGTTGGATTCTGCATCATTCTCCATTGTGTGCAGGCTCTCTGGTTCTCTTCACTGTTATCTTGCCCAGTGATCTGCCTGCAGGATTGCTATGGGGGATGTTGGGGGTAGGAGCTAGTTATTCTTTCCAGGAAAAGGATCAACAGGTTAGGCAAGGCATGGTGTGCATTCAGGAGAGCATAAGCCAGGAGTTAGGTTAAATTGCCTAGTGCTCTCATTCCTGTATTTAGGTTTTTGAAGGTTAGAGGCGGGGAGGAATGGGGCAAAAGAGCTGCTTTCACAGGTAGATAGTGTCAGAGTTGAGTTGAATGGTAGGGCACTCAGCTGGCGCTGGAAAACTGCTTGTTGGTGTGGGGAAGCCTCTCGAATGTTGGAATTGGTCCCAGAATCATTACAAGTGAATCACACAACCACACTGAGATACAGGGGTGGGGAAGAAAGAACTTTCAGAAACAATGTTTTGACTGGGAACCATGAGGCTAAAGACAGAACTGGACACAGCTCTCTGATTCTCACAGTGGTATGTAGCAGTTCTGAAATGATTTTATATGTGGACTAGGTTTGAATAAGCAAATTCATCCTAGATCATGAGTCATAGGCAGGTTTCTCAGTGTCAGAAGTTACCATAAGAAAATCTGGCTAGAATGAACCCTGTGAACTCTGGTACTAGAATGGAATCAAAATACGAAAAAAAGAATACACATTCATGCACACATGCAGTGAGGAGAGCCAGGAGGGCACATGTGGTGGGAACCAATGACTGTCGCGGTTTAAGGTGAAGCCCTCTTGTTTTATCAGAACTTGTCCTTTGGAAAAGCCGAGGTGGGTCTTCACAGTTGATCGCAGCACGTCTCCTGTGTCTTCTTTTTACCATTCAGACATGCGAAAGCTTCTTGACTTGACGCGCTTTAAGGATGTTTCGAACAGTACTTTGTCAGCTGGAACATAATGGAGAAGGATTGTGATCCACTCACATGAGTTTAGCAAAAGTTTCACCAGGACAGTCAGCAGTCAGGTGTTCTTAACCTGTTTTTGTGCCATCTGTGGAAAGTAAACAGCAGTGCAGTCGAATTTTTAGACCTTTTCTCAAAATGTTTTAAAATTCATAAATTTAAATATATAGGATCACAGAGGAAATCAGTTACAATAAAAGTGATAAAAATATTTTACATTGCGATATAGGACTATGTGCTTCTTAAATAAGACCTGACAGCAGTTTGAATAACTACTATAATTTTGAAGTAGTGATGAGCACCAACAGTATTTCAACTGTTATTTGATATAAAAATATCTGTAATTTCTTTTAGTGACAGTCACAGATAACTCAGTACTACTGTAACTTGTTGCCTACATTCATAATCAAAGGGAATGCTACATTTCAGTTAGAGGTTCATGAAATAAAATATAGTTTTTCCCCCATCCAAGTTTGTGGACTTCGTTGTTCTGCCTTTAGGAGTCTGCAGACCCCAGATTTGATCATTAGGACTTCTGGGTGCAACAGAACTCTAGGCAGTTGAGTAGGAAACAGATGAGACTCAAGCTTCGAAAAGTATTTGGCAAGGCATAAATAACCATTATTCCATTCAAGTAGCAATTGCTGCTCTATACAAAAAAATGTGATGATGTGGTACAATGGCTTATAACTGTGGAAAATCATTTTGATGGAGTGGGCGCCAAATCTGCAGAGGCTGAGGTCAACACTGAAGGGCAGGGGACAGTTGAAAATCATCGTGGAAACCTTGGGCTGAGCGGTTAAAGGCAAGGCAAGGAAACATCTCCTTTATTAAAAGCTGTCATGTTAAAAGGAAATTTTTTTTCTGCCAAAAAGGATAGGTGTTATCTTTCAATGCTTCGGTTAAAAATGGACTCCATTCACTTAGCGTATATAGCCACTGTATTTTATGATAAGTATCTTCAATAATCTCCCCCTACACTTGTATACCACTTTTTAAAGTACATTTGCTTCTTATCTTGTGTCTAAAGTAATTGCTCTGTGTTGAACAGTCATCTACTTTGTCAGTAGCAATATTGAGACTAAGGGGGTCACAGTTGTGTCAGCAGGGAAAAATGGGTGTAGTGAGACCCACTGGCTTGTTTCTCAGTGCTGGGCATTCTGCTAAAGATAAACTTCGGTAGAAAGGTGATATATTGACAAAGAGACACAACGAGTTCTGTAGTGAGTTTAGTGAAGTAAATCTCCCCTAGAAATAAGAAATGTGTGCAATGTATTGCAGCTTTTGAAATGTAATAGGCAAGTTTCATGAGCATTTTGTGGAGAAGATGGCCTGGCCCATTCTTTCATTCATTTGGATACATATTGAGTGCCCCATCCAGCCACTGAGCGAAATCGCACCACACTTAGTTGCATCCGTTCTCCCATTCTTCTTCCCTCTTTGTGCCTGCTGCTGTTGCTGATCACTCTTTCTCCTCCTGCTACTTGGCACCACTCCCCTGCATGTCCCCTCGCCTAGGCCCCTTCACATTTACATTTCTTACCTGGCTTCTCCTTACCCTGCTTTTTCATTCATGTCATCTGTTTCATCAGGAAGAGGACAGTATCTCATGTCTCCCCCTTCCTTTTTTTAAAATATTTATATATTTATTTTGGTTGCACAGGGTCTTAGTTGCGGCAGGTGGGCTCCTTAGTTGTGGCAGGCATGTGGGATCTAGTTCCCTGACCAGGGATCGAACCCAGGCCCCTGGCATTGGGATCACAGAGTCTCATCCACTGCACCCCCACGGAAGCCCCCGCCCCCTTCCTTTTAACTAGTCCAAAGTTTTCGTGTCCCAGCTCTGTCTTTTAATGAGAAAAAAATGTTCCATGCAACTTTGCCCTGAATTATCTGTCTCCTTATTCTCAAAACAAAATTAGCTAGAAAAATTGAGACAGACACTTTTTTTTTTCTGTCTGGCCAGTGTTCCTTTTTCCCAGGTGAATCCAAAGCAGAATATATCTAAGACACAGAACTGCAAAGATTGACCGATATGTAGGGGAGATTAACAATGGTTTCAAATATGGTGACTCTTGCTTCTTTTTTTCTCTTTTTATCAATAAGCTTTTCAGTGTACACTCAAAACTATTGAGAAAATATACTGCAGCATCTTACTACATTTGCTTTTTAATCTGCAAAGCTTGGCTTTGTTTCTTGCCTGTTCCATGCACTGTATCTTGTCCTAACTAGATCCTAAGCTTCTCAGAAGCTGGTGAACTTCATCCCTACATGTGCTCTCAGGCATTTGACAGATGCTCAGTGTATTCTGGGGTTTTTTTTGGTGAATGAAAGGAAAGCACTAGTTTTTAAAACAGCTTTATTGATATATAATTTACAGAGCAATATAATTCACTATTTTTAAGAGTATAATACAGTGGTTTTCAGTAAATATACAGAGGTGTGCAACCATCACCACAATCCAGTTTTGGAACATGTCCATCACCCCAAAAAGATCATTGTGCCCTTTTGCAGTCACTCTTCATTCTTACCCTGAGCTCCAGGCAACCACCACTCTACTTTGTGTCTCTATGGATTTGCCTGTTCCGGAAATTTCTTATAAATAGACTCATATAATATATGATATTTAGTGGCTGGTTTCTTTCACTTGGCATGTTTTTGTTTTGTTTATGTTCAGGGAAAGACTAATTCCTCATTTGTTTCCCCTGTACTAAAATTCTACAGAATAATATTGGGAAGGTATAACAAGCATTCGAAATTGGATGGTCTCTCTTTTTCAACAAAATTGTAGCAAATCCTTTGCTGACTTGAAGGATTTGGGGCCCTGCAACAAGGGGACACACTAATGGCAGGAAGAGCTAACCTTGCAGTTTAACTAAGTTACAACCATGACTCCTGTTACGACCACCACGACTGTGTTCTTAGGGATCAGAGTAGAATTAGTCGTTTCCGTTTGCTGAGCCCTTACTGTACGGTGGGTCCCACACTAAACCCTTGTTGAGGATTGCTTCATTAATTGCTTTATTAATACAAAACTTTCCAAGGAAGGGAACTAAGACTGAGAGATTTTAACTGAGAGGTTAAAAACCACTTGCCCAAGATCACATAGTAAATATCAGACTGAAACTAATTCTTTCAGGCTCCAGAACCCATTTTCTTCTTAACCCATATGCTCTCTTACTAATGAGAAGCTGAAAAAACAAAACTGGCCATGGAAACCAAAAAAGCACAGCTGCCTGCCTCCAGGCACGGTGGGCTGGGGCGCTCTGCTCCCTCAGTTGCCCCTGTGCCCTCACTCATTCCTGCCCCACGAGAGAATTCTCTTCACAGTGGGCAGTTAGTACTCTTAGAAGTCTGGTTTCCCTTATCCAAGAAGTTAGAGAAGTGTGACATTTTAAGAATGAGTTCCACCACGAAAGTTCTGTTTCCTTGAAGGTAGAAGTTAATTATCTGGGAAATGTGTTTATTCAGAACAGCTCATTGCTGGATAAAGGAGATACATGTTAACAAACCAATTTGCGATTTTGGTTACAAGACTGTGAATCTTAAAATAATGTGCCAGGTTAATCTCCCTTATTATGATTTTTTATAAATTTATTTTATTTATTTATTTTTGGCCACATTGGGTCCTTGCTGCAGTGCGCGGGCTTCTCATTGCGGTGGCTTCTCTTGTTGCAGAGTGTGAGCTCTAGGGCGTGCGGGCTTCAGTAGTTGTGGCTCACGGGAAGAGCGCAGGCTCAGTAGTTGTGGCACATGGGCTCAGTTGCTTCACGGCCTGTGGGATCTTCCCAGACCAGGGCTCGAACCCATGTCCCCTGCGTTGCAGGTGGACTCTTAACCACCACGCCACCAGGGAAGTCCCAATCTCCCTTATTTTGCTGAAAGAAGTTATAAGAGTGGGTTATAAAGTTATTCCCAAAGAAACTGATGTTCCAGTACTTTTCTTCCCTTTTGTGTGTGTGTTCCTTATTCAATGGGGACTGTTCCTACAGCTAAGAAGAAACTTCCCAATTTGCCTGTCTTCCTGGAAAAATCCTCCTCATGTCCTAAAATCTTCCCAGTCAGAAGCTGGACTCAAAACAACAAATAAGGCACAACCCTATGCCCCTCTGCAAACATTTACAGATGAGGAGATGATGATAAAGAGCACAGGTGAGTGAACTTCTCAATTTCACCACAGTATTCCTCTGGTCATTACTTGGGCCTACAATGTGAGATCACATGACATGTGACATGATTGGGAGAGGTATTCATCTAAGTTTGTGAATGGAATTTTTGACATTAATTAAAAAAATTTTTTTGAAAACAGTAATACATGTCATATTAATAAAATAAAGACTTAGCAGTATTTTTTTTTTCCCTACAGTTAAAAAATTTGCCCAGGAACAGATTGCTCCTTTGGTTTCAAAAATGGATGAAAATTCAAAAATGGAAAAATCAGTAATACGAGGATTATTTCAACAAGGGGTATATAATTAATGATTCTTCCAATTTCAAACTTTCATAAATACCTTCCAGTGTTAAAATGTATGCATACTTTTAAATTTAGGAATTGTAATGATAGCATAATTTCCTCATCAGAATTATCTGGGATCTCTTTTAGATTGAGATCCTAGTTAAAAAATTTTAATTGAATTAACATTTTAAATTAGAAATACTGTGCTTTTTAAGTAAAAAGCTAGAAGCAAGAGCGATTTCTTTAGGCCAGAGGTATTCAACCAGGGGCTGTTTTTGTCCCCCAGAGGACATTTGGCAATGTCTGGAGACACTGGCTGTCACAGCTGGGTGTGCTGCTGGCATCTAGTGAGATAGAGGCTGGAGATGCTGCTAAATATCCCACAGTACACAGGACAGCCTGCCAGGACCGAACTATCCAGCTTAGTAATGCCAAGGTTAAGAAACCCTACTTTAAACTTCATACCAGCACATCTACCTGAATCCCTATGTTTGTGGAAAACTTAAAAACAAGAGGTGATATCTGAATTCCGCATTAACCAAGGCAGCCGATTTCTAAGGGAGAGGTTATCAGCACGGGAGCCCCAAGGAGAACATTTCAGAGCCACTGCACTCTTCATCTCTCCCTTCTCTATAGGTGTGAAGATTTTGTATTTGGAATACCGAGGCTATCCCAGAACTAATAGCTCCTACCCAAAGCCATTGGCTTAAATCTTGTCCTGTTATCCTGTTTGAAAATTAGCCTTTTCCACGTAACTTTTATTTCTTTTTTTAATAATTAATTTTTGGCTGCACTGGGTCTTCATTGCTGCGTGTGGGCTTTCTCTAGTTGCGGTGAGTGGGGACTACTCTTCGTTGTGGTGCACGGGCTTCTCCTTGTGGTGGCTTCTCTTACTGTGGAGCGCGGGCTTCAGTAGTTAATGGCTCACGGGCACTGGAGCGCAGCCTCAGTAGTTGTGGCGCACCGGCTTAGTTGCTCCGCGGCATGTGGGATCTTCCTGGACCAGGGCTCGAACCCGTGTCCCTTGCATTGGCAGGCAGATTCTTAACCACTGCACCACCAGGGAAGGCCCCCTGTTTTATTTCTTACTGTTTAAAAGATACCAGCTTTTTTTTTTTTTTTTTTACTACCATGTATTGTAGTGATTTTTCCACCTTTCTTTTAGCAATGAAACTTGGGAAAATGGAATCTGATGTGGAGCCACAGTGGGTCAAACGGCATCTGTGAGTCCACTTCTCAGCCAGATTTCATCTTCATTGTTTGCAGAACCTCTAGGCTTCTCTGAGAGGTCTTGAGCAACACTCTCCCGAGGGGCAGCTCTTGCAGACAGGGTCGCACGCAGCGACGAGTTGCCTGCCACCTCCACAGCTGCTCCTGTCTGCATGTCGTACCCCGTGGAGGGTCTGTGTTGCACATCCTGCACCAGCTATTCTCGGCCTCATGTGACTCCTGGCTTCTGTTGTCCCACTTCTATGAAGGTCACCTGCCATAATAACTGACAAATATTTCCAGTGTAGGGGAATTTGGTGACCTTTTTAGAGAAGCAGTGTCTCTGGCAGCTGTTAAAGATATGATAGTCCGGTGTTCTCATGCTGGCTGGCCCCTGTCTTCAGGCACACCTCAATCCTTGGATTCTTCCTCATAGAACATCATTTCTGATTCCCTCAGCCTTTCTATCCTCCCCCATGTTGTTCTAACTTCATATCAGCTAAGTTTCCCATCAGCTTAGAATATAACAGCAACACCCAGGCTGCAGCGCGTGTGACTCTAGAGTGCCTGGAGAGGATAGAAAGAAGCATTGCCCTTTTACCTGTTCACAGCTTTGGGTCTTGAATTATGTGTGCACACATTCTCCTTCTGAAATGAGGACACTTAAAAATGGAGTGTTACGGATGTTTCATGTTCCGGACTTAGGACTGGTTACTGAACAGTCAGGCAGTTACTGGAAAGCCTTGACCAGTATTTGGCCATGTTTACCAGGCACCTGGGCCTTGTCTAGTGTGGTTCTAGGAAACAACACCACATGTGGTCTGCTAACCATCTGGACTTGCTAAAATGACCCAAAAGAAACGGTCATTCAATTATTATCTCGGCTGAAAGAGTCAAGGTGGGGGGCTGACTCGAAGAGATTACACTAAATGAAACTAGATATTCCACTGCTCTCTTCAGTTTCTTAATTATATATTTTCTCACTATTCCATTCCACTATCCTTCAAAGCATTTTACCTCCCTTATTTTTGTTTTTGATCCCAAAAGGAAACAAATGATAGTTCTAGCATGTAATTTTATCCTTTGCAAATATATTTAGTTTCTGTTATAGATTTTTTTGTTACTTAGAGTGAAAGAGCCATACCAAATTAAAGAAAGATATACATACAGAATTTTAAAATTAAGCTGATGTGGTTACAAATTATTTTTGAACTTGTTCTTGCAAGGAATTGTCCGATATAAAAATAGCTTTCTTAATCTATGTTTCCTTATTTTTCCTTTAGTTGATGGGTGTTGAAATTGACACCAAATATGGAGGAACAGGAGCTTCATTTTTTTCCTCTATCCTAGTGATAGAGGAATTAGCCAAAGTTGATGCGTCTGTGGCTCTGGTATGTGACATCCAGAACACGATAATTAACAGGCTAATTGGAAAATACGGAACAGAAGAACAGAAGGCTATCTATTTGCCCAAGCTAGCTACAGAACAAGTGAGTTGAGATGAGTTATTGAAATGGATCTGATCTTTTCTAAATATAGGATATTTTCAGGAGAAAAGCAGCCGCAGTGTTGGCTTTTCTATTCAGGACCACAACACAGCACCATTAATAACTCAAGCAACGCTCAATAAATTAATGCTACTAGAAGAATACACTCTGCCTCTCATTTGCCACTTGGAAATGTAGGGAATTATCATTGGACAATAAAATTATTTCTTTTTTGGTCCCAATTATATTGTCTAATACCTTTGTTGGTAGTTTCATTTACATTGAGATGTCTTTCTCCTGTAATTATGAAAACCAATTTAATTAAGCTTAACATTGAATATGTGTGCTTAGGTCTTTAAATCTGCCTTAGACAAATAGTGGGGTATAGTTTGGAAAATAATACTGTCAGAATACCATTACTATTTTGATACATACAGGCTTTTAGAAGTAGCTAAAAGTTTGATTTTCAAATGTTTATTTTGCTATAAGTGGGTATTTGTTATGCAAAGTATAAATATAGGTATTAATTTGGAATTTTTTCTTTGCATGTGTAGATGGGAAGTTTCTGCCTTTCAGAGGCTGGAGCAGGTAGCGATTCATTTGCTTTGAAGACCAAAGCTGATAAAAAGGGAAATTATTATGTCATCAACGGGTCAAAGATGTGGATTAGCAATGCCAAGGATGCCGGACTCTTCGTGGTGATGGCAAATGTAGACCTTACTCTTGTAAGTTTGAAAACAAAGCTGCTCCCCATTTCCCTCCTAATCTTTTCATTTCTTTTTTCCTACTTCCATTTCGTTTTTAGGACATAGTCTTAAATTCTTCATTCTCCTCAGTACTGAAAAGGTTAAACAACTGACATCTTTTCATCCTGTGGTTTACTAATATCCTAAAATAAATATTACAATTAACATGAATAAACATTAGCTACATGGAGGACGATTTAATTAATCTCCTAAGCTGTTATATAGGAGGCTAATCTTAAATTTTGTAGAATTTCAGATTTTCTATTTAATAATGAAGAATTTACCTATTTAATAGTACATTTATTTTTAAAAATGTTTTATTCAGTTGGAAAATAGACATATAGCAAAATGATAAAGATATCTTGTGTTTTTTGTCTAGTGTAGCATTTAATTGAATTAAATTTTAAAACTAAAATATGTAATAAAATTAAATTTAAAATGTGGAATTCATCATGTAATACTTTAGTGTCACTTAATAATTTTAATAGCCACAATGGTTTCTGAAAGAGTAAAATAAATAGTAAGGTTCTTGATTTCGAACCTAATGCCCTCCCATACTTCTTGTTTCATAATACACATGTTGCAATTCTGAGTCCATTAGTATTTACTGCTAAAGTCTGTTTTGCTTTGTTTTTTGTTTTTTTTGCTGCACTGGGTCTTTGTCGCTGCATGCGGGCTTTCTCTAGTTGCAGCAAGTGGGGGCTACTGTTTGTTGTGGTGAGTGGGCTTCTCATTGCGGTGGCTTCTCTTGTTGTGGAGCCTGGGCTCTAGGCATGTGGGCTTCAGTAGTTGCAGCACGCGGGCTCAGTAGTTGCGGCTCATGGGCTGTAGAGCGTGGGCTCGGTAGTTGTGGTGTATGGGCTTAGTTGCTCTGTGGCATGTGGGATCTTCCCAGACCAGGGCTCGAACCCATGTCCCCTGCATTGACAGGCGGATTCTTAAGCACTGGACTACCAGGGAAGTGCCTCGTTTTCTGTTTACTTTGAACTCTGGAAACAAGGGATCTTATCAGTCAAAGTGATTATAGCATTTTAAATCTTCATTTCAGGGGTATAAAGGAATTACCTGCTTCTTGGTAGATCGTGATACTGAGGGCCTTCATATAGGGAAACCAGAGAATAAAATGGGAATCAGAGCTTCTTCTACCTGCCCATTAACGTTTGAAAATGTCAAGGTGGGTATCCTAGATGTGGAATGGCTCTGCCTGGAAGTATAACTGTGCGAGAAAGGTGTCGCACTATTAGGCGTGCATAGGAGAGTACTTTGTAAAACTCTTGAACGATGATCTTAGGTTAGGTTATGACCTAAATGTACTTCCCACGAGAGTTTAGGCCAGAGGTGGAAACCTGTCTGCCCAGCAGCTGGCCTCAAGAGCCAGCCCGAGGATTAATCTCATTTATACTTCATAAACCCGGTACTTGCGCATCACACATAGCTTCCGAGGAGTGTGGTGTCGGCCCAGCAAGGCCACAAGATGGGGGTGTTGCTCAGTGAGAGTGGAAAACAGCCAGGCAGCGCCCACAGTTTAGAGTTGAGTCTTAAAAAAAACGAGGAAAAGATAACTAGAATGCTGTGCTTTAGAACTTTACATAGGTCGGACAGGATGTGACCTTTTGGCTCACTGGGGATTGTGTGTGTGTCTATGGGGTGTCCTTATGGATGGCGTGTGAGCCTCACTACTGCACCCCAACTGTCTTTCTTCTCCTAATTTCCCTTTTCTTTCTCCGTTCTGCCCACTCTCTCTCCTAACTGCCCATATTAAGAAGCTAAGTGCATTTTCTAAAATTACCTGGTCTAGATCTTTTTTCAAGTAAACGGTTGAATAGTTTTATGTATTTCTTCTCTCCTCCTTTCTGTTTGGTACACATGCCTGTGTACACACACACACACACACACACACACACACATAAGCACACGGCCCTCAGCTGATTTTGGTTGTGATAATAGTCTCAACAGAAGAAATGTTTCTACCCTTATATGTTTTCTGCTATTCCTAATATTTTACCTTACATTGTAGCATACAGATAAGAGTTCGGGGAAAATTGTTACTCATTTATGATATTGATTAATTGTATGAGATTTCATTTTTCTAGATTCACCGAACGTCTCTGCTGGGCTCTGGAGGATGCAATAGTGAACAGCACGGACTTGAGTCCTATCCTTCTGAGAGCATGTGGGAGACAGTTTAGAGGGAGACAGAGACATAGCAGATAATTTCCTTGGAGTTTAATAAGTACCATGCTAGAGAATTATCACAGAAATTGGGAGTATATGTGCATTAAAAAATATATTACCAAAATGAATTATGTTAAATTAAATTGAGAAATAACTGCACGTTTTTCTTTTCAGGTTCCAGAAGCCAATATCCTGGGACAAATTGGACATGGCTATAAGTACGCCATCGGGGGTCTTAATGAAAGTAGAATAGGAATTGCTGCACAGGTGAGTCAAATTTTAGTCCTTTAACTTGACTCTTCCACACACAGTCAAAACGTAAAAAGAAAAAATGCAGTGAAACCAATGAGTGTTTGGAAGCTTGTGAACACAAGATGGCACCCTTCCCTTCCATGAGGTAAAAGAGTAGCTTCTGTCTGTGATTTCTTTTAAGATTCCACTTTGGTCAATTATATCATGTCCTGAGAACCAAACAACGGCTTAGTGGTAACAGTTTTTCTGCTTTGAGAGCGTTAAAGTATTATCTAATACCTGGATCGATAACTTCTTAAGTACATTATAGATTAAATGTGGTATTTTTTTAAATCAACTTTTCAAAGTATGTGATTCATTCTGAAATTTTTAAAATTAAGAATAAGTAACATTCTATTGTGTAGTAAGAGTCTCTATAGATAATAAAAGATTTGTTGCTTAGTGTTTTGCATGTAAAAATCAGACAATTTTTTTGATATGGCAACAATTAAACAGTTATGTATGATGAAAACTATTCAATTTCTTACCAAATTTGCCCTTATAGCATATTAAATTTTTCTGTTAGGTAATAGCAGTTATTTCCTAGAATCACAAAATGAATAAAGTCTTTGGTTTTATTATGAATTATTTCATTTTTGTAATGTATTTATTTTTAATCAATGAGTATCCAAAATTCAAAAACTTACAGCTTTTAGATTTTGAAGATGTTGCATATATTACCTCTTTGGAGTATTTAAATTGTAATTGTACTCTAGTTTTGTTTTTGTTTTTTTTTTGCTGCTGCTGTTAATTTGCTAACAAAGTATTCTCAGATCAGAACTTAACCCATGTTTCCCACAAAACTAGATAATCTTTTTAAAGTTTTTCTGTGATTCAGCTTCATCAGATATGACATTAAAAACTACAACACTGGATTTCTTTATTCACAGACCTGTAAATAATGTAGATGTCTGGCAGTAAATGCACAGTCTGGGCTTTAGTCTAATTACTCCAAGTTATCTTATAACCTAGTTAAAAGTTAAGGTCAGAAAAAGAGAGAGAAAAAGGTGAGGTCTGGTAGTTATTATTTCTTGGTTAATACTGTGGATGCTTTTTGGAGAAAGAGGCACATGTAACAGTGAACTGGAGGCATCCAACCTCAAGACTCTGTAGTTGTAAAGAATTTAGTTTTTCAGTATTTATAGTGAAAACATTTTACACTGTTTTGGAAAAGCCTGTTTTGATTGACAACTGATAATTACGGTTTTTGTGTCGATATACCATATTGTTGGCATATTGTAAACTTTGGTTATAAGGGTTTAATGACATCATCTTCTCTCATAGCCAAAAGTGCAGTGAGTCGCTGTCTCACCTTAATTTACTTTTGGGGTTTTGTTTTGGTTTGGTTTGGATTTTGTCCTTTAATTTTTAGCGTAATATTCCATTCTCCAGAAAGTTCAAAATAAAAGGCTAAAGGAAAATTTGAATGAACACTAATGAAATATTGATAAGTTTGTGGGCATTTCCCCCAAAAGCTTTAACTATTGATTTTTCTTTTCCTTTTTCTAAAACCTACATGGTTTGGCATAATTAGATAGTGATTTTTTTTATTAGTTATCTATTTTATACATATTAGTATATACATGTCAATCCCAATCTCTCAATTCATCCCACCACCACCCTCCCCTTTCCACCCTTGTTGTCCTTACGTTTGTTCTCTACATACATCTGTGTCTCTGTTTCTGCCTTGCAAACCAGTTCATCGGTACCATTTTTCTAGATTCCACATATATGTGTTAATGTACAATATTTGTTTTTCTCTTTCTGACTTACTTCACTCTGTATGACAGTCTCTAGGTCCATCCATCTCTCTACAAATGACCCAATTTCGTTCCTTTTTATGGCTGAGTAATATTCCATTGTATATATGTACCACAACTTCTTTATCCATTCGTCTGTCGATGGGCATTTAGGTTGCTTCCATGACCTGGCTATTGTAAGTAGTGCTGCAATGAACATGGGGTGCATGTGTCTTTTTGAATTATGGTTTTCTCTGGGTATATGCCCAGGTGTGGAATTGCTGGGTCATATGGTAATTCTATTTTTAGTTTTCTAAGGAACATCCCTACTGTTCTCCATAGTGGCTGTATCAATTTACATTCCCACCAACAGTGCAAGAGGGTTCCCTTTTCTCCACACCCTCTCCAGCATTTGTTGTTTGTAGATTTTCTGATGATGCCCATTCCAACCAGTGTGAGGTGATCCCTCATTGTAGTTTTGATTTGCATTAGTGATGTTGAGCAGCTTTTCATGTGCCTCTTGGCCATCTGTAATTAGATAGTGATTTAATGTTAGAATTTAGAAACAATTTCTAAGGTTGAGTCATTCAATTGTTACGGAGGTTAGTTTGCAATGAGACAGTCCAGCTAAAACTGTCACCACATCCTGATTAGTTCTTGAAATGTATAAACTGATGTTTTTACCAGCTCCTCTGTGCAGTTATCCTCAGCTCTAGCTGTGCATTAAAACATTAAAGAGTTTTTAGAATGCTGGTGTTTAGGCCACACTCACCACCGCCACCCCCACCACCCCCATTATTGAGCTCCCCGAGATGATTCTCATGTGCTGCCAGGGTTGAGAAACACTGCTCTTTTATGTTCTGATGCCCTACCCACCAAAGCTCTTGTTAATCCTGATCATATACAAAAGAAGACCAGAAGTGACCTTGCACATTCGACTTCTAGAAGGACTAGAGGCAGCTACTCTACAGTCTTTGAGGCCAGTCTTTGAGCAAAATTTCTGAGGCTCACTTTGTGCCTGGAGACTCAAGCCTAAGGGAGAAGAATCCCAAAAAGTAACCTGGGTGCATGAGCACAGCCACACCAGGAGATTAACTCCTGGAATCAAATGTGCTCTTCTTCACAGGAAATTACTCACATTTTCTCCCAGGGCTTCCCCAGTGGCGCAGCGGTTGAGAGTCCACCTGCCGAAGCAGGGGACACGGGTTCGTGCCCCGGTCCGGGAAGATCCCACATGCCGCGGAGCGGCTGGGCCCGTGAGCCATGGCCACTGAGCCTGCGCGTCCGGAGCCTGTGCTCCGCAACGGGAGAGGCCACAACAGTGAGAGGCCCGCGTACCGCAAAAAAAAAAAAAAAAAAATTTCTCCCAATTACTAGAACTTTAGTTCTATAAATGCAATGGATGAAGGTCATTAACATTAGACCTCACCATCTCGGTATCTCTAGTCCCTTCCCTACCCCAACTTTTCAATTTGCCTGTAAAAAGCATTCATAACTTGAATAACTTCATAACTTCATAACTTGAATAATTAAGAGCATAAACTTATAAAAAATAAGAAATTCTGATTTTTTTTTTTTTAACAGATGCTGGGACTGGCTCAAGGATGTTTTGACCACACTATTCCATATATTAAAGAAAGGGAACAATTTGGCAAAAGAATATTTGATTTTCAGGTATATAATTATTACCATCTTTCTACAGTGCTGTGCTCTCCCTCTTCCCATTAATGAAGAGCTTCGTTACAAAGCTGTAAGGGAATCCCCTCGGGGATTTTAATGGGAGAGGCACAGAGAGGAAGGAATAGATCTTGGTGCATATACTTGTGCCTACCTTGACCTTCTCCAAGGGCAGAGCAGTAATCCTTGAGGCCTGGCTATGGCATGATTCAGGATACCTTGGTGAGCACTTGGGAGCTGCCTCCTTACTGCTTCAGAGTTCCAGGGCATGGGGTCTGTAGTCAGACTTCCTGGGTTCAAATCCTGGTTCTTTGTCTTACTATTACTAGCTTTAGTTACCCCACCTCTCCAAACCTCAACTGCCTCATCTGTAAAATAAAGATAACACTCTGTACCGTCTAGGGTGATTCAGAATCAGGTAAATGTTTCAAGTGTTTGACACATTATTAAAAATAAGTCAAATTTTTAAACCTAATTTTGTGATCATTTATTTTTTAAATCTTGGCAGTTAACAATTACCTGAACTTTGAAATTTTTTAAAGAAGCAATACACGTAGTGGTTTATTTTGTTATTTATTTATTTATTCATTCATTCACTCATTTATTGTGGATGCGCGGGGTCTTCGTTGCGGCGCGCCAGCTCAGAAGTTGCGGCATGTGGGATCTTAGTTCCCCGACCAGGGATCGAACCCGGGCCCCCTGTGTTGGGAGCACAGAGTCTTAACCTCTGGACCGCCAGGGAGGTCCCTGTAGTGGTTTATTTTAGATTGCAGATTTTAAACTATTCTTGCGAAATGAATGTGAATTTTTGGACGGGTATATTTTGGATCTGTCAGTGTTCCACATCCAGGCAGGACTTCGACAATGAGCTGTTTTCGGAAATCACAGTTCTCTACCTTCGGCCTGAATGTTACAGGGGCTCCAGCACCAAGTGGCTCACATGGCCACCCAGCTAGAAGCTGCAAGATTACTCACATACAACGCTGCAAGGCTTTTAGAAGCTGGAAGGCCATTCATTAAAGAATCATCTATGGCCAAGTACTATGCATCAGAGGTAAAAGAAAAAAAAGTCAGTCTTTTTATTTTTTAAAGATATTTATTTATTAACCTCTTCATTTAGAAATATTGGTTATGCATTTGTTTTTCAAGTAAAATAACATGAACTTTCTAGTTTCTACACCAGAAATGCAAAAAAGTAAAGCTGCCATAGGGAGGTGCTTTGATTCTGTGAGGTCTCCATGTTTTCATAGGCTCTTAGATGGAAACCGAGGCACCCAGTTCAGGTAGAAGGCCCACCGTAAATCCCTGGATGAGCCTCAGCTGAACGATGGTTGGGACGAAGTGAATGCCCTGGAGATAATGTGAAATAAGAATGCCCAAGAAGGGACTGTCCCTGTGTTGATGCTTCCCGCTCATGCATATGCATTCTACATGTAACACACTGGACTTTGGTGGAAACTTAGCCTCTTCACTGGGCTGCTCTCTCCCAGCTTCGGCAGTATGTCTTAGTCATTCCCTGGCTTCAAATATTTATTTAACATCTTCAGCCCCCAGATTTAATCTTCTGCCTCAGCCTCCCTTCTGAGTTCCAGACTAATAGATCCCGCTTCTGCTTTACCTACCCACCTCCCCCCAACCCCAGTCTCAAACCTGAGTCCGCTTGACACCCTCCTTTCCCTCATCCCCCAGTTGAATCCATCCTCAGTTTTGAGGATTCAACCCCCTAAATATTTCTTTTTTTTTTTTTTTTTTTTGCGGTACACGGGCCTCTCACTGTTGTGGCCTCTCCTGTTGTGGAGCCGGACGTGCAGGCTCAGCGGCATGGCTCACGGGCCCAGCCGCTCCGTGGCATGTGGGATATTCCCGGACCGGGGCACGAACCCATGTCCCCTGCATCGGCAGGCGGACTGTCAACCACTGCGCCACCAGGGAAGCCCCCTAAATATTTCTTGAATTTGTTTTTCTCTCCCTTCGTACTGCCACCTGTCTAGTCCAAGCTGTGCCGTTTCTTTATCAAACCACTGGACTCACCTTCTAGCCTCTTGTTTTCCCCTGTTGCTTTCTCCCATCCAGTGTCCCTTTTCAAGGTGTCCATGAGGCCATGCCATGCTCCAGCTTTAAACCCTTCAGTGGCTCCTCACAACAAATGGGACCTTTTTATTTGTTGCTATTGCTACTTTTAACAAATACCAAAAATGTAGTGGCCTAAGACAGTACAGTTCTGTTATGTCACAGCTCTGGAGGTGAGACGTCTGAAATGAGTCTCACTGGGATAAAATTAACGTGTCAGCAGAGCTGCATTTCTGGAGGCTCTAGGGGAGAATCCATTTTCTTTTCTTTTCCAGCTTCTAGAGCCAACTCTGTTTCTTGGACTCACAGCCCCTCCCTCCATCTTCAGAGCCAACAGCGTAGGGTGTTCAGATCTGACTGCTTTCTGTTTCCGTGGTTACATCGTCTTCTCTGCCTCCCTCTTTCCTTTATAAGGACCCTTGGGATTACATGAGACCGGCCCAGATAGTCTGGGATCATCACCCCATCTCAAGGTTCTTAACTTAATCACACCTGCAAGTCTCTATGCCATGTAGGTGATGAACATTTACACTTTCTGGGGATTCTCCTGTGGACATCTTTGGGGGCCAGTACGTTATTCAAACTGCTCACCATCGTGTGCGGCCCGCCTGCACCCCATTCCCTTTTTACAGGTCACCCCGATCCCAGCCCATTGGTCCTCAGGCCCTTGAGGCTGACAAACCCATTTTCCCCTTGGAGCCTTTCCACGTGTCATTCCTCAGCTTGAAATGTCCCCTAACTCATCCTTTAGTGCTCAGCGAGGCTGTAATTTCCTCACCTATCCTCCATCTAAGTCACGGCAGCTTCCCTAGGAGGCTCTTCTCTTGCCCCATACAGTTTTTCAGTTTCGGTGATTGCTATTCAATCTCTGTCTCTCTGAATGACCAGCAGGACCAAAAGGGCAGTGAGTGACTGGCCACCCCTCACCATTGTGGCTGGCAGAGTGGGTGACATAAGAAGGCCCTTGATTAACATTTGCTGAGTAACAAGTATGAGTCTAAACAAATACCCTAATTTTCTTAAGAAAATAAGAGTTTTGTGAACTAATAGGGTATTTTACATAAATGGTATGTATAGAGAATGGGACTAAGGAGAAATGCTAATTTATAAAATGACTTCAATCCTTCCAACTGCCAATAACAGTGAATCCACGTTACTAAGAATATTCTACAAGAGTGTTTGTAATGCATAAGTTATGTGGCTTCAACATGTGATTTGCTGCTGCTTTTTGGTAGATTGCGGGCCTAATAACTGGCAAATGTATCGACTGGATGGGAGGAGTAGGCTACACCAAAAATTACCCCATGGAAAAATACTTCCGAGATGCGAAGATTGGTAAACAGAGTTTTTACATTTATTTTGTTTTGACTCTGTAGGCTGTTGTATCTGTTTGATTTTTTTAACTACTGGTACGTAGGCAAAGGCAATTTTAATCTCTTCAGTTATTATGTTTATTGGCTCTCCTTTTCTTGTGGCTGGGTTGTTTTCCCCTACTTCTTCCTTCAAAAAAATAGATTTTTATATATATATTTTAAAACATCAAATTTCCTTTTTAAATGCCCCAAGGCCTCTGAAGGCCTTTCAGTGAAACCACAACAAAATCTACTGTCTTAATTTTTCTTTTACTAAAAATGTTAATATTTTCTATTAGTTTAATGCTGTTGCTTGAAGCTCAGTTCTAGTTTTAGACACTAAGTGCCTGCCCAAGCCTGAGCATTCCGCTGCTCCACTGCCAGGTGGGAAAATAGAAACAGCAGTTATGAAAGCTGCCTGTTCCTGAGGAACCATCCAGGCTCGTGTGTTGATAGTTTAGGAACAAAAAACTTCCAGCTGTTTAATACTGATTCTGGAAATCTGTAAACCAAATAGAAAATTGTTATCTCTTAGGCAGAATTACCTTGTCAAATAGTACCATATTCAGGGGACATTGGACAGTATTCCTGGTAAAGTTTTACAGTAAATGCAGAGGTAATGTTTGCAGAGCTGTTTCTTGTATAGACTCTTAACCACATCTCCACTCCTAATTGTTCCTTTTCTCCCCTTTGTTTAAGGTACAATATATGAAGGAACTTCAAATATGCAGCTGAACACCATTGCAAAGCGCATAGATTCAGAATACTGACAGCCACGGGAGTAGGACCCCTCCCTGGTGTCACTGGTGTAAAATTTTAAACTATTGTGCCTTGTTGGGGGCTGCATTGAATGATTTTATTTAGGCCCTTCACCTTGGATCTGGAGGTAGACCTTTCCTGTCTCCTCTTTCCAATCTGCTTAACTTAGGTGCAGAAAATCATTTTTAAATTTTGGGAAGAAATGCATCCATATTTTCTCCAAAACTGTTTTTAAAACTCTATGTGCATTATCATTTTAGCTTCAGGGTATATAGAATTTCACTGTATTGGAATTTGGAAAAATAAAGACAATATAAGTATTTCTTGCAGACATGGGTATTTTATATCCCTGTCATTGTGCATCAGTCAGAGAGACGTTTGTGATAGTTGGCAATTCTATAGAAGAAATAGATTCGATTCTAAGTTGCTAAACTAGGTAGCAACTGATAAAAATTTATTTAGAAAAATCTAAAAGTTTTAGTTCTGAATATCTGAAAATGAGTGGAAAATGGAGGGTATAACTCTGTAGTTTATATAATCAAAGAAAGCATTTCAACAAAGTAAAGCAATATAATTTGCTACTATAATTGACCAGTATGAAAGGTGCATTTCATTATGGTATGAAAGGTGCATTTCATTATGGTTTCAGTAGATCTTTTTTTTTTTTTTTTTTTTTTTTTGCGGTACGTGGGCCTCTCACTGTTGTGTGGCCTCTCCTGTTGCGGAGCACAGGCTCCAGATGCGCAGGCTCAGTGGCCATGGCTCACAGGCCCAGCCGCTCCGCGGCATGTGGGATCTTCCCGGGCCGGGGCACGAACCCGTGTCCCCTGCATCGGCAGACGGACTCTCAACCACTGCGCCACCAGGGAAGCCCCAGTAGATCATTTGAAAAACAAGTCTCTACATTAGTTTTCAAGTATGAAATTTAAATAATTTTGTTTAATAATTAGAATATACTCAATATTGTAATATCTATTTTTTTCTGTCTTTAAATTGAATACTGTTTTCTCAAACTTAGTTATTGAGCTTTATCATGAATAGTAATTCAGAAATTATATTTTGGTTCAGTGATTCTCAAGAGGAGATGTCTTGTCCCCATAAAGAAGTGTATTAAAATCTTATAAGGAATGAGGGATAGAAGGGAGCTGTGGAGTTCAAAAAGCATATTTGGTAATAGAAAAAATGACATTTCTGGGAAGGCAAAAATAAATCTGTTGTTTTACAGTCAAATTATGGAAAGGCAAAGCTCAACATAATAGACGGCTGGCAATGCCATTTCTTCAGTATCAGGGATTCTCAATCAGAGAGACCTTGTAGGGTACAGGTCCTCAGTCCCCTCAGGAGGGAGGAGGACAGTGAAAGGTGAGTGTTTTATATTTTCTGGAAGGGGGCATGGGTTAGAGGTGTTGGAAAATGTTTCAAGGCTCATACAGTTGCTTAAAGTAATCACTGCTGTCAAAAGGGAAGCACTTTAGTACTTTAATGAAAGGATAATGCTTATTAAGAAAACTTGACATTTTCAAAGTAATTTTGCTTTGCGCATTCATGTTCATTGAATTGGGTTAATTTCTATAATGGATACCATAGTAAAATATTCAGAATTGTGTAAATACGATTGAGACAGGAATTACATTAGAATATTAGGAAGAAATACAGACAAATTTAGACCTTAGGTCAAAAGAGAGAAAGTCTACTTGATTTTCAGATAGGGCTGATGGAAGCCAGTCATTCAGTGTTTTAGAACAAAAAGACAGTAATCTGATAAGGAAAGTAGGGGATGGAGGAAATGCCCTAAAGGGGGGCTTGGACATCTTTAATTTCTGTGATTATGCGAGAGAGGTGGGCTTTTCAGGTAACGGAATAGAAGCCAACGGTTAGTAAAAAGAATCCCAGCTTCCTCCTGTAGAGTTACAAACACGTGAAACTACAATAAGCCTCTTTCAGGTTAGTAGCATGAGAGAGGCTCCCATGTACATCTAGACCTTGAATTTATAGTTCATATTGATACAGTTCTAATTGTGTGTATATTTTTTGTACAGGTTCACAAATAACAGTTGAAAATTAATTATGTACTGTAATTAATATCTGTACCTGCCTTCTATTACTGAATTGTGTTATTGTACCGTTTACCAAAGAGGATGTTGTGGGTTGTCCCCATAGTTCTTCCATTATAGCTTCTCTTAATAACCATGACTTTGGGGGTCTTGAGTTTGTGTCTAGTGGAGGACGAGCTTGTTTACCTCCTGAAACCTGTCATTACTGTTCGTTAATTTGAGGATAGGGCTGTCAGGGGCTCAGAAGGAAGAGACTTGAACACAAGCAACAAGTCGTATTTGTGTGGCAGAGCTGGACTCAACCCAACTGCCAAGGTAGTATTGTTAGACGTTTCACTTTACAACACAAAAATGAATTGGTGTCAAAGATTTTAGAATTATGGAAAGCTAAATCTAGAAAGAGTTTAGAGAACCATCCAGCCAACTCTCTCATTTAAGAGTGAAGGATTCATGTAACCCAGAATACTTGCCCAAGGTCATCCATCCATCCAAGGCCAAAGATAAGACAAGGATCCAAATGTACTAGGTCCCAATTCAGTGCTCTTCCTACTGTTTACTGCTGTCTCTGTTCAACAAATTTTGGATTTCATCCTTGTTATGTTTCAATACTCTATTGATTTATTTTAGGTTTAACTGATAAAGAATTAACATTTCAGAAGTGTTAAGATTGATCAGTGTCGTTACTCACATATATCAATCACCTGCCAAACACACTGGCTCTCCTAGGATGTAGCTGGTATGTCAAATGTAAAGATTATTGTGTGTGATCACTTGGTTTTATGATTATGATGTGTTTTAGTAAATGCACTAGTTATATCCTTGCTGATGTATTTTTGCTGATCTTTCATAAAGTGAAACTTTTGTTGTAATGGTACGTATCAGACTGTAATCAGTGTTACAAAATCAGTATTCTATGGAGAATGAAAAAATAAAGCACTAACTGGAGACTTTTGCTACTCTAATAAAGCAAAATTGTTTGTTATACATACAGAAGAAGTAAGAAAATAGTGTAACCTTCCTGCAAGATAGACACAACACCTCTGTTTACCAAGCTGATAGCTTGACTCTCATGTAAACCAATTTTGTTTGTTTTCAGGGAAGAGGTCTTATACTTTAACTTTAAATTCTTGATGCTAAATAAAATTTTACCAGAGGGACTCCCTTTTTTAAAAAACAAAATAAGCAGCTCTTCGATAGAGAGGTCACCTCTTCTGAGCACCTCTTCACAGTATAGCTCTTATCTAGATGATATTTATGCCCATGTTTATAGTAGTACTTCTGGAAATTTTATATCGTTGAAACTTTTACTCAGTAATACGCTATTGTCTAACCTTATAGGAGATTTCAGCCTATCTGTTCCCCATTATTTCCTACATTATTTTAGAAATCTAGGTGTTAGTCCCTGTTTTCATTTGTCCTTCAATGACCTGTGCCGAGCAGTCATTCAATGACCTGTGCCGAGCAGTCATTCAGTGACCTGCGCCGAGCAGGGGCCCAAGGTGCCATGGGCTCCAAGCTGCCATGCAAAGATGAGTAAGACCAGATTCTTATCGAAATGTATTTATGTCAGGTGTCTTTCTTCTGTTCTCATTGTTGTATCTTCACACATAGAAAACCACCAAGGCCAACCTTATGCAAAAGTATTTCTTTAGATCTGTTAGAATGATAAAAATAGCGCTAAGCTCTCTTGAGCTCTTATCATGTGCCAGCCATTATTCTATGCTCTTGACACATAGTAACTGACAGCCCTATAGAGTAGGTGCTCTTGTTAGCCTATTGTAAAGGCAAGGAGACTGAGGCATGAAGAGGGAAATGAATTGCTTATTGATACATGACAGAAGTGATTCAAACTTGGGCAGTCTGACTGATGAAGGCCCTCCCAGATTCATTCCTTTGGGTCTTTAAGGTTTGTTAATTTTCAGGAGTCTTCTGGTAAAATGCCACTGCCAACTAGCCCTTTATTAGCTAATAATTCTTCAGGATTGTTTCAGATCTTTTCAAGCAGAGAAGCTAGCTGAGAACATGGCCTGTAAAAGAAATAAATAGATGTGGTGGGATCATCTGTGTTCTCAGAGAAAGAATGGGAGAGTAGGTGGATAGGGCAGTAGGAAGATGCAGTAGAGCAGGGGTCCCCAACCCCTGGGCCATGGACTGATACTGGTCCTTGGTCTGTTAGGAACAGGGCCGCACAGCCGGGGGGGAAAGGCAGGTGAGCGGCAGGTGAGCGAGCAAAGCTTCATCTGTATTTATAGCCACTCCCCATTGCTCGCACTACCGCCTGAGCTCCACCTCCTGTCAGTATTATGGTGAGTTGTATAATTGTTTCATTATATATTACAATGTAATAATAGAAATAAAGTGCACAGTAAATGTAATGCACTCGAATCATCCTGAAACCATGCCCCTACCCCACATCCGTGGAAAAACTGTCTTCCACGAAACCAGTCCCTGGTGGCAAAAAGGCTGGGGACCACTGCAGTAGAGGGATGAGAAAAGTACTGAAAAGGGAATTACGGAAATACCCCCCCACCAAAAAAAAATCATCTCCATCACAGCCATCAAAAAGCCACCCTGAGGTAGGAAGGAAGACAAGCAGGATGCAGAGCTGAGTGGGTGTGGCTGTAGGATGTTTGACTTGCCATCGCTTGTATGGATAGCTCACATTATACAGGGGAAAAAACCTAACTTTACAAAACTTTTTTTTTTCCAAAGAAATCATGGGAAGTGTAAAACAAAATAAGGCAGGAATATAGCCAAACATAGTAGGACTTATAGGTATAAATGGGTTAAACTCACCTGTTCGAAATAAAAGATGTCAAGATGGCACAAAAGGAAAATTTAAATCCCAGCTACATAACATTAGAAACACCTAAAAAAAGCAGCACAGGAAAGCTGAGATAAAGAGAAGGAAAAAGACCATACAAATGCTACTAAAAGGAAAGCAGGAACAGCAATCAAAACTGAATTAGGGGCTTCCCTGGTGGCGCAGTGGTTAAGAATCCGCCTGCCAATGCAGGGAACACATTGCCACGGAGCAACTAAGCCTGTGTGCTGCAACTACTGAGCCTGCACTCTAGAGCCCATGAGCCACAACTACTGAAGCCCGCGTGCCTAGAGCCCGTGCTCCGCAACAAGAGAAGCCACTGCAATGAGAAGCCCGCGCACCATAATGAAGAGTAGCCCCCGCTCGCCGCAACTAGAGAAAGCCAGGACGCAGCAATGAAGACCCAACGCAGCCAAAAATAAATAATTTATTTTTTTAAAAAAAGCTGAACTAAAGGCAAAAATAATTTTAAAGGACAAAAAAAGGATATCTCATAATAAAACAGGAAGACTTCACCAAGAAGTTCCAATAATCATGAAGTTTATGTCTCTAACAACATGGTTAGGAACTATATACAACAAAACAAAAAATAAAAATACAGTGAAAACATTGACAAAGCCATAATCACAGCCTCTGACTTAGAAATCAACAAGTCAAGTAGGAAATGGTAAGAACAGATAGAGAGGGATTGGGTAGCATAATTAACAAGTTTGATATATATATAGAGAGAGAGAGAGAGAGGAAACTTTTTCTTTTCAAATGCAAATGAATTGTCTAATCTAGAATTTTGCCACAAAGGAAACTTCTACAAACTCCAAAAAGACAGACTTACAGGCAACATTCACTGTACACAATGAGAAGTAAATAACCCAAATATAGGATGCAAAAAAACTCATCATAACTTTAAATAACCTTGGTTAATTAGAAAATAAAGATATAAATTACAAATTGTCAATAAAAGTATGGGAAACTGAGCTGTTTTAGTCAGTGCTTCTGGGAGGATGGACAAGAAGGCATGTCAGGGACCTTAAGGACAGCATAGTTTGTAGTAGTGAAAAATTAGAAATGGCTAGGTAGGAGAATATATAAATCATGGACATACACACTACGCAATCCTGTGCAGCAGTTTAAAAGAATAAGACCCATGTTCTGAGGTTAAATCATCACCAGCTTATATTGTTTAAGAAAATAACAAATCACATAAGATTTGTGGAGAACGGTACAAATCTATATATTTCTGTAAGTCCAAGCATGTATATAAATTCTTAGAATAAACTGGGAAAATACAGTCATCACACTGAGGGCTGCGCTGGGAGTGGGGGCCAAGAAGACGGCATGAGAGTCGTTGGCATCATCTAGATTGTTTGAATTTTTATAATTTTATAATATTGTGCAATTGTAATAAAGTAAATATAATCTTGCGTAATTGAAAATAAATCAAATTAAAGCTGTGTATAGGGTTATGGAAAAATTTCACTCTTGTGCATCAATTCCCCTTTAACCAACTTTTCTGCTTTTCTCAAATAGCCACAGCCACGTAGGCAGCTCCATTCGGCCACACGGGAGACAAAGACTCTGACACAGAGAGGACAGAAAAGGGGGCTGACACCTAAGCCCTTGAAGGTTTGACCTCTGTGGGTAAATAGCACTGACCACGTTGAAAGACCCTCCCACGAAAAGCAGTGTGTGTCTTGCTTTGCTGAGCGGGGACTTCCCCGGGTTGGGTTGGGTTGGGCGCATACTCGGGTATGAACTGGACCGTCCGCACTGGCCCTGGGATTAGCATCTTGTCTTTAGTTGTAATTTGATTTTATGTGATTCAATCTGAGGTATTGAAACATAATATTTTCTTGGACAAGAAAAATAAATTTCAAAACATCTCAAGTCCAAGGACCCAGGTTTAAATTGGGTGAGCAAAACTAGGGCCTATGACCTGCAAACTAGATTTTTTTTTTAACGTTTTAAATGGTATGTAAATATGTGCATAATCTCCTTAATTTTGCCTCTTGCCCACGAGGCGTAAAGAAAAGTTTGCCAGCCCATGATGAAAGTAGTGCCTCCTAAGTCTGATTTTACTCAAGTTGGTCAGTCAGGGTGTCACACCAAAAAAAAAAGAAAAGAAGACCTCCCCTAGGAACTCAGGTTATTATTATTCTCTCTGAATTTCATTTGTAACCTGTCTAGCCCGATTGGCTCCTTGCCTCAATCTACAGAAGTGCTCCGGTCTCCCCATCCTTAAAGGATAAGCTTCCGTGAGCCGCTGCTCCATTCTCCCTGCACCAACCCCTCGTACTCATCGCCTGATCCTTTAATCCCTTTTTGCTTGACGTTCACTTTTGTCAGTGAGTTTCAACCGTGTTCTCAAAGTTATCTTTTTACCCTTAATTCGTGGCTGATTATATCCATTCCGAACATAGCTTTGGATACCCCACTTCTAAGATTCTGCTTCCTTTACTTTTTGACAAAATGTCTACTTTTGGCTGACTCTTGGTTTCTTTTCCCATAAGTGGAAATTCTACCACTTATCAAGATTCCACGATTGCAGCTCTTCTATCCTCCACACTAACGTCCTCACTGTGTTTTAGAATAACTTCTAGTCTTTTTTTTTTTTTTTTTTTTTTTTGCGGTATGCGGGCCTCTCACCGTTGTGGCCTCTCCCGTTGCAGAGCACAGGCTCTGGACGCGCAGGCTCAGCGGCCATGGCTCACGGGCCCAGCCGCTCCGCGGCATGTGGGATCTTCCCGGACCGGGGCACGAACCCGTGTCCACTGCATCGGCAGGCGGACTCTCAACCACTGTGCCACCAGGGAAGCCCCCTTGCCTTATTTTGCACTCAGTCATACAACAGAAACCTATCACTGTATAATGTATGTACAGTTCCTTTGCACATTAATACTCCATCTTTTCAACCCAATTGATTTTTCCAAGTAGACAAAGGCTAAGGATACACATATTGGTTGCTGCTAAGCTCATTTTAAATGTATTTTGTAATAAAGGGCATTTTTGAGACTGAAACAACCCTGCACTTGTCCAATGGGCAAGAAGTCTTGGGAATTACTCAGATTGAAACATACCAACATTAAATTTATTTTTTAAATTTTATTTATTTATTTATTTATTGGCTGTGTTGGGTCTTCATTTCTGTGCGAGGGCTTTCTCTAGTTGCGGCGAGCAGGGGCCACTCTTCATCGCGGTGCGTGGGCCTCTCACTGTCGCGGCCTCTCTTGTTGCGGAGCACAAGCTCCAGACGTGCAGGCTCAGTAGTTGTGGCTCACGGGCCTAGTTGCTCCGTGGCATGTGGGATCTTCCCAGACCAGGGCTCGAACCCGTGTCCGCTGCACTGGCAGGCAGATTCTCAAACACTGCGCCACCAGGGAAGCCCAGAAATGTACCAACATTAAAAGCTGGCTAGATTCATCTGTACCATTTTTCTAGGTTCCACATATATGTGCTAATATATGGTATTTGTTTTTCTCTTTCTGACTTATTTGTAGCGCAGGAATAGAGATGCAGACGTAGAGAACGGACATGTGGACATGGGAGGGGGAGGTGGAGGGGGATGAATTGGGAGATTGGGATTGACATATATACACTACCATGTGTAAAACAGATAGCTAGTGGGAAACTGTATAGCGCAGGGAGCTCAGCTCAGTGCCCTGTGATGACCTAGGTGGGTGGGATTGGGGGGTGGTAGTGGGAGGGAGGTCCAAGAGGGAGGGGATATATGTATACATATAGCTGATTGACTTTGTTGTAAAGCAGAAACTAACACAACGTTGTAAAGCAACTATACTCCAATTAAAAAAAAGTTATACAAAAAAAAACTGGCTAGATATAGAAAGGCATGGATATTGTTTTTTCAGCATTAAAAAATGTAGGCTCCGTTCATCTACTGTCGTGTTCTAAGAAGGCATCATTTGGTGGACATTCATGCTGTCTTGGGGTTAACACACTTCTCACCTCAGTTGACCCTAAGTTTATACAAATGCTTGCCTCATTCCAGCAGATGTTTTGGTCTGAAATTTCCACTGGGCTTCAGCAATCCAGGGCAATCTCTGGAAGAGTAAAAATTTCAAAACAAGTTTATTTCTTCATCTCTGACTAATAATGTAGATGAAGAAGAAGCTGAATCCAAATCCAATACTGTAGTGTTCACCACTGGCCCCTTAGAGGAGGGAGCTTCATGTGTTTATGCAAAAGTCAGAAGAGTCCACAGGCATCTGAAGGGAATATCTCTTGAAAGAAATCCTCATGCTTCCTTGGTACCATCCGGAAGAGAGTGCTCTCAGATAGGTGGGTTGGTTTTAAGGCTTTTCTGTAATTTCTCTCAAGACTCATTTTTCTCTTATGTTCTTCTGAAATTGTCCTATGCCCTTAACTTCTAACATTTTTCTGGCCCCTATTTCCTCTTGCATTTTTACTACCTCACTTTATGGGTTTCCCACAGTAATTTCAGCATGCCCTGTGTAAGAGAGAACATCTCCCCCGCCAGCATTTCTGCACGTGTTCTCTGAAGGTGAGGAGGCCAGGCCCTGATGTCCCTGGGCCTGGGGCTAGCCTACCACCAGAGGCCCAGCTATGGTCTCGTTGGGTTTTTTTAAATTAATTAATTAATTAAGTTTTGGCTGAACCACATGGCTTGCAGGATCTCAGTTCCCTGACCAGGGATTGAACCCTGGGCCACAGCAGTGAAAGTCCAGAATCCTAACCACTAGGCCACCAGGGAACTCCCCTAGTCTTATTGTTTTAATCAGTAATTACTTTTTTAATTAATAAAGAGGGTGAAATTAATTAATTAAAGAATGTACCTTCATAAAAAATGTAAATTGAAGTTAAGGCAAAGTTTAAAATTTAAATTCTTCTTCATCTGTTTCCAAAAGTTATTTTTCTTTTAAAGTACTCAAAATTATTAATATTAAAAGGCCAGGGACTTCCCTGGTGGTGCAGTGGTTGGGAATCTGCCTGCCAATGCAGGGGACTCGGGTTCAATCCCAGGTCTGGGAAGATCCCACATGCTGTGGAGCAACTCAGCCTGTGTGCTGCAACTACTAAGCCCTCGCACCACAACTACTGAGCCCACACGCCTAGAGCCCGTGCTCCGCAACAAGAGAAGCCACAGCAATGAGAAGCCCGTGCACCACAACGAAGAGTAGCCCCCGCTCACCGCAACTAGAGAAAGCCCATGCGCAGCAACGAAGAGCCAACACAGACAAAAATAAAAAACAAATAAATAAATTTTACAGGCCAAATAAAATTCCAAGTTATATAAATTTTTGTTATTTAAATAAAACTTAATTTTGATTTTTGACATTTCAATTAGTTATTAAATACTTTTTATAAAAAAGACCATTCCCAATTCTAGTATTCAGTGTCCATCAGTTAATGTAATGAATTGGTGTCACATGCCATGCATGTTACATGTAGACATACGTACATAAAGTTAAAAGTCATGTGAATTATTAGTATTACAAAATGTTGTCAGCCACCATGTAAAACAGTTGGAAAGCTATGCCAATTCATGGGAACTTCTGGAACTGTCCATTGGAACACAGAGAAGCCAGAAAAGGGAAGCTCTGCTTTGGGAAATGATCATTGGTTATGCAAGGATCTATCCCACTCTTGTTTTCCAAGAGGAAGGATTTGACAAGTTAGTGACTTCGTCTTTTCCCTAAGCAAGTCCTCCTCACCTCCAAAGCAGTCTCTCTCTCTGATATCGTCCTCGTCAGGATTCAGGCTCCTTCTGTTTCAGGCACTTTGGGCAGAGGAGATGTGGTCCCCCATGACTTGAAAGGTGTTAGTCATGAGAGTGGATGCTTAGGGCTCAGGTCACCATGTGGCAGCATGAGCACCAGATCCCAGTGAATACAGGGACTGTTGTGTGTTTATGAAATGCAGGGCCTGGGGCAGCAGGTCCCCTTGCCCATGTCTAAGTGCAGTACTAACATTGAGAATATCCGTACAAAACATGCAGAATACATCATTCTGAAATGCTCCGAGACAACTTGCCAAATTCTTGGAACTGTGATGAAATAAGTTAAACTCCTTTATCTAGTTTTAAAATTGCTTCTGTTGCCACATCTTCATGTAGGTTGTTAGTTCTAAGATTTGGTTCCTGACACAAGGAAAGCAGAGCTGGATACCACCACAGCCATTCCCAGCGTATGAACCAGGCATGTGGTATCTGAAGCAAAGCTTCTGCTTCTCAGCCTTGACTGGGAGGTCAGGTTCAAGACCAGAGAGAAAGTGGAGGTTCTGCTCCCTTTTCCCCTCCAGCTTTATCCTAAAAGCAGCTGATAGCCTTTGGGTAGAGGTGCAGGTACTCTGAGGAAAGGAGTCCAATGCTTTTATTCTTTTGTTTTCAGCCACGCTGCGCAGCACGCGGGATCTTAGTTCCCTGACCGGGGATCAAACCCGAGACCCCTGCAGTAGAAGCACGGGGTCCTAACCACTGGACCGCCAGGGAAGTCCCCCCCAACGTTTTTATTCTTGAGAAGGGAAGGATGAGATGAGACCTGGAGCCAAGAATCGTCAGGTACTGGCTTTAAGATGTGGGGTAAAAGGGAATCAAAATCTTAAGAACAAGCAAGGAGGCAAGCTCAGGAAGCTAGAAGGAGTCAGGAAATGCCCAGTGGTGCTGACTGGGGGTGGGAGGGAAGAAGAAGAACATTCAAAGGGAAAGCCTCCAGCACTCCTGGCCCTGGAGAAGGAAAATGGACTTGGGAGCACGTCCGTGGGATACTCCAGGCACTGAACTGAAGGTTTGCCTGCAGCTGAGCCTGAGTTCATGGGCACTGAGTACATTTAGACCAAAGGAGGGCTCAGTTACTCTTATTAGGGAGGAAAAAAGGAGGAGAAATATGTCAAAATAAGTTTGCGGAATTAAAAGTCAGGTGGGGGGCTTCCCTGGTGGCGCAGTGGTTGGGAGTCCGCCTGCCGATGCAAGGGTTGCGGGTTCGTGCCCCGGTCTGGGAAGATCCCACATGCCGCGGAGCGGCTGGGCCCGTGAGCCGTGGCCGCTGGGCCTGCACGTCCAGAGCCTGTGCTCCGCAGCGGGAGAGGCTACAGCAGTGAGAGGCCCGTGTAATGCAAAAAAAAAAAAAAAAAAGTCAGGTGGGTTGTGAGGACTTCTGAAATTAGGAGATCCCCTTTTTTTTCTGGATGAGAGGAACTTCTGAGATAGCCAGGGACAGAAGGGAGAAGCAAGAAACCATGAAAAGTTTTGGTGGAATTACCTAATTTGGGGTAAGAGAAAGAATCTTTCCCATCT
Source organism: Lagenorhynchus albirostris (assembly GCF_949774975.1). Lineage (NCBI taxonomy): Eukaryota > Metazoa > Chordata > Mammalia > Artiodactyla > Delphinidae > Lagenorhynchus > Lagenorhynchus albirostris. The sequence goes on from NC_083110.1 coordinate 75,368,842, forward strand.
GCTATGGACTGAATGTTTGTGTTCATATATTGAAATCTTAACCCACAAAGTGGGTTAAAGTATTCGGAGGTGGGGCCTCTAGAAGGTGCTTTGAATGGGATTACTGCCCTTATCAAAGGACCCGGCTGAGACCCTTTGCCCCTCCAGCCACAAGAAGTTACAGTGAGAAGACGGCTGTCAATGAGGAAGCAGCTCCTCACCAGACACCGAATCTGATGCCATCATAATCTTGAACTTCCCAGCCTTCAGAACTGAGAAAGAAATGTTCGTTGTTTATAAGCCACCCAGTTGAGCCTGAACAGACTAAGGCATCACCCCTGCCCCAGCCTCCAGATGCTGAGAAAACGTATCTGCAGGATGGATGGCCAGATAGGAAGCGCTCTTTGGGTAGTGTTTTTTCTTAAGAGAGGAGCCGCTTAGTAAATGTTTCTCCTTTCTTTTACTCACTCTTCATTCAAGTGGGGGCCACAGCTGGGAGTTGCTGGGGACACTAAAACATCATCTGGAAAATCAACCAGATAGGGACGATGGCATTTGCCAACACTCTTCTCAGGGGGTTTGGAGTTTGATAAACCACTTGGATGGAGGAGGTATGAGGCTTGTCTCAGTCACCTCACAGAGCTTGGAACCCCAGAGTCCCGGGGGCCTCAGGGCTGTTTGATTCATCAGCTCAGCAAAGTTATTAGGCCCAGGGTCTTCCCATCTCTATACTCTGCTGTCCTTCCACGGACATCATCCTCAGGCAGGTATAGCCAGGGTGCTGCCACAGCTGCAGGTGTTACCCTTTAACACAATAATGTCCAGGAGAAGAAGAGCTTCTAGGGATGATGGAAGAACAGTCCTCCAGAGATTTCTCTTCTTATCCTCCGGGCCAATTTTGAGTCCCATACTCGTTCCAAAATCATCCCTGGCAAGAAAGTAGTATTACCTTTAGGGCAAAGGAGTACCCGCCCAGGAAAGGTCCACTTCCTTAGGTACATGGATACTGGAGGAGGATAGTTACCAGAGCAAAATCTAGGTCTGCCAGGCAGGAACAGGGAGTGGATGCTGGCTGGGTGACTATTTCCCGGGGCTGCCGTAACAAAACACCATAAACTGGGTGGCTTAAAACAACAGAAATACATCCTCTCACAGTTCTGGAGGCCAGGAGTCTGGAGTCAAGGTGTCAGCAGGTCCATATCCCCTCTGCAGGCTCTAGGGAAGAACGCTTCCTTGCCTCTTTGAGCTTCTGGTGGTTGCCAGCAATCCTAGGAGCTCCTTGGCTCGTGGCCGCACAACTTCCATCCCTGCCTCCATCATCACGTGGCCTTCCTTGCTCTCTGCGAATGTTCCTCTTCTTTCAAAGACACCAGTCATGTTGTATTTAGGGCACACCCTAATCCCCTATGACCTCGCTTTAACTTAATTACATCTGCAAAGATCTTATTTCCAAGTAAGGTCACATTCATAGGTTCCCGGTGGACATGAATTATGGGAGACACTATTCAACCCAGTACATGTGGCATATGCATCCCCCTCTGAGAGAAGACATGTCCTCTTTCAAGGGCTCTGTGAGGATTAATGAGTGGTTCAGAAATGACCATCGAGAGTGGATCTGGGGCTTCCCTGGTGGCGCAGTGGTTGAGAGTCCGCCTGCCAATGCAGGGGACATGGGTTCGTGCCCCGGTCCGGGAGGATCCCACATGCCGCAGAGCGGCTGGGCCCGTGAGCCATGGCCGCTGAGCCTGCGCGTCCGGAGCCTGTGCTCCGCAACGGGAGAGGCCACAATGGTGAGAGGCCCGCGTACCGCGAAAAAAAAAATAAAAGAGTGGATCTGTTCAACTGCAAATGGGATCTTCAGAGTGGCATGCAGAAACCCAGTAACCAGTGGGCCTCCTCCACCAGTTCTACCTCCAAAATAATTCTTAATGTCTCTAGATCTTTCTACCTCTACTAGTACCTTAGTCCAATCGGAAGCATGATCTCTCTCTGGGGACAGTGTAGTCACCTCCTAATTGGCTTCCAGCTTCTACTTTCCCCAGTAATCCAAGCCATTTTCCATAGCAGCCTGAGACAGTCTTTTAAATGTAAGTTGGGTTATTATCACTCCTCTTCAATGATTTCTCTAGAACTATTCTGTCCAGTATGAGAGCCACTAGCCATATGTGGCTATTGAAATTAAGATTAAATAAAATTAAAAATTCAATTCCTCAGTTGTTTCGGGTGCTCGTTAGTCATGTTTGGCTAGTGGCTACCATATTGGGCCGTGTGGATATAGGGCATTTCAATGATTGCAGAAGGTTCTATAGGTCTCTGTGGCTCTAGAAGATGGAGCAGCTGCTTCTGCAGAAGAACAAGTGGCGTCCAGGGCGCCTGGCCAAGCTCACTTTACTGGTCTCCAAGAACTTGTGGCTTTGAAGCAGTATGGAAACATTAATTTGGGGAGCTATTGCTCTTTTTTTGGCATTTTCTCCTTTCTCTTCTCCCCACTTATGCAGGTTCTATGTTCTGTGCCTCCCACAAGGCTGGTAGCAGCACTTTCCCAAATTTTGTCCCTGTTTTCAATGGACAAAAGGGGTTTGAAGGAAAGGAGAACCCTAAATCCAATGTGGAAAATAAGTCTTGAAGGGAATTGCCCCAGATGAATCTGCCCCAAATTAAAGAGGGATTTCTTCAGATTGGAAGAGGAAAGAGAGGCCTTCCATGCCCCACATGTGGCCCAGACTAGCACGTTGCAAATGTGCGCCAGAGGGCAAGGTATTCAGGACCCCAAGAGGCCGGATGTTGGGCAGAGCCCTCTGGCCTCGCAAAAGGTGCTGAACCACAAGCAGGTTCCAGACGTGGCAGAGGAGCCATCTGGAAGGAAGGGCCCGGGACCCGGAGAAGAGACATCTCTCGTGGAGGCAGGTGGTGTGGCAGAGGACGGAGGCACTTTGACCCTCTGAGACCCCAGAGCCCAGACAGAGGTCCTGAGAAAGGAGCCCTGAACAAAGCTGGATACCCGTCAATTTGTTGGGATGGGGCTCAGAGCTGACATCACACTGATTGATGGTATCGAGGGCGTAGGATGTGATTTTTCCCTTTTCCAGAACTGGAGCTAGAGTCCAGAGGTGCTCGAGGATCAGGGACCATACATCTCCGTCTCCCCAGACAGTCCTAGGTCATGCCTGCTGTCTCAGAATGATTTTTTTTTTTTTTGCGGTACACGGGCCTCTCACTGTTGTGGCCTCTCCCGTAGCAGAGCACAGGCTCCGGATGCGCAGGCTCAGCGGCCATGGCTCATGGGCCCAGCCGCTCCGCGGCATGTGGGATCTTCCCGGACTGGGGCATGAACCCACGTCCCCTGCATCGGCAGGCGGACTTTCAACCACTGCGCCACCAGGGAAGCCCTCGGAATGATTATTAATAGTGCCATCCTTCATTTTCAAAAGAGCCTTCCAATTTGGGCAATAAATTATAAGGTCACCATACCTAAGTATCTCGTATTCTGAGTTCAGAAAACCCCCAGGGGTAAGACCAGCCACCTTCCCCCAGGGCCTCAGAGAGGCACCAGTTCAGTAAACCACCTTCAAAATGAGGGGAGGGCACCCACCAGAGTGGAGGAAGGGGTGCTCTACCACCTCAAATCCAAGGTTGAGGATCCTACAAGGAAGGCAGCCTGGCATTTTGTTCCCAGTTGGACACCTTACTTAGCCAGTGGATTGTTGATTTTCCCCATAAAAGCAGGAGAAAAGAGACCCAGGAAACCATGGCACAATGGGGGAACCCCCAAGAGAGGGTCAGGACCACCCTGTCTTGAGTTCTCGGTTCCAAAAAGTTAAGGAAGGTGGATCCTGCTTGTGCCCACAGGCCGGAGAGCTGGCACAGGAGGTAGATGAGATTGTGTTATACCATCTTTCTCTAGACTCTTCCCTTGAGGACAGAGAGGTGTGCGCGGAGGAGGAATGCAAAGAGGCAGCAGTAAAATGCAGCCACTCTTGCAAGAGACCCCCAGGGCCCAGGAGGCAAGTCCCCTTGACAGCCAGCCGTCATTCATAACATGCACATAGAGAAGGCACACAAGGTCAAGGAGGGGAGAGACAGCACCTGCCCCGGCCTCCCCCTCCTTCATCCCCAACCCTAACCACCCCCAGCGCCAGAGGGAGAAGGGCAAAAGTCAAGAGAGACCCTGCGCTCTCCCTCGTGCGCGCGCGCGCGCACACACACACACACACGCCACAAACTGTTAGGGACACGAGACAGGCAGCGCCATTGCTGAGATTCGGGACACACGAGCCTCAAAATGGACATGAGACTGCAGGTTTTAAATGAACAGGGCTAAGTCTTAAGAACAAACCGAGGCTGTTCGATGAACCAAAAGTGACTGAATTTGTCACGTTGAACTGAGATCTACTACTGCCAAGGGAGCAGGAGAGAGGGCTTGGGTAGAGGGTCATTTGGAATGATTATTAGAAAACATCCCCGAACGCTGAGCCTCAGTGCGCTGCTTCCCCCGTGCTCACCTGAGTCGGTGGACCAAGCTCCACACCCATCACCTGTCACTGGGCCACATCCTGGCAGCTTCAGCTGCCTGTGATCCTTGGGTACCCGGCTCTGTCCTCTCTCTGCTCTGGGGACTACATATGGCTTCTCAAAGGAAGCCCCCCCCAAAGCAAACTAGCTGCTTCAACAAGATAACTTGAAAGGTTTTCTGAGAAGTCTCGTAGTGGTAAATGTCGAGCTGCTTGAGACCCTAGGGCTTTGTCAGCTTACCCCCTTATTTATGTCCAGGGAACCTGAGTCTGGAAAGGCCAAAGCCCCTGCTCTCATGACCAAGAGGTTGGGCTTAGATATCAGACTGCAGGGTACGGATGTCTGGTCCCCGATGTCTTAATTATACAGACCGAGATAGCTTACTTGACCTCTCTAAGGTTTGATTTTCTTGACTGTAAAATGGAAATGATAATACCAACGCCCCCCTCGAAGGCTTGCTGTGAGGAATGAGATATACAATGCGTGTGAGCCCCAGCCAAGTACCTGGCAGATAGTAAGCCATCCAACAGACCTTAGCTCTTATTACCAGCTGGGACCACAGGCTGGTCTCCTGGCTCCGCATTCAATACCCTTGTCTCATAAAGTCAAATCAACTGCTAACGAGCAGGTCAGAAAGTAAAGTTGAAAAACTTCCGAAGTCCCACTTCTTCTCAAATTATGGCAACTCCTTTAGCCAAGAGTGGAATACCCTGACCCGCTCGGTTAGAGGTTAGCCGTCAAGGCCACTGCCGCATCTGGCTGTGCAGCCAGCAGAAAATGCGCAGGCCGTTCAAGCTCTTCGGCTTTTCCCACTCCAAGATGATCTGCATGACATTTGGGTCAATCAATTTAGAGATAATGATTCTTGCCGCAGAGCTGTGCATGTCCAATCACAAGAAATAGGGGTCCCCAATTGATTTTTGTGGACTGGTTTCATTTTCTCAGAGAGCTTTTCAGGTCAAACATTGGCCAGAGCTAGGGTGCTGATAGGAGGTGGCATATTTCCATCTGCTTTTGCCCAGAAATGTCTGGCTATCATTGTGCTCTGCTGAATAAAATTGAAATCATCAAACCCTTTGAGGCATTGCAAGCAGGACTTTTAATCCAGGGGGATGGGGGAGGGACACAGAGCATCTGCCTGGAGGAGATACACACACACACACATACATGTGTGGGATTTTTTTTCTTTTCCAGAATAAATTTCTCACAGCAACACAGTGAGATTCAAGAACCTGGAGGGGGCGCTCTTTTCCTGTAATGTGTTTCCACCTCCACGTGTGGACTTCATTTATAGCATCTTTAAAATTAAAGTATAAGGAAGCCTAAATGATAGTTAAAGGAGTAATTAAAAATAGGAAAATGGCTTTATTTCTCTCCTAAACTGGTTGATTTATGCCTTGTTGTGTTTTTTTTGAGAACACAAAACTATTAATTTATGTGTGCAAAGAACAGTGAATGAATCCTAAAGAGCGCTGCAGCCTTTAAAGACCTGAATCATATGTTGAGCTCGTTTAAAACTTGCATAGGAAATTAAGGGAGAATAAAGCCCTTTAATTTGAAAAGTGTATCTATAGTTGCCGCCTAGGATATCTGCAGGGTCATTATTCAGAAAGATTAAGGAGGACTTTATTTTTTTATATGCACTATGTATTTCCCAGTTCCAGCTCACCATGGTGCATTTCAACTTATAAAGAGAAGGAGATAACATGGGGGGAGGGGAGCTTTTTATTCACTTCCCACTTAATTTCCTTGCCGCCCGGCCAGTCCCAGCTTAATGAATGTAATTGCTACCTTTGATGAAAATACTATTATCAAGATCACACATTACATTGGAAAACAGTTTTTCTTTAAACACAGCTACTGCAGTCTCTAATTATGCATGTAACAAGTGTCTCCCGAACAAAAGAGCATGTTGTCTACAATTGCTAGGAATTGGAGCAAGGCAAATTCGAACAAAGGACAGATTAGATTTGCTCCCCGCTCCACAAAGCCCATCCCTCTGATTAATTTCCTGCAAAAACTAAAACAATTCTCTTAAAAGGCGCTCACCCCCTTCTCCAGAATGATCCATATGCCATTTGGGTCTTTCTATAGGGTGATAATGGCCCCTGATTTGAACTCGTGTTAGAAAATAAGAATGGGCTTTTATGAACTTCCTCTTTCTAATGTAAATGAGCGACACAGGATCTTGAGGGATAATGAGCCCCCCAAAAAGTGACTTTTCAGTGACTATAAAAGAGCTCACTGGTAGGGGAAAGTCTGCATTGAGCATGTTCAACCCAATTATTTTATTAGTTTCAAGAAATGAGGCATCTTTGAGAAAATACTTCCCATGCCTGAAACTGAGAGACACCAGCTTTTTCGGGGTTGAATTCCTAAAAGACGGAGAGTTTCTTGACTTACGCACAGAATTTTCAAAATGGATTCATGAGTGAACATAAAGTGCCCTTGTTAGTTTCAGTATAGCACTTTGCTATTGATTTTGGAGGCTGCATTTGGCAGGTGTTCTTCCCTTATCAAATGTGGGGCAGGAGCTAGATTATCCTATAACAAGTCAATTCTACACCCCCCAGCATTATCCAAACCCAGAAGAAAAAAGCCAAGTTAGTTTCCAATACAGTAATAGTTATGAGTATGAGGCCTAGAGTCAGACTTCCTGGATTCAAATCTCAACTTGCAATTTATCGTCTGTATGATCTGGAAAAAAAAAAAATCAGCTTTCTACATCTTTATTTTCTTAACTGTAACATGGGGGTAGCACTTAAAGGGTAGTGAGAATTAAGTAAGATAATACTTGTGAAATGTTTGCATCAATACCTGGCACATAGTAAGCACTCAACACATTTTACTTATTACTATTATTATTTATTATTTGACTTGGAAGACCACAGGTGTTTAATGAAATGGATGTCCCTAAATATTGCTCACCACTTCCTTGGGTCCTGCAGCCTGGTGCCCCCAGGGAAAACGACAGGAAAATGGCATCTCAGATTGAATCCTATGCTCCGTCTAGGGATGAGAAGGCTGCCGGAAACCATATTAAGGAGGGTATGGTTAAATCTGGAGCTCTTTTTGATAGAGTTGGCTGGTCCTTTTCAGAGGCTCATGTACCCTACCAGGATGAGTCCCAGATGTGGTCCAGGAGGAACCAGCAGAGACCAGGAAGATGAAGCATGTTGCCTCCACTACTCTTTGTGGAGAAGGATCTGGATACATAAAATGAGGAGCACCACACATGGGTCCTTGTTATCCTGGGATTCAGTACCTGAGTCCCCCAGTCACGTAGCTTCCTTAGGGCAGTTAGAGACATCATAACACGGTGTTCACTGAAAAACTGACCATCTGTAAACGTGGTGCCCACCCAATGCCCCCTTCTGCTAAACTCTGGTGTCCATCTTTGCCCACCTATGCAAAACCCTAAATTGATTGCAAAGTATAAATTGATTGCAAGGTGAAAATGCGAATTGTGCCAAAGTTACAGGATTTCATGAAGTGAAAACGATGCTGAGGAAGCATTCAAATTCTATGCAAAGCCATTGATAAATGAGGATCTGGCCATTCTTGATTTGAAGAAAGAAAAGGGCAAAGGTGATGACACAGCAGATACTCAAAAGGGAACGATTTGACTGCCATGGATTAACGAACACCTCTGTGAAAAGGCATGAAGCCTTTGGATAATTTTGCAAAAATGACACCTGGTAAGGCCATGCTGTGAAAATCAAGCACAAAGAATGGCTACAGAGTGAGCCGTGACACAATTTTTGGCTGAAAAATTTATACCCCCCAAATCAACATTTGATTCATTCTTTGCTCAAAGATTATGGATGGAATTATAGCCGTAGCTTAAAACACAAGATAAATTAATTTTAATAAATTGTAATACAATTTATAAGTTTTAAGACAAATTTAAGATTTAAGACAAATTCCACATCAAGTCTTTTTAGTTTTCACCATTTACTAAGAAAAGAGATCCCTGTTTAACACAGATCCATTTAAAGTGGGCCTTTTCCAGCACCAATTTTCCTAGGATGAACGGACTTTGTATACGCCAGGTGAGGTCTCAGGAGCCCCAGGACAAAAGGTGTACATTCCTTATGTTAGGGGTTCAGAGCTGCAGAGATGCATCACTTACATACCTTTGCCCAGAGTGAGTGAGGGACACACACACACACACACACACACACACACACACACACACACGCAGGAGTCATTTTCCCGGAGTTTTCACCTCCAGGTTCCAGGTGGAGCCAGCCACTGCAGGTCTCTGTTATCTAGGTAGGGAGGGCTTTCCCAGTATGGGTGCCTTCCCCATGGCAAAGGACCGTTGGTTGTTGGAAAGAAATGGTCCCAGGAGGACTGGACTCAAGCTCAAAGTACTGGGGCTCCAGGACTGGGACACAAAGAGGGATTGAATGGCAGACAAGGAGGCAGCCCCTGGTTTGGCCTGAGGCACGTCCCAGAATCTGAGAACCGAGCTCTGCACATCTCAGACAGCACTCTGGCCCTACCCTCATCCACCATCCCATGAGCAAGGAGAGGGGCCACCTCGGGTCTGAGAGCCAGCGCAGAGTCCAGAAATGCCCGCTAGCCACAGCAGGAATTCTGTTCTCTTATAAGAGCCTTTTGGCCCTGGAAGCAGCCCGCCTGCCTCTTGGTCCAGGCCACAGCCCTGGGAGGGAGGCCCCATGGGCAGAGAAGCAGAAGTGGAGGTGCTGGGACTGCCCCAAGGGCACCCGTTCACTGCTGGGACCCCAGGCAGTCTGAGTGCTGGCGGAGGGCTCCCTCCAAGGCCCGCACATCCATCACTCGCCCCCTCCTCCTGCCGCCTGCATCTCTGCAAATTGGCTGGAGCGATCACCCTGAGGATCCTCGACAGGGGGACAGCATTAAAGACAAGTGAGCTTTGAGGCAGCATCTCTGTCTGTTGATGGCGGCGCAAATAATCGGCCATTTCCTGGTCCACTGGTTAGCGGAATTAGCATACTGTGCGCGGGACAGCCTCCATCTGCCTCCTGCGCTCTTCATTACTGGCGGCAAGGTGGAATCGGCAGCTAACCTTTGAGTCCATGAAGGGTAATGCCCCCCACTCCTGAGAGGACACTCTCACCTAGGATGGCCCCGTCACGGGACCCTGGAACATCCTCGCCGGGCCATCCAGACCACATCCGCGTCTGGTGGAGCTGGCGTTTACGGAAGGCTTGGGGTTAAGGTGGACCCCAAGGGGAGCTCTGGGTTTGGAGTCGGGAGGCCCGGCCTCTCTCTGGCCTCATCAGTGACTCACGGGTTGTCCAGGCAGGTCCTAAAGGTCCTCTAAGCCCCAGCTCCTGGGCTCCCTCCCAGGAAGGCTTTTCCAACCCTGTCCTCACTTTCTCCAAAGTCTGGGGGAAGCAGCCACTCCCCCACCCCCACCCCACCCCCGTCAGCTAACTGGATACTCTGGCCCTGCCAGGCTGCAGCCCCAAATCTGCTCAGCCTCTCCCCTTTCCTCAGCAGGAGTAACTGGCGGTGGCTTCATCCCTGTGTTTGCTTGTGGCCACAGACTGGATTGGAGGGCAGAGACCCCGGGGGAAGGAAGAGAGACAGTTTGGGAGAGGGGTCCTTCCTGCGCCCCTGAAACAGGGTCCCTGAGAGACCTTGGCCATCTGCCAGGAGCCCCCTCCTAGGTCAGCTGCGGCCATATCCTCTAAGGTGGTTGGTGCTTGTGGACGGCTGCTAAGCTGAGCTGCCTGGGGCTTACAGCCTAGGAGGGCTGAGGTCTGTGAACAGGGGATTGGACCACTGCCGGAACGCCCCAAACAATTGGTTGCAAGGTGTCATTTATAACTTTCGCTGAGTATAATTTCTGTTGTTGATTGCACAGGAAGGCTCCGTGTAGGACTGGAAGGCCAGGGAACTGGGGTCCAGCAGCGCTGGACTGGACCAGGCTGTGGAATGTGACCTTTGGCGAGGTTTTCCCCTCTCTGGGACTCAGTTTATTCATCAGTTAAATGGGCGGTTGGACCAGATAGTGGCTGAGACCTTCCAGCCTTGACCTGGAGGACTCCAGAAACACTGGCGGCACTGGAAAAATTGCCAACTCAGGGCCCTTCCAGCTTCGTTTTGCGAAGTGTTAAGTTTTGGGCAGAGGAACCTGGACCATGAGATTCAAATGCCCTGACTCAAGCGTCTCCTTCTGGAATGGGCTCAGGGCATGACTGCACAACCAGAGGCAGGGAAATGCCATCTGGCTCCCAAGTAGTGCTCTGTCCACCCTGTAGGGACCCCGAAGCCTCCCTCGATCTGGCTTGCTCCCCACAGAGAGGAGAGGAGGGGCTGGGGCCAGTCATGCAGTGGGGTGGCCTCAGCTGTGTGATCAGCTTCATTCACTCGTCTATCCATTATGGCTGCATTCACATGTCACATGCTTAGTGAGCTCCTATTTATCCCTCAAGACCCCACTCTGTTGTTGGCCTGCCCTTCCCCTTCTCCTCTTCCTGTCCCTGTAACATCATCATCACACAATCCTACCTCTATGCTGGCATGTGGAAGACTTCATCAATGGGCACTGAGTCCATAGGCCCCTGCAGGGCGGGCCCTCTGTTCCCTAGTACATGGCACAGAAGGTTCTTAACCAGTTTGCTGAATGAATGAATGAAGTGAAATGAGCAGGTGTGTTGATGAGGACATTCCAGGATGAGGGACAGTGTGGGCAAAGACCAGAGTTGGGAAACAGCCCAGTGTTCAGGGAATAATCAGTATGGGCAAGTGTGGGGGAGGGGAGAACCCATGCCCCCTTTTTCTTACTCATCTCACTGGTACTTGGGTATTTGTCTTAATACTCGTTTTACGCACTGGACTGTGAATCCCATGTGCCAATCTGACTGTTTTCACAGGGCTTTGCCCAAGACTGAGCACATAATAGTCACTTATATAGATGCTCATTAAATGAATTAATTAGATAAAATGGGAGGTCTAAATGGACAGTCTGGTGCTTGTATGGCAGGTCCACAAGCACCAGAGACCCAGGCCCATTACGGGATTGCCATACAAAATGCAGGATGCCCAGTTAAATTTGAATTTCAGATGAACAATAAGTAATTTTAAAATTAGAAGTATGTCCCCAATTTTGCATGAAACATACTAAACCAATCGTTCATTCTTATCTGAAATTCAAATTAAACTGGTGGTTTCTTTATTTGCTTTTTTTTTGTTTTGGTTTTTCGTATCTCATTTTGTTAGTTTGGTTTTTGTTTGTGTTTGCTAATCTGGCAACCTACCCTTCCCTCTTTCCACTTTGCCATACTTATCCCTGGCTTGTATCCTCATGATGGCTTCAGAGTCACAAGATGGCTGCTGGGGCTCCAGCCTTCATGTTTATGATTTAGGAAAGCAGAAGGATGAAGCACGGAGGGACAAAGGACACCTGTCTCCCATCTGAGTCAGCTTCTTTTAAAGAGATTTCCTAACTTGAATTATGGGCTGGTTAATACATGAGTAAAAAAGAAGCAAACATGGTAAAATGTTAACAACTATTAAATCTGGGTGATGGGTGTATATGGGCGTCCATTACCCTGGTCTACCTTTTTTTCATGCCTGAAGATTTTCTTAATAAAAAGTTTGTTTCTTTTAAAGGAAAGACTTCCTATAATCCTTGCCCAATAACTTTTGCTTTCTTCTCATTGGCCAGCCCTTGCAGAAAGGAAATCTGGGAAATGTAGTCTTTGAACTGGGCAAACTGATACCTGGATATAATCCAGGTTATATCAATAAGGAATAAGGGGAGAAGGGATGTCAGGCAGGAACTTGTACCCTCTGCCCAGGGCATGATCCGTCAGCTTTCTCTGCACAGCACGCAGAGAAGCAGGGGCTGCAGTGCCCAAATCTACTCTTTGGCTTCCTGTTGAAACCAGCCTCTCTGGGTCTCACTCAGCCTCCTGATGGGACTTTCCACCCTTGGCATGGTGACTGAGTCACAGCAACCCCTCGCCCAAGGGCAGGTATGGAGAGGAGCCCTGCTGAAGCCCAGACCTGTGCATCCTGGAGCTTATCCCCCTGAGTGGCCTTTGCCAGGGTGCTGAACCCCAGGGACCCCTGAGGCTGCCTCTCTAAAGAACATGCAGCCCAGCTCCTTCCCTCCCTCACTGGGAAGCGCTTACATTTCCCAAGGTAATGAGCCCACAGAGGGTGTATCCATCCCTTGTGGAAGGAAAATGCTTGAGCAGAAAGCCACATTCTGAGCTGTTGTCCCAGGTAAGACAGCTGGGCAGTCCCCAGCTGTCAACTAACCAGGAACTAACAGTACCAGGGGTGCTGCTCAGGGTGTATCACAAGTCCTCGAAGCCATGGATAGACACATGCTGTGCCGCCCTCTGCATGCTTGGAGCATAGGAGGCCTGCTGTGAAGATTTGGGGCGGGGAGGGGAGGCACTCTGGTCCATCAACTAATGAATGAACTGTGATCTATTCATGCAACGGAATATTACCCAGCCATAAAAAGGAATGACATACTGATCCATGCTACTACATGGGTGAACCTTGGAAACATTATGCTGAATGGAAGAAGCCAGTCCCAAAGGACCACATACTGTTTGATTCCATTTACATAAATTTTCCAAATGGACAAATCTACAGAGACAAAAAGTAGGTTTGTGGTTGCCTAGGCCTGGAGCACTGAGGGGAAATAAGTGACTGCCAATGAGTTTGGGGTTTCTTTTGGGGTGATAAAAATGTTCTAAAATTGTAGTGATATTTGCTCGTATCCACAGATGTATTAAACCCCGCTGAACTGTAAAGTTTAAATGGGTGAATTGTGTATGTGAATAATATCTCAATAAAGCTGTTTTTTGAAAACAACTCTCCGAAAACAGGAGACACTTTTGTCAGCGGCAACGCCATCACAGTTAAGTTGACTCTGGCTAGGACTCAGCCCATGGTGGACACCCGGGAAGCCAGCCTGGAAGATCCCCGGCGTGGACTGGGATTCCAGAAGCTGAGTCCAGCTGGCACGGGGTGGCGAGGAGTCCTGTCTGGCTCCCCCAAGCGTGACCGCCTGGAGTGAATGCGCCTCCACTTACGTACATGGATCGTTTTGCTCCCCCTGTTGCCAGCGCTAGATCTATGAGCGAGACGAGAGGAGCAAAGAACAAGGGTTTAAACTCTTATCACTAAAGTGAGTCTCCCTCTACATTAAAAAACTATCCAGACCCTGTGGCAGGAATGGGCTCTGTTCTTGGGGCATAAATTTGTGTGTGTGGAAAAAAGACTTATTGGTGAATTTAGCAGTATTTTTCGTTGAACTGACAGTTGCTAACCATTACACCAGTATTTATTTGATTCTTAAAGAGTACAAAACCATGGACCACAAATAAAGAAGATGGAGTAATAGTTTGTGGCTGGGCCACTAGCTTTAAACTTGAAATGAAGTGTCCAGTTTTGAGTTACTGTGTCCAACCACCATTTGTACAGTTTGAAAAGTGGGTGCATTTTTCCAGGCTGTCAGTGAGACTGTAGTTCATTCCCATGAATGATATCGCTGAAGGAGCAGTTGTTCTGCTATGAGCACTTCACTCATGACCAGCATATATTAAATGTATTAATCTGGGCCTCCCGGCGTAATTTAGGAAGGGCCTCTATTTGACGCATCCCTGTACATCCTTGTTTTATTGCTTGCTCCTGCAGGTAACAATGTCTCAAAGGTCTCACTCCTGAATGAAGTTAAAATTGCATGTCACCCAATAGCATATGCAGTTTTGTAGCTTATTTTGCTGTCAAAATTACCACCCTGCAACAACATGAGACGTTAATGGGGGACGCGGCGTGATTTACCTCGACGGCTCTGGGCCCCATGGCCAGGGAGGACTTCCCACGTCCAAGTGGCCACACGTTTGGGGAAGCTGTGGCACCTCGGCCCTTCAGCTCTGCCTTTCGTACCCTAACCATGCCACCCAACACGGCAGGCCTCTCCTGAGACGAAAGTAAGTGGTGTGTGAGACTGCCGAGTAATTGTTAAGCTTAAGTCACTAGAAAAAAAAATGTATATTTCAAGCAGGTGAGTCCTCCAGTGACAGAGACGACTCAGCCCATTTCCCAGTGAGGCCAGTGACTGTGGTCTGTTAAGAGCCCGTCCAAGACTTTACGTGGAAATATCTAATTTTAAGGCTAAGAGGAGCAGCCCTGACTTACAATTTGACCCCATATTTTTCTGCCCTGTAAAGCCAGCATCTTTGGAATGTTTGTTATCCCTGGTAACAATAGAAGGCCACAAAGCCAGGGTGTGCCTTGTAATGAAATTATGGATTGCCCATAGGGGAAGAATGTCCGATGTAGTTTAAAACCATCTGGGAGCCTGGACCAGTGGCTGGGCTGCATTTGAACTCTCATGGGTCCTGGGTGCTTTTGCCTTTGTGTGCCCCTTCCACCATTAAAAAAAATTAATTAAAAAATACATAATTAAAAATACTTTTAAACTATATGTGTACAAATATATATTATGTATTTTAAATTGTACTTTATGACTGCATTAGTATGATGACCAACGCAGTAAAAGCTGGGCTAGATTCATGATTATGTAGTCTTTACTGTTATATTATTCTTTTTCCTTCTGATTTTAGAAGAAATGAAAATTAAAACACTGCTTTGGGCCCTAGGCACTGTGCATGATGGGTATGTCAGCCCTGACCTGGGTTGCAGGATCCGAGCTTCAAATCTTTCTCCAGGAGCTTCTTGCCTTTAAGGACAGGGCAGCCTGGCCAAGGCAGCTCATTGGAGGAGCTTAGGTGAGAGGCATCCTGCTTCCCCCAGCCTGGTCCAAGTTGCTCCCCATGCTTCCCTAGGGCTCCCCACCCCTTGGCAAGGTCAGATACGCTCTCCTTCAATGGCTGTCTCCACCTCCCATTTACTTGTTTTTATTTTAAACAAATAGGCCAGAACCACTGCTGTGGATTTTCCGGTGCATTGGAGAGCTGGGGACCGTTCGTGAGTGCAGGGGCAGAATGCTCCCCCTGCAGGCGTGGTTGGCTGTGATGATGCGAAAGGGCATTAATGATGGGCTACGATGGCTGACCCCTGACCTCATCGGCCGCAGCCCCTCTCCCCAGCCAAGCTTCTGCAGTCTGGTCAGCTGCGAGGGGTTTAAAGGGTAGCCGTTGTCCCTGGTCAACCAGCCTACCATTAATAATGTTTTCATCCGAGACAGTGACAGACCCGTGGTAGCTGAGGAGAGTTTATTAAAGTCAGTCTATAAATAAGAATTAAAACTTTTAAAAACTGGGTTGACACAGATAGACAGATGAATAAAGTGATTGGGCAAAACAATAAATATAAGAAGGACAAGATGCTTGAAGAGCCTGGCCTGGAAAGGAAGGCCCGGCCCACCCTCTCTCCAGCCTCCCCCCAAGTTTACATTTCATGAAGCTGCTTCAGAACTGGTAGGTTTTGTGAGTCTGGGCCCTGGCTAATGTTCTGTCATTTAATGCCTGTTCTCTCAGCTGAAAAAAAGGATTGCAGCCACTTCTCTATGTCAGGAGCTAGTAGAACTTAAATGTCTCATCCGTCCTCAGCTTGCGCGCAGACGGCCTGACCCAAGCTAGGCTCCGGGCCTGCGGGCAAGTGGCAGCTGGTCCTGGCTTTGCCGGCCCAGCCCTTGTCTGGGGACTGACTGAGCAAAGAGGCCAGGGAGGCTTTGAGCTGGAAGCATGTCTTCCTGCAGCCTAGTCCCAGCTCAGAGGGCAGGTATCCCCCTACAGCCTGCGTGTCTTTGGGGTGTCGGCACAGACCACTCTACTCCATTCCTCAGCCACGTGGCTCGTCCTATGCAGGGCTTTTTAACAGTCATGATGATTTTAATGACGTACTTAAACAACTGTTTCAATTCTCTTTTGCATGTGTTGGCTCATTGGACCCTCACGAGAAGCCCAAGAAAGGCTCAGGGCAAGTTTGATAATCTCCATTTGGAAGATGTTCTGGGCACAGAGAGGCTAGGCTGGCCTGAGGTCACTCCGGACATAGGAGCAGAGCCAGGTCACTGTCCACTAACTGTGGGGAGAAGAGGTGGAGGAAGGCCGTGGGTAGGAAGCCCAGGCCCTGCTGGGAAATGGGACTTGGCCGGCGTTCCGCCTACGAGGCATGCCCGTTAGTTAGCGTTGACGTGGACTCATCTTGGCCTCAGTGATAACCAGGGAGCAGCACGGTGGCCCTGCAGGGCTGTCAGGCCCCAAAGAACCTTCTGGATCATCACATTATTAGGATTTGGGTCTGTCTGGTGCTTTATTCCACATAAGGGAATGTCACTGTGTCCCCTCTTTCAGAACAATTAGACTGAAGCACCCGTGGTAGTTAATTCTCAGTTAAGGAGAATCATCAGTAAATCAGAATGCCCAATGCAGAGGCAGGTGATAGACAAGAGGATGATTTCCCCGAAATGTTCTGCCCACTGTTGCTTCTCATGTTGGGTCGGCCCATGACCCAGGCTCAAGCTGGGGGGTTTCAGGGGTTCCCCCAGAGACTGGGAGCTGCACACAACTCCCACCCAGAGCCACAGGTGCCTGCTAGGCGTCTGGCCAGGACCTTTGTGCTCTCATTGTGAGCCTCAGTTTCCCCCCGTGCAGTGGAATTGATACCTAATCCTGTCTCTGAGGCTCAAACAGCTCTGAAAAGGCCTCATGAATTAGGGTCAAGGTCCAGCCAAGCCTGGGAGCTGTAGCATGATGTTAAACTGGCCCTGTTTCCTGAGAGTCTGAATGGCCCAGAGCACCAGCATTCACCTGGACTTTCCCATTTTTTGCACCCAATTTAGTAACAAACTTGGAGGCCCCAGGAACACTGGGCTGGAAAGGCCCTGACCACTGAGGCAGGAGGCAAGAAAGGAAATGGCGTTTCCCCTCCCCTCTATGAATGACCCACATCCCCCAGAGGACTCTGCCCCCCATCTCACCCACCATGCTGAGCAGCACAGGTGTCGCCACCCAAGAGCTCAATTCTAGGAAGGAATTGGTCTCTCCAGCCCAGGGCACCCGTGTGTGAGGCACAGGGAAGGCAAGGCAAGTGGGGGGGCTGCGTTTGGGGGCCTTGCCAGGAGGTGGGCAGGCCTCATTCCGGACCTCCAGGCAGCCCCTCCGCCGGGGAGCAGGTTGCTATGGATGTCATCACCACCAGCCCTGGGAGCGCTTCCTGGCCAAGAAACACGCAGGTTTTGTGACTTGGTGAAGGAAACTGGAACCACAGACATACCTGTGCCTAGGAGTAGAGCCTCCCGGGGTCCGCTCCCACCTCCTGCCCCCTCCCTCACCCAAATCATCCTCGTTCATGCTCACTTTCTTCACCACCTGAAATGATGTATTTTTCCCTTGTTGACTGTCTGCCTCTCCCCCTAAGGGTGTAAGCGCGTGGAGCACGAGAGACAGACGCACATTGGAGGGCCTCCCACTCAGTAACTCTGGATGAAGGAAAGAGTGGATGAGTGATGAATGTGAAGGATACTCATGACCCGGAACGATCTTCCACAGGTGGTAAGGAGGGGACCCGGAAGCAGGATGAAACCTCAGCGGGAAAGTGAATCCCTTCCCTGAGTGAGCAGACATGCCCCCCCCCCACCATTCTTCCCAATTCAACTCATTGGGCTGGTTTCCAGGACTCTCTAGAGAGCTTTCTGGAAGCTTCCAGAGAAGAAGTGAGGAAGATTCTTGGCCTCCTCTCTCTGATCCCAGGCTCGAAGTCTAGGGGCACAGAGACCAAGCAGATACCACTGTCAACAAGGTGTGTTCTGATGGTGGCTGTGCCTGAGGGAGGGCCCCAGGGATGGTGGCAGGAGAGATGGGTCCAGACTGGCATCTTGGGTGGACTTCACTGAATTTTCCCAGTGTTAAAATGAAAGCCCAAAAGGCATGTAGTTGGGCTTCTTTCAAAAACCGTCAACCGTATTTCAACCCTTAATCACACTGTAACTGGCGATGCCCCACAGCCTCTAAGCTTCTGACACTCTGTCCCTGTGACTCACCATGGCCGCCCTCTCGGAGCTAGAACTCACCATGGTTTCACCCACATCATAGGGATAAATGTACTCCTTTCACTTCTTCCCAGCATCTGATTCCCTTGGTGACATTTTAATCCGTTCGAACTGGAGAAAAGCCTCCCTTAATCACCCTCTGAAAATCTTTAATTGTTAAAATTCTTCTTTTTTTTCTGCTTAAAGTTTCATTATTTTTAACCAATCCAATTTTACGGGCACTGCATCCTTAATGTGACCTAATTAAAGGGGATGTTTTGGTAAAGAAGCCGTGGGCTGCTCCATTCAGGAATTTTCGCCTTCCCATGGAAGGGGCTGCCATAAGGATTTCCAGGGATTCTTACATCATTACACACCATAATTATGCGTACTTTTACTGGGGGCTGTGAAAATGCTGTGTTTCAAATAATTAAGCACAACCAGAACTGCGCCGAGAAGATACAAACCTTACACGAAAGCAACAAAACTGGCTTCAGAGCACGTCTTCAGAGCCACCTTTATCAGGCCGCAGCCAACGCCCTCCTTTCACTGTCTTCTGAGAAGCAGCAGGGAAATTCACCTGCTTGTCTCCGGATAGGTGGGTCAGGGTCAGGAAACCGAAACCCGCATTTGAGTCCTGGCTCTGCTGCTTCGCCAGAAGTGTGATCTTGGATGAGCCATTTTTCTCCCGAGCTTTGGTTTCCTTATCTGTAAAATGGGGATGATAATAACAGTACAAGTCTCCCAGGTTAGCGGTGAGGATCAAGTGGGGTGATGGAAGTAAACCTGATTTATACAAATTAGAAGGGCCAGAAACGCTGCTCAGAGCCCCAGCTTCCCATGAGGACGAATGGGAGGAAGTGAAGGCCTGGTGTCCCCCGGCCAAGCCAAGGTCTCCCACCTCAGGTCTTTGTCTGCCCTCCACTGGGACACCCCAACATGCCCCCTACCGTCTCAGGAGGCCCACCGTTCCAGGGCCCCAAGGTCAAACGTCTTAACGTCTCTACTTCTACTCCCTGTTTTCATTCTCCTTGCTGATGACTGGAGACCTGTGAAATGAGTATTTCAGAAAAGCCCAACGCACGGGGCATGGAGCCACGCCTGCACAGTCAGGCTTCTTTGCTTTTACTTAAAATCTGATCACATGATGGGTGACTCCCTGAAATCAACCACGAATGTTTTTGGTGAAACCTTTTATAAAATAATCACAGAATAAGGCTTCAATACATATTTCTTAAATGAACAGATGGACCAGAGCCATTTAAAAAAAAAAACCAGCTTGGGGGTATAAATAGAGATTTGGTTGGAACATCTTAAACTGCTAATGCTATGAATGTCTTCTTACTGCTTAAATCTGAGCCTGGCCTTTATCTGAGCAAGAAGCCAGGTGCTCATGTTCCACGTCGCAAGCAATCCAGTGCCCAAGTGTGGACTCCGGTCAGCAGCCTGGTTCTCAACGTGCTGTGGAATCCTCGGCCCATGTGGATTTATCGGTGGCCTTGGACATCACAGACCCATTTGGGGTTTAAATATACATGTGTGTATTTACAGGGCCATTGTCCTTAAAGGAAGGGGGAACCGCAGATAGACCGTGGGCATCTTCACCATCACAGAGTGCCCACTCACCTGCCACCTGGAGTTGCTCTGGGGCTGTGGTCCCCTCGCCATCATTTGCAGATTCCACATACCTTTACCTTCCCCCTGCTGTGCGTGCCACTTGATTACTCTTTGACGTGAATAATGATAACCTTTGTTTGGAGAATGACATGACTTACTGGTGACCACTTCAGATGTAACTCCACGGGCCTGAGGGCCACCAGAGACAGCAAGGGAACGTAGACCATCGTCAGACTGGACGCTGGGTAGCAGGCAGTTTACAGCAAGGCTGTTATGGAAATACAACCGTAGCCTAACGAAAGAAACCTAGAAGCTGAAAGCAAGAAGTTACTTCTCCGAGCAGAAAGGAGATTGCCAGCAGGAAGGACTGGGCGTTTCTGCTGAGGGGCTGTGCTGCCCCGGCTGCTTCCCTTGGCCGGTGGGCGCCATCGTCAGGCCTCTTCGCTCCAGAAGCTTCCGCATCTCCAGTGCTGGATGGGGTTGCCGGCTCCCTCAAGACAAAAGGCGCTATGGCAACTGTTGGAATTAATCATTCCTGACATCTAAAGGTTTTGCTGCTGAGGTCATCTGGCAGGTGGCAAAGCACACAGGTCCCAGGGACAGCACCGCTCCTTCCTACCTGGGGAGCCTGGGAGCATCACTGGCCTCTTAGAACCTCAGTGTCATTATCTCTAAAATGGGACCAGAGATAATGAATATCATAGTAGTGATATTTTTAAATTAAATAATTAATTAGTTGTATTTTTGGCCACGTTGCGTCTTCGCTGCTGTGTGCTGGCTTTCTCTAGTTGCGGCGAGCAGGGGCTACTCTTCGATGCGGTGCGAGGGCTTCTCATCACGGTGGCTTCTCTTGTTGCAGAGCACGGGCTCTAGGCATGCAAGCTTCAGTAGTTGTGGCACGCGGGCCCAGTAGTTGTGGCTCGCGGGCTCTAGAGCGCAGGCTCAGTAGTTGTGGTGCACGGGCTTAGTTGTTCCGCGAAATGCGGGATCTTCCTGGCCCGGGGCTCAAGCCCACGTCCCCTGCATTGGCAGGCAGATTCTTCACCACTGCATCACCAGGGAAGCCCCACGGTAGTAATTTTGTCATAGGGTCATCATAAAGATTAAAAGGGATCATCCATGTAAATTACCCAGCAAATACAGTGTTCAATATAGTTTGTTGTTTCTGTTCTGAAGTACTTTCACTGGTGTTAATCATCTTTTATCCTCATGGTAACGTTGTGAGTTTGTGATTATTATGACAATTTTACTGATGAGGAATTTCGGTTTCCAAGAAGTCCCTTGACTTACTTGTGCTCTCTGAGCCAGCAGGGGGTAGGGCTGGCGTGGCCCCAGTGTTCCCTGCACTAGCAGATGCTTTGGCCCTCCAATGTGCATCAGAAGTTCATTTTCCTCAGCAAGCCATTCCCAGAACCAAACAAACCACTCAGCGGGACCATTTAGATCAGTGCTGTCAATATTTTGGACACTGTCACGTAATTAAAATTAGGTCAAGTTAAAAATTTAGTTCCCAGCTGTACCAGCTACTGTGGCTGGCGGCTGCAGTATTGGACAGTACCGTGTTTCCATTACCTCAGAAAGTTCTATTGGACCATGCTGAGCCCTCCTCTCAGCTTTGCCTTTCCTCCATGTGCAAAAACTTTCTTTGGGTCACAAACTGAGCTTTGTTTCATCAGCACCAGCCAGTTGGGAGATGGGAAGATTAATCTGTAGCCTATCTGACAGCAAAGAAAGAGATGTTACAATGTTGATCAGAAAGAACAAAATCCTGCCGGGGCAAAAGAGAAAATTCACTCATCAAATATAGTTTAAATTATTTGAAAATATACCGTACCTGTTTTTTTGGTTTTTTTTTTTGTGGTGCGCGGGCCTCTCTCTGTTGTGGCCTCTCCCGTTGTGGAGCACAGGCTCCGGATGCGCAGGCTCAGCAGCCATGGCTCACGGGCCCAGCCGCTCCACGGCACGTGGGATCTTCCCGGACCGGGGCACGAACCCGCGTCCCCCGCATCGGCAGGTGGACTCTCAACCACTGCGCCACCAGGGAAGCCCCTGTAACTGTTTAATGTTTAAAGCAAAAGAAAGTGGCAAAGTAACCGAGCGTAAGATAGCTTTCAATAAATAATCATGGAATAAATAGGAATATTCGCATGGGAGCCCTGGAAATGCACAAGTAGTTTGGTACCAATAAAATGAAAAGGATTAAAATAAAATACAATACAGCAGCGAAAGTATTTATATAAATCATGAAAATGTAAGGAAAGAAAAAGAGCCAGCTGCCCTAGCTCACATTTGGAACAAGGTAACATGAGAAATATAAGTCTGCCACCAAAGATTGTATTAGAAGCTGGGAAATAACGAACATGATTGCATTGTAGTTTTTCCAAGGGTGAAATTTACAAACGATTTACTATAAATGTTTACCCAGTGTACAATAGAGAAATGTGATCAGAGATAAATTATCTTAAAATTTTCACCACATTCTTATGTATTCCGCTTGAGAAGGGGACATGGGGATTTTAAACATACTATTGTATGTTCACCTCCCCAAGAGGCCCCCCACCCTCTTTTTAATTTTTTTTTTTTTCCTTTTTGGCTTAACTTAAGCTACTGGACAAAGCGGTCCCTTTGAGCCTCTGCTAAGAAAGTCAAGCTGCGGGGCCTGCAGTGAGGTGTTAATTGATGAACAATCAGATCAATACCCGTTCCATTAATCAACAGTTTCAGAGCAAAATCCACATCCAAAGGAAAGAACACTTTGTTCTCATTCCTTAGACGGAAAGAGAAGTTTGGCTGATGGATTTGCCCCCGTGGGTCTGCTTCCACCTAATAAGCTTCACACCCTTGTGTGTCGGACAAACTCTTCTCTAGCTCAGTTCACGTTAAAGGCAAAATCTTTGGAGTTGGAAGACAGAAGTTCAGGGTCAGCTCTGCCCTTACCTGACCCCGGGTCTCCCCCAAGTTGTGTAGTTTCTTTGTCAGCAAAATGGGGCCAATGGATGTGACGTTAAAAGAACTTTTATACTGTGAAGCGTTAGGTGAGTGTGGGTTATTATTGTGAGGGATTTTCCTGGGCGTGGACTCTCAGTTCCCTCATCCTTACGCTACCCGCCACCTCTCCAGCCTTTTCCCCAAATGCCCATGCTGCAGAGGGCAACACCGGCTCAACAAATCACAGCGAGATGCCAGTGTCTTCCACGGGTCACCCTTTCTAGTCCCACAAAAAATTGGCAAAGGGACTGGAGTTGTCTAGTCTGCAGAAGGGAAGACCTGACAGCCCGGCTGACACCTTCAAACACTGAAATGACTCCTGGGCTGCAATGAGTAGGCCTGTTCTACGAGAATGAGGATATAGATATAGAATATAGAATGAGGATCTGTGTGGGGAAACAGACCGTAGGCCGGCATAAAATTGTTCTTGCGGTTGGAACACTTTCGGGGGAT